>NC_044557.1:109836319-110549017 GCF_007565055.1 Rhinopithecus roxellana
CAGCACCTGGCAGTGGTGCCTCTCATCTCAGCAAAGTGGCTATGACTACTGGCTACTTTTCCCCTAGCCAGGGTGAGGAGACGAGAGAAGAGGGTGCAAGGCATCTCATCTGCTCAGTGCTAGAAAGGGAATTAAAATATTGCAGAGAAATCGCAAAATTCGTGAGTGCACTGCTTTTCATTTTTCAAAGAGCTTTTGTGGGCATTATGTCACCTGAGCCATCTAAGAACCCTGGGACAGCAGGGATGACCAGGAATGTTTAATTTGCCCATGTTACGCATGAGGAGATCAAGAACGTGGAGACGTTAACCTTCTCACTCGCGGTCAAGGTTAGTGACAACGGGAGGAGCACAGCACAGAGAAATCTCAAAAACAAGAAGGAGACCTGGCTTGTGGTTTGGGCTCTATCACCACCTGCCTGCATGACCTCGGGCAAGAGCCTTATCTATGCTTCAACTTTCTTGTCTGCAAACTGAGGAGCAGGAGACCTACTGCACCAAGCCCACAGAACTATCATGAGACAAAGCTAAGGGGTCGGAAATGTAACAGGCTCTCTAAATGTAAGGCATGGTAAGAATGACTTACCAGGAGGTCATGCATCCCACAGCACAGCTGAGAATGGGGAGGGGTCAGGGAGGGGTGTGAGATGACTTTAGTGAGCGCCTACTACAGAAAGAGCTCCATGTATGCTAATTGGTTCCTTCAAGTACTTTTTCTCCTTTGATCCTCTTGGTACCCCATTACAAAGATATTATCTCGACCGAGCGTAGTGGCTCACACCTGTAATCCCAGCACTTTGGGAGGCTGAGGTGGGTGGATCACTTGAGGCCAGGGGTTTGAGAACAGCCCGGCCAACATGGTGAAACCCTGTCTCTACTAAAAATACAAAAATTAGGCAGGCATGGTGGTGGGCACCTGTAATCCCAGCTACTTGGGAGGCTGAGGCATCAGAATCACTTGAGCCCAGGAGATGGAGGTTGCAATGAGCCAAAATCACGCCACGGTACTCCAGCCTGGGTAATGGAGGGAGACTCTGTCTCTGTCTCAAAAAAAAAAAAAAAAAAAAAAAAAAAAAAAAAAAAAAGATATTATCTTATTTACTTTTACAGATGAAAGAACTAAGCCTAAGAGGTTGAGAAACTTAAGCTAGATGGATACAGAACTCAGATCTGAACTCAGATCTGTCTATCCTATGCTGATTTCCTGGCCCCACCTCTGAAAAATACACCAGAAGCCATTTTATATGTGTCACAGGGCTCACAGGCTACAGCTCAGGCACTTGCCTCACATCCTCATTCTAAGCCTATTTACTCTTAGTTTAGACATAATTCTGACATAGTCAGCTCTCAGGTTGCCCACACCACCACACATCACAAGGACCATAAGGACACTAGTCATCCTTGACAGCAGCAAGAAGTGACAGATGACAGGAGGATGATAAAGTGCTTAAAAATAATTTTAGCAGTTTGGTGTGGTTTTGTGTAAAAGCAAATAGCCCTACACATTTCCTTGATCCTCACAGATATCACTGCGCATGATCTAAGAAAAGTTCTGCCTTCCTTATGAACATAAAACAAAACCTATATTCCACGGGCAGGCCTGGCTCCAGAAGAAGAATCTTCACATTGGGTGGGGCGGCTGGTGAAATGACAGAGGCAACACGTATTCACTGAAGACTTGCAGGCAGCAAGATGGAAGCAAGAGAAGACAGTGACATGAAATAGATGATCTGGTGTAAAATCGCCATTGACTTATTATAGACATGACCAATGAAGATGGATCGGGACTCTGTCTTGTGTCAGCACAGTCCTAGGCCTCGGGGATTCAGTTGTGAGGTTGACTCTCTCTGCTGTCTTGGAACTACCTAGGGTCGGTCCTGCAGGGAGTGTGTCATGTTGATCTTCAGCTTCTAACCTCTGGGGAGGGACGTAGCCCCTCCTGGTCCACCTAAAGTCATCTTTAATACTGCCCACCCACTCTCCACACTGTGCAGTTTGACTAAGGCAACCTCCAGAGTTCTAATTCCCTGTCATAGATGATTGAGAACTAGGGCAACCTCCTCTCCAGGGCAAGGCCAAACCTGCTCAAAGGATCCCGGGCTGGGGGCGTTGCAGGCTGTGTAGGAGCACAACAACAGAACCCCAGTGAGGATACAAGTCAACAACTCTGGCCACTGTTGAAAAGAATTACTTGTACTTAGCGAGGGCACTGTTCTGTGACAGATGTTTACAATGATGACACTGCATCATTTAACAAAGGTTAAATCACGTTCACTAGACTCTGTTTAAGAAGCCATGGCCATGCGTCCTGTTTTAGAAAGACTGCCGTTACAAATGATTCAAATAAGAAGATTGAGTACATGAATGAGCCAGGGTCAGCTATCCAGAAGATGAGCTTAGAAAGAACAGCTCATTCTCAAGTGTGGCATTACTGCATTGCCATTTTTAATTTTAAAAACCTATGTAAATTTTAGCTGGGCGCGGTGGCTCACGCCTGTAATCCCAGCACTTTGGGAGGCTGAGGCAGGTGGATCACCTGAAGTCAGGAGCTTGAGACCAGCCTGACCAACATGGAGAAACCCCGTCTCTACTAAAAAATACAAAAATTAGCCAGGCATGGTGGCACATGTCTGAAATCCCAGCTACTTGGGAGGCTGAGGCAGGAGAACTGCTTGGACCTGGGAGCCGAGAACTCACCATCACACTCCAGCCTGGGCGACAAGAGCGAAACTCCATCTCAAAAAACAAAACAAAACAAAACAAAAAAAACAACCTATGTAAATTTAAAAAACCTACATCCTAACTCCAACCCCCATGTCATTTCCATCATAGACCACACCAAGTTCCCCGGATGCCCTGGTAGCCTTACGGCATGAGGCAGATGGAGTGCTCTCATGTGTCCATGAGACCTTGGTGAGGATATGACAAGCCCCATGTTGCTTCATGTAGGATCTGATGCCTGGTTAGCCTCTCCCCAGGAGACCTCTTCCTCCTGCACAGTCTGGGTGGCCTGAACACCTGGACTCTAGCCTCAGCTCTGTCATCAGCCCCAGGCCCGGTGAATGCTGAGATCTCAGCTCTGGTCTCTGTCCAGCTCCTGTCTCTGCAAACTTCCCCAGGGTCAGAAACAGCTTCTGCCCAGGACGAGTTACGTTTCCAACATGTCACAGAGGATCAGAGAACCCTGAGGGTTCTGCTACATAAATAATCAAGGGAGTTTGTCAAAAGGCAGGTCCCAGGAGCCCTACTAGAGGGCAAATGCATTGGATACACCAGGAACTTTTCCAGAACAGAAGCTCCAAACTCGGGGATCCCAGATCCTGCAGTATAGCTTTGCGTTCCCACATGCTGTAGGGGTGGGGGAGTGGGGTGGAGGTGGGCATTGAACCTTGGACCTTTCTCATTACACCACTGGGACCTTATAAATAGGAGGGCCTTGTAATAACCTGATGGCCCTGAAAAGATGGCAGTGGTATTTCAGGTGCAACCTGAAACTTGGATTCCATCTCGCTCTGATAGCCTTCTACTCCCATAGCTTAAGCAGGAAGAATCACCCTGGAAACCCCGAAATGTTGAGAGCAGGACTCATTTACCTGTTATCTGAGAGCCAACCATGATGTTGTGATTAAATCTGGGAAACAGACAGCCAGCTGGTGTTCAAATCCTGGCTTCAACACTCACGAACCGTGTGACCTTGAGCAAGTTGCTTAACCTACGTGTGCCTCAGTTTTCTCATCTATAAAACGGGGATAATGATGGCTGTGAAGAGTAAATGAGCTAATATTTCTAAAGCACTTAGAACAGTGTCTGGCACACGTCAGTGTGTGCTAAATAAAACGAAATAATTGGGCAAAGGCAGGGGATCGAAAGATGCGGCATTTCTAAGAAACGCAGCTGAGGTTCAAATGCGTGGAGTCTGTCTCCTCACCCCCAGAGGCAGCAGTTCCTGAATGCGGCTGCAGGGGAGGGAGTGCGTGAAGGGTTAAACCCCCAAGTGTGCAGAAAAACAAGTTCCATCTGGTCCCTGGGACAAAGCAACAGCCTGCAAAGCCCCCAGCCCGGGCTCCTGCTCAAAGGACACATTGCTTTTTAAAATTCCAACTTGTAGCTGCCTCGATCTATAAATCAACCCGTTCTCTACACCCTAGAGCTCCGAGCAGCATTCGCAAATGGCAGCAAGATATCCATGCTCCCAGAATAGGCATAGGAAAGTGCCCTTGCAACTCGGCCAGGGTTACCTGGTACCCAGCCTCTCTGCTTCCAGGGCTTCCTCCTTGACCTCCTTCAAGGCAGGTGTTGCTCTCCCATGGCAAAGAGCAGGCAGGCAAGACAGAGCCAATGGTCAAGGTTCCAGCTGGGAGTGGGACTTTTGCTTAGATGCCCAACTTCAGTGAGCTGCCCCTGGACTCAGTTGAGTTCCTGTCTTTGTTCATCGTCACAAAAAGAAAACTAAAGCTTCTTGCCCTGCCTCCCGGCACTGTGACTGAGACCCTATTTTTAGATTCCAGGCTGAGAGTGGGGCAAGGTTGATTAATGAGAAACATCAAATACTCCACGGAGGCTGGGGGAACCTTACTTAGAGAAGCAGCAGGCTGCTTCCCGGCTCCCTGGCTGATCTGCACACGGGGCAGCTTGTGCTCATACCTGCTGTGGGACCCCGGCGCTCTCCTTACCCAGAAGAGGAGAAGGAGCCAGGATAAGGCTGAGGGGGCTTCCTCGTGGACCTTGGCTAGAGGCAGAGTCCTTCAGTTTTTATCACCCCTAGACCTGTGCCCACGCCTGGATGATGCTGAATCCAGCACCAGCATTAACCCTGCAGGGCAGGAAAGTAATTCACAAAAAGTTGGGCAATTCAAAGTTACAGTTTCCACAGCAACCAGCACTCAGACCATTTGGGTAGCTGAAGCCTTTTCCTCTTAGCATTCGCCCCCCCCCCCCCCCGTCCCCCATAGCATTTTTTCCTTCTTATTAAAGTAATACACATTCATTGGAGAACATATGGAAATTACAGACAAGTGTAAAGGAGAAAATAAAAATCACCCTTAGTCTCAACACTCAAGGAGATCCAATGTTAACATTTTGATATATTCTCCATTCGCCTAGTTTTTTATTTTTGCATGCATAAAAGATACAATTTTTGAAAATTGGAACTATTGTTAAATGACTATTTTATCATTTGGCTTCCTTCACTTAAAAATATATTGTGAGATTTTCCAATAGCCTTAAATATTCTTCGAGAACATGCTTTTTAATGGCTATATGGTACTTTTTCATATGGATAGAGCACATTTTATTTAACCAATCTATTGTTGAACATTTAAGACGATTTTCTTTTCTTTCCTGCTATTTTAAATAACACTACAATGAACATCCTTTTACATAAATTTTTGTGTGTTTCTCTGATTAAGTAATCAGATTAGAATAAATTCCTAGAACTAAAATTACTGCTCAAACACAATGGACATGCTAATGACTTTGATAGGCATTATTGAATCATCAGATTCATCTAGAAAAGTTGAAGCAATTTGTACTTTTGCCTGCAGTGTATACTCTTTTAAGAAAAGAACACAAACTGTCATTTAGTTGATTTTGGAATGGAACTTCCCCCATATTTTTAATGAACGTTTTTCTTTCTATAATCACCCATTAACATCCTTTTAATTTTTTTAAAAAAATAGGGTATTCATCTTTTTCTTGCTAATTTATAAGAGCCCTTTATGCATAAAGATAATAATGCTTTGCTTATTTGTGGCACATATGTTCTCTCAGTTTGTCATGGGGTTTTCATTTTATTTATGGCAATTAAAGTGCAGAAGTTTCCAGTGTTGTTGTAATTCACATCCCTCTTTCTTTTTATCACTTTGTCCTTTGATTTTATACCTAGGAAGACCTTTTCTCTCCTGAGATCAGCTATGTATCTACTTGAATGTTGTTGTTCTAGTTATTTTGTGGCTGTGTGAGTTTGGTTTTCTGTCCACTGCTCTAAGCCACATAGGCTTCAGGTAGAGGCAAGGACTGGCCTTCACTTCTCTAGGGGTCCGGAGGTAGGAGCCCACCTGGACAGGTCAGAGGCAGTGGCCAAAGAGACACAGGACCCGACCTGCCTGCTGCTCCCACCTCACAGGTCTCAGCCTGGCAGGCACCTCTCCATGAGGCCCTGGGATGTTGCTGGTGAATGGAAAAGATGAACGAGGAGGAGGAAATAGCTGTTCCACGATTACATACTGAAAAAGGTACACCTCACGTGGCCCTATTTCCCATCTGAGGTGGGGGCGGTGGAGGATGGGAGCGCCAGATGTATGGAAAGCTGGCAAGTTGCTTCACTCTTAGCACGTTAGAAATCAAGGAATCCAATTCCAAACCTGAAATTAACCATCACGCTATTTGCAAGATGAAGAGTATGAGGCAGTTGCTGACATTGCATATCCCCAAATACCAGGTTTTCATCTAGGAGAAATGCTATGGAGGTGGAGGAACCTCGGGCTCTCCAGAGATGCAGGTCTTCACTTCAGCCTCCCCCCAACCCTCACTCTCCAGGGACCCTAGACACAGCAAGTACCAGGTGGGAGGGGGTGATGCTGAACAGAAGATGTTACCTCAGGACACCATCCAGGCAGAGGACACTGTAGGCTGCCTCCTCTGTCCAGCCTCGGGAGAGTGTGCCTTCCCGCATCCCTATTTCAATCCAGCCTTCAAACTTTTCACCAAGGCTGCCTGTCAAGTCTGCCAAGTCAGTTCAGCAAGGGATTTGTGCATTCACCCCACAGGTTTACTGAGCATCTACTATCCGCATAGCCCTGTGTCCAGCCTTGTAATTTATTCCTCTTCAACCAGGGATAAAGTATTTCCTGCAAATCTCCCTCTCCCCTTTGTCTCTTCTTAAATCCTTAAATAAATAAATAAACCCTCTGTCTTGAGTTCTGCATCCACTGGCCACTGCCTTGCCTCGACTGTCATGTTGCAAGGCTGCAGTAGTCACCCGGGTGGCCGAGACGACTGTCCATCACCATCACCACCATCATCCTCGTCTACCAAATGCTTCCGGAGTTTAGCATTGACAGGTTAATATACATGATCTCTTGTCATCTTCATCTAATAACATTTTTTCAACAAATATTTACTAAGTGCCTACCATGTGACTGAGACCGTTCCAATGCTTGGTGTGCACCAGCGAATAAACCAGACAAAGATTCCTGCCCTCATGGAGCTTACATTCTAGCTGTGGGGTGGGGGTGAGAATAGATAAAATGAACAAGCAAAAAATATAAAAAAAAAATAAAAAAATGATATAGAGGTTAGAAGGTGGTAAAGGAAAGTGGTGAAGGTTAGAAGGTGAACACGAAGGAAAGAAGTTAAGAGGGATAAGAGGTCTCTGGGCCGTCAACGCTGGGGGATCTGGAAGGCCTCCTTGGAAGGTAACCTTCAAGCAAAGACTTGAAGGAGAGGAAGACATGAGTTATGAAGCTATGAGCGGGACCAGGGGAGGCAGGCAGATACTATCCTAGTGCAAAGGCCCTATAGAGTGTGCCCTAAGCAGTCAAGAAACAGAAAGGAGGCTGGGCACAACAGCTCATGCCTGTAATCCCAGCACTTTGGGAGGCCAAGGCAGGCAGATCACTTGAGGCCAGGAGTTCAAGACCAGCCTGACCAACATGGCGAAATCCTGTCTTTATTAAAATACAAAAATTAGCCAGTGTGGTGGTGCACACCTGTAGTTCCTGCTACTTGGGAGGTTGAGACAGAAGAATCGCTTGAACCCGGGAGGCAGAAGTTGCAGTGAGTCGAGATCGTGCCACTGCACTCCAGCCTGGGTGAAAGAATGAGACTCCATCTCAAAAGAAAGAAAAAAGACAGAAAGAGAGAGAGAGAGAAAGGAAGGAACGAGGTAAGCAAGGGAGGTGATGAGCAGTTAGTAGGTGAGGTCGGAGAAGTGAAGAGGTGATGGGCTGGCTCACATCAGGTCTGGGAAGCCACTGTCAGCACTTTGGCTCTTACTCTTGTGAAATGGGGAGGAATTGAAGGATTTTGAGCAGAGCTGATCTGACCTGCAGATGTAAAGGCTCACTCTGACTGCCTGGCTGAGAGTATGCTGGGCGTTGAGGCAGGCAGAGGTGGTGGCAGAGAGATGGGTTAGGAGGCTGTTGCAATGACCCGGGTCGGGAGGATGGTGACCCTGGCCAGGGTGCTGACAGTGAATGAGAGAGGTGGTCAGCTCTGGATCTAGTTTCCTGGTGCATTGGCTGCATGGTGAGAGAGAAAGTTCCAGTGAGCCAAGATTGTGCCACTGCACTCCTGCATGGGTGACAGAGTGGGACCCTGTCTCAAAAAAAAAAAAAAAAAGAGAGATACTGATGACTCCAACATGCCCAGCCTGCACAGCTAGAAGATTGGAGTTGCTCTTGACCAAGATGGGGCAAGACTGAAGATGGAGCAGGTTGGGGCAGGTTGGGGTTGGGAGTGATGACTGGGTGCTTGGGGCTGGACATGTTTCATTTGAGGGGCTTATCAGACACCCCAGATGCATGTGAGCAGGAAATCGTTGTTATGTGGGTGAAATTTAAAGTCATGACATTGGATGAGACCACCCAGCAGAGAAAGTTGGGAACAAGAAAGGAGAAAAGGAGACACTGAAGTGAGAGCCAGAAAGAGTTAAAGTCAGTCCAGAGAGTGTGGGTCATGGAGGCCAAGGGAAAAAAAAAAAAAAACTGTCTAGGAGGAGGCAGTGACACACTCAGTGAAATCCTGCTAATGGGTCAAGAAAGATAAGGACTGAGGATTGACCACTGGCTCTCACCCCTGAAATGGATATTCCACCCATTTTAAGGTGAGGAAAAGGAATCTCAGAGTGAGGAAGTAACTTGCCCAAGGTCACAAGCTGCAAGCAACAGCGCTAGGATTTCAACTCAGGTCTGTGCAAAGCCAGGGGCCTTGGCACTTCTCAGACTCACCCCTTGGGCTCCAAGTATTCCATGGACCAAGGAAGGCAGCACTGAGAGGCAACAATTCGTGTTCTTGCTAGGTATTCGTACTCAGGAAGCCTGAGGGAGAGGAAACTGCAGGTGAGTAGGGGACTGACTGTTAGTGCAATTTTTAAAATCTTTTCAATCCAGGGAGAGGTGTGAGAGGCACGCTCAGTGCTGGGCCTTCTTTTCTTGCAAATGACCATCCCACCCAGCTAACTAGGGGCTTGACCCTGGAAGGCACTTCCAGTTAGCGGCTGAGGTTTAAAGCATTGCATCCCAGGGATATTTGCATTTTAACGGCAGAAGGGCATTTCCACAACCAAGTGACAAAGAGAGACGGGGCAGGGGTTGCAGAGACAGGTGAACCCACCTGACCCAAATCAGGCATCCTCTATTTTTTCACTCCTTGGTGACCTGCCCTCTGCAATGCCTTCCTGCATCGGTGGCCCCAGCCATTCAGCCAGCTCGCAGGTTCCTGGGGCGGATGACGGTCACCTATCTCCCCCTGGTGTCGGCTCTTTCCACTGCAGCCCCAGGAGATAGAGGGCGATCTCCGCCTACCCGCCAGCGAGGCCTGGGGAGCCACACCTAAGATGCTGGTCCAGGGTTCTCCTCCCTACCTCACCCTCTGCGGCTCTACACTGGGCCATGGCACAAACCCTCCACATTGCCAGCACCTGGGAGTTCAAATGTGTAATGGCTTCTTCTCACTCAGTCTCAGGTTAGCAGTGCAGACCTAACCCGCAGTAAAGAAATGAGGGTCCCTGATTTGCGCACACCACTATACCCCCACATCATTCCCTCGGCTCAATCACTTGATGTTGCTGGGCCACCATTAGCCCTTTTGTAAAGGGAGGTGACAGAACCAGAGAAGTCTCAGAACCCACTCCCCTTCTCTGTACCGACTTAGGTGGCTGGCTTCTTCCCTGGGCCTGGAGTAGTCCCTGGAAACACCTCAGGATGTTTGGGGTGTACTGCAGGTTGCTCTCTACCCACTGAGAAGCAGTACTGTGGAGTGGTTAGGGGCAGGAGCTTTGGAGGCTGCACAGACCTGGGTTCAAATCCTGACTTTATTGCTCATGAGCAGTGGGAATTTTTCTGTGCCTCAGTTTCCTCATCTGTGAAATGAGGGCATTCATGCCTTCTGTGCTGGGTGGCTGCAAGGCTTAAGTGTGATACTGTTCATAAAGTGCTTAGCACAGAGCCTGGCCACGTGGTGAATGGCCAGCAAATGTCGTCGTGTAGTAAACATTGGGGACCAGAGTGCTAGAGTAGCTGGGGAAAGGGCTAGAGCCAGGGGATCCAGGCTCTAGTCTCATCACTCCACACAATACATCTGTACTTTAAAGCAAACTAATGTCCGGCAGGTTGTAATGAGGCTCAAATGAGGTACTGAGGCAGCACGCCGATGGGTGCCAGGTTCGAAGCCAGCCCAGCTACGCTCTCCTGCTGATCTTGGGAGAGTGGCTTTATCTCTAAGGGCCTTGGGTTTCTCATCACAGACAAGGATTAACACCCGCCTGACCCACCTCTCAGGACTGATTGGAGATAAGGAGTGTGAAATGACAGCACGGACATGCTACAAATAAAACAGACTGTCATGATAGGGAAAGTGTTTTGAAAATTGTACAGCTTACATTGTTAGCAAGAGACCAAGCCCCCAGCCTCCTGCACTCGCTCCATATCACGGCACGCATCTCCCTGCATGGGATCTGCCTATTTTCTTGCCGGTCTCCCAAGCATACAGAGGTCTCTACCCTCAAGGAGTTTGTGTTCTCATTGGAGAGACAAACAAGAAAATGAATGGTGAGAACCCAGAACCAGGGGCAGAGGTAGGCAGTTCTCCATCCACCTGGAAGCCTTGCTAGAAACACCCAGTGAAGGAAGAACAATTCTCAGAAGGAAAGCTTAGCCCCAGGGCAACTGCCCAATGGCTTGGCAAAAATGGACAGGGTTACAGAACCCTTGTATAGCGAAGAAGGTGCTGGAATGGAAGTCAGGAGGCCTGGGTGGTAGTCTTGGCTCTCTATTAATTTGAAAAGACTCCATATTGTATGATTCCAACTTTATGACATTCTGGAGAAGGCAAAACTACAGAGACAGTGAAAAGACCAGTGGTTGCCAGAGATCGGAGGGAGGCATGAACAGGCGGAGCACGGAGGATTTTCAAGGCAATGAAACTACTCTGTATGATACTACAATGCCATCACGCATTTGTAGAAGCCCACAGGATGTGCAGCACCAAGGGTAAGCCCTAATGTGAGCTATGGATTTGGGTGATAGTGATGTGTCAGCGTAGGTTCGTGGAGTAGAACAAATGCACCGCTCTGGTGGAGGGTGCTGAGGGTGGGGGAGGCTGTGCCTGTGTGGGGGCAGGGGTACATGGGAACTCTCGGTACCATCTGTTCAATTTTGCTGTGAACCTAACACTGCTCTAAAACATAAAGTCTATTAAAAATAAATAAATAATTTTCCCTGATCTGTTGTTTCCTCACCTGTAAAACAGAAACACTAATACTTGCTCTGCCTGCCATGACACCCACATGGCCACGATTGGGGTCTAGTGGACTCTGTGAGCATGAGACCAACATGTCACGGGTGTGCTGGTCCCTGGAAGAATGAGAGGTGCCCTTAAAATCGGGATCCTATGACAACTGCCCCTGCCAGCGCAACTCCCAGTAGCTGCTGCAGCCCCCTCCTCGGGCAGTTGTCACCTCCCCGCCAGGCAGTGAGGGTTTTGGACTGCAGTGGGCACCTCCTCCCAGCAGCAGCTCCCCACTGCAGTGCTGGGAGCTCCACCCACCTCCTTCTCTCCACCCCTCACCCACAAGCCTGCAAGTTTTAACAGATAACACAGGATGTTGCTCTTCTAAAAATCTGCAAAACCTTTCTAAAAACTCCCTTTTAGGCCACCACCTTCTTTCCCCGGTGAGAGCAGGCAACAAGTCCCTGTAGCATTCAAAATCCTCTTCCTTGTAAATGGCTCCGACAAAGGCCGGCAGCTATTTTAAAATCCAAGAAGCCTTTGCTGACACTCCCAACATACCGCTGTGAACAGATCCCAAACATGTGAAGAGCCCTACACAGACGCTTGTTCAATGCCTTTAAAACAAAACAAACAAAAAAAACCCAAAAAACTCAGGATGCAAATCCATTGAGTGCTCTTTTCAGGTCCCATGCGCCCCCTTGGTAGATCAGCCCACACAGTTTTTTCAAAGAAACAGTATTTGATCTGAGAAACATCTGGAACCTGTTTCCCCAGCACTTGACTGGGAGCTTTCAGTGGACGTCAGCTGCCCAGTCGCTGAGCGTGCACCCTGCCCGCCTGAGCTGCCGGCAGGATCCTTCAGACTGGGGGCGGCGGGTTGGGTGAGGGAGGGTGCTGTTTGATTAAAAGCTGCTGGGGGCAGGCTCAGGTCTGACAGGAAGTTCTAGAATGACAGAGAAAGCCACGAGGATAACAAGCCCTGGGAGTGAAGATCAAGACTGGGAATCCTGCTAATGGAGCTGCCCTGAGTAAGACGGTCGCCGGAGCACGTGGCCATTCTGTTACAGTTTCCCTCAACCATTAAGTGTGTAACAGACAAGTAATAACAACAACAATGAACATTCTCACTATTGCAAGATGCCCATCACAGGCAGGGCAGGGATGCGTTCTGTGTGTATCTCTCACTCCCGGAACAGTATCTAGCAGAGGGGCAGAGAGTGGAGCTCCATCCGGATCTCCTCCAGCGAATACATGAATGAATGAATGACATCCCCTGTCCACTGTAAACATTACAGGCCTGTTTTCAGGAATCAGGGGATTCCGGAGGCAAAATTACATAGGTGAAAGGGTAGCTGACTGCAGACCAGGGAATCTGCCATCCAGGGCTGGTTCTCCCACTTCCCAGTTTCGTCAAGCGTGACCTTGGGCAGCACCCCCGTCTGTCATCAAGGGGATAATCCCCCCTCTGTCCATCTCCCCATGTTGCTAGGAGGATCGGTCCTGTGAAGTCCTGCAGAGCAAGTGTCTTTACGACCTGAACATCTAACTGCAAAGGTTAGAAATGCTGACAATCCTCACTCCCCTTTCACCCAGTCCAGTTGTACCCAGAGGAGCCCCGGATGACCTGGCTGGGGACCTGGGCTAGAGTGGGACAGAGCCGAGTGATTTTAGCACTTTGACTACTTGCACTGAAGGAGCCAGGGACAAAGGAAAAAATGACCTGATGCGTCCTCGACTGGGTGCTGGGCGCCCTCCTCACCTGCCTTCCCAGACCTGGCTCCACCTGTTACCACCTGAGCCCTTCATTTACAACCTCAGCGGCCTCCTGTCCCCTGTGCCTCTGGGTCTCAAACACACAGGTCTCCTAGAACCTCGGGAAGTCCAACTCTTCTTCTGTGTCTTCTGCCCTTCAGACTACAAACCCATCTCTTTTTATGGTAGTGACAACCGATCCCATCCGTGAAACTCCAGTTAGGTGCTCGGCACCAGATACGGTGGAATCTCATGAATTCTTCCCTAAACCCTCACTTGATGTACTGGTGATCTCCCCAGGGTGGCCCCTTACCCTGTCCTGACTTTACCTTCTGCTCCCAGCCCACAGTCCTGGAACAATCCAGATCCAGTGGCTCTTCCCCAGCCTGGCCCCATGGCAGCCTCTTCCAGCAGTAGAGCCTGGTGACTCCCGCTCCCCATTCCTGCCTCTTCCCTTCACCTCTTCTACAACGCCCATGACATCAGCATTCCCCACGCTCTGCCCCAAAGTCCTTTCATGCTGCAATTTCATGACATTGCCTCTTCCCCCTGCAGTAGGGGCTCGGCTGGCTGAGCTCCAGCTCCCAGGGCAAGCATAGGGCAGCCCCCTCCAGCCCCTGCGGCCATGCCTGCACCCCTCCTGCCCACTATCCCCTTCCTCCTCCTCTTCCCTCAGAAGCATCTCCTGCACCTCCCACCCCTGACTTCCAGTCAGTGGCCAGGTCCCATAGGTTCCAAAGGAGGTGGACAACCTTTGAAATCTCCTCCTCTCTAACCCCCACCATCCATGCTGTTTATCACCTAGGAATGAGCATTGCCAGTCGACACCTCAACCCCTCCTTCTGCTACATTTTAACATTGCCCTTTTATTGGCTCCTTCCTGCCAGAGTTTACTTATTTATTTAGAGTTGGGGTCTTGCTCTGTTGCCCAGGCTGGAGTGCAGTGGCACAATCATAACTCCTTAGCTTACTGCAGCCTTGAACCCCTGGGTTCAAGTGATTTTCCCACCTTAGCCTCCCCAGTACCTAAGACTACAGGCCTGGCTACCTTTTTTTTTTTTTTTTTTTTTTTTTGAGACAGAGTCTTGCTCTGTCACCCAGGCTGGAGTACAGTGGCGCGATCTAGGCTCACTGCAACTTCTGCCTCCTGGGTTCAAGTGATTCTCCTGTCTCAGCCTCCCGAGTACCTGGGATTACAGGCATGCGCCACCACACCCAGCTAAGTTTTGTATTTTTAGCAGAAATGGGGTTTCACCATGTTGGCCGGGCTGGTCTTAAACCCCTGACTTCAAGTGATCTGCCCACCTCAGCCTCCTAAAGTGCTGGGATCACAGGCATCAGCCACCACGAGGCCTGGCTAACTTTTTCATTTTTTGTAGAGATGGGTTCTCTAACTCCTGACCTCAAGCAATCCTCCTGCCTTGGGCTCCCAAAGTGCTGAGATTAGAGACGTGAGTCACTGTACCCAGCCCCTACCAGCATTTAAATATTCCCAGGCATCTCTTCTCCCCTGGCAAAGCGGTGGGGTGAGTAGCCCATTCCACGGGATCCACTCCTCATTCACTCCTCGGTCCCCTCACGCGGGTAACCAGTGGCTTGCGGGGGTAAGGCAGTGTGTGCGTTTCCTGTGGGCTAACCCGACCTCTCTAGCTAGCTGCTGTTGAGCATGGCAGAGCCTCCCCTCAGGTAAGCCTGTCCTCCTCTCAGAGTCCACCCCTGCTGGAATGCTGAGGATGTAGACCCAGGCGCCCAGCCCTGCCTTCTCTTCTCGAGTCAGATTGTAGACCCGCCTATCAGGCGGCTACCTCTGGATGCTACAGCCTCCTCAGACTCCATGGGTCTCTGTGCAGAAGTCATGCCAATGGCGGCCATCCCTGTAAACCCAGTGTTTCTCTGCGTCCCCTTCTTGGTGAAGGCACCATTATTAGAGTTAACATATACCCCAGCTTGCCAGTGCCGTGCCCAATGACAGCCATTGTCCTGGCATAACTATTAACAGCACCCCCCTTCACTCTCAAAAGGGTCCTGTCTTAGATGAGAAATTATATACTCAATCTCACTGTTACCCACTTGCCTGCCCATCACAGAAACCTGAGGGTCATCTGGACTCTCCCCCTCCCCAATATCCCCACAGTCCCCAAGCTCTATGGGTTCCACGTCCTTAATATCTTTTAAACCCACCCCATGGTCCATGCCATCACCTAGGTTGCAGGGTGGGCATCTTGCCTTCAATCTTACCTTTCTTCCACCCACCTGCTGCCGAAGTGACCTTCCCAAATTGCAAATCTGATCACATTTACCAGCCTAAAAATCAAATGGCAACCCACCTCCCTGAGCCACCAGCCAAGCTTCAAGATAAACAATAAAGTCCACACCAAGGCCAGGAAGTTCTTGGCACCTCACTACGGATGTGCCCCTGCCCTGCCCGCCCCGACCCCCAACCCCACCACAAGCCTCATCCCTCACTCCACCATCCTGGCTCCCATCTGTCCCTTGCTGGGTCCTGGCTCACTGACACCCTGTGTCCCCATGCTTGCCTGCTGCTACCTTTCTGTCTCCCCATCTATACTGCAAGCTCCGTGATAGTGTCTGTCGTCTCTGAATCAATAGCACTAACATGGTGCCTGATGCACAGTGTGTGTTCAATATTTACGAAGTGAATCAGTTCACATCCTTAACACCAAATAGTCCACGGTGGCTGCAATCCCCTGAGCCAGTGGGCCTGCACTTGACCGTCTCCACGTGTAGGCACACGTGTGTCTACTGGAAATGCCTGCCTGTTGGCCTCTCTTTACTCAGACAAACGTCTCTGCTCCATCCATTAGGGTCTGTTCTTCTAGAATTGCTGTGGGTGTTGGGAGTCCTGTGTCCTTTCTCTGCTAATCATTTTGTGACTGCAGCAGCCTGCATTTTTCTGCTCTGTGTATACAGAGAAGGGTTGGTGGGGGCAGTGGACCTGTGAGTTCCGAGGTCTGTTGCAGAGAGGAGAGTTCCAGGCCTCTAGAAAATTTGTGTTGAAACTTGTGTCTCCACTATGGGCCAATGAAGGCGAGAAGGTGCTCCCTGGGAGACTGCGACTAGAGGCCCGGGCTGGCACGAAATGTGCTGGCCCAGGTGGGTAGGGCACTCAGGGCCACCTGCTTTGTGAGGAGAAGAAATAGGGCCTGCGCCAAGCCTGATTGGAAACTCAAGGGACAGCGGGACAGAACGAGGCAGCCTTTTGTTCCCTCCCTGTAATGCAATGCACATTCCCCACTTAAAGGCAATTTCTGCACTTCAAAAGGATTCCAGCTGGCGAAATTTAAGGTGGAGAATAAGCCCCCAGTCAAGAAGCTTCTCAGGGGCCTTTCAGTTTTCCTTGGCTTGAGAACGGGATGCATTTTTAAATGTTTGCCTCTTCATGTTTGTCAGAGCGCCAGGGGAGAAACGCTTCCTCTTACTTCCACACCTCTCTCGCTCAGTCATAGCTGGCACGGGAGCCAGCCACGTTTTCCTGTGCTACTTTGCCTTCTCATGAACCTGCCTGACTTCCTCTCTTTCTCTGCCTGCTTCCTCACCCACCCCCCAGCTCACACCTCACCCCTTGGGGGAGGAGAGAGTCCTGCCGCCCCGGGTCCACTAGGCTTAGCAGCTTTCCTCCAACAGATGCTGAAAGGGCCAACAGTTAGGCTGACACACCTCATAGCTGACACTCCAGGACATGCTCTCCCAAGCTGCCATTCATTCATTCATTCATTCATTCATGCATGCATGCATTCACCTGTTCACTCTCTCACCTAGTCATCCAGTCAGCCAGCATAGGATCTGAGGTGCTGGGGGGCCCGCGGGTGACTCAAAATCAACACACAGTCTTTCTCTCCTAGCTTACAAAGTGCTTGAAGCTTTGAGAGATAGGAATGAGCAACTACAGCACAAGACAGAGGAAAGTCAAAACCCAGTTTAGAGGGTAGGGACATTTTAAAAGCACAGAGAAAGAAGAGATCAGCCAGGGATGCAGGTGGAGCCCAGACGGAGGCAGTCAGGGAAGGCTTCCTAGAGGAGGAAGCCCTGTGACGGGAGCAGGGTCTAAAGATGCCAAGGATGGGGAAGTGGCCAGTGCTAGAATATGGAGGTGGGAAGCTCTCTGGTGGGCACAGAGGCACAGCTACACCCCTCTTTCCAGGGCTTTGGAGTTTGCTGGGAGGTGGGGGGGGGGGGTCCTGGGCATGTCCACTGGCAGTCACCACTTTGGTGGCATTGCTTCAGTCACCTTGGAAGCAGCGCACCATCCCCACATAGCAGTCACCAACTCGTGCCCTTCTCCATCGGGCCCAGAGGAAATACCTCCATGCTCTTCTCTGTCCTAAACACTCAGGCTCCCTGCACCCTTTTCTTGAGGGATCCAGATAGCACTTGCTCCTCCAGCCTTACCAGTCATGCCCTATCCCTTAAGCGAAGCTCCAACTACCACCTTCCCTAACAAGGACTATCCTTCCTGCCCACCCCCTTCCATTCTAACCCGGGGAAGCTTCCCTTTGGCCAGCCCACCCCTGCCTGTGCCAGCACCCCCTGGTGTCTCCCCTAGAACCCCTGCCAGTGGTCCACTGGCCACTGTGGAGTTGGGCAGACCTGGCTTTGACCCTGGCTCTGGAACCTTTCAGCTCTGTACTTGGCCAGATGACTCACTTCCATAGGACCTGCCCTGGCATTTCCTACCTAACATCCTTTCACCCTTATCTGATCAATCACACTTTGACTCGCATTCAGGGCAACCATCCTCCTCTGCTCTCAGTCCTCGTAGATTAAGGGGAGCTGTAGAGGGTCACTGCTAGGTTCAGGGATAGGCACGAGACCAAAGCGAGACCAATCCTGTGACTTTTGGTGGATGGAAATTCCTATTTTCACTGGGATTGACAAACTGGTCAAACACAAACCTAAGGCTGTTCGGGCCATCTTTGTCACCACAAGGAAAGAGTCTATTTACAAATAAAAATAGCACAGAAAAAAACAGTCAAGAGACAGATTCCTGGTGACACAAGCACCTGGATCCAGCCTTGCCTGAAGTTATCCCTGGAGTTTTCAGTTTTGTGAGCCAATAAGTTTCCCCCGCTCTTTTGGCTCACACCGATTTGAGATGACTTTTTGTCACATGCCACTAACAGTCTTGATGAAAGAAATACTTAACTTGGAGACTTAATAACAGAATTAAATGAAAGGCCAGAGTAGTGCCCAGGAATAAGGTGGCACTCAATGACCACTTTTGGCAACTCTCTCTGAATCTGTCTTCTCATAGGTCTGTTACATTTCCATAAACTATCGTTCCATAGTAGTAGAATACTATGTTTTTCTTCTTCCCACGGCTTCGATCAAATCTTCCTTTGTAAAATCTTTGCCCTCCCTGACTTTCTTGACCACAGCTCTGTGTCCCTCATAAATCTCTATGTTTCACATCCGTTTTCCCCCCACCCCACCCCTGGGCTGAGACAGGATAGGTTTAACAGTGCAAGACTTCAGGATGTGGCAGGGGTGATGTCGTCTTTGTGTTATGTGCTGATAACCCAGGGCGACAAAACCAAATCAAACCAAAGACTTTCCCAACAGGCTTCAAATTCCTGCTCTGAAGGACACCAGGTGCTCAGAAAAGTCTACACTGCCATCTAGTGGATGTCTGCAGCATCATCAGCACACAGAAGGGAGCCCTTTGGGAGAATCCCCTTGGGGTTGTCTCTGGCCTGTGAAAGCAGCTGACTGACCCTCACTATATAAGGGACAAACCCCAAGAGAAGTGAATGGATGGTGAAGCCGGGAGTCCTGTCCTGCGGAGTGGCATATACTCCTCTAAGAGACTGGGTTACTGCCCAGCCTCTGTGGCCCTGTACCTCCCATCCCAGGAGTTAGAATCAGCAGCCTTCCTTTCTCTGTTCCTCTTGGCTGTCCACAGGTATGCCCAGTCCAGGGGTTTCCAGGGAGGAGGGCTGATGTTGTATGCACATGTGTGTGCATGCAAATGTGTGTGTACATGTGTACACATGTACACGTGTGTGCTTTATTGCTCGTCTTCCCAAAGGAAAGGGTGTTTGTCATGTTGGCAAACAAGACAACCTATCAAAGCTTCATGCTAGCAGCCTCTTAACTTGTGAGCTATATCACAATCTATTTGCTCTCTGATAGTGAAAAATGCTTCAAGGAAGAGAAGAGTCTATCCCCTGCATTGGAGTAACCTGTGTGCTGCCGCCCTCCGGAGCGTATTGTTCTACTGGGCTTAGCTGACTGTGTGAGGCCTAACCAAGGCAGCACTGAGGGGAAGGTAAAACCCCTTATGGCCCCTCTCTGCCACCCTGCTCAGAAGGGACCAGAAGGTCAGCCTTGATGTGTGTACTTGGTCACATCCCAGCCATGACCCTTCCATCTCCACACATTTGTGACCCGAGTCCTGCCTAGATTGGCACCAGCACCTCCTCCTAAAACACAGCAGAAAAGAGGCCAGTCTCCACCATTGACACTCTGGGGGCTCAGTCTGGCCCAGGAGTCAAGAAATAAAGAAGCGGAGACCAGAAGGCCAGATCAGCTCCCCAAAACACACTCCACAGACCCATTTCTGTGACTCTTCTGTGACTCTTCCCCAGGCTTCCCAGACCCCACAAGGAAAGCTTCCAGAATAGTACTAATCACTGCCCACTAAAATAGTTATTTCCAATTCCTAAAATGCTTTGTTCTTCTTTTACACAACTTTAGGCAAAAGAAGAGCATGTCTCATGTTGCAACAACAAAGTGTCAGGATGCACTGACCTCTGCCTGTCCTGGTAAATACCAGCTTCTTTCCAGCCCAGAAGTCATCTGAAGACCCAGACACCCCGCATCTTGGGCGAGGACTCCTCCCATCCCATACCACCCCTTCTTCCACTTATCCTGCCAACTCCAAAGCACACACCAGCTGGTCTCCACCAGGCTTGGGGGCCCAGATCTCAGGGGCAGCCAAGGAGCTCCCAGAGCAGGGGAGCAGGAGGAGGCCTGGGCAAGTGGCCTCAATCATCACAAGTTTCCAATCTGCAGCCCTCCCACCGGCCCCCAGCCTTCTCCTCAAGTCCACTCTAAGGAAGGCACAACTTTATGTCAACAGCCACCTGCTGCCACCAGACCCAGCCCAGATGGCTCTGCACGCAGCTTCAAGTCACCCAGATGAGCAAGCCTGGAGGAACATTAAGACCCCCAACTCTCCCCTGCCCTGCTTTAACATAGCCCTGCTCACTCACTTCCACGGCCCCCGGGAACTTGACTATCGGCTCCCTCCAGGAGGTGATCTTCTGTCTGTAGTTGTTACAATCAGGAACAACCTTGCAGCCAATGTTCCCCAACTCTGGGTAGAAAACTTCAAGGCCCCTATGAAGAGAAGAAGGAGGTTGCCCTGTGTCAGGGTTTTAGGGGAGCCTGGGGTTCCCAAGGCTTCAGTCTAGCACTATTGGGAATGTAAAGTGAAATGGGATTAAATCCTAAACCTGCCACTAACTAGTTGTGTGGCCCAAGAGTTACTTGACCTCCTTGTGCCTCAGTTTCCTCATCTGTAAAACTGAGGACACTAATAATTCCTCCCTCATGGAGTCAGTGTGAGGAGTAAAGTGGCGGTCAATGGTCAGAAGAGAACCTGGTATGTTGTAAGTCATCAGAAAGTGTAATATTAATTATCATCAGTGTTTACTTCCCTAGAAGAATAGATATCCTCAGGCAAACTTAGTGTCTTTAAAGCAGGATTGAGTTTATAAAAACAGTACCTATAGATTGCTTTTTCAGGAACATTCATATTACAGAAAGGCTTAGCAAGTCCGCATACCTTCCTTCAAGGGCATAGACGTTCTCTCTCCCCTAAACAATCAAGAGCTCCCCATGCCTGAAATCCTGCCATTAGGTGAAGAATTGGCTTCTTCGGGTTAAGCATTGACCATAGCCTAGGTTCTCTTTCAAAATGCAAACATCTCTCAGGGGGTAAAACATTGGCTCACTAAGACTGTAAGTATGAATGAACTGGTTCATCTATTTGCTCCCTGAGAAGAAGGGCCCGAACAGCACCAGCGTTCTGAGAATGTGGCTTCCTGGAAGGGAAGAAAATATGATACAGAGCAAGGTGACAGTCTGCAGGGCAGGGCACACCGGGCCGGGCCACGACTGCACCAGGCTGGCCTTAAGTGCATCTTATATTTGAAACTCAGAAACGTAGGTAAGATTTTTCAAAGACATTTTTAAAAACTGCTTTTTCTTGCTCTTCTATTACATTTTATCTCCACGACCCAAGGCCTCTGTAGGGTTAATGTGGGTTAAGACATCACTGAGAAGGGGTGTGGGTATGGAGTGGGTGTTGCAGGTCCCCAGCCTTTCCTAACAGCCTTGCATGGCTAAGCTGCTCTACAGCCTGCCAGTAGCCACCCACAGCTGTCCACAGTGCCTTGCTGCAGGTGATGCCTCAGGGGACCCTGTGAGGATTTAATGTGGAGAACAGTTCTGGAGGGAGAGCTCCCTGAAGCTGGGGCCTGGGAGTGGGCCAAGAGCAGCTTCCTGGTGGGGAGCCCTGCATTCCCCCTCCCGCCTTCCACCTCCTACTCTTCCAGTGGCTCCTGAATTCCAGCCTTAGGCAAAAGGCCGCTGAGCCCCCAGCACCTGGCAGCTGCGGACCAGGACACTTCGGTGGGCCAGCACCCCCAATGCCAGAAGTCAGGTGCTCTGGTCTCAGAGGGTAGAAGCAGGACGAGTCAAGGTCTTGCTGAGCAAATTTGTGTCTTCTAACTCTTTGGACATTTACAGCAATTCTTCATGGATGGCAAGATTTTCACAGCTTTTGGGGAAGTTTTAGGGGACCAGTTTTATTTTCCTAGCATCATCTTAACGACCCTTTGGTTTGTTTCTGCTGCAACTCCTTGCTGCTGCAGCTAGCGAGATGCGAGGCAGAGAGGGGACCCTCCAAGGGCAGAGAGACAGACAGCAAGCAGCACAGCACGGGAAAACGAGAGGCACGGAGGAGGGAAACTGAGGGTGGAGGGACGCCCTCATGCCCACAACCCCTCACCCCTTTTTATCAGAGTGGAATTGTTGTAAATATCAAAAGAATCAAAGAAGCAAAATCAGCAAATCGTTATTTGGTGAGGGGAGTGCAGAGCCACAGAGAGTGCCCTGAAGGACAGGGCACGTGCCAGCGAACCAGGGATTGGGTCGTGTCCCTGCCCCTCTCTTCACACCCATAGGGCACTGCCAGGCCAGCGTTTGAAGATAGCATATTGCCCCACCTAGGATGACGGGAAAGGGGGCGTGTGCAGGCCTCTGCCCGGCTCAGCTGCTTTAGCAAAGGCTTGGAGAAGGACACAGAGAGAAATTTATTTGATCTGCAGATGGCACAGAGCTGGTGACCAACAATTCTGATTATCAAATCGAGTTACAAGATGATCTGGACAAACCTGAGGTGAGCTGAATCAAAAATTAAAGTTAGTGAGAAAATATACTTTAAAATTTGCATTCAAGGCCAGGCACGGTGGCTCATGCCTATAATCTCAGCTCTTTGAGAGGCTGGGGTGCGAGCATGGCTTGAGCCCAGGAATTTGAGATCAGCCAAGGTAGCATAGTGAGACCCTGTTTCCACCAAAAATTAAAAAAAAAAACCATGCAGGGTGGTGCATGCCTATAGTCCCTGTTACTTGGGAGGCCGAAGTGGAAGGATCACTTGAGTCCAGGAAGTAGAGGCTGCAGTGAGCCATGACTGCATCACTGCACTCCAGCCTGGGGACAAGGCAAGACTCTATCTCAAAAACAAACAACTTGCATTCAAGCCAGAAAACCTCACAGGTGCCACCTTCCTGTGTGCCCTTGCTGCTTGTGGTTTACCTGACATGGAATTCATTCTAATTTCCATCCAGAGTTTGGGGATCTCCTGATCTCCATGACAAGACTTGGAGGCACCCTGGGGAGTGGAGTGAAAAGATCAGGGGCCCTGGCCCGAGCTTTGCCATGAACTAATGCTACATAAGGGAAAGGGGACGAAGGGCATGACTTTTACTGGGCCACCCCAATAGATCAGGGACATCACATATGTAGGATTTAATTTCATACAACCATATCTTGAGGCACCTCTTAACACTATTCCCATCTCCAGATGAGTAACTGAGAAACTGCAGGACGATACCTATTTGCAGCTGCTACGTGTTGGAGTGATCTGTTGTGTACAACAGAGAACGAGTCCAGTAGGCTTGGCTGCACTTTCTTCCCTGCACCACACATTTTCCCTAGTGAGCTGTTTCATTCCTCCAGGCTTCAGTTTGAGCTAGGTGGTCATGTGAGTCTCTGTCATGGCAAGAATTAGATCACAAGGGCTGGTCGTGGTGGCTCAAGCCTGTAATCCCAGCACTTTGGGAAGCTGAGGTGAGATGATCACTTAAGCCCAGGAGTTAGAGACCAGTGTGGGCAATGTAGTGAGATCCTGTCTCTATAAAACATAGAAAAAATTAGCCAAGTGTGGTGGTACGCATCTGCAGTCCCAGCTATATGGGAGGCTGAGGTGGGAGGATTGCTTGAGTCTGGGAGGTCAAGATTGCAGTGAGCCATGATCCTGCTAAGGATCAGCCATGATCCTGATTCCAGCCTGGGTGACAGAGGGTGACAGAGTGAGACCCTGTCTCTAAAAACATGGCTTCTCAGCTGTGCCTGTATGAAGGGCTTAGAATTTCAGCTGCCCCTCAGTGAGTGCTATTGCCTGAGTGTTGGTGTCTCCTCAAAATTTATATGCTGGAATTTAATCCTCAATGTGATGATATTAACAAGCAGGACCCTTATAAAATGTACTCTCATAAAAGAGGCTGAAGGGAGCTACCCTTCCCTTCCACCAGGTGAAGTCGCAGCAAGAAGGCACCGTCTTTGAAGCAGAGAGCAAGCTCGCACCACGCACTGAATCCAGTAGCACCTTGATTTTGGCGCTTCTCAGCCTCCAGAGTTGTGAGTAATATATTCCCGCTGTTTAGAAATGACCTAGTCTAAGGTATTTTGTTACAGTAGCTGAACAGACGAAGACAGTGAGGATGACAAAAAGACACATGGGATATGAGGCTGCCTTGAAGAGGGGGCTCACTATGAAAGTGTGGGTCACCCCACTTGAAAAACAGCAAGCTAGTTTTTAAACTGTTTTGTAGAGATGGAGTCTCTCTTTGTTGCCCAGGCTGGTCTCAAACTCCTAGGCTCAAGTGATCCTCCACCTTGGCCTCCCAAAGTGCTGGGATTACACACGTGAGCCACTGTATCCAGCAGTGCATGCCTGTAATCCCAGCATTTTGGGAGGCTGAGGTGGCAGGATTGCTTGAGCCCAGGAGTTTGAGACCAGCCTGGATAACATAGGGAGACTCTCAACTCTATGAAAAATAAGAAACTTAGCCAGGCGTGGTGGCATGCACCTGTAGTCCCAGCTACTCAGGACATTGAGGCAGGAGGATTGGTCGAGCCCAGGTGTTCAAGGCTGCAGTGAGCTATGATCAGGCCACTGCACTCCAGCCTAAGTGACAGAGCAAGACTCTGTCTCTGAAAGAAATGTATTTAAAGAGAAGAGTAACCAAGGGCCCTGAGAGAGACTGAAGGACTGGGGATGACTGCCCAGGTTGGGGGGAGCTGGGGATGAAGGGGCAGGGCATGGCATCTGTCACCATGCACATGAATGACCACAAAGAAGATGAGAAACTAGACTAGTTTGTGCACCTCCTGGATCTGCACTGGAAAAGGTGGGTTGATGTTCAAGAAGAGCAACAGGGCCTTGGGATAAGAATACATTTTCTGAAGAACGGAGCTTTTCAACACCAAAAAGCAGGACGCTTTGAGCAGCAGCTCCCATCCTCAGGGGAGCTCGCAGGGCTGACTGGATGGCAGCAGCAGGAGGGGTGTGTTGAGTGGATTCACCTCCCAGCTGCAGGGCTGGAGGATCACAATTCTTTCAATTCTGCAACTGAGCCCAGGGTGGTTTTGCTGGTCTAGTCTAGGGTATCTCAGAAGCAGGGAAGGTCTGATTCCCGAGAAGCTTTTCTCTTAACAACGTCTCACTGCTTGTCACAGTACATAAAATTCCTCCCTTACAGATGAATACTTTTAGGCATTGAGTCCAATCTTTAAGAGTTCCCTGGTAGACTCTAAATGCCCAAGAGAGGAGTGCCTTCTCTGGGGGATCTCTTGCCAAGGTCAGAGCCTGAGCTGAGTGGGGATCTTGAGGAGGGCGTCAGTGCAGGAGGTCCTGCTGTCTCCTCAGGGGTCCTATCTGTCCTTGACATATTTTCATTTCATCATCATTCATGATGATCTCTTCCAAACAAAAATCTTCTGTGGCAATAAAGACAACTCTCCTCTTTTGCGATGATGGCTTGAAATCAAAAGACATCTTCCTGGCATGCAACCTTAGGGTCATAAATCTGTTTCTCAAACTGGGGACGTGCTGGCATATTCCGGGAGTCCTGAGAATGGCTCCCCTTGACTCAAGTCTGGGAGCCCTGGACCCGGGGTGAAGGGCGTCAGTAGAAGCAGATAGGGAAAGAGCATGAGTGTGGAGTCAGACAAGGGCACTAGATCTTGGCTCTGCTACTTTTAAGCTATGTAAACACCGTGGGCAGATTTCTTAATCTCTGGGGACTCTTCATCTGCAAAATGGGGGTGCTAACATAGACTCTGTAGGTTCATCACTGACAGTGAGAGAAGTCAAGGAGTCCAAACACCAGCAGAGCACCTGGGACACAGCAGGTGCCCTGGGACTTCCCACGTGTGCCCCCATGCATGGGTCACCAGGGCACCAAGACGTGATCTTGGCAGGGCAGAGCCTAGGGCAACCAGAGCCTCAGGCTGGTCACCTCCAGCAACCCTACAGACATCCTAATTTCCCACAGTGTGGGAAACACCAGGAACCGCTGAGGTCCTCCTTAAGGGGCCGTTATCACAGCCCAGGCCTGCTGTACCCTGGCTCAGCTGACCTCTCCTGCTTATGAGGGCGTTGACCTTGCACTGCTCAGAGTGAGAAGCCTGCCAGCCCCTCGACTCACTCAGCAGAGCACCTAGAAAACTGGATCCCACTTGTGAGAGGCAACCATGTTTCTCTTCCTCCTTCCACATGAAAACTTCACCGAGAACTGTTTGTTTTTTGAGACAGAGTCTTGATCTGTTGCCCAGGCTACAGTGCAGTGGCACAATCTTGACTCACTGCTACCTCCGCCTCCCAGGTTCAAGGGATTCTTCTACCTCAGCCTCCTGGGTAGCTGGGATTACAGGCATGCACCACTATGCCCGGCTAATTTTTTTATTTTTAGTACAGACTGGGTTTCACTGTGTCGGTCATGCTGGTCTCAAACTCCTGACCTCGTGATCTGCCTGCCTCAGCCTCTCAAAGTGCTGGGATTACAGGCGTGAGCCACCGTGCCCAGTCTACACCCAGAACTGTTTAACAAGATTTTTCAAAATGTACTGACATGAGCAAAGTTTGTTACTTTTTTTTTTTTTTTTTTTTTTTTTTTTGAGACAGAGTCTGGCTCTGTTGCCCAGGCTGGAATGCAGTGGTGCAATCATGGCTCAGAACAGCCTTGACCTCCTGGGTTTAAGCGATCCTCCCACCTCAACCTCTTGAGTAGCTGGGACTACAGGTGTGCATCACCATGCTTGGCTAGTTTTTAAACTGTTTTGTAGAGACAGAGTCTCTCTATGTTGCCTAGGCTAGTCTCAAACTCCTAGGCTCAAGTGATCCTCCACCTTGGCTTCCCAAAGTGCTGGGATTACACACGTGAGCCACTGAATCCAACCAAAATGTTACTTTTTAAGAAGGCTTCAACTACATAACTTTAAGAGAAGACATGTATGTATGGTTCTAAAAGTAATGTTTGTCAAAAATGTTTTAAATAAAAAAAAAGAAAAACAAACATATTTTCATGAACAGTAATGTTTGTGCAAATTCAAAGGTACAGAAGAGTGTAGGTCATCAAAGTTCTTTTTCCTCCTGCACCATTTCTCATACATGGGCTCAGCGGGGTGTCTCCCTCCTCAGTCACTAAACTGGCAGGGAGGTTTGGCATCAATTTGGCCTGGGGAGTCCTCAGGATGACCCACAAGTCCAGATAAATGAAGGCTTGCTTTCCAACCAGCAGAGTCGATGAGGAGAGAGCCGAACGCCAGGCTTTCCAGCTTACCCAAAGTAGAAGCAGCTTGTGCCCTTGGAAGGGAAGAAGCCAGCCTCATCACCCAACTCCACCCAGTGCCATGATCCCTAAAGGGCCCCTACACAAACACTCCTGGGTCCCATCATTGAAAAACACCTCTCACACAGGAAGGGTCTAATCACACACCTTTTTTCATTAAAACGCCTCTTGGTCGGGGTTCTGGGGAGAGGGGCATTCAGGCTATAGGGAGGGACGGTCTCTCTCTGGGTCTCTCTCTGAGGGTCTCAGCCTCCTGCCCCTGCCAAGACCCCCCAGGTTTGGAGGGCCCAAGCAGAGCCGACCATACACACAGCCCTCCTGGTCCCGGGAGAGGTGCATTCTGGAAGGCAGGAAGGAGCCTGTTTCTAAGTCCCTTTCTCAGCGCCATCCTCCATCAAGGTGGTCTCCAGACCTGACATGTGTTCTATCTTCCCCCATAAAATCAGGCTCAGGAGATGGTGCTCCTTGGTTCTGGAAATACCCCTCCCTGCAATCTACCTGCCTGGCAGCCTCTGTGCCTCCCGCCTCCAAGCCTGCCCTGACTTACTGGCACACAAGGGCGTCCTCGTCCAAGAGGGCTTCTTGGGCACACGGGTTGTTCTCGTCCTCGTCTCCAGTGATCACCATCACGAGACCCAGTAACAGGGCTGCTGTGACCAGCCTCATTGTCCAACCCATGGGCACCTGGAACAGAAGGAGCTTTAGAGCAGCTGGATCCCCTGCAGGGGATTTCCTGCCAACTACCTGTGCCCCCCACCCCAGGGGCCCACTTGGCAGGACAGAGACCTCTGGTTAAGCACAGGGAGAAAGGCAGGCAGCTTCCAGGGCTCCGCAGCTGATCCAGTCCACCACCCGGACACAAGTACTTTGGGAGGACCTGGGCCTCCTCCAAGTTGGACTCAATGTACATTCCTGGCAGAGGCCCCTCCCCCTGGCAGGACACAGCTTTGTTGTCACTCTTGTCCTGGCTGCCAGGGCAGACAGCAGGCTGCGAAGTAGAAGTGCTTATATAAGCTTCTCAGTGCAGCTCCTCATCCAGTCCCTGCTCTTGGCCTGGGGATGGTCAGCTGGCCAAAGGCCAGCCTGCCCCTTGGCTGTAAGGCAAGCCCGGGGAATCGGTTAACCCAAGGTTCAGGGCTAGGAGTTGGGCTGTGCCCCTCAGACCGGCTCTGCCTCTCCTAGCCCCCATTCCTCCACCTGTCCCCACAGCCTGTGAGCTTCCCCAAGGTGGAGGTGGTTGGACACAGTAACCCTGTGTAGGAGGGACTGCTGCAGTGGGTGGGGGCAGGCGCACCCCAGCCCGAGGCCAGCTCCGAAGGGCCAGCTGAGGACAGAAGGGTGCGTCTGGCTGCACCTTGCAGCTGTGCTGAACTCAGCACTCTCCCAAAATAATCGTCTCTGGAGAAGGAGGTCTGGGGAGCTGCTTGGGGCTCAGAAAGGGGTGGCCTGCCCCAGCGCTGCACCGGGAAGAAGGGGAGCTGGGGACTGTCGCCTGCATTCCCTTAAGGAACAGTCCTGCCACCAGGTGCACGTGGGACTCTGGTTAGAGCCTGAGTGGGCAAGGAGAAGAACAAAGGTGGCTTGCCACAGCCCTTCCAATAGCTCTGCTCTCTGCTGTTTCTCAGAGGCGGGGGTGGGAGAGACATGCCAGCAACTCAGGACTCCTGGCTTCTGCTCTGAGCTCTCTCTGGATGCTGGGGAGGCCACTGCATCTCCCTAGAACGCACCACTTTTCCTTTTCACAAACAAGTAAAATAATTCCTGTCACCGTGGTGTCTTGCTAAGGAATATGAGATCATCGCTGTAAAGTACACGCAGCTAGATCTTTAGAGAAACTACTTTCAGCATAGTCTGCTTTCTGGCTTAATTCCTGCCTCCAGGATCCCAACCTGTAGCAAAAAGCCCCCCTTTGGGGCTACATATTAAACACATTTCTCTATCATTAGGCTCCCTGAAATACAACCAGGACTCCCCTTGCCCCCAACCAGAAAACGTATTCCCAAGATCTCCCCTACTGGACAGAGTCTAATAGTAGCCTCCTTACAAGATCATTGTGAGAATGAAATCAACGAGGTTAAGCCCTCAGTAAGGTGCCTGGAACATAGTAAATGCTCAATAATTTATGAATAGTCTAAGTATTCTCTCACAGATCCATCCATTCATTCATTCCTTTGCAACCCACTTCACTTATAGGCATTAAGCACCTCCCATGTGCCTGCCCCATGTTGGGCCCTGGGGTGTAGGTTGAGCATGGCCTTGTCTTCATGCAGCTCACAGGACAGCCACAGTCAAGGAGACGCTGCCAGAAGGGCTGCCCAAGACCAAGAAACTCATCTTACAAATGGCATCCACTAGAGAAGCCTCAACTTTCCTGGGTGTCAACTCTTTTAGCACAGTGATGGTGGCCTGGAGGCAGGGAGAGCCCACAGTGCAGGTTGCTGCTGTTGAGCCCACTTCCAGTGGCAGTTCTTCCTTATTCCATGTGCCAGGCACTTTTGTCTCCAAATCCTCATGCCAATCCTTGGAAACAGGCACTATTATCACCCCATCTTATGGAGGAGGAGATGGCACAGCGACATTAGCTAAAACCTGATCTTGGTCACCAGGAAGTGGCAGACCTGGAATTTAAACCCCAGGCTCTGGTTGAACCTGTTGAAACTAGGTTGAGTCCATTGAGTCCATGCTTTTTTTTTGAGACAGGGTCTCACTCTCATCTCCCAGGCTGGAATGCAATGGGGTGATGCCAGCTCCTGCAACTTCCGCCTTCTGGGCTTCAAGGGATTCTCCTGCCACAGCTTCTCAAGTGGCTGGGACTACAGGCATACCACGGCTCTGGCTAATTTTTGTATTTTTTGTAGAGACAGGGTCTTGCATTGTTGCCCAGGCTGGTCTCGAACTCCCAGGCTCAAGTGATCCACCTGTGTGCTCCCAAAGTGCTGGGATTACAAGCATGAGCCACCACACCCAGCCCAGAGTCCACGCTCTTAACCACCTGGCTCCACTGCACTCTGTAGCTGCTCCATTGCCTCTTACTCACTCCCTCTGCATTCCTTTTGTTCTTGGGAGAAGGACCCCAGAGTCCTCCACGTAGACCACAATGCCCTGCGAGATCAGACTTTTCCTGTCTCTCTAGCTGACTTCCTCCTCCTCTCACATGTTACCTCTGGCAGGTTCCTCAAGCTCCTTTCTATCCCAGGGCTGTGATAGGCACCGACCCCACTTCCTACCTTCATTAGGGGGGTAGCTGAAATGTTGTTCCCTGAGAGAAAGTTGCTCTGATCCCTAGCATCCATCAGATTCCTTCTATAAACAATCAGAGCACCTTACTGCTTTCTTCATTATTCTTATATAGTTGTAATAAATTATTTTGTAGTTATTTGCTTAGTGATCGTTTCTCCCTCAATCCCCCAGCCTATAAGCTTCTGGGAGGCAGCACGGAGACTGTCCAGCATTCTGAGCACCTTACGTGGAGTATCTAGGGGTTTAATAAAATTCTTGTTTAAGTGCATAACACATGCCACTTCCGTTTCTGATCATCCTTATTTTCACTTAACAGCTCATAACTGTGTAAACATCAGTAGGAAACTAATCACTCAGGTTGGCCCTTAGCCCTGGATGCCTTTTGCTTATTTATCTAACCTTCTGTGGCTTGTTTTTGTGCAGAGAGATCTGGTAGCATGCAGTGGTTCTCAGGATTTTCAAACCCGATCTTTCTCTTGGGGATTTTCAGGACTTTAATTCATATGTGAAATCTAAGATCTGAAAGCCGTGTTCAAGCTTGCGGAGTGACCATTCTCCCTCCCAATCACCAGCTGGTTTTGCTTAATTCTCTCACCCTGGAAAGTCCCATTGCTAGATTTCTTGGTGCCCACCCTTGAAGTCCCCCTCTCTTCCTTCAGTTACCTGGGCTGGGACCACCTCCAGACACCACCATTCAAGCCAAACCTGTGGCTTCCGGAGACACATTGGTCCCTCCAGCTACTGAGATCTGTTGAACCACTGCTGCTGAAACTCTCCTTCTTACCCCTCCAGGCCTCCTGTGCCTGACACCCTCCAATCATTGCCCAGGCCTCACCTCCTTTTTCTACCCAGACACAGACTCTTGTCCTTTCTCTCCCTCCTAAACCTTTCCACATAGGCCCTCTGGAATCTCTGAACTATAGTGAACAAATCCCTCTGAATTTTTTCATTGATTCCTAATAAAAAATTAATTGAGATATAATTCACACATAAAATTCACCCTTTTAATATGTACAATTCAGTGGGTTTTCGTATGTTCACAAGCTTGTGCAACCATCACCACCAAAGTACAGAGCATTTTCATCAACCTAAAAGAAGTCCTGTACTTATTAGCAGTAACGCCCCATTCCTCCCTCACCCCGGCCCCTGACAGCCCTAATCTATTTTCTATCTCTATGAATTTGCCTATTTTGGACACCTCTACCAACGTTTTCCCCTCCCTCCTTTCCAACCTCCCTTCCCATGGCCACTTTCTTGGATACTGTCATCACTACAAATATTAAATCCCTAAAATATTAAATTCAAGCAGTTTTTTTTTCTTTTTTTGAGACGGAGTCTCTGTCGCCCAGGCTAGAATGCAGTGGCATGATCTCAGCTCACTGCAGCCTCTGCCTCCTAGGTTCCAGTGATTCTCCCGCCTCAGCCTTCCAAGTAGCTGGGATTACAGGCACGCACCACTATGCCCAGCTGATTTCAAGTAGCTCTTCTGATCACCATCTCTTCTCCTTCCTCTACCCTCTTGTTACTTATCTGCACTTAGTCTTTCATTTGATTCTCAACTCTGGTCCCTTGACCATTCTCCTTTTTCCTTACCTATTCTGACTACCTTCCCTTTGGTACCTGGGTCTTGCAAACCTTTGTACTATTCACTTGCTAACATCTTCAATTTCTTCCCCCTTATCTTTGCATTGCAGCTGTTGGGTGCAACTTCAAATTTGGACCAGTCCAGTGATCTGGCTACTCTGTCATGCAATCCTGCTCCCACTCTACTCCTAGTATCCTGTGCCTTCTACAGAGCCCAGGGTGGGGGCCCAGGCGGCATGGGGGAAAACATTGTGCTAAGTGAAAACAGCCAGTCGCAAAAGAGGACATATTGTACGATTCCATTTATATGAAATGTCCAGAATAGGCAAATATATAGGGACAGAAAGTAGACTAGTGGTTGCTAAGGCTGGATGTGGAGGTGGGGTAAGATGGGAATGAGAGGTATGGGATGATAGCTAAAGGGTATGAGGTTTCTTTTTTATTTTATTTATTTTTTTTTTTTTTGAGACGGAGTCTCGCTCTGTCGCCCAGGCTGGAGTGCAGTGGCCGGATCTCAGCTCACTGCAAGCTCCGCCTCCCGGGTTTACGCCATTCTCCTGCCTCAGCCTCCCGAGTAGCTGGGACTACAAGCGCCCGCCACTTCGCCCGGCTAGTTTTTTATATTTTTTAGTAGAGACGGGGTTTCACCGGGTTAGCTAGGATGGTCTCGATCTCCTGACCTTGTGATCCGCCCGTCTCGGCCTCCCAAAGTGCTGGGATTACAGGCTTGAGCCACCGCGCCCGGCCTATGAGGTTTCTTTTAAAGGTGATGAAAATGTTCTGAAATTGACTATGTGATGGTTGCACTTATCTATACATATACTAAAAACCACTGAATTATACACTTCAAAATTCATGAATTGTGAGATATATGAAGCATATAGCAATAAAGCTGTTTTAAAAAATCATCCTGGGGATGTCAGCAAAATGGATGACTAGGAAGCTCCAAGCTCTTGTTCCCTCATGGAAAACAGACACACACACACACACACACACACACACAGAGAGAGAGAGAGAGAGAGAGAGGGGGGGGGGGGGGGGTGGGGGAGAGAGAGAGAGAGAGAGAGAGAGAGAGAGAGAGAGAGAGAGAGAGAGAGAGAGAGAGAGAGAAAAACTGGCTGAACTAACTTTAGGAGCTCTGGAAAACAGCCAAAGGTTAGAGCAGCCAAGTAATGCCCAATCAAGGAAAGCCTCCTTAACTGCACCCTGGGTGAGAAATGGAGACCCTGTCTCAAAATTTTTTCAAAAGCCTCCTTCAAAATAATAGGAATTTTTCCAGACACAGTGGCTCATGCCTGTAATCCCAGCACTTTGGGAGGCTGAGGTGGGCAGATCACCTGAGGTCAGGAGTTCAAGACCAGCCTGTCCAGTATGGTGAAACCCCATCTCTTCTAAAAATACAAAAATTAGCCAGGCATGGTGGCAGGCACCTGTAATCCCAGCTATTTGGGAGGCTAAGGCAGAAGAATCACTTGAACCCAGGAGGTGGAGATTGCAGTGAGCCAAGATCGCACTTGTCAGGCCTCTGAGCCCAAGCCAAGCCACCGCATCCCCTGTGACTTACACTTATATGTCCAGATGGCCTGAAGTAACTAAAGAATCACAAAAGAAGTGAAAATGCCCTGCCCCTGCCTTAACTGATGACATTCCACCACAAAAGAAGCGAAAATGTCTGGTCCTTGCCTTAAGTGATGACATTACCTTGTGAAATTCCTTTTCCTGGCTCATTCTGGCTCAAAAAGCTCCCCGACTGAGCACCTTGTGACCCCCCTACTCCCGCCTGCCAGAGAACAACCCCCTTTGACTGTAATTTTTCTTTACCTACCCAAATCCTATAAAACTGCCCCACCCTTATCTCCCTTCGCTGACTCTCTTTTCGGACTCAGCCTGCCTGCACCCAGGTAATTAAAAAGCTTTACTGCTCACACAAAGCCTGTTTGGTGGTCTCTTCACACGGAGTGCATGACAGCACTACTGTACTCCAGCCTGGGCAAGAGAGCAAGACTCCGTCTCCAAAAAAAGGTTGGAAATTTCATTTTCTTTCTACCTTGTTCCACCTCCACTGCCAGCAGTATTGGTCTGGAGATGGTAGCTCAAGCCCTAGTTCTCTCCCTTAAACTTAAAGAAGCAGAGCTAGACTCATCATGTGCAATGCTCTAATCTGTCTGGGGTCTGCCTACAGGACTAGTCTTGCTTTGCCTAAGGGAAAAGGGGCAGCATTGCTCATTAAAACAGCAGAGCAACTACAGACCTTCAGACACTGAAGACAAAGATTACAGATTGAGACATACAATAGACCATCTAAGGCCCCAAGAAGCTCAAGGAATTTCGAGTAAAATAAACTCAAAGAGACCTACACTGAGACACATTAGAATCAAACTGTTGGAAGTCAAAGACAAAGAGAGAATTTTGAAAGCAATAAGAGAGAAGACTCATCATGTACAGGGATCCTCAATAAAATTATCAGTCAATTTATCAGCAGAAACTTTGAAGCCCAGGGGGCATTGGGACAATATAAAGTACTGAAAGAAGAAAAGTTGTCAATTAAGAATTCTATGTCCAGCAAAAATATCTTCCAAAATATTAATAAGAGAGAAATTAAGAAAGTCCCAGATAAACAAAAGCTTAGAGAGTTGATTACCATTAGCGCTGCCCTGCAAGAAATACTGAAACTAGACCTTGAGGTTGAAATGAAAAGCTGTGGTAAGTTGAAACTAGGTGAAGACATATATCAAGACCTTTGTTTGAGGTAAACACACAGACAAATAAAAAAGCCAGTATTATTGTAATTTTGGTTTGTAATTCCACTTTTAAATACAGGATGTCTTAGTCCATTTAGTGTTGTTATAAATGAACACCTGGGGCTGGACAATTGATAAAGAGGTTTATTTGGCTCACAGTTCTGCTGGCTGGAAGACTGGGCAGAAGAAAAAAGCCTTGGCCTTTTCTCATTTTAGAAGGGAAAGGGAAGCTGGAGTGTGCAGAAATCACACAGTGAAATAGAAAGCAGGAATGAGAAATGGGAGGTGCCAGGCTCTTTTTAACAGCCAGTTCTCATGAAACTAATAACGTTGGAATGCACTCCCCTGGAAATGCATTCTACTCAAGAAAGATCTGCCCCCATGACCCAAACACCACCCATTGGGTCCCACCTCCAACACTGGGGATCAAATTTCAACATGAGATTTGCAGGGCACAAATATCTAAACTATAGCACAGAATTTAAAGACAACGAATAAAATAATTATAAATCTATTAGTGGGTATATAATATATAACAATGTAAACTGTAACATCAGTAACACAAAATGGGGGGGCATGGAGCTGTATAAGTAAAATGTTTGTATGCAATTGAAGTTAAGTTAGTATCAATTCAAATTAGATCATTATAACTTTAGGATGTTATATGTAATTCCCATGGTAACCACAAAATGTATTTATAGAATATACACAAAAGGAAATGAGAAGTGAATAAAACATGTCACTACAAAAAAATCAACTAGATGTAAAGAAAGGTAGAAGTGGAGGAAATGAGGGACACAAAAAGCTGAAAAGCAGCCAGATACAGTGGCACATGTCTGTAGTTCCAGCTGCTTGGGAGGCTGAGGTGAGAGGATCATTTGAGCCTAGGAGTTTGAGGCCAGCCTGGGCCACATAGTGAGACCCCATCTCTTAAGAAAGCAAGCAAGCAAGCAAGCAAGCAAGAAAAGCTAAAACATACAGAAAACAAATAACAAAATGGCAAAATAAGTCACTGAGTCATTGTCTATCAGTAAATGCATTCAAATTTAAATTTAATTGGGTTCAATGCCTCAGTCAAAAGTTATAAATTGGCAGATTAGATTTTTAAAAAATGATCCAATTATATACTGTCCACAATAGACTTGCTCTAGCTCTAAGGACACAAACAGATTGAAAGAGAAAGGATTTTAAAAGATATCCTATGTACACAGTAACAAAAAGAGAACAGGGATGGCTATATTAATATCAGACAAAACAGATTTTAAAGTCTAGTTCTACAACAAGAGACAAAGAAGGGCATTGTATATTGATAAGAATCAATTCACCAAAAAGATGTAACAGTTGTAAACCTATATGCACCAAACATCAGGGATCCAAAATATATAAGCAAACAAGGATAGAATTGAAGGGAAAAATAGGTAGCTTAACAACAGTAATTGGAGATTTCAGTACTCCACTTTTAATAATGAATAGAACAACTAGGCAGAAGACCAATTAAAGAAATGGGAGACTGGCTGGGCGTGGTGGCTCACACCTGTAATCCCAGCACTTTGGGAGGCCGAGGTGGGCGGATCACTTGAGGTCAGGAGTTCAAGACCAGCCTGGCCATGGAGAAACCCTGTCTCTACTAAAAATACAAAAATTAGCTGGGCATGGTGGCGGGCACCTGTAGTCCCATCCCAGCTACTTGGGAGGCTGAGGCAGGAGAATTGCTTGAACCCAGGAGGTGGAGGTTACAGTGAGCTGAGATCACTCCACTGCAGTCCAGCCTGGGTGGCAGAGTGAAATTGTCTCCAAAACAAAAATCACAATACATCCCAAGCCAAAAATTTGAATTCTAAAATGCTTCAAAATTCAAACTTTGAAGGCCTATGGAATACCACAAATGAAAAATCCTACACCTGACCTCATGTGATGGGTCACAGTCAAAACTTTGTTTTATGTACAACATTATTAACAATATTGTATAAAATTACCTTTAGGCTGTGTATAGGGTGTATATAAGCATAAATAAATTTCATGTTTAGACTTAGGTCCCATCTCTAAAATATCTCATATATGCAAATATTCTAAAATCTGAAAAATTTGAAATTTGAAATACTTCTTGTCCCAAGTGTTTTCGATAAGGGAAACTCAACCTGTATACCAAGATGTATGGGATGCAGTGAAATCTGTATATGCTGTAAAATAGCTATAAAAGCTTACATTGAGAAGTTGTAAATGTTTACATTAAAAAAGAAGAAGGATCTCAAATCAACAACCTAAATTTACACCTTAAGGAGGTAGGAAAAAAAAAAAAAAAAAAGAACAAGATAACCCAAAGCTAGCAGAAAGAAACACTAAAGTTTGCAACAGACATAAAATAGAGGACAGAAAAACAGAAAATCAACAAAACCAAAAGTTGGTTCTTTGAAAAAATCAGTAAAACTAACACTTCCAGCCAGATTAATTAAAAAACAGAGAAGACTCAAATTACTAAAATAAGAAATGAAGGTGAGGAGATTACTCTAAAATTTATAAAAACAAAAATATAAATAAATAGTATTTTACAGAAATAAAAAGGGTGACAAAAGATTAATATAAACAATGGGTAAGGTTGTTGGTTATGTAATAAATTTGATAACCCAGAAGAAATGGACAAATTCCTGGAAACATAAAACCTACCAAGACTGAAGCAGTAATCAAAAATACTCCAGTGAAGAAAAGTCCTGAACCTGATAGTTTTACTGGTGATTTCTACCAAACATTTAAAGAAGAATGAACACTAATCCTTCTCAAACTCTTCCGAAACATTGGAGAGAATACTCCCTGATTCACTCTGTGAAGCCAGCATTACTATGATACCAAAGCCTACCTTCTAACCAAAGTTAAAGAAAACCACAAAGCAACATCCCTTAGAAACTCTGATGCAAAAGTCCCCAACAAAAGATTAGCATAGATCATTTCAACACTGAAAGGATTATACAACATAACCAAGTGAGATTTATTTCTGGAATGCAAGCATGATTCAACACATAAAAACCAATCAACATAATAACACCATATTAATAGAATGAAGGAAAAATACTACATGGTCATCTCAATTGATGCAAAAAAAGCATTTGACAAAACTCAACACACTTCCAAGATAAAAACAAACTAGGAAGGGAAAGAAGCTTCCTCAATATGATAAAGGCCGTATACAAAAAGCCCACAGATAACAACATACTTAATGGTGACAGACTTCAAGTTTTCCTCTAAGATCAGGAACAAAACAAGGATGCATGCATTTGCCACCCTTATTCATCATATATCGAAAGTTCTAGCCAGAACAATTACGCAAGAAAAAGAAGTAAAAGCCATCCAAATTAGAAAGGAAGAAGTACAATTATCTGTTTGCAGATGACAATCTTACATACAGAAAACTCTAATTTCTTAAAAAAGAAAAACGGTTAGAGCTAATAAGCAAATTCAGTAAAGTTGTAATTTACAAAATCAACCAACAAAATTCAAATGTATTTCTTTACTCTAAAAATGAAGAATTCAAATAGGAAATTAGGAAAACAACTCTATTTATGATTACATAAAGCAGAATAAATTAGGAATAAACTTAACCAAGGAGGTGGAAGACTTGTACACTGAAACTACAAAATTTTGCTAAAATAAATTAAAGAAGAGATAAACAAATGTAAAGACATTCAATGCTCATGGAGTGGAAGACTTAATTTTGCTAAGATGACAAAGTTACTCAAAGTGATCTGCAGATTCATTGCAATCCCTATCAAAATGCCGAAATTTTTTTTACAGAATAGAAAAATCCATCCTAAAATTTATATATAATCTCATGGGACCCCAAATAGTCAAAACAATCTTGAAAAGAACATCGTTGAAGGACTCATACTTTCTGATTTCAAAACTAACTACAAAGCTACAGTAATCCAAATAGTTTGGTACTGGCATAAAGACAGATAAACAGGCCAACAGAATAGACTAGAGAGCCTAGAAATAAACCTTCATATGTGCGTGTGTGTGTGTGTGTGTGTGTGTGTGTGTGTATGTGCGTGTGCTCAAATGATTTTCAGCAAGGGTGCTGAAAATGATTCTGGGACAAGTGGATAGCCACATGCAAAAGAATGAAGTTGGAACCTTGCTTTAATTCAAAATGGATCAAAGATCTAAATGTAAGAGCTGAAACCACAAAACTCTTAGAAGAAAACACAGGGGAAAAGCTTCATGACATTGTATTTGGCATTGATGTACATGAGACACCAAAAGCAGAGGCAGCAAAAGTAGACCGACAAATTGAACTCCATGAAAACGGAAAACTTTTGGGCATCAAAGGACACTATCAAAGCAGTGAAAAGACAACCTGTAGAATGAGAGAGAAAAAAATCCCAGAAACTAGTGTTCTCTAGAGCCCCCTTTGGCAACACTGGCCACTCCATCCTTCTCACTGTGTAGACCTCTTGTTCAGCCTGTGTGGACTACTGTCCATTTTCCCAATCAGCCATGCTCTCTCCCACCTCTAGGCCTTTTTGCACAAGCCGTTCTGTCTATAAGGGGTGCCTTTGTCTCCTGCCCCATGACCCACCTGGCTTACTTTTGCTCACCTTCATGTGCTATTTAAACATCACTTCCTTTAGGGTACCTTCCTGGGTATCTTGTCATATCTGCAGACAGCCTCTGCAGTACTTCCACCAGGATAGAAAAATATCTGGCCATTTTTGTTTATTTACTTGTATTTCTCTGTCACTAGGCTGTTACCTTCGTGGAGGAGAGACCCCAGGTAGCCTAGGAATTGCTGTGTCTGCCACCAGCACAGTGCCTGGGACCAGGCGGTGCTCCATTACCCCTCGGGGGTTGGGGAAGGGAGAAAATCAGAGAGGGAGGGGTGGATATTGAATTCCTAAAGGTCATGCTTCCCCCCCATTATAGATCTGGGTCTCACTGAAGCTCCAGGAGCAGAGCTGCTCCTCCCACCTCCCATTCATTGATTTCTGCCTTCTGCTCTACTTTTCTGTGCGCATATTTCATCCTGTGAGGGACCCATTTGTCTCTGCATTCCCCACAGCACTATGAACATAGCAGATGCTTAATAAATCGTTACATAAATAAGCACGCACATGTAAAAATCGTATGTCGTAAAGGAACTATTCTGACCTTTGATTGTCCTATTTAAAGACAGGGAAAGAATTCCAAAGTCACCCAATGTGCACTTGGGCCATCTTTTGTTATCAACTCTTGGTTGCTTTTCATGCGCCTTTCATTTCAGATGACCAATCTGAAAATTGTCTTGAAATGCAGAAGTATAAAAATATAATTACCTTTTTTTTTCCTTGGGGAGGGGGGCTTATTCTAAATGAACAATGATAAGAATTACATCAAACTTCCCATCAGAAAGCAAGTGAGAAGAGAGAGAAATAGTTTTAAAAAGTTAAAACTTCCATCAACCTAGAATCTGTTTCCAGCGGAATTTTTCTTCAAAAGTGGAGAGGATATGAAGACAAAGAAAAACTGAGAGAAGATTTTGCCAGTACACCTGCCTTGCATGAAATGTGAAAAGAAACCAACCCTTCAGTGAAAAGGAAAGTGAAACCTTGGCTCTACATGAAGAAGGGAAGAATATCGATGATGGACTAAATGGAGGTAAAGAAAAATATTTTATTTTTATTATTCTTAATTGGCCTTACAGATAACTGTTTCTTTACAATAGTTAAGAACAAGAATGCCTCAAGTGATTATGGCTGATCGTTAAGTGCATGAATGCTAGCAATGTCTAAGAAACGGAAGGAAGGAATGGGGAATGCTCGGTTACAGGATGTCCGCACTTGCTGTTTTAAGAGATGTTGCTTTCCTTCTATCAAACAGAAGACAGAGGAAGTCATAGTGGCAATAATGGGGCTGGCAAAGAGAGCTCCAGGGCTGGATTTTCCCAACAATTATATTCCCCAGGAGTCAGGAGAGTGTCTGTGAGATAAACCCAGCTCTGACCCTTTCCCTCACCCTTCCATTTATCCAAAGGTCCTGCTAGACCTCGGGCCAGAGGCTGGGGGCCCGGACCTTTCCACTCTAGGGATATAAGTTCCTCTTTTAGGTAGCCCCAGCTTGTTGGTCTCAGCAACAAACAGTTGACTTAATAAACCCATTTCATTAACAGGTGCACATTGCATCTATTAATGAATCACTTCACCCATGGAATGGCAGGCTCCAGAGGGGCTATGAAATGGTGGTGCCTCACGCATTCACCTGCCGTCATGTCACCCTTGAAAGGTTGAACGTTTTGTCCATCTGGTGGAGGTGAGAATTGAACTTGGAGCCTACTGAAGCTATGTATTTACCTCGTCCCTCTTTGCAGGGACAGTCAATCTCTGGTTCCCTCTAAATTTCTCAGGATAGGAGGAAATGGGGATCCTTCTTCCTTTATCATGGAAGGGGGAATGAGGACCTCACAAAGGAAAGAAACTCACTAAATCTGTCAGAAGTAAGGCCTGCCTGAAATCAGTGAGGCTCATCACAGCCCAAAACTCAGGCAGTGAGAAATTCACCAAAGTGGCCTTTCTGAGGAGAATTAGAGAAATGTTTGAGGCTCACAGACAGGCACCTAGAAACACCACAAAGAATGTCACAAATAATGCCTCAAATGATGTGCTCAAATCACACTAGAGTGAAAAAATCGGAAACACCACTTTTACCACGAATTTCTTTCTTTCTTGGCTCACGGCAAGCTCCACCTTCCGGGTTCACCCCATTCTCCTGCCTCAGCCTCCCGAGTAGCTGGGACTACAGACACCCACCACCACACCCAGCTAATTTTTTTGTATTTTCAGTAGAGACGGGGTTTTACCATGTTAGCCAAGATGGTCTCAATCTCCTGACCTCATGATCTGCCCGCCTCGGTCTCCCAAAGTGCTGGGATTACAGGCGTGAGCCACCGTATCCAGCCCACGAATTTCTAACAGCTGCCTAGGCCAAGGTGTTTTTTCTCTCTCCTCTCTCTCTTAGTAAATTCCTACCGCACACAAACAGGGGAGAAGAGCCCTTGTCACTTGCCCAGAACAGTGTGGGAGCTGTTGGGTGCTGGCTGCAGGAAAGTACATACCTTGACAGGTTTCTGGCCTGGAGAACGTGGGTAGAAAATTCCCTCCAGGGTGCCCCTCAGTTTGGGCCCTTAAGGTAATCAGAGCCTGCGGATGTTGAGAGTTCGAGAGGTTCAGGAAGTTTCCTGGAGCCACAGGAGAGGAGGCAGCTGTTGGCGGTTGGGGAGACAGTTGGAGAAAGTTCCAGGGGAGTTCCAGGGAGGAGCTGATATGTAGGGCAGGAGAGAATAGGAAAAGAAGAATGGGTGGGTTTGCCAGCATTCCTCCTTCCAAGGATTCTAAGGAAAAGAGTGGAAACTGTGGAGACAATTATCTCACCGTTTCTCCTGCCTTTCAAGATGCAGAGAGTCAGGCAGAAGGGACACTAGAGATGCAGAAAAAGAAGGCTGCAGAGACAGGTGCAGAAGGTTGGAGGGAGGAACCACTGAGACCAGCGTCCAGGGAAAGATGTCCAACGTTTGACCACAGAGAGCAACAGGCCCTCAGCCACAGACAGGAGAGAGACCGGGTTTGACAACTATCTTCAGAGCTCCCAGTTGGGGGGCATTGATTAAGGCGGAGTTTAACTCTTGTTGCCCAGGTTAGAGTGCAGTGGCGTGATCTGGGCTCACTGCAACCTCTGCCTCCCGGGTTCAAGCGATTCTTGTGCCTCAGCCTCCTGAATAGCTGGGATTACAGGCACCCACCACCACGCCCAGCTAATTTTTTTTTTTTTTTTTTTGTAGTTTTAGTAGAGATGGGGTTTCACCACGTTGGCCAGGTTGGTCTCAAACCCCTGACCTCAGGTGATCCACCCGCCTTGGCTTCTCAAAGTGCTGGGATTGTAGGCGTGAGTCACCCACCACACCTGGCCACTGGGGGGGATTTAGAATCGTCCCCTTCCCCAACAAGTGTGGCCTGGAGCCTGCAGAATAATGGAGACCACCACCACCTGGTTCAGACCCACGTCTTCCAGGCTGGCTCACACTTGGGTAAGGTTCTACCAATCAGGTAACTAAGTCCAGGGCAAGTACTTGGTTTTTAGGTCCTGGGTTTCCTGCTGTGTTTCAAATGACCACACCTGGAACCATCCTCTTACTTTCTTTCTAGAGAATTCCTCACAGGAAAATCAACAAATCAATGGGAAGTCAAACACTTACCCAGTGGTTCTGCACAGTAGACCACCTGAGGAACTCCTGAAAATCACCAATGCCTGGCCCCACCCCAGGTGAATTAGACCAGAATCTCGGAAGGTGAAGCCTAGACATGGAGGGTTTCAAATGCTTCCCAGATGATTCTCATATGCAGCCAGGCTGGAGAGTCCTTGTATTCAATCTAGACAAATAGCAGGCACATGGCAGGTGCTGAAGGTATAAAGATGAACAAGGTGAGGATCCCACTCTTGATAAGCTCACAGCTTAGGAAGGGAGATGAGCATCCAAAGAAACAAACAGCCAGGTGTGGTGGTTCACACTTGTAAGCCCAGCACAATGGGAGGCTGAGGCGGGAGGATTGCTTGAATTAAGGGGTTCAAGACCAGCCTGGGCAACATAGTGAGACCACTGTCTCTACAAAAAAAAAAAAAAAAGGAAGCGAGGAAGAAAGAAAGAAAAGTTAACCATGTGTGGTAGTGCACACCTTGAGGCTGAGGAGGGAGGAATGCTTGAGCCTGGGAGGTAGAGGCTACAGTGAGCCATGTTTGTGCCACTGCACTTCAGCCTAGAGTGAGACTCTGTCTAAACAAAACAAAACAAAACAAAAACACAGCAAACAAAATCACCAACTGTGAGCCGGATGCAGTGGCTCACACCTGTAATCCTAACACTTTGGGAGTCCATGGCGGGCGGATCAGTTGAGGTCAGGAGTTTGAAACCAGCCTAGCCAATGTGGTGAAAACCCATCTCTACTAAAACTTCAAAAAAATTAGCCAGGTGTGGTGGCACATGCCTATAATCCCAGCTGTTTGGGAGGCTGAGGCAGGGGAATCGCTTGAACCTGGGAGGCGGAGGTTGCAGTGAGCCGAGATCACACTGTTGCACTCCAGCCTTGGTGACAGAAGGAGACTCCATCTCAAAAAAAAAAAAAAAAAAAAAAAAAATCACCAACTGTGTGCTGAGTTCAGTCATAGAAGCACTCTCAGATTAAAGAGGAGGGTGTGTTAATCATGTTTTTTTAAAATTTTTTTTGGAGGATAGGGTCTTACTCTGTTGCCAAGGCTGGAGTGCAGTGGTGCAATCATAGCTCACTTCAGCCTTGAACTCCTGGACTCCAGGGATCTTTCCACATAGCTAGGACTACAGTCTGCACACCACCATGTCCAGCTGATTTTTTTAATTTTTGCAGAGATGGGAGTCTTGCTATGTTACCCAGGCTGGTCTCGAACTCCTGGACTGAAGCAATCCTCCTGCCTTGGCCTCCCAAAGCACTGGGATTAGAGGTATGCGCCCCTGTGCCCAGCCAATCATGTTTTGTTTTGTTTCACTCTTGTTGCCCAGACTGGAGTGCAATGGCACGATCTCGGCTCACCACAACCTCTGCCTCCCGGGTTCAAGCGATTCTCCTGCCTCAGCCTCCTGAGTAGCTGGGATTACAGGCATGTGCCACCACCCTGGTTAATTTTGTATTTTTAGTAGAGACGGGGTTTCTCCATGTTGGTTAGGCTGGTCTTGAACTCCTGACCTCAGGTGATCCGCCTGTCTTGGCCTCCCAAAGTGCTGGGATTACAGGCATGAGCCACCATGCCTGGCTATATTTTTAATTTTCTGTACTTTATGATGGTTTGACATCTTGGGGGCCCTGCTGGCCTGGAAGAGACTGTCCCTCCCAGGGCTAGCTAATTCCTAGAGATAGTACATAACTTCTGTGAACTTGCCTTTCATGTGCACGTCAGCCAATTCATTCCCCAACCCCCTACCACTTCCTTTATCTACTGTCACACCAAGCCAATACTCCCACTGCCCTAAATCACCCCAGACCACGAACATCATGCAAACCAGCCAATCTTAAACCAGCTCAGCCACTCAACCTGCCCTTTCCTCCCTTCCTTCCCATAGGAAACACAATCAGGGCCCTACTTTGTCCCGGCTCCTCCTGCCTCCTGACCTACCAGCTGCTTCCCCATGTAGTCCTGCAGGACGTGGTATGTCCCTTTCTCTTGGAAACTATACATAATAAATACTTTCAGTGGCATTGGCCTCTTCGTGTTGTCACTTGGTAACTTCTGTTGGTTAAAATCCCACCAATACAATCAAGACAGAGGGTATGATTCTCTTACGGAGTGAGGATCAGAAAAGGCTTTGCAAGAGGGACAGGAGGCGGTGCGAAGGCACTGGGGCAGAAGGGCAAGGAGGCTGGTGGACGAAGAGCAGGATGGGATTGTTAGAGAGCACAAAACACAAGGGACCAAGAGAGGTGGGGTGGGGACTGCGTGCAAGTCTTAGACTGGATGGGGGAACCCTGGGGCAGCATGGGATGCCCCCCTTTGGTATTGTCACTCAGCCTTACAACATCTCCAAAAGCTGGATAGAAGACAGGAGACTATTCCACAGATGGGAAACTGGGGCATGCTGCAGAGTTGATTGTTCCTTAAATAAGAGCTGACTTACGCACTTGTCTTCTCTCCAGCAAGTCCTCCAAACTAACCCATTTCTCAGTGTGGGTTTCTGTGAGGTTAACAAGGTCATAGTGGAGAGCCTTCAGGCTGGCACCAACATTCCTGGCCCGAAACTATGGGAAGAGAGCCTATACTGGCAAAACTCCTTTTTCAGAGAGAAGACATGTGCTTTGGGCATGGACCTACCACTGCAAGCCTGTGCCTTAGTTAAGCTTCCTATTCTTTCTATTCCTGTTTCCTCATCTTTAGAGTGGGTGTACTAACCCATGGGTCATGCAGACGAGGAAGGGAAAGGGTGAGCACAGTATTTGACACATAGTATGTTTGATTCCATCTTCTCCCTCTTATTTCTTTATTGATACAGGATCCTGCTGTGTTGCCCAGGCTGGAGTGCAGTGATGCGATCACAGCTCACTGCAGCCTTCAACCCTCCAGGCTCAGGCAATCCTCCCACCTCAGCCTCCTGGGTAGCTGGCACTATAGGCACATGCCACCACACCTGGGTAATTTTTTTTTTTTTTTGGAAAGAGGGGTTTTTGCCATGTGGCCCAGGCTGGTCTCGAACCTCTGGGCTCAAGCAATCCTCTCAGCTTGGCCTCCTAAAGTGCTGGGATTATAGGCATCACCCACAGTGCCCGGCCTTATCTTTTCCCTCTTAAACCAGGAAAAATTCTAACCCTGATGAGAACAAAAAAAAAAAGGGATCCATCAAAACTGCAAGACAGCAGCTCAGGAGGTGCCAAGGGATGATAGTTCAGTAAGGGCGTCTCTTCCAGGCAATCAGTGCCATAAGGTACTCCTTGGGGCTGACGATCTGCGGAGGAACCACAGGATCTGCTCAGCTAGCCAATATCAGCTTCCGTCATCTTGCTGTGCTAAATAAGGCCTGTCACTTGCCTGGAGAGCCTCCAGAGAAAACTGCAGGGCAAACAGATGTTGTAATAGGCCCAAGGAGCTCAGATACCCGCCTGTCCTGTTTCCTGAGCTTCTCTGTAGAAAGGCAAGGCTGGGGATAGTCTTTTCCATCCCCACTCTGCCTCCAGGTCCTTTGCTCCACGTGGATGCTTTGTGCCCCTAGAGCTGTTCTGATGACAACAACAGCTTTTATTGACTGAGCACTCACCGTGTGCAAAGGAGTATGTGAGCACGCGTAACCAGCACCCTTCCATTTCCTCCTCCCACAGCCCTGTGGTGTGGGGACTCTTACCCCGCTTTACAGCTGAAGCTTGATGGGACTGAAAACTTTATCCAAGATCACACAGCTAGTGAACGGAAGAGCTGGATCCCAACCCAGATCTGCCTGAATCCAAAGCCTGTATGCTTCCTCCCTGCACGAGGGTGTCCTGGGCCACTTGCTTTTTCCAGCCTCAGTCCAAAGGCTTGTGGTCAATGAACCTTTGTTGTGCAGGCTGCTTTGATTCAGTTCACCCAAACTGTGACACTTTGGATCTTCCCTCTTTGATACCTCTCCTGCATCTCGTCTTATTAATTCATGCATGCATCTAATCAACAGACTCCCACTGGGGTCCTCTACAGGCCATGTGCCGAGTACCTCTGAGGCTGCTTGGCCCCTTCCCACTATACCAGTGTGCAATTAGAGAAAAAAAAGAAGTGGTTTCAGCTGGGTCTAGAATGGAGTTTAGCTGATCCCTTCTGAGAAAGGTGAGTAGAGTACCTGCCCATGCAATTTAAATATCCATGGGCCAGCTGGGCACGGTGGCGCACATATATAATCCCAGCAGATTGCCTGAGCTCAGGAGTTCAAGACCAGCCTGGGCAACACGGCGAAACACCGGTCTCTACTGAAACACAAAAAATTAGCTGGGCGTGGCAGCATGCGCCTGTAGTCCCAGCTACTCAGGAGGCTGAGGCACTAGAATTGCTTGAACCCGGGAGGTAGAGGTTGCAGTGAGCCGAGATCATGCCTCTGCACTCCAGCCTGGGCAACAGAATGAGATTCCATCTCAATTAAAAAAAAAAAAAAATCCTTGCGTAGCCACGTACAATGCAATGTCCTAAGCTCTGGGGTTTAATACCACAATAAATGCAACACAATATTCACTTCCACAGTTTAATGGGAAAGACAAACATTTATGTAACCAACAGCAAAACAAAACAGCCTGTGATAAGGCTACAATAAAGGGGTAAACTAGTAGGGAAACTTGTGAGAACAGAATTGAGGAAGACTTCACCATAGAGAAGGTATTTTGCAATGCGTCTTGGAGGCTGTTTACTGTGAGCTCATCTTTTCCTCTGTGAGGGGGACTAGAACTTTTGCATCGAATGCTTCAAGGCCTGAGTCCCAAGCTCTGACATCTGATTCTGTATTGCTGCAGAGTCTCATTAGAGCGGCCCTGGCTCTGAAGCACCTCTTCAATGAGTCCTCGCATCAATTGCAGCCTTCAGTTTGAGAACTGATGGCTGTCACACTGCCCAGTGGAGGCGTGAAGGCAGCCAAGTCATTAAGCCCGAAGCCACTGACAGCAAGTGTGCACTGGGAGCTGTGAGAGGCTTGGCCTGTGTGTCAGAACATTTGCAGACACCAGCCAAGGAATAAAGACCAGGCCTGGGACAAGGCCAGGTTCTTGCTCTTCACTGGGAAAGTCATTTGAGAACTCAGAAAACACAAGAGCGGCCTTCCTGAGCCTTCTGACCTTCCTTCCTCTTTACCCTGGCCTTATCCATGATGCTTGCCTACCTGGGAGGGAGCTTTTTTAGGAAGGTAACTGCTAAGGTCAGAGTGGGCTGTTGTGGAGCTCACTTTGTCTTTTTTTTTTTTTTTTTAAAGACACAGTCTCACTCTGTCACCCAGGCTGGAGTATAGTTGTGTGATCTTGGCTCACTACAACCTCCACCTCTGCAACCTCCACCTCCGGGTTTCAAGCCATTCTTGTACCTCAGCCTCCCAATTAGTTAGGTTTACAGGGGCCTGCCACCACACCCAGCTAATTTTTGTATTTTCAGTAGAGACAGGGTTTTGCCATGTGATCAGGTTGGTCTCGAACTCCTGACCTCAAGTCATCCACCCGCCTTGGCCTCCCAAAGGACTGGGATTACAGGCATGAGCCACCATGCCTGGCCAACTGTTTTCCTTTTATATGTAGCAATCATCTCCCAAAGCAACGCCAGATGGGTGTGGGTGGAAGGGTTGAGGGAAGCCTAATCCTCTGTAGCTCCAGAGGGGAAATGGATGAGGCTACCCAGAGGCAGGTTTCTGCCCAGCATCAGGTCAGCCACCACTGATGAGATGACTGGTCCCTTGCAGGACCACCTGGGAAACCATAAGGGATCCATCAACAAAGTGTTTAGATACTGCCCAGGGTGGGGAGAAATGGCAGGAGCCAGCCTAGAGGAGTGTGAGGAACTTGGGTTTTCACTATCCCTGGCAGAGGAACCAGCTCAGCCCCAAGCTCTGTCACAGATGGCAGAAAGGAGCTGGCATCCTTCCAGCAGCTCCGTGCTCCCAACACGATCATCTGGGAGGGTTCTGGTGGGTGTGAATGTCTGGCTTTCCTACAGAGAGCCCTCCTTGAAGGGGCTCTCTGCGGGTGCTATGTCCTGCCAGGAGCATTGCTGAAGGGATCCCACTCTTGAGAATAGGATGGATTTGGAGCAGTGATTTTTCCACCTGTGCTCTAGGGCGGTGCTTCAAGAACCATTTTGGATGCAAAGTGTGGGGAGGGAAAGCTGACTGGTTAGAGCTTGGGCCTGTACAAGCTATTCTCCAGTAATGTTCTGTTTAGGGTATATTTTAAAGAATAAGGCCGGGTGCGGTGGCTCATGCCTGTAATCCTGGCACTTTGGGAGGCTGAGGTGGATGGATCGCTTGAGGCCAGGAGGTCGAGACCAACCTGACCCACATGGTAAAACCTTGTCTGTACTAAAAAAAAAATACAAAAATTAGCCAGGTGTGGTGGCACATGCAGGTAATCCCAACTATTCAGGAGGCTGAGGCAGGAGAATTTCTTGAACTCGAGAGGCAGAGGTTGCAGTGAGCCGAGATCACGACACTGAACTCCAGCCTGGGTGACAGACATTCCACCGGGGCAAACACCTACCCGGGAGTGCTCTCAGGACCCGCTTGCTCAAGCTGGCCAGAGTCCCCCGCAGGGATGCTCTACAGGGCAGGCATAAGCTGCCTAAGGGGCTGCCTCGACCCTCCATTAATCACCTCGTTTCCCGGTCAGGGAACCAAGAAATGTAGCAGGATGAGCCGCAGACAAAACTCCTTAGACACCGGATTAAAGAAGGAAGAGGTTTTTATTCAGCCAGGAGCCTCAGCAGACTTGTGTCTTAAGAGCCAAGCTCCCCGAAAAAGAAATTCCTAGCTCTTTTAAGGGCTTGCAACTCTTAAGGGGTCCACGTGAAAGGGTGGTGACAGATCAAGTAAGCGTGAGGAACGTGACCAGGGGCTACATACATCAGCTAACAGAATGAAAAGTTTTACAGTGCTTTCTCATACAATGTCTGGAATTTACAGATAACACAAGTAGTTTTGCTCAGGGGTTAATATTATTATTATTTTAACTACCAGGGCCAGGTGGTGGCTCCAAGGTCATCTAGCTATTTATCTTACTTCTGTTTCTTTCCAAGTTTTTGCTTTCTCCATTTTCTCCTGTCTTATAAACTAGGGAAAAGGGGAGGTAGGGGAGAAGCTGGGAAGGACAACAGGAGAAGTGGTGGTCTCATTCCGTAGCAACACTGGATGAATGCGCCTGAGTTGACTTGACGGCCGATCCCGCTTCCCAAGTCCTGTGTGTCTCGCTTCGGAAGTGCAATCCCGTGGGGCAGGAAAGCAATCTGATGGAGGGAAGAGGACTTCCCCAAAGGCCGGCCTGGGGCCCAGCCCGGGCATATGTGCAGCCTGGGTATTTCTCCATCGATGTGAACGGGAAAGGCTTCTGAAGTGAGTGGCCTTGGGGGGACTTCCTAGGCTGGTTGTCTAGGGAGTAATAACATTCCTGAACAATCAGGCTGTCCCCAGTGCCCTGTCTCTGGGCCTCCTCTAGCTCCCTACCCCTCTGTCTGGGGCCTGCCTTGGGAATGCTGTCTACCCCCGTTACCCGGCTACCAAATCCCACACCACCTAGAATGCCCAACTCTGGCCCGGTGCCTTCTTCAAGCTTTCCTAATATTCCCCTGGGCCAGCATCACTCAGGCTGAGACATCATTATAGACAATCCCCCGGTTACAATGGTTTATGATTTTTCAACTTTATAATGGTGCAAAGGCAACACGCATTCAGCAGAAACCATACTTCGCATTGTGAATTTCGATCTTTTCCTGGGCTAGCAGTATGTGGTGGCATACTGTCCTGTGATGCTGGGCAGTGCAGAGAGTGCAGCTCCCATTCAGCCAGACAATCACGCGGGTGAACAACCTGATGCCACACGCTGCTGTGTCCTGCATGCGTAAGTTACATGAGAGAGACAACACTTTGTTATAAAATGGGCTTTGTGCCAGATGATTCTGCCCAACTCTAGGCTGATGTAGGTGTTCTGAGCACGTTTAAGGTAGACTAGGCTAAGCTGTGATGCTCAGTTGGTTGGGGGTGTTAGTTGCATTTTCGACTTACAATATTTTCCATTCATGATGGACTTATCAGAATGTAACCCCTTCATAAGTCAAGGGGCATCTGCACCTGACTTTCTACCTGTGCAGATCTTGTCTTCTCGAGTAGGTCATATATTTCTTGATGGCAGCTTCTCTGTCTTGGTATTGGCAGGGGTCCTTGGGAAAACTTTTTTTTGAGGGACTTGGGCTTCCCAAGAAAATATCACTTGACAACGAGATCTTCTCCCTTTGGTCACCAGGTTGCCTACTAAATTAATAGAGTCCACAGGCCTTGAATTATAAACAGACGATGCCATGGCTTCCCTTGACGGGGTCCCTTGGAGGAAGGTTTTTCTGGAGGACCCACCAGAACCCTCCCAGATGATCATGTTGGAAGCATGGGACTGCTGGAAGAATGCCAGCCCCTCTCAGCCGGCTGTGACAATGTGCCCCTGCCTGTAATGTTGAGGACGGAAGCTCTTCACTCTCTTCAGGGTTGGGCTCCCCCCATTTCTCCCCACCCCTATCTAAGATGGGCAGCAACACTGCAACTTGCTGTTGGCCCACTCTATCTAGTGAATATATTCTCTCTCTTAAGTTGTGTCATTTCATGATACTGAAGCGGCAACATTGTCTGGCGTAAATACCCAAGGTTTGTCCTCTCATGCCAAGAAGGTTAAGGACACAGACACACACCAGGAGGGAACTCAGGAGTGGAGGTTTAATAGGCAAAAGCTTTCTCTCTTGCCACAGAGACAGGGGCCGCCACGGGAATTCCGGCCTGCGCTTGAGTGCATCGGATTTTATAGACTGGCTTGAGGAGGTGGTGCCTGATTTACATAGGGCCCACGGATTGGTTGAACCAGGTGTGACATTAACATAACACGCAGGGTAGGCTGGCTACCCTATTCTAATCTTATTATGCAAAGGGCTTTCCACTTGGTCGGTGCTATGTTGTCTGCTTCTTACTGTACACATGGCTGGCAAAGAGAAGGGAACACAGAGCCGCCATTTTGAACATGCCTAGCTCCAAGTAGCCTTTTCCTATTGGCACAACTGCTGGCATTCACCTGTGCAAGCTTCTACCTTACTTATCTATGTCTGCAGCTTGATTTTATAGGCTGCTCTTTATTAGAAAAGAAAATGATTTGGGGGCTGCTTTTCATTAAAAGGAAAACCTTACCAAGGACTTCCTTACCCTCACTATCTGCCTAAAATAATTTCTTAACTCTGATATCAATACTGTAACATAGCCTATCCTATCATGATGTAACTGAGTACCCCCAGTTTTCTAAGAAAGGTTTTAAATTTTTTTTCCCTCTCTTCTTTTTTCTTTCCTTCTTTTCACCATGTTCTATTTATTTGTTTTTTTGTTGTTGTTTTTTGAGACAGAGTCTCACTCTGTCACCCAGGCTGGAGTGCAGTGGTGCGATCTCAGCTCACTGCAAGCTCCGCCTTCTGGGTTCAAGCGATTCTCCAACCTCAGCCTCCCGAGTATCGCGCATGTCTGTGTGAAGAGACCACCAAGCAGGCTTTCTGTGAGCAACAAGGCTGTTTAATTCACCTGGTTGCAGGTGGGCTAAGTCCAAAAACAGAGTCAGCAAAGGGTGGTGGGATTATCATTAGTTCTTACAGGTTTTGGGGTAGGCAGTGGAGTTAGGAGCAATGTTTTGCAGGCAGGGAGTGGATCTCACCAAGTATATTCTCAAGGGTGGGGAGAATTACAAAGAACTTTCTTAAGGGTGGGGGAAATTACAAAGTACATTGGTCAGTTAGGGTGGGGCAGAAACAAGTCACAGTGGTGGAATGTCATCAGTTAAGGCTATTTTCACTTCTTTTGTGGATTTTCAGTTGCTTCAGACCATCTGGATGTCTACGTGCAGGTCACAGGGGATAGGATGGCTTAGCTTGGGCTCAGAGGCCTGACACTGAGTAGCTAGGATTACAGGCATGCGCCACCAAGCCTTGCTAATTTTTGTATTTTTAGTAGAGACAGAGTTTCACATGTTGGCCAAGTTGGTCTTAAACTCCTGACCTCAAGTGATCTGCCTGCCTCGACCTCTCAAAGTGCTGGGATTACAGGCATGAGCCACCATGTCTGGCCTCTACTTAGCCTTTTAGAAATGTAATCATAACCTTTACATTCCCTTCACCAGGCATTCCCTACAGGGCAAGCTTATCTAACTACGTGCTTACTTAGAAGCTCCAGAGCCAGAACGCTGACCCACTGGGAGAGACAACAGTCAATTTACCATCTGAAGTATATGCCCTTGACCCAACTCTGTCCCACCTGGAGAGCATCTTGAGACAATAGCCATTGTACTAAGGGAGGAGACCACCCCTCATATTGTCTTATGCCCAATTTCTGCCTCCAAAGAAAGAAGAAATAAAAACTAAAAGGCAGAAATGAAATCCACCAGCAGACAGCCCGGCACCACACCCTGGGCCTGGTAGTTAAAGATCGACCCCGGACCTAATTGGTTCTGTTGTCTATAGATTACAGACATTGTATAGTAATGCACTGCGAAAATCGCTATCTTGTTTTGTTCCGATCTAATTACCGGTGCAAACACCCCCAGTCACGTACCCCCTGCTTGCTCAATCAGTCACGACCCTCTCACACGCACCCCCTTAGAGTTGTGAGCCCTTAAAAGGGACAGGAATTGGTTACTCCTGGAGCTCGAGTAACCAGTCTTGAGACTGAAGTCTTGCCGATGCCCCTGGCCGAATAAACCCCTTCCTCCTTCTGTAACTCGGTGTCTGAGGAGTTTTCTCTGCCGCTCGTCCTGCTACAGTACAACCTAGTTCTGCTTGTGGTGGCACCAGCTGAACCACCTGGTAGGTAAGGCACCGAAGTGAGTCATGCAGACCCCCGCCTGCTCACTCCCTCCTCTGCATGCATCCATGCCAAGTCCCCCTTTAAAAGCCCCTGATTTCTGCCACAAAAGCAAAGCGGTACCCCTAAAGGCAGGAGTCTGTACTTCTTCCCCTAAGCTAAGTCTTGGAATAAAGGCACTTTCTTTATGGTGAATCCATAAGGGTCTGCAGCAACCTCACTTCTTGCCTCCTTAGAAGAAATTTACCTGAAGTACATAAGGCAGAGTGACAGACCAAGACAAGTTTTAGAGCAGGAGTGAAAGTGTATTCAAAAGCTTTTGAGGCCAGTTGCGGTGGCTCATGCCTGTAATCCCAGCACTTTGGGAGGCCGAGACAGGTGGATCACCTGAGGTCAGGAGTTCGAGACCAACCTGATCAATATGGTGAAATCCCATTTCTTTTAAATATGAAAAATTCGCCGGGCATAGTGGTGCATGCCTGCAATCCAGCTACATGGGAGGCTGAGGCAGGAGAATTGCTTGAACCCAGGAGGCAGAGATTGCAGTGAGCTGAAATTGCACCAATGTACTCCAGCCTGGGCAGCAAGAGCAAAACTCCATCTCAAAAAAAAAAAAAAGTTTCAAGCAGGAACAAAAGGAAGTAAAGTGCACTTGGAAGAGCACCAAGCCAGCTACTTGAGAGATCAAGTGCATGGTATGGCCTTTGACGTGGGGTCTTATACGTTGCCATGTTTCTGGGGAATTGCATCCCTTCTCCCCTGATTTTTCCCTTGGGGTGGGCTGTCCACATGCGCAGTGGCCTGCCAGCGCTTCGGAGGAACCACATGTGCAGTGTGTTTACTGGAGTAACACACACGCTCATTTGAGGCACTTTTCCCTTACCAATTGAGTGTTTCTAGAGGAACGTCATGAACCAGTTACACTCCGCCATTTTGCCCCATAGAGCGCATGCTTGAGCTCACTCTCCCAGCTCCTGGGACCTTATCAGGAAGTTGCCCATCACCTGCTTCAGGTGTTTCTATCTGTTGAGAGACTGCCTTTCCCTAGTGCAGGCTGCTACCAATTATTATTTTAGAGAGACAACTAACAACTGCCTGATCATCACTTGATGACCAGCTGACATTCTTGGGGTGGGGTTGGGGTGGGGGGACCCTCTCCTGCCCTGCTCATGTCGGCCTAACAATACTAGCCTTGTACTTGTTCATTGCATTCTGCAAGTGATGAGTGACTGAACCTGCATTTTGGTTGCAATGGTAACCCGTAACCTATCTTTCAGTGTAGGGTCCATGTCGTTAGTTCTTCCTTTTGAAATTAGGAAATTAATTTCAATCAGATCGAAAAGACTTATTTATTTCCCTACTGCATTTTAGCACTGAGTGCTGGACATCATAGGCACTCAGTAAACATTTGTTGAGTTGAGTGGGCGGAGTATGGAGGTCCGGGAAAGTTCACGACTTCTGCTCTGTTCAGTCAGGCTCCTTAATCCCAGATGTTCAGAGTCGATTATGCAATCCTCACGATGTTGAAAAGCTTCCTGTAATGTGATGATACATAGAAGAATACGAATGGTTTGTTTCCCTGGCCTGTCAGAGCACTGCCAGATGTACAAGGCTGCCTTTGTACTCAGGGCTTGGCTGCTGATAAAATGGTCTAAACATTTGTAAATTGGATCCTATTGTCATGTAGGAAGAGCTTATATAAGTGAATAATCGCTATCTAATTGATCCCTTTGTGTTTGCTTCAAGCTATATGCCATTGATATGTGACTGTTAAAGGGTGATTTCAAAAAGGGTGAAATCATCACTCTCATACAGACATAAAATGAACACATGGTAGATTTTTTTTTGTTTTTTTATTTTTTTTTGAGACAGAGTCTCGCTCTGTCACCCAGGCTGGAGTGCAGTGGCATGATCTTGGCTCATTGCAAGCTCCATCTCCTGGGTTCACGCCATTTTCCTGCCTCAGCCTCCTGAGTAGCTGGGACTGCAGGTGCCCGCCACCACGCCCGGCTAATTTTTTGTATTTTTAGTAGAGACAGGGTTTCACTGTGTTAGCCAGGATGGTCTCGATCTCCTGACCTCGTGATCCACCCGCCTCGGCCTCCCTAAGTGCTGGGATTACAGGCGTGAGCCACCGCGCCCGGCCGGTAGATTTTTTATTTAACTCATCATTAATGAGGGAACTGGTAAGCTCTTACAAGGGCAATCCAAGGAATGGACACATTGATAGATCTGAGATATTGACATGAACATGAAAATGGCAGCAAAACTAACTGGCTTCTTCCACAGCAGGAAAGGGAATCTCAATTGAAGCTCCACCAGAAAGGTTTTTTTTTTTTTTTTTTTTTTTTAAAGTATGTATAGACAAAAATCACTCTTTTGGCTACTAGTTATCTACAATGTATAAAGTTGTAAAATAGCTTAATCCAATGAATCACAGAACCTGGAAGAATGAGCTCTAAGCTATGTATCATTTTCTATTGCAGACACTTAATCTTTTTTGCTTATTACAAGCTTCCTTGGCAGAGGTGACATTTCAAGTCAATGGGGGAAAGGATACAGTATCCAACAAATAGTGTTGAGACAACTGAACTCACTACGAAAAAATAAAATCATGTTCTGATGCCATACTTTACACGGAATAAATTTCAGGTGGATTAAAAAATGAAATACTAAAATAGAAACTTTTAAATCTTTAGAATAATATGCAGGAGAATATCTTTAGTACCTTAAGGTAGGGAAGGAAATATGACAGAAAAAAAAAAAACAACAACACTGTACCAAGGAAACCATAGATTTGACTATATCTAGAACAAAAACCTTTTCTTTCATCACGATACACCAGATGGCTGGGTGCGGTCCAGCACTTTGGGAGGCCGAGGTGGGTAGATCACTTGAGGTCAGGAGTTTGAGACCAGCGTAGCCAACATGGTGAAACCCAGTCCTACTAAAAATACAAAAATTAGCTGGGCATGGTGGCCCACACCTGTAATCCCAGCTACTTGAGGGGCTGAGGCACAAGAATTGCTGGAACCAGGGAGGCAGAGGTTGCAGTAAGCCCAGATTGCACCACTGCACTCCAGCCTGGGTGACAGAGTGAGACTCTGTCTTAAAACAAACAAGCAAACAAAAGATACCCCAGATAAAAAATATTGCATTGCATATGGCCAATAAAGGATCCACTTTCCCAGAATGTATAAAGAGCTCCTGCAAATCAAATCAGAAAAAAACCTAACAACCCACAAAAGAGAGGAAGCTCTAGGAAGAGACTGTGAGTACAAATGACTCTGCATTCCAGCAGCCCCTGCGCCGCCTCTCGGAAGAGCACTTGCATCCCAAACCATTAAAAGGAACCTACTGGGACAACTGTGGCCCTAGAGGTTTACCCAATGCCAAGTTTATCCCCATTCTGGCTCCATGTCCTCCAGGACTCTAGACCGATGCACAGACTTTAACAATTGCAGTTGCTCTGAAGATTCTCATTGTGGAGGTCAATTCTGCTTCCATTGTGGAAACCAGAATCTCATCCATCCATCAAGCCATTCAATAAGTCTTTTTCTCTCTTTTTTTTTTGAGACAAGGTCTCTCTCTGTCATCCAGGCTGGAGTACAGTGGCATGATCATGGTTCATTGCAGCCTTGACTTCCCAGGCTCAAAGGATCCTCCCACCTCAGCTTACCGAATAGCTGGGACTACAGGTGTGCACCACCAGGACTCACTGATTTGTGAATTATTTGTAGAGATGGGGTCTCACTATGTTGGCCAGGCTGGTCTCAAACTCCTGGGTTCAATCAGTCCTCCCACCTTGGCCTCCCAAAGTGCTGGGATTACAGGCATGAGCCACTGTACCCAGCCACTCAACAAATCTTTAGTGCCCATTCTGTGCTGGGTACAGAGGATATGGAAGGATGCCACCTCCTGGAGCTTCCCCCCAAAGGGGGATGAAGAAGTTAAATCCCAAATGGAGATGGGCACTAAGGAAGGGCTCTGGGACCCTACCTATGGTCACCTTTGGTTTGCCCCTCAACCCACCCCTGTGAGTTAGTGGGGTGTATTTTCTCCAGTTGATTTCATACTTTCAGAGAAGTTACAGAAACAGTACAGAGAATTTCCTATATACCTTACAACCAACTTCACCCAGGGATAGCTAATGTCTGGCATAACTGTAGAACAGTTACCAAAGCTAGGACATTAGCCTTGGTTCTATACTATTCATGAAACCACAGAATTTATTCAGTGCTCACAAGTTTTTCCACTATTGTCTTTTTCTGTTTCAGGTTTTGATATGGTTTGGATTATGTCCCCACCCAAATTTCATGTTGAACTACAATCCCCAAAGTTGGAGGTGGGGCCTGGTGGGAGGTGATTGGATCATGGGACCAGTTTCTTAGGAAAGGTTTAGTACCATCACCTCAGTGCTGTTCTCGTGATAGTGAGTTCTCATGAGACCTGGTTGTTTAAAAGTGTGTAGCCCCTTCCCCTCTTCCTCCTGGTCCAGCCATGTGAAATGCTCACTTCCCCTTTGCCTTCTGCCACAATTGTAAGTCTCTTGAGGCCTCCCTAGAAGCCACGCAGATGCCAGCATCATGCTTCCTGTACAGCCTGTGGAATCATGAGCCAACTAAACTTCAGTTAAACCTTTCTCAATTACTCAGTCTCAGTTTTTTTTTTCTTTTTTTTTTTTTTTTGAGACGGAGTTTTGCCCTTGTTGCTCAAGCTGGAGTGCAATGGTGCAATCTCGACTCACGGCAAACTCCGCCTCCTGGATTCAAGCGACTCTCCTGCCTCAGCCTCCCGAGTAGCTGGATTATAGGCATGCACCACCATGCCCAGCTAATTTTATATTTTTAGTAGAGACGGGGTATCTCCATGTTGGTCAGGTTGGTCTTGAACTCCTGACCTCAGGTGATCCACCCGCCTCGGCCTCCCAAAGTGCTGGAATTACAAGCTTGAGCTACTGTGCCCAGCCTCAGGTATTTCTTTATAGCAATGTGAGAACGAATTAATACAGGTTCCAATCCTGGATCCACACTATAGTCAATGTTACACGTCCTTAGTCAGCGTTAGTCTCTTCAGTCTTTCCTTGACATTTTGAAGGGTACTGGCTAGATACTTTGCAGAACTCTTCCTTTAGGAAGAGTTTGAGGTTGAGGCGATATATTATTGCAGTGGACACCACAGAGGTGACGAGCCCTTCTCGGTGCTTCAGATCAAAAGGGTATGGGATGCCGACGTGTATTCCTGGTGAGGCGACCTTCACCGCTTGGTTAAGGTGGTGTCTGCCAGGATCTTGTACTGTAAGCTCACTATTTTTGTCTTTTGTGATCACTCAATATTTGAAAGGAAATACTCTGCGATCATGCAAATATCCTCTTTCTGCTTAAGTTTTGCTTTGGGCTGTTTTTTCAAACACATCTCTGGTTTGGGCTTCATAAGCCTAATTATCCCTGACAGCCAGCCCTTCTCGGCTACTCAGCTGAGAAAGGGCACTTGCCGCCCCTTCCTTTTGTCCCCTGCCCAGGGCCACAAAGGAGCCACACTGTTCCCGCCTGGGGCAGCATGTGCGTTCCTGCACCAAACTGAGGTTTGGGCTGCTTATTCTTGTGGCCCAATAACGAAATGCAGATGAACTGGGAAAAGACGGAGTTTATTTCTATAACTGGGCACAGGAAGAAGGCTTGGAAAATATCGTCAGACCAACTCAAAATTACAAAGTTTTCCAAAGTTTATATACCTCCTAAGCTATATGTCTATGTGTAAGAGTACATTCATCTAAAGACATAAGTGATTAACTTTTTTTTTAAATCTATAACTAAGATCTGAGCCCTGAAGACCTTCCTCTGGTGCCTCAGTAAATTTACATAATCGAAATGGGTCCAGGTGCTGGGCTGATTACCCTTATCTTGTCTCCTGCTAAGCCATGGAGGTTTGGGGAGTTTCTTCAGACCCCTAATAAATGTGTTTAATTCTAAACAGATCCTGTTAAGAATTTCTTCATTCTCTTGTCTTGCTTTAAGGCCCAGGAAAGGCCTAGGCAAAACTGAGTTTGTGGGCTTTTGTTACATCCCAGTCTTTGTAGACATGCAATGGTTCTTTCAGCCTCTAATATTTAACTTCACCACTCAGCCAGTGCTGAAACAGTTGTGATGGAGGCCTGTCTGTTCAGCCATTAGGGAGACCTGGCCTGGCACAGGTGGGTGCTCTCCCCTCTCCAAAGATGTGGGAATACTCCAAATGCCTAGAAACAAGACAGCCTGCATGACAAGGAGCTGGGAAGAAATTTCAAATGAAGATGAACTACATAAGTTAGTCTTCTGCAACCTGGATAAGTGAAGACTGGAGGGGGTATAACAGGGTAAACGCGAACTTTTGTTTGTGTCTTTAAGTGCTGGCAAACTGGGGCATAGTGTGGAGTAAGGAGAGCTTGAAGCTTGAAGGAACTTGTTTTAAATATCAAGGCAAAAACCTGGACTCTCTAGCATGGGAAAGACACATATGGAATTAGTTACTCAAGAAGCTAAACAGCCAGGTGCAGTGGCTCATGCCTGTAATCACAGCACTTTGGGAAGTTGAGGCGGGAGGATCACTTGAGCCCAGGTGTTCAAGACTAGCCTGAGCAACATAGCGAGACCCTGTCTTTACAAAAAAATTTAAAAAATTAGCTGGGCCTGGTGGTGCACACCTGTGGTTCTGGCTACACGGGAGGCTGAGGTGGGAGGATTGCTTGATGCCAGGAGGTGGAGGCTGCATGAGCTGTATTTGTACCACTGCACTCCAGCCTGGGTGACAAGAGTGAGACCCTCTCTGAAAAAAAAAAAAAAAAAAGAGGTTGAATATCTGAAGTATGCTCTGAGGCTATGGGTACACATCTGAATGACACCCAGAATGGGTTAAGCCAGCATCACACAAACACAGTAGCCATACTCTCTGGCCACAACTGGGGCCACTATGTATACTAAACATGTGTGTGGCCTGGAAAGTCTAATGCTCCAGGCTAGACCAGCAGTCCTCAAGCTTTTGTATGAAAATGATTGGGACTCTGCTAGTCTTCCAGGCTTGAAAATACATTGTTCACTCTCCTTAATCCCCTTAGGGGACGTATCAGAGGCACCAACACGTGCCTCCTTGGTCTTTGCACTGTATGTAGCCTGCCATAGCATTCTCCCACCACCCCACTACCCCAGCCACAGGCCCATCCAACCACATCCTCAGTACCCTTTTTAATCTTTCTTTTTTCTTTTATTTTTGAGACTGAGTCTTGCTGTATGGCCCAGGCTGGAGTGCAGTGGTGTGATCTTGGCTCACTGCAACCTCCGCTTCCCAGGTTCAAGCTATTCTCATGCCTCAGGCTCCCGAGTAGCTGGGATTACAGGTGCATGCCACCATGCCAGCTAATTTTTTTCTTTTTTTTAAGTAGAGACGGGATTTCGCTGTGCTGGTCAGGCTGGTCTCGAATTCCTGACCTCAACTGATCTGCCCACCTCAGCCTCGCAAAGTGCTGGGATTACAGCCATGAATCACCATGCCTGGACTCTTTCTAGGACTGAATTCAATTACGACTTTCCCAGGAAGAAATAATTCTATCTCAAGATCGGATTCAGTCTGGAATCTGCTTCCTGTTATCAGCTCCTAGTTATCCCCAAACTCTTTGGGTTTTAGGCACTTTGACCACCAAAATCTCATGGTCCGTCCCAGCTCTGCTCTGACCCCCTCTGGTTACCTTGTCAATCAAAATTAAGGCTGTGGAGGCAGAAATAGTTTGATAAAGGTTTATTGGACGCCAAATATGAGGATTGACCAGGGAAGACTCACCCACAGATTTGGACATATTCTAGAGTTTGTTACAAGTTGAAATGCTGACTGGGCGTGGTGGCTCACGCTGGTAATCCCAGCACATTGAGAGGCTGAGGCGAGCAGACCACTTGAGGTCAGGAGTTCCAGACCAGCCTGACCAACATGGTGAAGCCCCATCTCTACTAAAAAAAAAAAGCACAAAAAAACAGCCAGGCATGGTGGCGTGCATCTGTAATCCCAGCTAATTGGGAAGCTGAGGCAGGAGAATCACTTGAACTTGGGAAGTGGAGGTTGCAATGAGCTGAGATCATGGCACTGCACTCTAGCCTGGGTGACAGAGTGAGACTCCATCCAAAAAAAAAACAAGAACAAACAAACAACAATAACAAAAAAAAACAAGTTGAAATGCTTTTATAAGAAAGTTTAGAAGGAAGAGGAACCCTTTATATCTGAGTTGTCTTTTTTCTTGTCTTGTCTTTTGTTTTGAGATGGAGTCTTACTCTGTTGCTCAGGCTGGAGTGCAGTGGTGCAATCTCAGCTCACTACAACCTCTACCTCCTGGGTTCAAGCGATTCTCCTGCCTCAGCCTCCTGAGTAGCTGGGATTACAGACGTGCGCCGCCACGCCGGTTAATTTTTGTATTTTTAGTGGAGGTGGGGTTTCACCATGTTGGCCAGGCTGGTCACGAACTCCTGACCTCGAATGATCCACTCACCTTAGCCTCCCAGAGCACTGGGATTACAGGCATGCGCCACGCCCGGCCCCTGAATTGTCTTTTTTCATTGGAGGGTACAATCGTTGGCTACAGATCACAGTGCACAGCTAAAATGTTCTACGTGCAAGACAATCGGTAAAACTTTGTGATTCCAAAACAAATCAGTGTCATTTTTAGTGTCAGCAGGTTACACATGAATTAGTATATCTTATGGAACTCATGACAAAATTTCAGGGACTCACAGTCATTTTCTTTACTCAGGGACAGATTGTAAGCCATGAATTGTAAGACCTTCCCTGGGCGGTTCATTGGGAAGCCTGCCAAATGTGACCTGTAGGTTATCAGCTTCAAATCTGAGAAGTTATTTCTAGCCCTGATCCCCTACTTGTTAGCCTGCTTGTAACCATGGAGATCATAGATTCTGTTAAATTAATCTAAATTTGTCCTAAGAATGCTTCAGTACCTGAGTCCTTACTGAAGGAACTGCAACCTAACTTTTTAAAATTAATTTTTTGTAGAATGGGTGGGGGCTTCTCCCTCTATTGCCCAGGCTAGTCTTGAACTCCTGGCCTCAAGCAAGTCTCCTGCCTCAGCCTCCCAACGTAATAAGATTATAGGAGGGAGCCACTAAGTCAGGCCCTGCAACCTTAGTAGTAAACTACCTGAAACTCTAATACAGGAATATACTTTTATAACAAATAGCCCAGTCCCAACCAATCACAGCCTCTGAGCTCCAGTCAATCACAAGCAGCCAACTAATCAGACCATGTTCAAATGAGGCAAACCTGGAGCTGTAACTGATCAAGCTGTTTCTGTCCCTCTCTCCTATTTTCCTTTTATAAATGCTGCCTGCCTGCCTGCCTTGTGGAATGGAGTTATTTGAACCTCTGCTGGCTCTGAGGGCTGCCTGACTCTCGAGCCCTTCTTTGCTCAGTTAAACTCTGCTAAATTTAATTTGCCTAAAGTTTTTATTTTTAATAACTCATTGGTCTTTGTTTGTGTCCTACCTCATAGTGTACAAAGAGCTAAAAGGTGGGTGGGGAGGGGAGAAGTGAACACACAAGGACTCCCTGTGTGTCCACAGCGGCTCTGAGGTTGTCTTTGAGAGCTCAGCTTTGCGTCTCTCTCTTCAGACTTCCCAACAATTCTGTAAGTTATTTACTGCACTGACATGATTTCCTTTCTACTTACACCAGTTATGGGGACTCCTTTTCTGCAACCGAAGCTTGACAAATGCAATTGAAAGAGGGAAATGAGCAACAATGTAAGGAAAAGTATACAGTCATAGACAAAAAGGCATTTAAAAATGGTGAATAAAATGCATAACGCTATGCTGATACATTTGAAAAAAAAATGGATACATCGGATAGTTTCTCAGAATATATAAGTTTTCCAGATTTACAAAAAAGCCAAGCGTGGTTGCTGGTGCCTGTACTCCCAACTACTCAGGAGGCCAAGGTGAGAGGATCACTTGAGTCCAGGGGTTGGAGGCCACAGTGAGCTGTGATGGTGCCACTGCACTCCAGCCTGGGCCACAGAGTAAGGCTGTCTCTAAAAACAACAACAAATTTACCAAAAAAAAAGGGGGGGGGGGGGAGAAAGAAACCCACGAAGAGACAAATTAAAATGAAAAAAAGAAAGCTATCAAAGAATTATCTTCTGGATATCTACTAGGCCCAGGTGATTTTACGAGAAAATGATTTCAAAAATGGGATATTTTATTTTACATTAACTGATGTACTTTCCATTAAAATAACTCTTACTTTCTCTTAGTTGCCCGGCAGCTCATTGTTCTTAACTCAAAGGCATTCACCACTTTGAGGATGTGGCAGTTCCAAGAACAAGAAGATGTTGCTAAACTTTGGGTTTCAAAGCGGGTTTTACTTTATGGGAGAGAGAAAGCCTGAATGCCAAAAACACTTGATTTTCAAGAGTCAGATATCTGAGAAAGAAGTTATTTTTATTTTATTTTGCATTCTAAAAAACTTGACTTTACAATTAAAGGCTGAATTAAGCCTCTCAGATGAAGCCGCTGAGAACATAGAGTGCATGATCATATAATAAAAGGACAGTTTTGGTGACATAGAGAGACATCAGACAGAGAGACTCTGAGAGTGCTCAGCACCCTGACTTCCTCCTGGTGGATACTGAAGAGCAGGATGAGAAAAACCCAGATCGTTTTAGTGCATCCCAGAGCAGAGCCATAGGCTGGTTTCCGTAGCCCAGCAAGCCTCAGAGGACACAGAACAAGGGTGGTAAAAGCAAAATGGTCGAGTGGACCACCTGGGTGGATGGAAGCCTCGTTTGCTCCCATGCACCCCTGGGCAGGTGAGGGAAAACAGCCAAGCACTAGTGGCCACAGAAGTGGTGAGTAGAGAGGCAGACAAATTCAAAAGGTCCTGTCATCAGGACAAAGATATGCAGTGTTCCTGGGCCCATTGCCCACTAGAGACTATAGCAGGGCTGGGCACCTCTGCTTCAGCACCAGCATTTGGCAACAGGAGCCAAAGGACATGACGCCAGGACCAGATAACCCACCCCATGCTAGAAAGATGAGGAAGCCTACTGGAATTAAGATCACCATGGGAAAGAAGAGGGGAAAGGGAGACAACTGACTTAAAGTTTATACTCTGAATTGATACACATCAAAAGCAGCTAAGATTTATAAAAGTAAGTTTTCTCTCATCAGCAGAAGTGGGCTATCCTGAACTAAGTATCTGTTACAGAGAAATGAAGGCACATGTTTATATCTCTAAGCCTGTGTACAATTCACACCTGCTATACAAATGAAATAGGTAAAGATATTTCCCTTGCTACAAAATATAATTTCACATTAGAGAAAAGCACAGGAAGTTTCTCAATACAATTTACAAAGCTAGTGCAAGTGTAATACCAAAACTTAACAAAGTGGAAAAAAGAGAGGAATTACCAACTGTATTAGTCCGTTCTCATGCCGCTGATAAAGATACACCCGAGACTGAGCAATTTACAATAGAAAGAGGTTTCGTTGGGCTTACAGTTCACAAAGCTGGGGAAGCCTCACAATCATGGTGGAAGGCAAGGAGGAGCAAAGTCACGTCTTATGTGGATGGTGACAGGCAAAAAATGAGAGCGCTTGTGCAGGGAAACTCTTATTTAATTAATTTATTTATTTTTATTATTACTATTTTTTTAAGACGGAGTTTTGCTCTTGTTGCCCAGGCTGGAGTGCAATGGTGTGATCTCGGCTCACCACAACCTCCACCTCCCAGGTTCAAGTGATTCTCCTGCCTCAGCCTCCCAAGTAGCTGGGATTACAGGCATGCATCACCATGCCCAGCTAATTTTGTATTTTTAGTAGAGATGGGGTTTCTCCATGTTGGTAAGGTTGGTCTCAGACTCTCGACCTCAGGTGATCCGCCCACTTGGCCTCCCAAAGTGCTGCGATTACAGGCATGAGCCACCACGCCCAGCCTCCTGGTTTTTTTTGTTTTTTGTTTTTGTTTTTGTTTTTACTATCACATCTCATGAGACTCATTCATTATTGCAAGAACAGTGCAGGAAAGACCTGCTGCCATAATTCAATCACCTCCCACCGGGTTCCTCCCACAACACGTGGGAATTGTGGGAGTTACAATTCAAGATGAGATTTGGGTGGGAACACAGCCAAACCATATCACGTTTCTTATGAAAATAAAAGCATTCCAACATTCATTCCTAATATTAAAAACACATCTGAATGGAGTTCATAAGTAAGTAGACCATATTCTGTGGGGCAAAGGTGTTCCATGTAGCAATCAGAAAAATATACAGTGACAATCTTGTTTTCTGCAAAAAAAAAAGACCGTTTATTGTGCTATTGATAAATCAGCTTTCTGTCCTGCTCAGTGGGCATTTTCAGCACCTGCTCCTATACCAGTCCTCCTGTTAGAAAAGACCAGTGCCATGGTGATGCCATCTGTGATTGTCCCCCAGCACCAGTGAACCCTCAGGGGACTCACATGAAGGCTCCAAGGCATCATACAATCATGTATGGTCAGTGAAGATCTGTTAGTTGGTTGTCAGTGAGCAATACCTTTATTATATGAGTTGTTGTAGCATCTTAAGAATTATACATGTATTTGAAATACCGAAACGAAGCTACACTGCTAGTAGTTAATTTTATTTATTTATTTATTTTATTTATTTATTGAGATGGAATCTCGCTCTGTCACACAGGCTGGAGTGCAATGGCGCAGTCTCAACTCACTGCAACCTCCACCTCCTGCGTTCAAGTGATTCTCCTGCCTCAGCTTCCCGAGTAGCTGGGATTACAGGCGCCCACCACCATGCCTGGCTAATTTTTGTATTTTTAGTAGAGACAGGGTTTCACCATGTTGGCCAGGCTGGTCTCGAACTCCTGACCTCAGGTGATCTGCTGACCTCAGCCTTCCAAAGTGTTTGGATTACAAGTGTGAGCCACCACACTCAGCCTAGTAATTAGCTTTAGAATCTCATTTCTAGGCTGAATTTGAATCCATTTTTATTGTCTTTTGTATCTTGGAAATTAGAGACTTGCTACAGACTAACCCAAATATTTGTCAACATCATAGCTGACTTTAAAAATAATGGTAATACAATTAAGCTATTTGATTCAAAAAGAAAATCTAAGTGGAAAGACATCTTTTGTTCATAGATTGGAAGCCTTAATGTTGCTAAGATGTCAATACTATCCAAAGCAATTTAATGATTTAATGCAATCCCTATCAAAATCCCAATGATGCTTTTTTGCAAAAATAGAAAAAAAATTGTAAAATTCATATAGAATCTCAAGGGACCCCCAAATAGCCACTACAATCTTGAAAAAGCAGAACAAAGTTAGAAGACTCATATTTCCTGATGTCTAAACTTACTAAAAAGCTGCAGTAATCAAAACAGTGTGTCACTGACATAAAGACAGAACACCAACCAGTGGAATAGAGAAAAAACCCAGAAATAAACCCTTGCATATATGGTCAAAGGATTTTTGACAAGGTTGCCAAGACCAGTCAATGAGGAAAGGATAGTCTTTTCAACAAATGGTATTAGAAAAACTGGATATCTACATTAAAAAGGATGACATTTTTGTCTTTTACCAAATATAAAATTAACTCAAAATGGATTAAAGGTCTAATTGTAAGAACTAAAACTATAAAGCTCTTAGAAGAAAACATAGAGGGAAAGCTTTATGGCACTGGATTTGGCAGTGATTTATTGGATATGACATCAAAAAGACAGACAACAATAAAAATAAACTGGACTCCATGAAAATTAGAAACTTTTGCACATCAAAGAACACTATCAACAGATTAAAAAGGCAACTCATAGAATGGGAGAAAATATGTGTAAATCACATACCTAATAATGGATTAATACTCAGAATATATAGAAAATTTATAAAACTCAGCCAGGTGCAGTGGCTCATGCCTGTAATCCCAGCACTTTGGGAGGCCAAGGTGGGCAGATCACTTGAGGTCAGGAGTTCAAGACCAGCATGGCCAACATAGTGAAACCTTATTTCTACTAAAAAAAACACAAAAATTAGCTGGACGTGGTGGTGTGCGCCTGTAGTCCCAGCAACTTGGGAGGCTGAGGCAGGAGAATTGCTTGAACTCAGGAGGTGGAGGCTGCAGTAAGCCGAGCTGGCACCACTGCACTTCTGTCTGAGTGACAGAGTAAGACTCTGTCTCAAAAAAAAAAAAAAAGAAAAGAAAAGAAAAAAAAAAGAAAACTTATGAAACCCAACAATGAAAAAACAAAAAACCCAAGTAAAAAATGGGTAAACGACTTAAACAGATTTCCTAAAGACATACAAATGGCCAATAAGTACCTGAAAAGATGCTCAACATCAGGCCGGGTGTGGTGACTCATGCCTGTAATCCCAGCACTTTGGGAAGCTGGGGTGGAAGAACTGAGCCCAGGAATTCAAGACAAGCCTAGGCAACATAGCAAAACCTTACCTCCATGAAAGGAGGAGGGGGGAAGGAAAAAACATCAACAAAAATGCTCAATATTATTAATTAAGGAAATGCAAATAAAAATTACAATGAGATATCACTCTATATCCTATAGCTATAGTAATTAGCTTTAGAATCTTGTTTTTCCTAATGTTATCCCTAATATTAAAAACACATCTGAATGGAGCTCATAATAAGTAAGCAGACCATCCTCTGTGGGGCAAAGATGTTCCATGTAGCACTCTATGATGTCTACTACATATATTTTTAACACCAGAAAATAACAAGTGTTTACAAGGGTGTAGAGACATTAAAATACTCTGCACTACTGATGGGGATGGAAAGTGGTGTAGCTGCTATGCAAACCAGTATGGTAGTTTCTCAAAACATTAAAAAACAGAATTACCATAAAATCTAGCAATTCCTCCTCTGGGTATATATTCAAAAGAATTTAAAGCAGGGTCTTAGAGAGATGTTTGTAGCAGCATCATCCCATTGACTTGAAGCAGCCCGAGTGTCCATCAACCATCATATATGTATGTATCCATTCAGTGAATGAATGGATACATAAAATGTCATATATACGTATAGTGGAATATTATTTAGTCTTAAAAAGGAAGAAAATTCAGACATGCTGTAACATGAATGGGACTTGAAGGTATTATTATGGTAAGGGAAATAAGCCAGTCATAAATGGGTAAATATTGGCCAGGCATGGTGGCTCACGCTTGTAATCCCAGCACTTGGGGAGGCTGAGGTGGGTGGATCACCTGAGGTCAGGAGTTCAAGACCAGACTGGCCAACATGGTGAAACCCTGTCTCTACTAAAAATACAAAAAAAAATTAGCTGGTAGGCCGGGCGCGGTGGCTCAAGCCTGTAATCCCAGCACTTTGGGAGGCCGAGACGGGCGGATCACGAGGTCAGGAGATCGAGACCATCCTGGCTAACACGGTGAAACCCCGTCTCTACTAAAAACTACAAAAAACTAGCTGGGCGACATGGCGGCGCCTGTAGTCCCAGCTACCCGGGAGGCTGAGACAGGAGAATGGCGTGAACCCGGGAGGCGGAGCTTGCAGTGAGCTGAGATCCGGCCACAGCACTCCAGCCTGGGTGACAGAGCGAGACTCCGTCTCAAAAAAAAAAAAAAAAAAAAAAAAAAAATTAGCCGGGTGTGGTGGCGGGCGCCTGTAATCCCAGCTACTTTGGGAGGCTGAGGCAGAAGAATTGCTTGAACCCAGGAGGCAGAGGTTGCAGTGAGCCGAGATCACGCTACTGCACCACAGCCTGGGCGACAATAGCAAAACTTTGTCTAAAAAAAAAAAAAGGGTAAATGCTATCTCACTCATATGAGGTACTTAGAATAGTCAAATTTATAGACACAGAAAGTAGAATGGTAGATGCCAGGGGCTGTGGAGAGGGCAGAATGGAGAGTTATTGTTAAAGGAGTATAGAGTTGTAGTTTCACAAGATAAAAAAGTTCTGGAGACAGATGGTGAGGATGGTGGCACAACAATGAGAATGCATAGTACTTAATGTCAGTGAGCTGTTCACTTAAAAATGGTTAAAATGGGGCTGGGTGCCATGGCTCACACCTGTAATCCCAGCACTTTGGGAGGCTGAGGCAGGAGAATCACTTGAGTCCAGGAGTTCAAGAGCAGTCTGGGAAACATGGTAAAACCCCACATCTACAAAAAATTACAAAAAACAGCCAGGCATAGTGGTGTGCACCTGTAGTCTCAGCTACTCAGGAGGCTGAGTTGGGAGGATGGCTTGATCCTGGAAGGTTGAGGTTGCAGTGAGCTATGATCAAACCACTATACTCCAGCCTGGGTGACAGGGTGAGACCTTGTCTCGAAAAAAAAAATTTTGTTAAAATGTTAAGTTTTATGTTATGAATATTTTTCACAATTAAATAAAATTTTAAAACACTAAAAAACAATTTAAAAAATCTTAGTTAACCTAAAATGGAAGTATTTTTATTAACAAATTAAATGAAGTATATATGAAATAATAAATATATATGGAGAAAGTGATAAAATTTAATGAATTTTATTAAAGAAATCTTAACTTTTAAAAAATTATTGAATTAATGGAGATACTTATCTAGTTAGTTGAGAAGATTTAATATTTCAAGAATATCAATTTTCCTTATGAATTTGTAAAAGTAATTCCAGTAAAAATTTTGAGTTTTTAGTGCAATTTTACAAAATAAGTCTAAACTTCATTTGGAAGAGTCAATGTAGCAGAATATTCAAGACATTTTTTGAAAAAGAAAGTTAATGGAGTGTGGGAGAATATTATGCCTTATTAATAGTTTTCCTGTAAAGCTACAATAATTAAAACAGTATGATATGTTACAACAATAAATAGCTCAATGAAACAAAATTGAAAGTCCAGGAATAAATCCAAGAATGAGTAAATATTTAATATATGATAAAAGTGTGATTTAATTAAGGAAGCAAAGACACTGGGACAACTGACTATTAAGAAAAAAAATCAGATAGTTCAAAGAGAAAACTATAAAATAATGAGAAGAATGAGAAGAATAATATAAAATACTTATACGATATTGGAGAAGGAAAGGCCTTTCTAAGAATAAAAGAAAAAAAAGAAAAAAAAAACCCTAAACAAAAAATGCATCTTTTGCAAGATACAAATCTGGAATTACTGAATGTCAAAAAACCGTATAAAAGTCAAGCAACAAATTAGGTGTATTCGTTTGTTTTAACACTGCTGATAAAGACATTCCCGAGACTGCGTGATTTATAAAGAAAAAGAGGTTTAATGGACTCACAGTTCCACATGGCTGGGAAGGCCTCACAATCATGGTGGAAGGTGAAAGACACGTTTTAAATGGCAGCAGGCAAGAGAAAGAATAAGAGCCAAGAAAAAGGGGTTTCCCCTTATAAAACCATCAGATCTTGTGCGACTTATTCACTACCACAAGAACAGTATGGGGGAAACAGGCCCCGTGATTCAATTACCTCTTGCAGGATCCCTTCTGCAACATGTGGGAATTGTGGGACCTATAATTCGAGATGAGATTTGGGTGGGGATACAGCCAAACTGTATCACCGGGAAATAACATTGACAACAGATGACAAAAAAATAATAATATATAAAGAAAGCCATTATAAACCAATAAGAAAAGTAGCATTCCACTCGAAAAATGTGTAAAGACCATGAACAAATAACCACAGGGGAGGAAATAAAAATATGACTAAAATAATGCAAAATGAAGCACTATCACTCAAAGCATGCAAAATGAAGCCAGGTACATTTTGATACATAATGCCTATCAAAAGCCTTAAAATGTTTGTGTAATTTAACCAAGATATTTGATCTGGAATTTACCTTAAGGAACTACCCAAGTATAATTAATATTATCTATAATAGTAATAATCTGAAAACCATATCAGTTTAACAATAGGAAATTAGAATTTTACAAATTATAGTTTTGTTTTCTGTGTCTTGAGACAGGGTCTCACTCGTTGCCCAGACTGGAGTGCAGTGGCGCGATCAGGGCTCACTGCCACTTTGACCTCCTTAGGCTCAGGTGATTCTTCCACTTTAGTCTCCAAGTAGCTGGGACTACAGGCGTGTGTCACCATGCCCAGCTAGTTTTTCTATTTTTTTTGTCTAGACGGGGTTTCCACATGTTGCCCAGGCTGGTCTTGAACACCTAGACTTAAGTGATCTGCCCACCTCAGCCTACTGTACCTGGCCAAATTATAGTATTTTATACCGGAAATATACAACTTAGAAAACACGCTGTTCTTAGTCCATTTGTCCTGCTATAACAAAATACACAGATGGGATAATTTATAGATGACACCTTGTTGCTGCGCCCTCACATGGCAGAAGGTGGAAATACAGGAGGAATGAACACTGCACCAAGCCTGTTTTAGAAAGGCCTTGATCCCTTTCACCAGGAGCCCTGATGACCTACTCACCTCTTAAAGGCCCCAGCTATTTTTTTTTTTTTTTTTTTTTTTTTTTTTTTTTTTTTGAAACGGAGTCTCGCTCTGTCACCCAGGCTGGAGTGCAGTGGCCGGATCTCAGCTCACTGCAAGCTCCGCCTCCCGGGTTTACACCATTCTCCTGCCTCACCCTCCCGAGCAGCTGGGACTACAGGCGCCCACCACCACGCCCGGCTAGATTTTTGTGTTTTTTTTTAGTAGAGACGGGGTTTCACCGTGTTAGCCAGGATGGTCTCGATCTCCTGACCTCGTGATCCGCCCGTCTCGGCCTCCCAAAGTGCTGGGATTACAGGCTTGAGCCACCGCGCCCGGCCCGCCCCACCTCTTAATACCATGACATTGGCCATTATGTTTCCACAGATGAATTTTGTTCAGACCATAGCATACACCATTAAAAATAATGTAAGCTGGGCATTGTGCATGCCTGTGGTCCCAGCTACTCGGGAGGCTAAGGCAGGAGGATTGCTTGAGCCCCAGAGTTCCAGGTTGCAGTGAGGTATAATCATGCCACTGCATTCCAGAACCTGGGCCACAGGGCAGAACCCTGTCTCTAAATAGATATATACATACTTTTTCTTTTTTGTAGAGACAGTATCTCTCCCTGTTGCCCAGGCTGGTCTTGAGCTCCTGGGCTCAAGTGATCCTCCCTCCTCAGTCTCCCAAAGTGCTGAGAACACATGAGCCCCTATGCCCAACCACAAAAACTATTTTTAAAAAAGCCATCAGTCTCATACTCTGTGTTCTTGTTTAATTTCCTTCTTTCCACACACAACTCCACAGATGATTGCCGCTAAACTGTGACGGTCTTTACCTCCACTTGGCTCCTCAACGTTGCACGGTTTGATCTGTAATTTTCTAGTGCCTTCTCCCATTCTCCAACATAATCATTACAAACCTTCTGCACCCTCAACAAACCTCCCTGTGTTTCTGGGTCCTTTCTACTTTATAGAGAAAAATAGAAGTTACGAGACAAAAACCACCTGAAATCCTCCACCTCCCTCCCAACATGAGCGAGAAGCCATTTTCCCTTGAGTCGAAGGCTAAGTTTTCTTCCTGTGCTTCAACTCTTTCCTTCCCACCCTCACTCAGTCCATATTACTTCTCTCTTTCCCTTTTTTCTTTTTCTGTATTTTTTTTTTTTAAGAGACAAGGTCTCATTCTGTCACCCAGGCTGCAGTGCAGTGGCATGATCATGGCTCACTGCAGCCTTGAACTCCTGGGCTCAAGCGATTCTCCTACCTCAGCTTCCCAAGTAGCTGCAGCTACTGGCATGTGTCACTATACCCATCTTTTTTTTTTTTTTTTAAGTAGAGGTGAGGTCTTGCTATGTTGCCCAGGCTGGTCTCGAACTCCTGGGCTCAAGTGATCCTCACATCTCGACCTCCCAAAGTGCTGGGATGACACACATGAGCCACTACCCTGGCCCTATCTCTCTCTTTTCCTTCACAGCAGACTGCTTGGAAGAGCAACCTGCACTCACTGCCTCCACTTCTACAAACCGACTTGCACAGCTCCACTGGTTCTGAAAAAACAAGGCCACCTTGTTCACTGGCAACTCAATCTGAAGGACATGCTGTACTGCCCATTGCTGAACTTCTCTGCAGCATTTGACACCTGACTACTCTCCCTTGAAATGCTCACCTCCTTTGGTGTACCCGAGCCTTTCTGGTTTTCCTTCTACCTCTCTGGACAGTCTATGAATATGACTTTCTCTCAGGTTTTACCCACTGGATTCATCTTCTTACTTTCTGCAGGATAACCTCCAGTCTTCTCCTGCTTCAGCTACCCCCTTGCTGGTCATGATCTACACATCCTATCTAAGTTGATTTACCCCCTTGCTGGCCATTATTTACACATCCCTATCTAAGTCCGAATCCTGGTGTCCAGCTGCCTCCTTGACGTTTCCACTCGGATGTGTCTCAGGCCCCTTGCACTTGAACTTGCATGAAGGAATTGGCCTCATCTCCTTCTGCAAATCTGCTCTTCCTCTGTGTTCTCAGTTTCAATGGACCACCTTCTGCCATCCAGGACCCCAGCCCAGATGGTGGGCATCAGTCACGATGCCCTCTCTCCCTCTTCCTCACATTCCATCAAAGGCCACTTCCTGTTGAGAGTAGAGCCTGGATGTTCCAAACCAACTCCTCCACTAGGCACAGCACTTAGGGTTCATGGCACATTTAGGGGCTCATGAAAAAGTTTTCATTTCTTTTAAAATTAGAAGAATAAAATTAACATGATCTGGCCCGAAGTATATTCATTTTTATACCAATGCAGTCATCACACATAATTTTAAGTACTGTTTAATGGAGGAAGTGGTCCACAAAGTCACAAGTGCCCAGACCCTACCAAAGTCAGCGCATGGCCCTGCTAGGGTTTCTTGAATCTGGTATATTTCTTCATGTCCACTGCCACCACTGTCAGCTCTCCGGGGGCGTTGGGTGCCACCACACACCCTCCTTCCTGCTATGCCTCCAGCCTCACCCGCCTGCAACCAGAGAGATCTTCCTGAGCTGCTTCTGCACTTCCCTGGCATAAAAACCTTTTGCTCAGTGGTTCTCAAACATTAACAGGCATGAGAGGCGCTTGGAGCAGGCTGTGAAGACATGGAGTGTTGGATCCTACCCCCAGCATTTCTGACTCAGTAGATCTGAAGAGGAACCTGACAACTGGCTTTTCTGACCTGCTCCCCTGGCTGCTGACCATGTTTGAGAACCTCCTGCTCTAGCAGTTTCCCAGTTCTGTCAGGATGAAGTCCACACTTCCTCACAAGGCCCTTCCAGATATGGCCTTTTTCCTTCTCGGCCTCATCCCTCCTCCTGCCTTTCTGAATCTGCCATGCAGCCATCCTGCAATGGGTGCAGTTTCCCGGGAAGGCATGCTCTCCACCGGGCCCCTGCGCCTTGGCACAGGCATAGGCTCCCTTGCCGGGAATTTCTCCAGCCTTCACTCCCTTCCCCTGACCTGGCAGGCTCTTTTCAACCCTCCTGCTTGTTCTCAGAAGACTCTTGTTCAGGAAAGTCATCTTGATCCTCCACCTGCCCCCAAGACAGTGCCCCTCTAGGGGCTCTGACCCCACCCTGTGCTCACCTCTCCTGGCTTTTATTTCCCTGAATTCTAACACCCTGCTTACTTTTTTTTCTTACATTTGTTTGTTTGTTTGTTTATTTATTTACAGACAGAGTCTCGCTCCCTTGCCCAAGCTGGAGTGCGGTGGCCTAATCATAGCTCATTGCAGCCTCAACCTCCTGGGCTCAAGCAATCCTCCCATCTCGGCCTTCCAAGTAGCTGGGGTCACAGGTGTGTGCCGCCATACAGGACTAATTTTTTTATTTTTTGTAGAGATGGGGGTCTTCTGGGCTATGTTTCCCAGGCTGAACTGGGAACTCCTGGCCTCAAGTGATCTTTCCACCTTGGCCTCCCAAAGCACTGAGATTACAGGCATGAGCCACCACACCTGGTCCTGCTCTCCGCCGTATCAAACCATGAGAGACTCTGGAGGGCAAGCAGTGGGTCTCATTCCCAGCCGTATCTGCAGTGCCCAGCCCGGGCCTGGCACTTCCTCACTGATGAAATGATCACTGAATGAATGGAGAAATGGGTGATGGGAGGGAGGCCCCTCTCTTTCATAATATAATGGAAATTCCCCTCCTTGCTGAGGCAAAGATGGAAATGTCAGAGGCAGAGGCTGCTTGGGGGACAGAGGGAAGAGGCAAAGTCTGTAGGAAGTGGGTAGCACAGAGGTACCCTCCTTCCTGGAGGCCTCTTCTATCTCTCAACAGACCAGAGCAGCAGCCCGCCTCATGGGCATCTTCTCAGCCATCTCAGCCCATCACTCTTGCCACCCCTCCCACACCCCACCATTTGAGTCAGATGAGACCCACCCCAGGCACCAGCCCTTCCAGGGAGTCACCTGACCACTTCCGGAGCTCCCAGCCAGCTCTGCTGGGAGCCATGTGATCGCTTAGGTATGCACGACCAGCTCCTCCAGGGATGCTCTGAGGGGTGACCTTGCTGTCCAGAACGGGCCCAGCTCCCTCCCTCCGAGTTTGCTGATGTGTGGTGGGCTGATTCCTGGGTCTAGTGTGGGGGCATGGAGGGAGGAAAGCCAGGAGGAAAGGGCAGGGGAGGCTGGCTTGTTCTCTGCAGACATCTGGCCCCGATTTCCAAGCCTGGGTTACGTAACACCTGAGGAGAATTGGGCTCCCGTCACCCACACCTTTTCCCTTTCTGTGGAGCATTTCACAACTGCAGCTGCTTCTCAGAGGTCTATTTTGGGAGCTGTTTTCATTTGACCTATATTAAGCACAGTCACAAGGCAGAGGCAAAGTGCGGGGTGCAGGGTGGCCTGCCGGCTCTTTGTGCCGTTTTTAGTGTCTCGGGTGAGACAACTAGACAAGCTGGGGACCCACAACACTCGCTCCAGTGCAGGCCAGGCCTCTGCCCCATTTCATAATTCTGATTTTCCTCCCCCTGAGGCCCAGCTAAAAGATAATAGACCTTAGTCACTGCCACGTTGGTCAGGGAGAAATTTCGTTTCCCTGAAGGCCTAGAAGTTGTAAGGCCAGGCCAGGTTGCATCCTGGGCCTGTGGAGTGCAGTTTGTAGTGTTTAATTGGCCATCAAGCCCCTCCACTGGGAATTCCCTTTCCTGAGTTAAAAATTAAATCACATGACCAGCAGGGGGAGAGAAAGGGCTGCTGGGAGCTGCATGGCCCAGGTACTGTGCTCAGGTAGCTACTGTGCACAAGCAGGTACTGTGCACAATCAGGTACTACTCAGAGTTCCTGCTACACGAACTTTAAGGACCCGTGCACAAAATGACAAGGGAAACACCTCACCCACTAAGCGCCCCAATTGTCCCTCTTCAGCTGAGGTGATCTCCTGGATCAATGTTTTATCCCTTGAGATTCTTTCTATCATCTCACTAGACATCTCTTTCCAGGGCCTAAACATCTCCCCTCATACTGCTGACCCCAAATCCTACACGGGAGGCGCCTCCTCTTTCGCAAGAGAGTCAAGCCCACTCTCCACACAGCTGTCTCCCTGGCACATCACAGGTAAAGGGCTCGAAGTGGAACTGCTTGCTTCCTCCCCACCCAAACCAGCCCTCTCCCCTCGGATGCTGCTCTTCTTGGGGGTCTTTCATGTGCGCCACCCTGTTTCTATCTTAGAAGGGGTGGAACGGGGTCTTCTCTAGCTAGCTGGGGAGATCCTGACATTGCATTTCCTTGGAACTGCCAGAAAAGACTGCAGGCTGTGGGATAGGCTTTAGTGGGAGTTTGTCAAGCATACCAAAAGGGTCCCATGGCTCCCTCCCACCAGAGTTGGCTAGAGGCACCGCAGGAAGTGGAGAGGTGAGTCCCTTGGGAGTCAGTGCATGGGGTGTGTTTCATATGACCCGACTGCTGGAGGCCTGAGGTGGCTGACAGGGCCAGGGGATGTGAACTAAAATGCAGAAGCGAGAGGAGATAAAAAGCACTAGAAAGTGCTAGAACTAGGCTTGGCCTAGAGGGTGTCAAACCGGATGGATGGGTAGAAACTTCCAGGCACACAGCCCCCAGGTAAGATCAGAAAACGCACCTCACACAGGATGTGTGTGAAACCTGGAGAATGCAACAGGCTTGCTGGAGCAAAAGGTGGGATAGGCAAGAAAGAGGGAACCAGTCCAAGGGGGCCTGAATTTAAACCTGTCTTTCCAGGTGGGTGGCCCCTTCCCTCCCTTCTCTTCCCAGATCTCTCTCTAAAGACCACTGGGGGCCAGGTGCGGTAGCTCACACCTGTAATCCCAGCAGTTTGGGAGGCTGATGTGGGCAGATCATGAGGTCAGGAGTTCTGGACCAGCCTGATAAACATGGTGAAACCCCATCTCCACTAAAAATATAAAAATCAGCCAGGTGTGGTGACACGTGCCTATAATCCCAGCTACTCAGGAGGCTGAGGCAGAAGAATCACTTAAACCCGGGAGGCGGAGGTTGCAGTGAGCGGAGATCACTCCACTGCACTCCAGCCTGGGTGACAGAGCAAGACTCCATCTCAATCAATCAATCAATAAAAATAATAAAATAAAGCAAAAAATAAAGACCACTGGGGACTCCTGGGGGAGAAGGGCAAGGGTCAAAACTGTAAAGTCCTTTATTTAAGCCGAGATTATGAGACCACCTCAGGCAGAGAGCTGAGGACCACCAGTGGGTCTCACAGTTTGAAAATAGGCTGTCTCCCAGGACATTCTACTGCAATGGTTCCCAGACAGTAAATATTTCTGCTTGGGAGGTGAGGAAGACGGTACAAAAAGAGCTGTGGAAAGAACCTGGAAGCAGAGCCAAGCAAGGCACTTGAGGGGTTCAGGAAGAAAAATCCACTTTAGTCATCAAGGAATAGAAAGGCAGTATTGTTTTCTACCCAATGAAGTGCCAAAGAAGAAAAATAAAAGGGAGTAATCCCAATATTGGGAATACCGCCATTTTTAGTTGGGGTAAATGTCAGAAGCACCGTTTTTGTTGACATAGCATAATCCATGGAACCTTTTTTTTGGATACGGTCTTATTCTGTCACCAGGCTGGACTATAGTGGTGTGATCTCGGCTCACTGCAACCTCCACCTCCCTAGTTCAAGTGATTCTTGTGTCTCAGCCTTCCAAGTAGCTGGGATTACAGGCGTGTGCCACCATCCCCAGATAGTTTTTTTTTTTTTTTTTTTTTTTTTTTAAGTAGAGATGGGGTTTTGCCATATTGGCCAGTCTGGTCTCGAACTCCTGATCTCAAATGATCCACCGGCCTCGGCCTCCCAAAGTGCTGGGATTATAGGCGTGAGCCACTGTGCCTGGCCTAGAACAATTTTTTAATGAAGATATACATATCACGATGCAAGCTCCCGGGCAGGTACAGTGGCTTATGCCTGCCATCCCAGCTACTTGGGAGGCTGAGGTGGAAGGGTTGCTTGACTCCAGGAGTTTGAGACCAGCCTGGCCAACATAGCAAGACACCATCTCTACAAAATTATTAATTAATTTATTAATAACTCCCACTATTTAACTCAGGTTCCTCCTTCAGCTAATTTAGTAATACTTCAATGAAGAACAAAACCTCCTTGTCCACTAACTACACGCTGCAATGACTTTCACCCTACACTTCTCAGCACCCAGCACTTTCCTGGAGCACAGTGGACGCTCAATGAATATATGTCGAAGGCCAACTTCAGTGACTCATGCCTGTCTTCTCGTCAATTTGGGAGGCTAAGGCAGGTGGATTGCTTGATCCCAGGAGGTCAACATCAGCCTGGGCAACATGGAAAAACCCCATCTCTACAAAACATTAGCTGGGCATGGTGGTACGTGCCTATAGTTCCAGCTACTCAGGAGGCTGAGATGGGAGGATTGCTTAAGCCTGGGAGGTGGAGGCTGCAGTGAGCTGAGATCATATCACTGCACTTCAACTTGGGTGAAAGAATGAGACTCTTCTCAAAAAAAAAAAAAAAAAAAGCTGTTGAAAGAACAAATTTGCAAAGAAGCTCCTTGATCACTGAGAAACTGAGAACACCTTAAGTAGTAGGAGAACTGGTTAATTCCATCATGGTATACCCATTGACAGTAATATTAGGCAACTGTTAAAAAGGTTTGAGTAAGAAAATAGCTATAGGCCGGGCGCGGTGGCTCAAGCCTGTAATCCCAGCACTTTGGGAGGCCGAGACGGGTGGATCACGAGGTCAGGAGATCGAGACCATCCTGGCTAACATGGTGAAACCCCATCTCTACTAAAAAATACAAAAAAAAAAAAAAAAAAACTAGCTGGGTGTGGTGGTGGGCGCCTGTAGTCCCAGCTGCTCGGGAGGCTGAGGCAGGAGAATGGCGTGAACCCGGGAGGTGGAGCTTGCAGTGAGCCGAGATCCAGCCACTGCACTCCAGCCCGGGCGACAGAGCGAGACTCCATCTCAAAAAAAAAAAAAAAAAAAAAGAAAATAGCTATAAAAATGTGTGGGGACATACTGGGATATATGGCTATCAACTGGGTAGTACATAATACTGGGGAATTTTTATTAATTTTCTTAAATGTGATGATGGTTTTGTGGTTATATAGGAGAATTCATGTTAAAATATTTAGGAGTAATGCCCTGCATGGTGGCTCAGGCATGTAGTCCCAGCTACTGGGGAGGCTGGAGTGGGAGGATTGCTTGAGCCTGAGAGTCCTGTGCTGACCAGTTGTCTGCACTAAGCTCCACATCAATATGGTGACATCCTGGGAATGAGGGACCACCAGGTTACCTAAGGAGGGAAAACTCCTGTGCTGATCAGTAGTGGAATTACACCTGTGAATAGCCACCGCACTCCAGCCTGGGCAACACAGCGAGACCCCATCTCTAAAAAAAGAAAAATATCTTCTTTTTAAGTCTTTTAAAATAAAAATGTTAAAATAAAAAATCAGTATTTAGGAGTAAAGCGACATGACGTCTACAAGTTATTGTGAAAAGTTATGGCTCAAAAAAATACGCCAGAACTTAACAATTGTTAAGTTTATTAAAAACGTACCCCAAAGCTTGGCAACTGTTAAGTTCAGGTAAGGGGAATATCAGTATTTAATGTACTTTTTGTTTTCTTTTTAGTTTTTGTGTATGTTTGCAAACATTTACAACAAGAAGTTAGAAAATAGAATGTATTCCATGTAACAGGAGGCTGGAAGAAAGAAAGGAAAAATGTTTCTGTATTTATTTCTAATAAATTGTAACTGCATGTTCATTGACTGTTTTTACTTGCTAGAAATCATTTACGAGTAAATACCTGATAACTTAAAAAGCAAAAAATGTATAAAACTTGTATGACATGCAAACAGAATAACTGAAAATAATTGGCATTGAGATGTTGAAATCATGTAAGCTTTTTAAACTTAACTTCCTCTTATGTTTTCTTATCTTTGAAAGTATGTTTAAAAGTTATTTACAGAAAGTAATTCCCTGCCTGTCTTCCTTTATCTTATATATGGCCATGATATATACACATATTCACATGTTTATTAGAATCTTTTATGAACCAAGTTATTTAACATACCAAGTTGTAACTTTGTGTTTCGACTTGGTTAAATTACATTTTCTTTTATCACTGACCTTTGGGATGCAATAAAATAATTAAAATACTGTTCTTACCCTAAGAAAAAAAATCCACCCATATTTTTTGCTTTAATGACATTTTACAAGGAAAAGAGAAGATCTTTGCAAACATTTTTCTTTCTTCTTCCCTTCTTTTCGTTCTTTCAAAATAATTAATTTGCTTATTATTTTGGTAAATAAATAAACCTGTGCTTCTCTCGAACACTCCAATCTAAAAGTATTGCATACATATTGTAAAGATCTGGAAAATATAAAAATATACACAGGAAAGAAAATTCTAAGACCCATAATTTTACCATCCAGAGACAACTACTGTTTATGTTTTGCAATAGTTCTTTCTATCCTTTCTCTCATGTATGAATTTTTTTTGGTTTTGTGTACAATCATGTACTGTGTGTGTGTGTGCATGCATGTACCACACACATTCTATCTTATGGATATGCCATTATTTATTGAAGACATCCCCGCTTGGAGGACAGTTTATTTTTTTCTCCATTTTTTTCCCCCACTATCACTCGTGTTTATGAACGTCCCATACATAAACCTTTTCCTGACTTCTGATTATTTCCTCAGATTTTGTTTTTAGAGTTTTCTTGGGCCAAGTATGGGAATTCTTTTTTTTTTTTTTCTTTTTTTTTTGAGACAGTGTCTCGCTCTGTCACCACGCTGGAGTGCAGTGGCGCGATCTCGGCTCACTGCAACCTCCGCCTCCCGGGTTCAAGCGATTCTCCTCCCTCAGCCTCCCAAGTAGCTGGGACTACTACTTGGCGCCTGCCACCATGCTCAGCAAATTTTTGTATGTTTCAGTAGAGACAGGGTTTCACCATGTTGGCCAGGATAGTCTCGATCTCTTGACCTCGTGACCCGCCCTCCTTGGCCTCCCAAAGTGCTGGGATTACAGGTGTGAGTCACTGCGCCCAGCCAGGTATGGGAATTCTTTTAAGCCTCTTAATATGTATGTAGAGGAGCAAAAAATAAAACTTGTCCTCTACCCTGTTAGGGTCATTACTTGAGGGCTGTAAATTGAACTGACAAATGGCAGATTAATAGGAGAAAAAAAGGTTTATTTATGTGCATGTGGGAGTCAATAAAAGAAGTAGCATGTATCATCTGATTAGTTTCCAGATGTATTTTACTAATTTATACTCTTACTTAGCAGAAGGAGTATTATCACTCTTTAAAATCCTTACAAATTTGATAGGTTAAAAATTAGTCTAATTTTCACTTTAAAAATTACTAAGTGAGGCAAAACCTTTTTTAATGTTTGCTTCTATATTTATTTCCTTTTTCATAAATTATAACTGTATGTTCATTGCTTAATTTTACTTGCTAGAAATCATTTACTAGTAAATTTAAATCCTTCAGATTTTACATATTCAATTGTTACTTTAGAATATTTATGAGGCTAAACAGTGAAAAACTTGCGTATTTATCTTACCAGTGTGAAGAGAAATAAGAATTCATTTAATCACCAAATTCCTTAGTAATTTTGAAAAACAGAAGGGCCAGTTCATTTAATCAGGGCAATTTTGATTGTTATGCTAGCTGTCTTCAAAGTGAAATTCTGAACTAATGTCCAATACCAAGTTTTTTTAAAAAACAAACTCTGTGGATATTTAAAATTAGAGCTCCAAATTCCAAGGAATCTAATCTTCTAACAACTTCGTGCGATGTCCCAAATACTTCAGAAATCCCAAATTACAACTTCGTGTTTCAACTTGATTACATTAAGTGCACCTCACCCCATAGCTGTGACACAAAAACAATACTTTTAAATTTGCTCTCGTCTCCTATATTTAACTTTCTCTTTCAGTCACAGCCAATCAAAAGAAAACACCAAATTGCCTGGTGATGTTTCTTCTTCCAAGTATGATACGTTATCTGTTTGTAGAGATTAAAGCAAAAGAATTTCTTCACAACTTTTCCAATTTTAAACCACCAACTGATTTGTCTCTGAGATTTATACATGTATTTTCCAGAAGTCTATTTCAGTACATATAAAAGGTCTGCTTGTCAGATTACATATTCTTTTCTTACGATCTCATTTCCTGTTGTAAAGCAAGTTGTCAGTGCCTGGCACACCTGCCAGAACTCATTCAAGAAATGCTTACTGGCTGGAGTTGATTCAACCACCCAGTAAAAGTGAAATGTCTCCTCATGTCTGGTTGTGGTGACAATCATTTTTAGACCTAGGCTGAATTTTATCGATATTCGAAAGAAGGAGAGTTTGGATGAGTCTGGGGGAGCTACCTTCAGCTCATCCCTGGTGTAGGATACCCTCACTCTGGCTACTGCTCTTCTTCGCTTCAGTGGAGCCCTGAGACATTCTCTCTCTCACCAGGGCAGGCCCCTCAAGACTGTTTTAAGTAGGCAGGTTTTGAGAGCTGGGTCTTTTGCCAGCCAGATTCATTTGAATAAGCCACCAGGTCCCTGCTTCGAATTAGGGAATTCAGGAATTTGCAGCTGTGGCTAGTGCAGGCTCCTTCTGTGGGGGGTTGAAAGGGGGCAGAGGTGGGAGGTGGGGTAGGGGTGAAGCTGAAAGGGACAGAGGTAGGTGCAGTCAGCTGCCCTGTCCCCCCACTGCCCGCCCCTGAAGCAACTCAGTGTGTTCTCCCAGTGTGTAGAATGAGCAATAGGCCCACTCCTGGCTGGCATGCTCTTACAGCAAAGTGCCAGCTTTTCCAGACGAGTTTAGGGCCTCAGCTTGGCCCTGAGCCCAGTCAGCTGAGCACCAGCTGCAGTGGCGCCTTGCTGCTGCAGCCTGGGCGGTCCCATATCCGGGCCACTTTACACTCAGGTGCAATTGGCCCCCTGGCCCACCTGCCCCCGACCCCAGGCGCCCCCACCAGGATCTTAAAGCCTTCAGCGTATCAGTGGTGGTGACCGTTACCAGAGAGGCTGAGCCCTGGGACCTGCCCAAGCATTTCTGCAGTAGACTAGAAGAGAGCAGCCCCCGCTTGCTCCATTGACCTCTGACTCTGTCCTCCCACCACTGCAACTAACCCAAGTGCAGGAAGACTCAGAGGCCACTGGTTCAGTGCCTCCATCCCTATGCCATCAAGTAGCCAAGGAAGGGCCTGGGCAAGATGGCAGTGTGTTTTTAACCCGTTCCTGGCTTTCCCACCTGCTTCAGGAGACACTGCTCTACCATCTCCTTCCAATAATCTTCTTGCCACTCCTCATTCTCAAATCTCTCTTGGCCAGGCGCAATGGCTCACACCTGTAATCCCAGCACTTTGGGGAGGCCGAGGCGGGTGGATCACTTGAGGTCAGGAGTTCATGACCAGCCTAGCCAACATGGCGAAACCCCGTCTCTACTAAAAATACAAAAATTAGCTGAGTATAGGCCGGGCATGGTGGCTCACGCCTGTAATCCCAGCACTTTGGGAGGCCGAGGCGGGAGGATCACGAGGTCAGGAATTGAGACCATCCTGGCTACACAGTGAAACCCCGTCTCTACTAAAAATACAAAAAATTAGCTGGGCGTGGTGGCGGGCGCCTGTAGTCCCAGCTACTTGGGAGGCTGAGGCAGGAGAATGGCGTGAACCCAGGAGGCAGAGCTTGCAGTGAGCCGAAATTAAAAAAAAAAAAATTTTGCTGAGTATAGTGGTAGGAGCCTGTAACCCCAGCTACTCAGGAGGGTGAGGAAGGAGAATCACTGGAACCCAGGAGGCAGAGGTTGCAGTGAGCCGAGATGACGCCATTGGCAAGAGGATCGCTTGAGCCAGTGAAGTCGAAGCTGCAGTGAGCTGTGATTGTGCCACTGCACTCCAGCCTGAGAGACTGAGCGAGACTCCATCACAAAAACAAACAACTGAAGAAAACCCCACAAATCTTTCTCACATACTGTCTTATTCCATTCAGGCTGCTCTAATAAAGTACCTTAAACTGGGTGACTTTTAAACAGAAATTTATTGCTCGCAGTTCCAAAGGCTGGACAGTCTGAGATCAAGGTGCCAGCTGATTCAGTGTCAGGTGAGGGCTGGTTTCTCAAAGACAGCACCTTCTGGCTGCTTCCTCTCATGGCAGAAGGTCCAAATAAGCTTCCTCAAGCCTCTACTTCTTTTATGAGGGCACTAATCCCATTCCTGAGGGTGGAGCCCTCATGACCCGATGACCTCCCCCAAAGCCCCGCCTCTTACCACTACCACATTGCAGATTATGTTTCAATATATGAATTTGGGGAGTACACATTCAGATCATAGCAGATAACAACATGGAACTGCCCAGTAAGTTAGATTTTCACTTCCATGTGCAACCCAATTACTGACACAGGCACTTTCTTGAGGATGGGGAGGTGCCTCTGATGTTGGGTTAGAAATTCTGGGGACCGTGGTGGATTAGCTCTACTTGCAGTGTGTAAGGGGGAATATGGACAACATGGAGATAAATCTGCACCAACGTGTGACTACTCTTACCTTGATCCAGTGAAAGACAGTTCAAATCATTTAGTTAAAAAAAAAAGAAGGAGCAAGGCCAGGCACAGTGGCACACGCCTGTAATCTTAGTTACCACTTTGGGAAGCTAAGGCAGGAGTTTGAGGTATGGCTGGGCAACAAAGTGAGACTCCCATCTCAAGAAAAAAAAAAAAAAATAGAAAAGAAACGAAACTCTGAGGCTGGCAGTTCAGTCAGAGTAAAGCATGAGTAAAATGTGGAGAGTTACTTAGTTTTGGTGATGGTTATCATAACCTAGGTTTTACTTTTCTACCTTGAGGGAAAAAGGTTTTGAGTGTGCAGAAGAAACAGAGGCATGACTTTTTTATCACTTAAATAACTAGTTTCACATACTTTGGATAGTTCTGATAAATATTCAGCAGTGTAACTTTTTTTTTTTTTTTTTTTTTTTTTGAGACAGAGTTTTGCTCTGTCACTCAGGCTCGAGTGCAGTGGTGCCATCTTGGCTCACTGCAACCTCTGCCTCCCAGGTTCAAGAGATTCTTCTGTCTCAGCCTCCTGAGTAGCTGGGACTACAGGCACCTGCCACCACGCCCAGCTAATTTTTGTACTTTTTAGTAGAGATGGGGTTTTGCCATGTTGGCCAGGATGGTCTCAATCTCTTGACCTTGTGATCCACCCACCTCTACCTCCCATAGTGCTGGGATTACAGGCATGAGCCACCCTGCCCAGCCAGTGCCACGGAATCTTACACTGCAGTGGGAATGAAGTCACCACATCTATTCCTATCAATGTGACCAGGTTTTAGTAATGCAAGACTGAGTGCAAAAAAAAAAAAAAAAAAAAAAAGTACAAGAATTGTTGTATTGTTGTACATGTAGTATAATACAGTTTCTTAAAACTTAAAAGCAAGCCAACTTAAACAGTATATGATTCTGGGATGCCCACATAATATGATACAAAATATCTTCAAAGACAATATCACCATCAAATAAATGACAAGCACAAAATACAGAACAGGGCTGGCTCTGCTGGAGAGGTCGGAGGTAGGAATTGGAAGTCACCACACAGGTACAGCTTCAACCAGGCACTGTATTGATTGTGTGATACATTAAGGTTTCAGGGTTGATTGGGTCCTTATTGTGTTCTATGACTTTGATATGTGTAATATTCTTAGGCACCATATATTACATCGCTTAAATATGTTAATGGCTATAGCAGAAGGAAACATGAGGCATATTCAAAACGTGTAAGTGGAACATCTTCAATTTAAACCCAGACAGCTGGACTTGGGATTCCAGACTCTTAAACCCACCTGATCATGATGTAGTGTTGTCTTTTTAAAGGTGTTTCTGGCCGAGCGCGGTGGCTCACGCCTAGAATCCCAGCACAGTACTTTGGGAGGCCAAGGCGGGCAGATCACCTGAGGTGGGGAGTTTGAGACCAGCCTGGTCAACATGGCGAAACCCTGTCTTTACTAAAAATACAAACATTAGCTGGGTGTCATGATGCATGCCTGTAATCCTAGCTACTCAGGAGGCTGAGGCAGGAGAATCACTTGAACCTGGGATGTGGAGGTTGCAGTGAGCCGAGATCGTGCCATTGCACTCCAACCTGGGCAACAGAGTGAGATTCCATCTCAAAAAAAAAAAAAAGTGTTTTCAATTTAGAAAAAAAAATCTGTTATAGTCCTTGGTGTAGAATTAGAGACCCAGACTCATTTTCTTACCCCCACTCCTTACTCCTTTGATCTTCCCAAATGATCATGGTTCCCATGGGTGCGGCTAAGAGGGAGTGTTGGGGACAAGCCTCAACACCACCCATAGGGTACCCAAAGTCTGGTGGTGACAAAGGACTGAGAACAGACAGGTTAAGAGTTCATAAAGGTGGGAGCCAGGGGGCCAGTTGCAAAATGGAGGCGGCAAAAGGCTCAGAGTTCTGGTTCCACACTATTTATTGAGTATAATCACTTAGATCTAAGAAGCAGATGTTCAGGGCGAAACAGTCAAAGGGAGGCAGTGTGTCACAGGCATAATCTACAGCAATAGCAGTTTAAATGAATCTCCTTTGTGCTCAAACAGCATATCTTTAACTTATCGGAGAGGAGCTAGTGGGAGTGGGCTTAACCAGGAGTCTGTACATCTGTCCACATTCCAATGCTTCAAAGGAGTATCTTTCTCCTTGAACACAGTGTTTGCAGATAAGAGAGCGGGTCTCGCTCTGAGCATGGGAACATGATGGCAATTAGGAGGATTTCCTCCTTAGAGGCCTCTTGTGACTTTCCACAACTTATTGTCCCATATTTTTACGGCCAGTTTATGCAGGCACCCCACAAGTCCTTTTCCCAACAGGGAGGAAGGTAGAATGGAGGGCTGGCAGCATGCTTTTCCAGCATTCCCTATAGAACATTCCCAGCCAGACCTGCCCGATGAGAAAGCAGAGAATTGACCAGATCCAGGGTGTGTCTTCACAGACACTCCAACGCCCCTGACCCGGCCAGCCGTTCCTCTGCCTGGAGTCACTCTTCTGGCTGGAGTTACACGTAAGGGCATTGTTTCTAGAAGCCACTCAGGATCTCCCCTGGCCTACCCACCAGTGCAGCCATAGGGTCAGCCCAGCAGGCAGCACAAAGCCCTTCTCAACAGAGGCGCTAGCAGGTGCAGGAGCAAGGCTGAGACCCCTCAAGCCTGGGAAGCTGGAAGGCGGAAGGAGGTCAAGGACAGTTAGGCAAGAGGTGGGAAAAGTAGTTGCCTTCCAGAGGAGTGGAGAACCAGGGGACCTCTGCCAGTGACTGCAGCGAACATCAGAGACCCATGGGAGGGGACACTGCAAAGACGGTGGACTTCTCTCTCTCTCTGTCTCTGTCTCTCCCTCTTTCTCTCTCTCTCTTTCTTAGTTAACTGATGAGGCACTTGGTAGGGGGTTGTCAGGGAATGGGATGCTGGAAATGAATCCAGGTCTTTGATTTCCAGTCCAGTGCATTGCTGTGTGTGTGTGTGTGTGTGTGTGTGTGTGTGTGTGTGTGACAAGGTCTCACTCTTTTCGCCCATGTGTGCAGTGCCTTACAGCAGCTGCAGCCTCGACTTCCTGGGCTCGGGTGATTCTCCCACCTCAGCCTCCCGGATAACTGAGACTACCGTCATGGACTACTACGCCTGGCTAATTTTTTGTAATTTTTGTAGAGATGGGGCTTTGCCATATTGTCCAGGCTGGTCTTGAACTCCTGGGCTCAAAGGATCCACCCACTTCAGCCTCTCAAAATGCTAGGATTACAGGTATGAGCCATCGTGCCTGGCCCCCAGTGTATTGTTATGGCAATTTTCTTTCTCTCTTCCCTTCTCCAGAATTTTATCCAGGGCCAACCCCTCAAAATATATTGAAAATGGAGAGAAAACAGAGCTCAAGCCATTTGGAGTGACAGGGAGGCACTATCACCCCAGTATAAAGGTCCTTAGCATCCCATAGGAGGAGCTATCAAACCTATAGGACTCACAAAAAGGTAAACTAAGGTCCAGAAATCCACTCCAAGAAGCATAATGGCCAGTCTAGATTTTATACTGGATCACTCCTGCTTCGTATGTTTCCTGGCTGGCCAGCCCTGGATGTCTGGCCACTGTGAGCCAATAGCTTTTCTGCTGTTTGCTTTCTACCTGTGTGCAGGTGAGCAGAAGCAGGAACAAAGCCTCCTCCCATCAACCAACAACCACCCGTACCTTACTTCTTCATGGCCTTCCCTCTCCCCAGCTTCCACAGCCTCTAGCTCAGGTAGCCGGAATTAATTACCGGTGGGGTTGAAGCCATAGCTTGTTCCCTGGCTGTAGGCCAGGCTCTCAAGATGTGCATCAGAAAGGCCAGTGAGTGAAATTCCAAAGCAGTGTGAGTCACCAGGGGCTGAGAAGGATAGGTCAGGACAAAAAGAGCAGGAGGTGGACCAAAACAGTGCCCTGAGGGCCAGGGGCTGGGCCAGGCAACAAGAATGCTCAACTGGCCAAAGATGGGGAACAGGGCCTCAGGTCTAGGTGGTTTATCTCTGGGCTCTGCACAGCCCTGGAGGGGAAACAAAGCCTCTGGCCCAGGGTTTATCTCTGGGCTCTGCACAGCCCTGGAGGACGAGGGAACTAGCCAGTAGGTCGGTCCTCTGGTCACACCCCTGGATACAGGAGTCATCTCCCTCACCTGCCTTCCCATAAGCTGGACTTCGGATCCCAGCCCTTAAAACCCTTGCGTTGTTTCTTCCTGCAGACCTGGTCCAGAACACTGCTTCAGGACAGGGAGTAGTGACAGGCCAGCGGAGCCCCAGAGGCGAGGCGGCAGGTAAGTCTATAATCCTTCAGTCCTTGCTCTGTGCCCAGGGAAAAGAGAGAAATCTCCAAGCCCTGGCTTCTCTAACCTGTCTTCACCTGGTCACTCACAGCACTGCACAATTTCCAGTTCTCAGGATCAGATTTCTTCTAAAGGAGGGGTGTGTGAAGGGAGCATGAGGGGTAGGTGCGATCAGCAATCAGGCATCTTCCCCATCAAGGTGCGGCGGCCCCTGGACTGTGGCCCAGCAGCAACCTGTGGCAGCCAGATCTGGGGCAGGAGGTGGAGGGCAGGAGGTGGAGGGCATGACCGTCATGAGGGTGTCCGGGGGAAGTGTCCACAGTCGCCATGTGCCAGCGGCAGGCCTGGATGCCACTCTCTCCTTGTGACCCTGGCCAGGACGGAAGGGAAGGCCCCTGAGATCAAGTAGATGACACTGCATCCCACCGCCCCCACAACCCATTGAATCCTATCCATCCAGAGGGGCCACTGGCCGAGAGGAGCACAGGAACAGCTTGTGATAAAGGGCCACCTTGGCCTTCTTGCCCACTCTAGCTCCTGCCCCTCCCCAAATGAAGGCTGCCTTCCAGCACCTCTGTTGTCCTGTTGCTCCTTCCTCTCCCTTTTTTTTTTTTTTTTTTTTTTTTTGAGAGGGAGTCTCACTCTGTCACCCAGGCTGGAGAGCAATGGCGTGATCTCGGCTCACTGCAACCTCCGCCTCCCGGGTTCAAGCGATTCTCCTGCCTCAGCCTCCCAAGTAGCTGGGATTATAGGGGCCCACCACCAAGCCCGGCTAATTTTTTTGTATTTTCAGTAGAGACGGGGGTTTCACCATGTTGGCCAGGCTGGTTTCGAACTCCTGACCTCAAGTGACCTGCCCACATCGGCCTCCCAAAGTACTGGGATTATAGGCGTGAGCCACCGCGCCTGACTCCCTTCCCCCTTTTCTTACTACTTACCCCCACGTCCTGGGTAGCCCATTCACGGCTCCACCCCACTCTGGGAGCTCCCCATCCTTTTGGCAGCAGGATCCGTTTATCAAGAGAAACTGAGCAGCATCCCTAATCCTCGCCCTCTCTTGCCCTCAGCCCCCCAAATTTTGTTCCTTTCTGTAGCCACACTTGGCCAGGAGCTCTCAGGCTTACTGTAGAAATTCCTTCCAGGGCAACAGAGACCTCCAACCACTCCCCCACCCACAACTCAGCCAGACTGCTGTCACTTCCTCGCAAAGGAGTAGCTGAATGTGTCACCCTAGCTTTTGGAAGGGTTGGGGCTGAGACAGATGCTAGCTAGGCTATGATAACTCAGATAAGGGGCTGAGGCTGAGAGATGGACATCCCAGGCATGGACACAGGTGGAGAAGGACACAGGCTCTGCAGAAGTGGTAGCTCGGCTGATTTGGGCCCTTTCACCTCACCATGTAAGGATCTTCTTGGCCCTGGCTGTAAGTTAAAGAACTTTGCGTCTTCTCCCTCTTCCCCGACCTCTAGGGCATATTTCTTCATCTGCAACTGCTAAGACCTGTCAGTTCCTCTGATGGCCATCTCTTTCAATACATGCATACTTTCCTTCAATTGAGTTAAAAGTCACGTGCCTTGAAGCAAGAAAACATTTCCACTTTCTTTTTTTTGAGACTGAGTCTCATTGTGTCGCCCAGGCTGCAATGCAGTGGCACTATCTGCAGCTTCTGCCTCCTGGGTTCAAGCAGTTCTCCTGCCTCAGCTTCCTAAATAGCTGGGATTACAGGTGCGTGCCACCATGCCTGGGTAATTTTTATGTTTTTAGTAGAGACATCATGTTGGCCAGGTTGGTCTTGAGTTCCTGACCTTAAGCAATCCACCAGCCTTGGTCTCCCAAGTGTTGAGATTAGAGGCGTGAGCCATGCATCTGGCCACATTTCCACATTCTTAACTCCCTACTGGGCAAGGATTGTTCCCTGGGGTGCTTGTGGGTGGGGTAGGGCTCCAGGTCTAGTTTCAGCTGAGCCATTCCTGCCTCTCTGTTCTGTCTCCCTAACATGTATTAGGCTAACATCACACAATCAGAATTTCAGAACTTGAGGATCACTTAAGGAAACTGCCTAGGTTCAGGCAAGCAAAAGGAAACTGAAAGCCATAGGTAAAATCTGGCATCAGAACCATAGCACTGGGGCCTGACGCAACTGCCAACTAGCCGTGACTTTGCGTAGGGGTTGGTTTGCTCATCGGTAAGATAAAGAGGGTGATTTTGACATAAATTAAGAATAACGTGCTAGGGCACGAGGCCTCATGGCTGTGCTGTGCGTCTGTCTCCCCGAGAGAATCTGAGCCAGCTGCCTGGTGAGAACCCTAACCCTGCCTGCTTGCTTTGCAGCCCTGGCAAGTCACATCCCCTCTCGGAGCTCCATTTCCTTCTCTGCCAAATGGGGATAAGAATAGTTCCTCCATCTCATAGGATTGTTTTGAAATTTAAATGAATAGTACATGCAGCACAATCCCAGGCATGTAATAAACACTCAGTAAATTATTATTAGTATTATTATTATTAAACTTAGGCTCCTTGACGACATGATAGCATATCATCATTTTATCATCCTCACCGTCTCTTGCACAGCAAGAGCTTAACATGCATTTGATAAATGAAAAAAAGAAAGGGTAAATGAAGGAAGGACCAAACAAGCCTCATATTTTTCAGAGAAAAGGGGGACCCAGGTTAAGCAAGGGGACTTGGGATGCTGCAGGTCAGGTGTATTCTGTCCCGGAAGGGCTGCTGGTGCCCCCGTGCCACCTTTGCCCTCCACACCCCCACCACCCCACCTTACAGGCCTGCAGCTGGGAGGCAGCCTGCATGCAGGACATCTTGGCTGGACTTTGGACTTGATACCTCCTAGCCCCCGGCTCCCTGAGCCTCAGTTCTGCATCTGTGAAGGGGTGGCCACTGTGAGGCTTTGCAGAGGTGGCAGTGCGTCAGTCCACTCTAGGGAGACTCTCTTCTCCAGCCAGGCTTCCACCAGCAGTTCAGGCTCCCACCAGCAGCTCAGGCTCCCAGGGGGCTCTCTGTTGGTGCCTCCCAGAAGGAGGAGGAAGAGAGGGTGGGTTGGGAGGAAGATCATGTGACCCAGAGTGAATGTTTCCAGGCATGTGGTAAGCCACAGACAACCAGAAGGTTGAGGCGTGTATTTAGTGGCCTTTGAGGCACCCTGAACCATGTGTCCAATGGGTGGTACCGCCCTGCTGCTCAGCCCAGGCCCCGCATCCCAGGCCATCTGGGGTCCAGCCTGTTCCACTGAAAGCTTCCAACTCAGCGCCGGCTTCTTGCCTCTCCAGTCCCTGCGTCGTCTGCTTATGGTCTGGCCTGCTTGCCTGCCTCCTCCCACCTCAATTCATGCCTTGCGGAGAGGTCAGACACTGTGGGGGTGGGAATAGCCATGTCCTGCGGAGCAATGCTTTGGCTGTGACAAGTCAGAGTGGACTCTCGGTTTTCTCCACCCAAGCCCTTTCCCTCTTCTTAGCTTAAAAATTGTCACTCTGGGAGGGGGTGGGATTCCCCTGGGTGAGCTCAAATGTAGCTGCTAAAACTTGGGCTGATGGGAGCCTGAGAGAGGGCTGTGGGTCCAGAGAAGCCCAAAGCAAAGCAGCTGCCCTGTGGGCTTCTCGTCACTGTCACCACCTCCGGAAACTTCTGGCCAGCTTTCCCTGCCCTCGTCCATCCAGGGCCCATCCAGGCCTGAATACTTCCCACCAGGGCCCCTGGGATCCTGGCCGTCCCAGCCTGCTAATCTGTAAGCCGTCCAAGCCAGGGCCACGTGCATTTATTTTTATAGAAATCTCTGCTCAGGAAGTGGGGAAAGGATAGGACAGATAAACAAAAGGGAGGAGAAGTGAAGAGGAAAGGAGGAGAAAACAGGGACCTGTGGAGATGGGTTGGAGGGTCTTTGATGGTTGAATGAATCTGGTGGAAAACACAGAGTCCTGGACAGTTGAGGGCATTCTCTTCTTCCAACTAGAAAAGTCAGGGCCAGAGACTCCTCAGGTATCATCCAGGCCGATGACCCGTTTTCCTGAAGACCCCGTGGGGACAGGAACTCAGCTCCTGACTCCACTCCACGGCTTTTACACCATTCTCTGACTTGCATTGTCATTTGGCAGTCCATGTACCAAGAAGGCAGAGGGTAAGGGGGATGGCTGGGCAGGGTCCAGCCTGGAACTCTGCAAGAGGAGCTCAGAGCACGAGTGAGAACCACAGCCCTTCCCAGATGGCCCCTGGCAATCCTCTAACCTGGGTCAAAAGCAGCTACAACCCTAAATTCCTGCCTAGTTACTGACATCCAGCAATGCCCAAGGGAAGGGTCAAAGTTCAGGATTAGTTGACCTTGATAAGAACGCTGACTCTTCCAAGTGTTTACTACACAGATTCTGCACCCCCACTCACACAGCCTAATTGAAACCAGCCTCATTGTAATGTGATCATGTTTTTAAGCCTGTTCTGTTCCACGCACTCCTTTATCTGGAAGCAGTAAACAAGAATACACACGCTCAGTGGACCATTTCTGAAGGTCAACAAATAACTTTCTCATCCCTGACATCAACTGTTATCCCTGTGAGCAGAACCAACTATCAAAGGAGAGAGAAGGGTCAGAGGAGAAGAGACAGGGGGCTCCTGGACACACACCTCCCCTGCCCCCTCTAAATACTGCAGCCACATGGAAACCCGTGGCGAACAGTTGGGGCTTTTTATAATCTTTGTTTGTTAACAGTTCAGGCTATTTTTTTTTCCATGCTGCAAGAGATGCTAATGCCTCATGAAAAAGTTGTGAAAAAAAAAAAAAAAAAAACAAGTTTATTTTGGGGTGATCAGCTTCCTCAGAGCTTCTCACTCCCAGCTCTGCAGGGCTTAAGGAATGAGGTCTGCCCTCTCTCAGGAGGTCTGCAGCTTGGCCAAGCAGAAGGATTCTTAGACCCGGAAGCCCTGGCTGTAGTTTGCATTTTTGTCTCCCTCTTGTACCTTCTCTGCCTAGAAAATAGGGTAGAAATCACAGGATCTAGCTTCTTTCTGTTGCAGGCCTGCCTGATGGTAGCTTCCGGGCCCTGCCCTGCGATATCACCATCCCAGGGGACTTGGAGTAGCTCAACAATCATTGATATATATCATGCATTTCCTTTGCATGCAGTGTTTCATGGTATTAAGGGTGGTACTTGGAGCTCTTGAAAGACAACAACCAATGCCCCAATTTCTTTACTGAAGCCGGAGATGCTTCAGAGATGCAATAAATGTTTCATGGAGGCCTTGTGCAGCCGTGACTTCCAGGGAGGCAGGGCCAGGATAGGGAGGATTGGGGGAATGGGCACAGGGGTCTGCATGCCTACACTTCTGCCAGCAGGGACTAGACGAAGCCTGGCCAGACCGGACTGGAAGTGTATTCTTCAGGTCCTGCTTGGAGCAGCTCTGCCAGCTGCACAATGTGACTGTAGGATGGCTGCAAGAAGAGGCTGGCCAGCCGGGAGGACCCCACTGTCAGAACTCTGACTGGTGCTCCCTGTTCTGGGCTTCATTTTTCTGGGAGACCCACAGGCCACTAAAGCCAAGGTGTGCATGGGATTTTCCTCTTGTCTTTCTTTTTATGAAGGGGGAATGGAGTCTTGCTCTGTCACCCAAGCTGCAGTATGGCGGTACGATCATAGTGCACTGCAGCCTTGAACTCCTGGGCTCAAGTGATCCTTCCGCCTCAGCCTCCAAAGTAGCTGGGACTACAGATGTGCACCATGGCGTCTGGTTCTACATGGAATTTTTTGACCTTGGGGGATTAGACCCTTACCCTCCATGCTGTCTGCCCTCTACACATGACCCAGATGGCAGAGACACAAATGGGAGGTGGCTCCCCCTTTACCCAGGGCATGGGGCTTAGGTCTGTGAGGGGGAGCAGGCAGAAGTGGAGGAGTTAGAAGGGTTTCAGTGCTGGAAGGTACAGGAAGAAGGTCATGTAGCCACCCCTGTCTTTAGGTAAGGGATAATGTGATCTCCCCAATGGGAAACCAGAGAGATTAAGGGTCCTGCCCAGTCACACAGCCACTTCCAAGGTTGCCACCGAGTTCAATGGTTGCTCCTCCTCCTTGGTTTCTTTTCACTCCTGGCAGCTTCCTCTTCTCTTGGCTTCTCTGGCTTCCCTGCCCCTGAAGGGTTGTCACAGAAGTGCCCTTCCATCCTCCCTGAACTATACAGTGCCAACAGTCTCCAGAGCTGTCTGCCTGGCATCTCTAATCTCTTCCTTGATCACTTCCAATCTCTCCTGAAATTCTAGACTTTTCTTTGGCTAAACTGGTCCCAAGACTGTGACTGACCATTTAAAGAAACTGAAGGTGGGGACGATTGCAGAATTAGATTCTCTTTCTGTCTCTTACCATGTGTTTAATCCTCACTTTCTCTCCAAAAACTACCTCCTCCTTCCATTCTCAGCCATGCTGGCCATCAGCTGGTCTTTTTCTGAGTCTCAATTTGGGTCAGGAGATGTTTCAATGAAAAGAATGACCAAGAAAATATAGACCTTCCATACTAGGCACCCACAGAGGATATCAGGGCCAGAATGAGTCTTGGAGGTCACCTGATCTGGCCCTTGTCCATGAGAAAGTGAGGCCCAGAGAGGGGAGGAAATTGTCCAGTGTCAAGCAGCTTCGTGCAGGCAGAATCCAGGTCTCTGATGCACGACTGACTGCTCTTTTCCAAATCTCCAAACCAGCTCAGAATCTGCAAATGCCTGAGGCACATGGTGCACAAGGACCCCAGTTTCGGCCTCTCATCTAGTCCCTTGACTCCCTGGGATGACCTCGGTCTTGGCCCCCAGGCTGGGGTCTCACCCCCCACTGGGCCCGGACAGCAGGGGCCGCTCTCTTGTCTTGAGTAGGGCCCTCTATCTGAGCTGAGCGACCGTGGAGTAATTCCCAGCGTGCTCATTCCCTTTCTCCCCTCTGTCTCCCCTGCCCCGCCCCATCCACTCCTGTCCCTCACAACCAGGAGCCTGCAGGGAACACAGAGCAATGCAAGCCTGGAGAAAAGGCCCGGATGGCCCCCAGAAGACCCCTTCGGACAGCATGTGAGTAGATACTGTGTACTGTGCTCTCCTTTCCCAAACATTGATTCATCCATCGAGCATTTATTAAACATCTCCCAAATTGTTTATTGAAGCACTAGACTGCAGGCACCAGACTAGCATAAAAAAATACCTTTTTTTTTTTTTTTGAGACAGAGTCTCACTCTTCACCCACTGCACCGGAGTGCTGGAGTGCAGTGGCGCGATCTCGGCTCACTGCAACCTCCACCTCCCAGGTTCAAGCGAGACTCTTGCCTCAGCCTCCTGAGTAGCTGGGATTACAGACACATGCCACCACGCCCAGCTAATTTTTGTATTTTTAGTAGAGAGAGGGTTTCACCTTGTTGGCCAGGCTGGTCTCAAACTCCTGACCTCAGGTGATCTACCTGCCTTGGCCTCCCAAAGTGCTGGAATTACAGGCGTGAGCCACCAGGCCAGGTTCAAAATACCTTTTTGAATAAGCATTATCCTTTACAAAAAATTTTAAAAAAGTTTAATAGAGACAGAGTCTTATTATATTGCCCAGCTGGTCTCCAACTCCTGGGCTCAAGCTGTTCTCCCACTTCAGCCTCCCAAAGTGCTGAGATTGCAGGCATGGACCACCACACTTGGCCTGAACAAGCGATTATAGTGTTGTTTCCTGGCCTGTGAGCAGGAACCTTATCTGAGGAAAGAGAAACCTCCACCCTGGCTCTTAGGAAAGCTCCCCTGCCAGCCCCAGGGAGTTCTCAGTACAATCTAGGAAAGAGAAAAACCCAATGATAGATTGGTGTGATTGATATTATTAGGGGAGCACAGGGGAAGAACAGGAAACTTACATTTTGTCAAGTGTAAGAAAGTATTCATGGAAGGCTTCCTGGAGGAAGTGATATCTAGACTGAGACTTGAAAGATGAGTACACGTTTATCTGGTGAAAGGAGTAGAAACAGAAAGAGTGTTCAGGATGAGGAAACTGCTTGTGCAAAGTCCCAGCAGCTTCCTGTATCCTTGTGGGGACCCGATGGTGTCCCTTAAGGCCCGGACAGGGAAGCCGAGAGACTCTAGCCTTTCCAGATTCAGTTCCTTCACCCTGCTAGGGCTCTGCATCTTGAAACGCCTCTACTTTTGCTCATGGCTGGTTCTGAACTTTGCCCCAGCTGCAGGGTAGGGACAACACGTGCCCCAGCCTGCACATGGCACGGGGTGGGGGGGCGGAGCTCATGTCACAGGGCCCATGGGCTGGGCTCCGCAGAGGCTCTAGTGTTCCAGGAGAGGGGTGCCATGAAAGCGTGCTTAGTACCCTGCAAAGTGTTGAAGGGTAAAGCTGCCTGTGAAGCAAAGGGAAGGTGCAGGTTGGAGGAGGGGCTGAGCCAGGGGGTCTGCACTGGACTGGCACTGGGGAGGGGTCTTCAGAGCCACAGGGAGAGCAACGCTGGTGGGTCTGGCCGGGAGCCTGCTGCATGTGTGCTTTCCTAAGAGCCAGAATGGAGGTTTCTCTTTCCCCAGATAAGCCTCCTGTTCACAGGCAGACATCTGCCCAGCTTCAGGAAAATAGCAGCCACGTGATGGCCTGGAGAAGGGTGGTGTGGGGAGGCATGAAGGGGGTGCCTTCTGGGGACAGGTTCCAGGGGTTTATGTCACTGGGGAGGTGGGTCACAGAGGGATTTGGTGAGGGAAAAGATGCTGGGGTTGGGCAGGGGCAGGAGATTGTAGAATGGAACTTGACTCCATGCTACCAGTAAGCCCTCGGGCTACAGCCACATGGCTGGGCACGTGGCAGGACATTGCCAGACCCACCAGTGGAAGCAGGCTTAGGAAGCCAAGGATGGTGGGAATCAGTGCTCAGGCTCAACTGCTCCTCAGAATTACACCAGTGTTTCCAAGCTGCAGCAAATGGGCTGAGAGGGCTGGTGTGTGTGTGTGTGTCTGTGTGTCTGTGTGTGTCTGTGTATGTAACAGAATGGAGGAGGCAGAGAAAGAAAGGTCAGGAGCTTTTGTCTCCCACCCAGGCCTGCCTTGAGAAGTCACCTGAATCGAGGAAAATGGATTCCTCAGGGCCTGGGGTGGGAGGGCGCAGTGAGGAGAGTGGGAGGCTTCCTGTGCTGTGAGATGCTGCTGCCTGCTGGGTGCTAACAGCTGGGGACGGGGATGGGCATGAGAGGGCCCAACAGCTCCTTGCTTGCTGGTGGGGAAGCCTGGCCTCTGGGAATGGCCCTGTTTTCCAGGATTTGGCATTGGAGAGCTGGACAAAGATGAAGGGACATGGCAGATCCTTGGCTGAGGTGCCAGGGGCTGGAGGCTGTCTTGAGTAGCAGGAGTGGAGGGCCCAGGGCAGTCCTGGCCAGGGCTGGCTGGGAAGAAGGCCTGGTTTTAGCCACAGCTGGGGCACAGGCCGACGGCTGGAGCTTGCTGGTGGTCTGCCCCTCGCACAGCCAGGGAGACGCTGCCGTCTGTGAGTAGTGAACCGCTGGAGCTCCTCGCAGGCTGGCCTATGGAAGAGGTCTGCGGAGGTCCCCAGACAGCCTAGGGTGGGACATGGATGGGGCGGTTTGACAGTGACAAGGGGCTGCAGAGGACGGGCTGGGGGACACTGGTTGGAGGAGGTGGGGACGTGGAGGAACTCTGAAAATAAGAGGGGACTGAGTGGGCCGCCAACCATGACAGCCGAGAGGTGAAATGATGGGGAAGGACTCTGGTTTGAAGAAAGGCTGAAAGAGGGAACTGCGTGCAAAAAGCAGGGCTGGGAATTGAGGAAACCTCCCCAGCAAAGCTCCTGCCTCTGCCTGAAACAGTTCACTGAGTGTGAGCAGGGCGGGAGCTGTGGGGGTGCAATTTCATTTGACAACAACATTTTTGTCTAAGACCCTTCCCCTGCAATCAACACTACACCTTGGAATTCGCACAGTCCAGCCTGGTTGAGGTTTCCAGGCTGAGCTGGCTTTTTCTCCCAAGGCAGAAAGGGCATTGGCTCCAGCTTACAGGCCGAGCAGCCACCCTCTCCTGCTTTATGACTTTGGGTGGAAGGGAGTTCTATCTTCCTACTCCTTGCTCCACCGGGGCTATGCCTCCTGCCAGGACGGGTGAAAGGTGATGTCAACTGGCATCTGGCACTCAGCTGGTCTCTGGAGGTAGGTGGAGGGAAAAGGGTGTCCGTGGGAGAGACCCTGGCCTGCCGTGGGAACCATGCAGAGAGCTCATGTTACGATTTTCTCTGGCGCAGGGGCTCTCTTTGGCACACAGAAGATGGGGTAAGGCTCTTTAATGCCAAACATGTGGAGGAAGAACATATGTGAGCATGGTTTAGTTTCTCTCCTAAATATGTATTCAAATAAGTACATTCTGGTTTATGGAGGGTGATTTCTAACCAGAAATGAGAAGCAAGTAGCACTGTCAATCATTGTTAACCTCTTGGCTAGCTCTGGGTAGATTTCGAAAGGGGTGAAAGAAGCATCCTCCAACAATTGAGCAGTTCCTGTACACTGACCAGGTAGGTAGGCACGTTGATCACAAACACCTTGATGGACAGCTTCCAAGTATGTGCATTCACAGATGAGAAGCATGCTTCAGACAATACAAAATTCATTTTTAACCCGGCTTTCTTTTGGCAGTCAATTTCTCTTCCTAATCATATTTTGCATAAACTAATATTAGAGTGGATTTGCATTTTCAGAGCACAAGATGGAGGAGTGGTGGAGGCGGTTCAGGTAGGCGGCATGCCAGTCTGGGCTTTAAAAATTGTCCAGGGGTAACTGAGGAGTTGAATCAAAACAGATTGAGCTGACTACTGTAACACTAGCAGTCATGATCATCCTGGCTGGGCGTGGTGGCTCTCACCTGTAATCCCAGTACTTTGGGAGGCCAAGGCAGGCAGATCACCCGAGGTCAGGAGTTCGAGACCAGCCTGGCCAAGGTGGTGAAACCCCGTCTCTACTAAAAATACAAAAATTAGCCGGGCATGGTGGCATGCACCTGTAGTCCAAGTAGCACCAGCTCCTTGGGAGGCAGTAGGCAGAATTGCTTGAACCCGGGAGGTGGACGTTGCAGTGAGCCCAGATCGCATCACTGCACTCCAGCCTGGGCAACAGGGGAAGACTCCAAAAAAAAAAAAAAAAAAAAAAAAAAAAAAAAAAAAAAAAAATTATCCTGATGAAACCAGCCTTGAATATGGAAAGTGTCTTCTAAGGACCACTCAGGTTATAGATGTTATACCTTAGAATCTCTCTATTTTACAGAGGGGTAAATTGAGGCAGAGAACCCAAAGAAGGCTTAGGGACGATTTTCTAGGCTACTGTCTTCATGGTGTTTCTTTCAGAGATCAGCAGCTATTACTGAACTCCAGGAGGCAACAGGAGGGAGGTGGGATGGAGGTGGGGACCCACTGAAGAAGGCCTAGTTGGGAGACAGGTAAGGTGGTACAGGTACCCATCCCACAACTCATTAAGGGCTATGGAGAGAGGAAGGCTCTCAAATGCCACGAAAATTCCCAAGGCAGCAGAGGGCTCGTATGGAAACGCCTGTTCTTCGTTCCTACCCACCCCCTGACTGCCCCTCCCCGTCGCCTCCCCATGGGCAAGTGGTGGGGACCTGGGTTTACAACCACACGTTCTCCTCCAACTAGCATCCCTTCCAGGGCGCACTAGGATGCCTCTCAGAGGTTCTTCCCTGCCTCCCGAAGGAAAGGGGAAAACAACGTGGGCGTCCGGGGAGGTTTTGCGCCTTGCCAGGTGGAGGGACCTGCACCACCCAGACCGGCGAGCCGAGACCCTCCTCGCTGCGTCCCTGCTGGAGGGGCGGAGGAGCGCGGGCGGCGGGCGGGAGCGGTGCGGCTGGGCGGGGTCTACGGAGCGTCCAATCCCCTTCTTCTCCCGCCCGCCCCCTCCCCGCCCCCCGAACGCTTTCCACCAACCGCGCGCAGCAGTGGGCGGGGCCCGTCACGGCCGTCGTCTTGGGTGCGATTTTCTTCTCCCCCCTTTTTTACCCTCCCTTTTTTTTCTTTTTTTTCCCCTATCCTTTTTTTGTGAATGAAAAAAGGAGGTCGCGAGCGGTCCCTGGGACTGCAGCGCCAGGTGTCTTCGCGGCAGCGCCTTCGCCGCGGGCCCGGGCGCGTAGCGGCGGCGGCCTCGCCCCTCTCCCGGCGCCCCTGCGCGCCGCCTGCAGCCTCCGCAGCCCGGCTCCGCGCGCCGCCGTGACATTGGGCGCCCGGGGCGCGGGGCGATGCTGATCCGGAAGGGGCAGCGGCTGCAGTGCAGCGCGCGCGTCCGCTCCTGGGCCCACGTCCGGCCTGGGCTGCCCTGCCGGAGTTTCTGAGCGGCCGCGAGCCGGCCGGGAGGCTGGAGCCCAGCAGCAGCGCGGCGGCGCCGGCGTCGTCCCAACTTGCAGGCGCGGAGGGACCCTCGACATTTCACTAAAATGAGTGTGCTCAGCAGGAAAAGATGTGTTCCTCACGCTAGAAGCCACCCCGTCACATGTAGTGGTGTAAGTAGATGGCTGCTCGCGGTTATGGCGAGGTGGCCAGCAGCCCTTGCAGACGCGCCGCGTCGCCCTCCCGGCCCTGCTGCGCCCCTCGCTATGTTTCCTGAGCCCCACTCTTCCCTGGGCTCTGGCTCCGGCAACTGGGTTCAGAGGGGCTGGAGACTAATCCTTTCCGGTGTTTCTAGGGAAAGGAAGATGACTTGATTGCCTCGGCATGTCGTGCCCCTCCCCCTTCTCGATGTTTAACAAATTTTAAATTTCTGTTTTGTGTGTGTGCAGAGTAGCGTGTCAGAAAAAAAGAAACACGGTCCAGAGTGGTGGAAGTGATTCTGTTAAGAAAACAAAAACAAAACAGCAGTGGAATTGGGGTGTTTTGCTGGCCGTTCTGGAGCTGGTTCTTTGAACTCAACTCCATTGCAGTCTATGTAACTGAGTTCTGTGAAACTATTGGGGAGATCCTTGGCGGTGTTTGGTGATGTGTCCACATTTTAGGTTTGAGGGGGCTTATCCCGTGTTTAGGCTTGTATTTCTTTAATATGACCATTCAGGGTCCCTTTGGGCCTTGCTTTCTGTTGGATCTGCATGGGGCTTCTTGCAATGCCAGCGACCCCCGTGGGAGCCTCCCAGAATTCGGAGTCCACTCTCTCTTTGTTCTTCTCCTTCCAGTTTTCCCTTCCAACCCATCTCCCTTGATTTTACCTTCATTTTCAGGATTTTCCTCCCTTTCCCATTTTGTAAGATGATGTGGGATATTGGTTGCTAGGAGACAAGCCAGGCTCCCAGGGAGATTCTGTTGTTTCCTTGACAACCAGACTAGGGCAGCCACAGATGAACAAGCCTCCTATCAGCTGTGGGATGGAAAGGGGCCCTTTCTGAGCTCTGCAAAGAGTGTGTGTAGGGGTGTGGGGGTGGGACTGGGAGTGCACGAGGTTTGTAGCTAATTTCAGCACACCTTGGGTTTTGGCTTGCACCAAGTACAAAGAGCTGGGAGAGCGGTGGGCAGGAGGCTGTTTTTGGAGAGGGGCACAGGGATCATGGGACAGGGATGGAAGGAACACATACCAGTGACTTTGCGATTGTCATGGAAGAGGAGTGAGTTGGGGGTTGTGATGCCCAGGGCCGGGTGGTGCAGAGGTCATAGTTTATGGAGGTTGATTGAGTGGGGATGAGGCAATTGAGGGAGAGTCTGGAGTCACGGAAGAAGAGAGAGCCGGAGGGAGAGGGGAAGTTGAGAAGCTCAGTGAGTGGGCTGTATCACCATACATCAGCCATGATACATCAGCAACATCCTAGGGCAAAAATTGTATTACTCTTGGCACGGTGTCTCCAGGATAGGATCCTCATTTAAGACAGGCCTGATTAGACTAAGAGTTTTGCCGGCTGAGTTGGGCCAGTCTGTATCTTAAAGAGAGATATAATTACACATATAGATATGCAATCTAGCATTATATAATACCACATTACATAAGAAGACAAACACCTCCTTTCAGCCCAGCCTCTCTTGGCACAAATTATCCATGGTTCAGGAGACTCTTCCAGTACCTTCATACCCATTTCCCAGAGGGGGAGACTGATATCCAGAAAACTGAAGTGACTTGCCCCTTCCTAGATAGGACAGTGAACTTTGCCAGTCAGGCAGTTGGGACAGGGTAGAAAGGGTGAGATGATATAAATGGAGAGGCAGCTGAAGGACAAGCCGGGGATGGCTGAAGGGGCTGGGGAATGGATGGAAGGGGTCGCGCAGCTTGGGAAGCAACTCAGCAGGTCTGGTGTCTAAACTCATGGCACAGTATTTGTCAATTTCCACTTGTTGATTGGCTGACCCCTGCTTGACCCTAGAGGTGACATAGCACAAGGGGTGCACCAGCGTTTTCATCACAAAGTAGCTGAACTTGGCCCAGCACTGCTCTGCTGGTGTCTTGGCATTATTCTCATTGTCAAGGTGCTCCTGCATTTGAGAACCGACACCCCTCCATTATGCCTCCTCATTCCCCCGCTTCGGTCTACAGACCTATATGCTGCGAGAATCGAAACTTGAGAAAGAAGTTCTTTTGGCTCTTGGGTTTTAATCTTTATCCTCCAGCTGCACATATTTTGTATTTGGGATTGTATCTGTTTTGGTATTCGCTTGACAAAACAGAAACCACAGCCCAGGTGCCACCTCCTGGTGCCAGCACATCCCTCAACTTGAGACCAGGAACTGTGAAAGTGGGGTTCCCGGTCCTCAGCTCAGGAGAGAGAATTGGGAGGAGGAAGCCTATGGTTAGAATAACAGTTCTCTGGGCCAGGCGTGGTGGCTCATGCCTGTAATCCCAGCACTTTGGGAGGCCAAGGCGGGCAGATCACTTACGGTGGCTCATGCCTGTAATCCCAGCACTTTGGGAGGCCAAGGCGGGCAGATCACTTACGGTCAGGAGTTCGAGACCAGCCTGGCCAACATAGCGAAACCCAGTATCTACTAAAAATACAAAATTAGCTGGCATAGTGGCACACACCTGTAATCCCAGCTACTTGGGAAGCTGAGGCAGGAGAATCACTTGAACCCAGGAGGCGGAGGCTGCAGTAAGCCAAGATCATGCCACTGCACTCCAGCCTGGGTGTCAAGAGCAAAACTCAGTCTCAAAACAAAAGCAAAAACAAAAATCAGTTCTCTGCTGAGGGAGGGTGAGGAGAGACAGGGGATGATACAGTTTCCCTGGAGACCGCGAGGGCACTGCATGGAGACCTCGTTGAAGGGTCCAGATCCTGTACCATTCCAAGAAGGAGGAGGAGGTTGTCTCATTGAGAAGTCATTGCTGCACTTTTTGCTTAGGTTGCTGAGATGCATCCACTCGCGCGAATCCCAGTTGCTATCGTTACTTGGATATTTCGGTCTGCATCCCTGCATGCTGGCATCCAGTTACAGCCCGGCAGGAATGGAGCCTCCCTGTTGCTGCTGGTGGCCTGGCTCTGGGATGGATGGCTCAGCAGCCAGGGTGCCTGGGCAGCCTCCAGGACTCAGAGCTCAGTCTTCCTTGGCCTAGGAGGGATGACTCTGGGTGCTAAAGCCCCCCCAGACAACTTTCATACACACAGAGAATGTGAGTGGGGCGGGCAGATGATGCTGGCGAAACCAAGCTTCCTAATAATGCCAGCCCTGCCCTTGCTCCCTAATCCTAGGAGGGTGGATGCCGAGGCCAGGGCCTCCTGGCGACAGGTTTTTAAACACTAACATGACATTTGACTACAGAAGTGCTTTCTGTTTGTTCATTCAAGCCATCCCTCTCTGGAGGTGGACAAGCCACTTCCTCTCTGCTCAACATCGAAGGCAACTGAAGCAAGAATTTGCCCAGAAATGTAGGCTCAAGTTTCTGATCCTTTGCTTCCTGGCAACCCCATCACCCAGGTAGCCAGTTTAGTGAACATCACCCAGGAGTGCCAGCTGCCTGGGATCTTCAGCCTGAGAATTGTCCTCCCTAGGAATGGGAAGGGCAGAAGAGGGTGGAGGTGGATCTCACTCTCTCTGAGGCTGGGGGCAAGGTGCCGGGAGGACAGCCCCGTGTCGGGGAAGTAGAGGCCCATTGGCCACTGACTGTACCATCACAGGCCTGTGGTTCCCCTCACCCCCATCTCAAAGCTGGACCCATAGCTGAGCATGACACATGGGCAACAGGACAGACCCAGAGTAGAGAAAGGGAGGCCCCTGGCTGGTCAGGTGCATCCAGGAACCTCCCCATCCCAGAGAGGCTGGGAGGAAAAACTCTTGCATCTCCATAAAGGGGGCTGGGGTCTGGGGTTGAAGGATGCACTTAGGCAGGCTAGGGCTTGGAAATCCACCACCACCAGAGAGGGCGAGGGAAGGAGTGGAGGCCGGGAGAGCCGCTGCCCAGTTCTGACAAGTCCATTAAATTTTAAAGTGCTCTGCCCCCAGGCATGCTGGGAAGGGGTGGGGACCTGGCCGACTCTGCTTCTCTCAGCTGTTTGTTGTTCTGCTGCCACTGCCCTGCTGGGGAAGGAAGAGGAGAGCAGATGAGAAGTGAGCTGCCCTCTCTGGAGAGGAGACAGGGCAGGGCCTCGGCAGGCCCCACTGGTGATCTCGTGAAGGTCTCCTCCATCCAGACGCACAGCTGGAGGATGGTGGGAGCAGGAAGGGGACAGGCGGCCCATCTGGTGGCACTGCTCCTCTCAGCCTGAATGGGCTTCTGGCCTCTTGGACCCTCGCAGAGCTCTTGCCCAGAACATTGCCCGCCCCTTCTTCCTCCTGTCAGCTCCGGGGCTTGCAGAAGGGCAGCCTGACTGAGGAGAGCTGCGGGTGCTGGCCCTGGCCCATGGCGAGCTGGCATGCCGTGCCATCCTGACCGCCTCCCTCCTCTCCCTCAGGTCCCGTTTAATGGATTCTGACATGGATTATGAAAGGCCAAACGTAGAGACCATCAAGTGCGTTGTGGTGGGGGACAACGCCGTGGGCAAGACTAGGCTCATCTGTGCCCGTGCTTGCAATGCCACCCTCACCCAGTACCAGCTGCTGGCCACGCATGTGCCCACAGTGTGGGCCATCGACCAATATCGTGTGTGCCAGGAGGTAAGGCTGCAGGGCTACCTGGCTGGGGGTCCAAGCCATGAGTCTGGGCTTGGGGGCTTCCTGAGGCACAGCTTGGTATCTCCAGAGCTCACAGGAGCCCTGCAGGGGTGGGACAGGGTGGGGTAGGGGCAGCTGAAGAGGAAGGAGCCCCTGGAGAGAGGTTTGAGCCAAGCCTGCCCCAGGGGAGCGTCTCTGGCTGGTTGTGTTTTCAGGGACTGAACTGGTGCCTGAGACTCCAGCTTTGTCTGGGGTACTGCATTGTATGTAGTCACATCCCTAAGTAATGGGGAGCACTGGGGACTGGGACTTGGAAGAGATACAAGCCGAGAGAAGCAAAGAAGCTGGCAGCTGATAGTGAAAGACCAGAGGCTCCCAAACATGCAGTTTGCAGGGAAAATGAGGAACAAGGGTCAGCTCCCGAAGAGGCCCCTTCCACACCCATAGTCGTCCCTTAGGTTCTGTTCCACCTGCTTAGGGTCTCTTCCACCCCCTTAGGGTCTCTTCCACCTGCTTAGGGTCTCTTCCACTCCTGGTCAGCTTGGAGGCCACGCTTGTTATTGATTCTATGTAGATTTCATGTGGATGAAAGTTGTGCAGGATGCATAGTGGGTGATGCCGGCCCTGTCCCTCCATCCCCGGTGCTGTCTGGAGCCTCCAGGTGTCAGCCGGCGCCTATCCTGAGCTGGCACACAGAGGACCCCAAAACTGCTGCCTTTGAGTCCCACTCTTCCTCCCCTGTCCCAGGTGCTGGAACGCTCCCGAGACGTGGTAGATGATGTCAGCGTCTCTCTGCGCCTCTGGGACACCTTTGGAGACCACCACAAAGACCGTCGCTTTGCTTATGGGAGGTAGGGAAGGCCTCTGGCCGCCTGCAGAGAACCAACAGGGTGGGTTTTTTCCTGCTTTTCCCAGGAACCAAACACCTCTGTGAAATTTTGGCTGGCAAGAAGGAGTGGAGAAAACAGCTCTGGCAGAGCCTCATGGGGGCTGGGGCAGCTGGGGCAGTGAAGGGAGCCTGGGCCTTGGATCAGGAAGCCTGGATTGAGTTCCAGCTCTGTGCCTAGTAGCTCTGAGATGATGTTTCTCAGTTGGAAGTGGTAAAAATGGCCATTTCTAACTCACAAGATAGCTGTGAGGCCAAAACAAGTCTTGAGCTCTAAAATGCCACATAAATTGGAGGTATTGTAATTGTACGTTTTGTGTAAGAGCACGTGAGCAGATACCTAAACCAGGTGTGGGAGTGTATGGGGCTGGGGTGGGACAGACGTTCCAGGACCAGGTCAGCTACTGCTTGCTTCTCTGCTTGTAACCTTACTCTCCCACCTGCAGATCGGACGTGGTGGTTCTGTGCTTCTCCATTGCCAACCCCAATTCCCTCCACCATGTCAAGACCATGTGGTACCCAGAAATCAAGCATTTCTGCCCCAGAGCACCTGTCATCTTGGTGGGCTGCCAGTTGGACCTGCGCTACGCTGACCTGGAGGCTGTCAACAGGGCTAGGCGACCCTTGGCTAGGTAGGAGGTGCTGGTACCAAGGAGACAAACAGGGATGGATACCTCACCATGGCTCCCTGCTCAGCCCTGGGGGAATTCCACTGAGCCTTATGTCTCTCCCTCCATTTGGAGCAAGCTTGCATCGGGAGTCAACAAGCATGCTCATTCATTCATTCATTCATAGACCTGTTGCACACCTCTGGTATGGGCAGTGCTGTGTAAAACACCATGAAGAAAGACAAAGAGGAAGAGGTGATATTTGCATGAAAAAGTCCTATAATTTTGCTGAGGGATAAACTAAATATGTGAGCATGTTAAATATCCATGTGAAGCATTGCCTGCTAATTGCCAGAGAGGCAGTGCTGTCACGACTTTGCACTGGAGCGGTCACTGGGGCCTGGCATAGTAGGGAAAGCTTTCTGGAAGAAGGAGGGCTTGGGGTGGACCTTGAAGGAGCTTGATGGGATTTGGCCAGACAGAGCAGGGCAGGAGTGGGTAGGGACTGGCACCCAGATCCTGAGCAGAGTCCCTCCAGCCTGTGAAAGAACAGGCAGCCTCTCTCCACCACCAACACAAGCTTGGTTTCCTTCTTGAACCCACCAGGCCCATCAAACCTAACGAAATCCTGCCCCCAGAGAAGGGTCGGGAGGTGGCCAAGGAGCTGGGCATCCCCTACTATGAGACCAGCGTGGTGGCCCAGTTCGGCATCAAGGACGTCTTTGACAACGCCATCCGAGCTGCACTCATCTCCCGCCGCCACCTGCAGTTCTGGAAGTCCCACCTCCGCAACGTGCAGCGGCCTCTGCTGCAGGCACCCTTCCTACCCCCCAAGCCACCGCCCCCCATCATCGTGGTGCCCGACCCCCCCTCCAGCAGCGAGGAGTGCCCCGCCCACCTCCTGGAGGACCCGCTCTGCGCGGACGTCATCCTGGTGCTGCAGGAGCGGGTGCGCATCTTTGCCCACAAGATCTACCTCTCCACCTCTTCCTCCAAGTTCTATGACCTGTTCCTCATGGACCTGAGTGAGGGGGAGCTGGGGGGCCCCTCGGGGCCAGGGGGCGCCTGCCCAGAGGACCACCAGGGCCACCCTGATCAACACCACCACCATCACCACCACCACCATGGGCGAGACTTCCTGCTCCGAGCAGCCAGCTTTGACGTATGCGAGAGCGTGGATGAGGCTGGGGGCTCCGGTCCTGCTGGCCTCCGTGCTTCCACCAGCGACGGGATCTTACGGGGCAACGGAACAGGGTACCTGCCGGGCAGGGGTCGTGTGCTCTCTTCCTGGAGCCGAGCTTTTGTGAGCATCCAGGAAGAGATGGCAGAAGATCCTCTCACCTACAAATCCCGGCTGATGATGGTGGTGAAGATGGACAACTCCATCCAGCCGGGGCCCTTCCGGGCGGTCCTCAAGTACCTGTACACGGGGGAGCTGGACGAGAATGAGCGTGACCTCATGCACATTGCCCACATTGCTGAGCTGCTCGAGGTCTTTGATCTCCGCATGATGGTGGCCAATATTCTCAACAATGAGGCCTTCATGAACCAGGAGATCACCAAGGCCTTCCATGTCCGTCGGACCAACCGGGTTAAGGAGTGTTTGGCAAAAGGCACCTTCTCAGGTATGAAACATGCTTGGAAGGCGAGGGGGTTCTGCATTGGTGCTATTAGCATTGCCTGTCGGTCTTAGCTCCTGGTGTCCTGGAGCTGCGGCTGCCATGCTCTTGAAGCCTGGTTTTCCCCAGCTGGTAGTGGGGTTGTTACATGCCCCGAATCTTCTGGGTTTAGTAGGAGGCTCCATGGCTCCCCTTGGGGCTCATTCTCCCACCTTCTTTCATCGGTCCTCCTGTGATGCTTCTTCTGGACAGATGTGACCTTCATCCTGGATGATGGCACCATCAGCGCCCACAAGCCCCTGTTGATTTCCAGCTGTGACTGGATGGCTGCCATGTTCGGGGGGCCATTTGTGGAGAGCTCCACCCGGGAGGTAAGGCTGAGGACACAAAGCGGGAAGGAGGGAGTGAGACATTGGCACCCTTTACATCTGAGGCACTGCCATTCAGGGTACTTTCTTCATCACTGACTTTGTGCTAACCACAGGGTGATGGGCCCAAGAGAGGTTTATGAGGTGGTTCCTGGAGCTAAGGATTATGCAATACACCAGGAGAGGGAATTACACTAACACCTCAACGTAAGAGTTTAGAAAGCACTTTCGGTTCATCATCTCATTGAATTCACACACAACTTACACATGTGCCGCTCCTACCATATACTTAGGAAAGGGAGCCCCTGAGAAGTTAAGTGACTTGTATGAAGTTGAAAGTAGAGTTAGGACTTGAACTCAGGACTTCCATTCCTTGGCTCTTTACATTGTACCTTACTGCCTCTCTGACCCACTTGAAACAACTGGATCCATCACTGTTTTAAAAGGTAGGTTTTATTATTATCGAGGTATAGAGAGGCCCACAGATTGCGAGATGGCTGTCATTGATAAGACAACTTGTTACAGATCCCAAGAAGACGGGGCATGCCACACCACCATGGCTGGGGGTCACATGGGGAAGCTCTGGGGTCAGTCAGGAGGCAGAGGGTTTCCATGGGAGGGAATGGGCGAGGCAGGTTGATCAGGTTTGGGATTAGTTGGTTTGAATAATGTTAGCAGGCTCTGGGGCCTGGGGGCTGTCTCTCGTTGTCTGTCACCTGGCTCTAGGGGGATTCGGGGCAGGGGAATAGTGGCCTGGAATGTGAGAGCCCATAGGGGAGGTGGTGGACTGTGGGCTCTGGATTGGTTGGTTTGCATATGAAAGGCACGCTTGCAGGCAACTCCTTCACTGTCTCTAGGACCTGGCCAGCCCTGGGGAAGGCAGTCCCTATAGGGCCAGCAAGGCTTTAGTTGTCAAAGCATCAAAATACAGAAAATAGGCCTAGGCGGTGGCTCACACCTGTAATCCCAGCACTTTGAGGGGCTGAGGTGGGAGGATTGCCTGAGCCCAGGAGTTTGAGACCTGCCTGGGAAACACAGATACCATCTCCACACACAAAAAAAAAAAAAAGAGAGAGAGAGAGAGAGAAAGAAAAGAAGGAAGGGAGGGAGGGAGGAAGGAAGGGAAGGAAAAGCATACTTAGTAGAACCACCTGCCCCTCTAATCAGTGCCCCTCCAGCTCTCATGATGCCACCACTTTCTCATGTACCTAGACTGGAAACTTAGGGTTGGAAGAAGCCTATCAATGTGTCCTTAGAAATATTCTCTTAGGTTTCGTCTCTCTTCCATTCCAAGCAGAGTAGCCTGGGCAGTAGCCCTTGGTGTGCTCTGAACTCTTGGACCTCAGTTGCCCATCACTGAGTGTCGAACCTTGTAGTTAACGAGGTTCTACTTCTTGCAGGCGCGTGGAGTTCTGAACATCCACACAGTTTTCCCTGCTGTTCTGTAACTGCTTCTGAGCGCGCGTGTTTTTTTCCTTCTGCCAAAAACCCTCTCAGCGCCAGTCTCTTAGGAAGTGCTCACCAAAGGCTTGAATGAAAAACAGAACCAAGCACGAGGCTGCATCACATCCCGTGATGGGGAGTGTGCATTTTCTAAGATTTCTGGGAAGGAATTACTTAAGGAAGGCTAAGTGGAAGCTGTGGGAGTTGGTCTCTGAAGTGGGAGTAGGATTTGGATATACAAAATGTGAGACTAGGAACTCTTACAGGCCCCAGGGGCCTGCCAGCCCCAGGCACTTCTCGGTACTATAGACGCCAGCTTTAAAGCTCTAGCCAGTTCCCAGCACAGCCTGGAGAGCCTGATGTGAAGGCAGTTTGTGTTGCAGCGCTGCTCTCAAGAGATCCTGGAGGCCCAAAGCAGCAGCTTTGAGCAGACAGAAAGAAGTCAGCTGCCATGGGTCTTACTTATTCTGTATCCCACTTCTGTTCCCTGCAGGGATGGGAGGGGCTGGGGTGTAGGTTGAGGTGACCAGAAGGCCTCCTTCAAGCATCCCACGAGCAAGAGCGGCTTCCAGAGGGTGCCAGTGAGTAGTATCCAGGTCCCTTTGGAAGAATTTAGAAGCTGGACGCCATGGCTTGTGCCTATAGTCCCAGCCACTGAGGAGGCTGAGGCCAGAGGAATGCTTAAGACCAGGAGTTCAAGACCAGCCTGGATGGCATAACAAGACCCTGTTTCTAAAAATAAACACATAAATGATAGTAGAGTCCTGTACTCTGGTGCTGTAAGCAAACTGGGGCTCGGCACAGGTTGTCGCTCTAGGGGCCAGATGTTGGGGTCTTCTTAGCAGATACACACACAGCACAGGGAAGGCTGCCTGTCTCAGGGAGCCCGGGTATGAGGGCCAGAGCTCTTTCGTTTCTCAGGGCTGAGTTCCTCTTCTCCTAAGCAGGACCTCATTGCTATCCGCTCACTACTTCCCGCCCCAGGTGGTGTTTCCCTACACAAGCAAGAGCTGCATGCGGGCCGTGCTGGAATACCTCTACACGGGCATGTTCACCTCCAGCCCCGACCTGGATGACATGAAGCTCATCATCCTAGCCAACCGTCTCTGCCTGCCACACCTGGTTGCCCTCACAGGTAACTAAGCAGCGCGCCTGGGGACCTCCCCGCGGGAGAGGCCAGGGAAACCCCAAGGTGTGATGTTCTCCTCTTACCTCTCTCCTCCTGGAGGACAAGCCGATGTCCAAGGGGCTAAGCATACATGAAATGGAATCTGTTAATGGGCACAAAGTTCTGGATGAGGACATAGAGTGAAGAAGGGTGTGTGCGGGGCCTGTTTGATGGGGTCACCTGAGAGGCTCTCTCCAAAGGTGATTTCAGCCCAACAAAATGGAACATAAGTCTGGGCACAGTGGCTCATGCCTGTAATCCCAGCACTTTGGGAGGCCAAGGCGGGTAGATCACTTGAGGCCAGGAGTTCAAGACCAGCCTAGCCAACATGGTGAAACCCCGTCTCTATTAAAAATATAAAAATTAGCCATGTTTGGTGGTGGGCACCTGTAATCCCAGCTACTTGGGAGGCTGAGGCAGGAGAATTGCTTGAACGCGGGAGGTGGAGGTTGCAGTGAGCCGAATTTGCACCACTGCACTCCAGCCTGGGCGACAGAGCGAAACTGCATCTCAAAAACAAACAAAAAGTGGACCATGACAGTGCTTTATGGTCTTTGCTTGACTTCACTTGGACAAGCTTAAGAAGTCAAAAAAGAATAGAACACAATTCCCACATTTCTGCCCTGTGGTTCTCCTCCTTCTTCCTTTCATTTTCCTTCTTCTTCTTTTGCCCTTTTTGCTTCTTCCCCTAACTTTGACATCACCTTCTCTTCCTCCTTCTGAAACAGCACACAGACATCCCTGCCACTCCTTAGTCCCTGCATGGATTGTGCGAGCTGGAGCTCAGCTTTTAGTGTGGACCAATCCCAGGGGCTCTCTGAGGTGGAGCAAGAACTGAGTCATGGGGGAAAGCTGGTAGCAGGCAGTTGGGGTCCAAGGAGCCAGGGAAGAGAAGTGGTACTCATGGGGTGAAGGGAGCCTGGGGCCAGAGACCCAAGCAGGCAGACGGCTCTTGTTCATGTTAGAGTTGGCATTTGAGTTGGTGGTGGTGGTGGCATGGGTACCAGTGCTGGTGTTGATGCCGAGGTTAATATTCTTGCATAGGTTGGGGGGCAGAGAGCAGATCCTCACATACTGAGTTGAGGTTCAGGGAAGGACCCAGTGTCAGAGCTGCTGGGGTCCAGGCAGATGATCAAGATCGGGGTTCGGATATGAGGGAAAACAGCAATCCTCTAAGGAAAAATGAATGATGAGGTGGGGCTGGGTTATGGAAAGAAGGCAGAAATCATTGATCAGAACCAGAATATTAAGAGCAGAGGCTGCAGAGGGAATCCAGGGTCCCCAGAAGGGGATAAAGGGGACTTTGGGGCAGATAGTAAGAGAGGCTTCTAAAGATCCCAGCTACAACAGTGTATCTTTTATTGCTGTCCATGAAAAAATGATGTGATCTTCCCAGAGCACATAAAACTTCAAATTCCTAGATGGAATAATTCCACTTTTAAAAGACTGTCTCCAGAGAAATGACCCAAAGGGGAAAAATGCACAAAGTTATTTCTAGAGGTTCATTTCATCATGGCAGGCAGTTAGAAGCAAGTCAGAGAAAAACCGTTGGTTAAGCACACACAGGCAGTTTTCACATGGTAGTCATTAAAAATGTTAAACTGGACTGCTGCGTGGAAAGGCTTATTGAAAATAATGTTAAGTAACTTTTCTTGAAATTATCGATACACACTAGGGAACATATACAAAAATGTTTATATCTGCCTTATTAAGGATCAGTGGAAGATGCCAAGTTTGATATAATTGGCGATGGTTTAAGTTTTGTGAGATATGCTTCCTGTGAGGCCATTAATTCAAGCTGAAAACTTTTATTCAGTAGAACACAAATACGTAAAAGCACATTAATATGTTCAGGTTACTGAATTATTATCGTTATTATGTTTTTTTTAGAGACAGGATCTTGCTCTGTCACCTAGACTGGAGTGCAGCGGCCTGATCATAGTTCACTGCAGCCTCCAATTCCTGGGCTCAAATGATCTTCCCAACTCAGTTTCCCAAGTGGCTTGGACTATGGGCCTGCCTCATCACACCCAGCTAATTTTTAAATTTATTTTTATTTTTTATTTTTGACAGAGTCTCACTCTGTCACCCAGGCTGGAGTGCAGTGGTGCAATCCTGGCTCACTGCACCCTCTGCCTCCTGGGTTCAAGCGATTCTCCTGCCTCAGCCTCCTGAGTAGCTGGGACTACAGGTGCACGCCACCACACCCAGCCCATTTTTGTAATTTGAGATGGGGTTTTGCCATGTTGGCCAGGCTGGTCTTGAACTCCTAACCTCAAGTGATCCACCCGCCTTAGCCTCCTAAAGTGCTGGGATTACAGGCGTGAGCCACGGCACCCAGCCTAATTTTTAAATTTTTTGCAGAGATGAGGTCTCACTGTGTTGCCTGAACTGGTCTTAAACTCTAGCCTCAAGTGATCCTCCCATCTCAGCTTCCCAAAGTGCTGTGATTACAGGCATGGGCCATCAAGCCTGGACTAGTTTAATGAATTATTATAAAGCAAAATGCCTTTCTAATCATGACCTATGTCAGGAACTAGAATCTTGCCGGCCACCAGAAGTCCTCTGCCTCTCCCTCCTCTCTCACAGACTCCTCTCTCCTCCCTAAGAGGAAGCACTTTGCCTAGTACTCCTTTTTTTTATGTTACTTTTTATGGGTGTATTTCCTTACTTTACTTTATAGTTTTATCATCTAAGTGTGTGTCATTAAACACTACAGTATGGTTTTTTACATTTTTTTTTTACTTTTTAAAATTATTTTTGGAGATGGAGTCTTATTGTCACCTGGGCTGGAGCATAGTGGCATGATCTTGGCTCACTGAAACTTTCACCTCCCAGGTTTAGGAGATTCTCATGCCCCAGTCGCCCGAGTAGCTGGGATTACAGGCACATATCAACACGTCCAGCTAATTTTGGTATTTTTAGTAGAGACGGGGTTTCACCACGTTGGACAGGCTGGTCTCAAACTCCTGGCCTCAAGTGATCCACCCGCCCTGGCCTCCCAAAGTGCTGGGAGTATAGGCGTGAGCCACCATGCCTGGCTGGTTGTTTGTTTTTGAAGTATTATTATGATCTCTTAGATCTGAACATTCTTGATTGGTTTCAGTTAATTGCAGTTATCCTCACTGAAGCTCAAATCCTGCACTCTTTGGCTTGGCTCGAGTCTTACGAGCTTCCTCTGTATCTGGAATGATGGGATGTTCTAGGTTCCTCTTGAACGTTCTGTGCCCTAGACCTGGAATCAGCCATTTCTCCAGGAAGTCCTGGTTTCTTGTGTTAGAAGTGGAACTGGTATTTGTGTGCACTAGGAATGCTCATTGTACTGGGAAGACTGTTGTTTCTAGGGCTTTTCTGTGGGCAGAGCTGGGAAAGATATTGATGTTTTTAAAGATAAGATACCTCATGAGTTTATACTGGTGCTTCTAATTAAAATTCAGAACCAAGGGTGTTTACTTCTTCAATATAAATGTTTTAACTTAAAATGCAAGGTTAGTACACAATTCGTTACAAAATGTAAATTAAAGCAAACAACTAAACTTAACTCCTAGTTCTCACTCACAGTTCTCAGCCTTTTTCTGTGATCAGCAGACATGAGGTTTCACACACTCTCCCTTTGCTATCAGAGGCTGGTTCTGTTGGGAAGTTTGACCCTTCCTGTATCAGATTATGTCTCGGGACATACGTAGTTTGAAAAATCCTCTTAAGATAATTCTAATGTCCTCCTACTCTTCCTACCCCACCCCGTTGAGGTCTTGCTCTCCTCCCTGGGGTCCCCCTGGTGGCAGCAGACTTCATAGCCTGAGGCCTTTCCAGGCCTGTGAGGACCTGCCCGGGCCCTGGTTTTCCTTGCCCTGAAGTGAGCTGGGGGACGTGGGGGGACAGGGTGAGCGCAGGTCATGTGCTTCTTCAGCTGATTGGTGGCCGTGTGTGTCACAGAGCAGTACACAGTGACCGGGCTGATGGAAGCGACCCAGATGATGGTGGACATCGATGGGGACGTCCTTGTGTTCCTGGAACTGGCTCAGGTATCATGGCAGGGGAGGGAATCTACAACAGTCTCAATTCTACACTCTGCCTGCCCATTGGCTGTGAATGGGAAGGGGTGGAAGGCAGTGTATGTGGGAGAACCTATCATCGGACTGGGCTCTTTGTGCAGAGCCCATCTCCTCCTCCATGCCAGGAAGCAGCTGGGGAACTCCCTGATGTACCCGGAGGGGAGCTGGCCAAGCAGGGAAGGGATGAGACTTTAGGCAGCAGTAGGGCTGGGGAGGGAACCCCAGGCTCAGGCTTACACATGGTTGCTGCCTGCCTGAGGTCATTTAAGGGGCAGTGAGGACTCTCCATCTGAAATTAACCGCCCACTCCCTTAATCCCAAACAGACAAGCCAAATCTCTCACACTGGCCTTCACAGTGCCAGAAATTCAGTCACCAAAGATTAGCGTGTGGAGTGGAAGCATGGCTCACGCAGGGCTTGCAGACACCCCTGGGAAGGCAGCTCCCTCAGCTCATTGTCAGTGCCTTGGTACAGGCTGCCTTGGTCCTGGATGCGGAGGAGAGGGAAGTCACGTGGGGTGAGATCTGAGGAGGGCAGATGCAGTATGAAGCCACCACATAGGGCTCTGAAGTCTGCAGCGAGGATGCCGGGAGTGGGCAGAACAGAGGTGAGATGATGGCGGTGCTGGCGGTGGCACCAAGGAGCCTGAGGCAGCATCATCCTTCTCAGTTTTGTGTGGCCTTGCCTCTGGCATAGGCTGTCTAGGACTGCAGGGCCTCTGCCCACCCTGCACCAGAGCTTCAGCTCTGAAGGCAGCTGGAGGTGTCCATGCAGACCCTCTCCCCTGGGGATTTCAGTACAGATGCTCTTCCCTTCTGTCCCCAGTTCCACTGTGCGTACCAGCTGGCCGATTGGTGTCTCCACCACATCTGCACCAACTACAACAACGTATGCCGCAAGTTCCCCCGAGACATGAAGGCCATGTCCCCAGGTGAGCATCAGGGCCAGCCCTGGCAGTACCTGCTGCCCTCCTCTTAGGGGTCCACAGCTCCCACGTAATCCCAGGGACCCGGAGGCTGCCAGTGATCCTTGACCTTGGGTCTGGGAGCAGCCTGCGAAGGAGCCTCCAGCCAAGCCAAGGGGCCCCAGGAAAAGCGCTGGCCTGGAGGCTCCTCACCCTGCCTCTCTGGCTTCTCATTCTCAGAGGTATGAAGAGGACACTGGACTACAGTTGGTAGATTTCAGACTTTTCTGGACAGAATACCATAATAAGAAACACATTTCATCTTGTGACCCAGGACACATACAGGAAAATATATACATCTTTTTAATCATGCTCATGGCCCACTAAATTGATTGTACAACCCAGGAATGGGCACAGGCCACAGCTTGGACCACCCAGGTCTGGGCATCCTCCGAGGCCTCCTGTCTCTTCTTGATTAATTTCTTAGGCCCTAGAGCTCAACAGGAACTGCACAGCCTCCAGGGAGGGGCATCCCTGGCCTCCCTGAGGGGTCTGCCACTCTTTCCATGGGGACCTCTCTGGGCTCCCTCCGCACTGCCGTGACCCTCCTCCCTGCTCCATGTTTTTGCTGCATGCTGCCAAGTCTTCACCCCGATCTCTCCTTTTCACTACTACAACCCTTTAAAAAAAAAATTATTTATTTTTTTGAGACAGTCTAGCTCTGTTACCCAGGCTGGAGTACAGTGGCATAATCTCAGCTCACTGCAACCTCTGCCTCCTGGGTTCAAGCTATTCTCATGCCTCAGCCTCCCGAGTAGCTGGGATGACAGGCACCCACAACCATGCCCAGCTAATTTTTTTGTATTTTAGTAGAGACGGGGTTTCACCATGTTGCCCAGGCTGGTCTCAAACTCCTGACCTCAGGCAATCCATCTGCCTCAACTTCCCAAAGTGCTAGGATTATAGGCATGAGCCACCACACCCAGCCTAGCATTTTCTTTCTAAAGCACAGGTCCAATAGCATCACTCCCTGGTTCCAGACCTTCCATTGAAACAGTAGTCTTCCATGGCCCCCCATACCCTGCAGAATAAGGCCAGCCGTTCCTCTGGTCTGCTGCTGTGTCCTGCTGTGCCCTGACTCCATATTCCCCCTCCGAACCTCAGCTCTGGCCAGACACTTCCACTCTCATCCCCTAACCATGCTGGCTGACATTCGCTTACCCCTTCTCCCTTATCCTTCACCTCTGTCTGTTTCATTCCCAGTGCACAGGCAGCCCTTGTTAGATCGCTCCCGTCTTTGGAAAGGAACTCGGCTTCCCCAGTGCTGACTTTCAGCCCCACTTTTTGGGCACTTTGCTTGCCTCAGGGGCTTATGTGCCGTGGGCCACGGGAATGTGTTGGGGGCTGGGCTGGGGGCCTGCTGCAGGCCTTGTGGTGGGGTGGGGCTGGTGTCCCACCCTCCTCTTGTCCCTCTGCCTCCTTTCTAACCAAACTGCACTGTTCTCTGTTCCAGAAAACCAGGAGTATTTCGAGAAGCATCGGTGGCCACCTGTGTGGTACCTGAAGGAGGAAGATCATTACCAGCGGGCACGGAAGGAGCGTGAGAAGGAGGACTACCTCCACCTCAAGCGGCAGCCCAAGCGGCGTTGGCTCTTCTGGAACAGTCCGTCCTCCCCGTCCTCCTCGGCAGCCTCCTCCTCATCCCCGTCTTCCTCCTCGGCTGTGGTCTGAGATGCTGCCACCCTCTTCTGACCCTGCTGCTGTTGTCCCCATCCGCCCTCGCCCCTCTGCTCTTCCGCATCACCCCATCCACCTTACAGGGACTGGGGGCCCACGTAACCAGGACCCACAGGGTGCAGCTCTTCTTACCAGCCATCGTGGCTCAGCCAGAGAGGAGCCGAGCCCTGTGGAGCAGAACGGGAACCACCTGCAGTGGTTCCCAGACCCAAAGCAGGGCAGGAGACAACTGCTTGGAGGAGCAAAGAGCTCTGGCATTTTCTCTCTGGGTTTGAGAGCCCTAGAGTCAAAGGGAAAGCCTCCCAGCCTCGAGGGCTTCTCTGTGTGTCTTGGTTGCTGCTCTGGCCAGGGAGGCAGAAGTGATCCTCGAGGGTCCTGGCCCTATTGGCCATGTCTTTCCACTGATGGACTTGAGTGTTGCATTTGTTTTGTGGACATTTCCACACGAAGTCTACTCACATCCTTACTGGAGAAGTCAGGGTAGAAATTGAGCCTTCAGAGCCCAACTCAAGGCTTCTACATCCCGGGGTCCAGCTGCAAAAGGCCAGACATGGAAAGGCCTGCATCCTGCCAGCATCCCTCCGTCCTGGGGGCTGTGCTGGCACAGGCCTGAGAATGGGGACAGAGGTCATTCGGAGCTCCAGGTCTGGAAGCAGTGCCTCTTGGTGCAACAAAAAACTTCTCCCTCACCCCTCCTTTACCCTCAGATTTGGAGATGGGAACCAAAGAAAGCAGCTGGGACAGGTGGAGAAGGAAGTAGGAATGAGTGCACAGCGACCCCGTGCTCCTCAGGGCCCTCCCCTGCCTCTGGGTGGCACTGCTTTTTATAGGGTGGGGCAAAATTAGCAAAAAACAAAACCCAACAACAACCAAACTGAAACCGAAACAAAAAGTCACCAACCAACACTCTGTCCTCTATCCCTCCAAAGAATGAAAATCAGAAAAAGCCCCTGCCTAGGTCACATTTCTATAAACAGAGGCCCCCATGATGAGGAGGTGAAGATTTAGAGGTTGCAGAATCGACTTCAATGCCTTTCAAGAAAGGACTCGGTACTTTGACTGCGGAGGCCCTGACCCTGCCAGCTGGCTCCGAGGGTGGCACAGGGGCCTGGCCTCCAGAGGGCTGGTGATTGAGGGGCCGGGGCTGGCAGCAAAGAGGGGTTTGGTCTCTGGGCTCAAATGGCACCGGACTCTTGCCTTTGCCCATCTGGAGACTGCAGGCTCCCTTCCTTGCCTTCAGAGGATCACCCCACAGGGTGCTTATGGTGGGTGTTTTTGGGGGGGCTGCAATAGGGGCCAAAGGTCAGGGGAAGGGGCACGGCCTTATTACTGCTGGGGTGGGATAAGGGGAAGGAGAAGAGGGAGAATGGAGCAGGAGGAAAAGCAGGGTTGGTCTAGAGAGGAGGATGGCGCGGCTGGAGGAATGTGGGGGATTGAAACTAGCTCCCAGCCCCCATGGGGCAAAAGCTGGGCCACAATTGCCCCTTTCTGTTTTCTAACCCCGACTCAAATTTCACTACCCACACCCTTTTTAGGTGTAAAAATGGAGTCCCACGGAGGAGGGGCAGAGCCAGGAGGCAGTGGGGCTGTGGGCTGGGAGCTCAGGAGTCGCCTCGCCTGAGAAAGATGTTCTAGCTGAGAGGGCCTGGCCCAGGGGTGGGCTCCAGCAAAACGCTGGTTAGGCCTGGTATAGAGCTAACCCGAAACAAAGGCAGCCGACAGGACCTAGTGACCAGAGGTTAAATCCCCATCAAGAGAGAGCAGGCGACTGGAGGACAAGCGGCTCTAACCCAGGGGGGAGCCTTGTTGTCCAGGCCCAGGCTCCTCCAGGACTGTGGCTGCCTCCCCTCCGCGGCCTCCAGGGCGGCTGGCTGGAAAGCCATGCGTGTGCTGCCCTCTACAGGCTGCTCGGCCTCCCTGCAGCTCAGCGCAGCCCAGGGCTCGAAGTGAGGCCCAAAAGCCCACGGGCAGGGCAGCGGGGACGGAAGTGGGAGCCTGGAGCATCACCTCTTCTCTAGGGAAGGTGGACAGCGTTGGGGAACGCCTGGGCCTCCCAGAAGCTGTGGATGAGGGAGAGTGGGTCCTCCAGGGCAAGGGGAATGGGAAATAGGTCTAGGTGCCTGCAGGGCTGAGCAACCTGGGTACCCTGGTAGGGATGCAGGGAAGGCCGGGGCAGAGAAAGTGAAGTCGGCCCAGGGCTGTAGGAAGCCGTAGGAGAGTGACCACGGGACTCCCTGAGAAACAGGGCCGGCCCCCCAACTTAAGGGACCCACCGCCCCTTGCCCAAGAGCTGTCGGAACCAGATGCAACCCGGCAGCCCAGAGAACCCTCCTGGGAGGCTGTGGGTAAACCAGACCAGCAGACAGGTGTCCCTGTCCCCAGAGGGAGGAGCAGGCAGGAGAGAGAGGGGAAGGAAGTATGAATCCCAGGCCCCAGGAACCTAGCTCTTTGAACTCCAGAGAATTCCTGGATGCAGGAAAACACCCCCAGCAGGCCAATCCTGAAAACAGGGGAGGGAGGAAGGAAGGAGTCCCAGCAGGAGCACAGCCCTGACCTCCTGTCACTCAAAAGCCGATTCACAGGAGGGGAGGTTGGGGGGCGGGAGACAAAAACCACACCTTTTTATATAAGGTTTCATATTTAATTTGGTCATGAATTCATAAATACATATGTATTTTGTACACAATGTGCTTCCTTGTATTGTTTGTACTATAACATTTCAGATAGGGACCTTTGACAGGGCAGAAGCATGAAAGGACGCCAACCATGAGTGACATACTGTAAGTGGCTGTCCTGTATAACATGCTATTTGGCTGGGAATATAGCAAAACCTAATGTAACTAAACAACAAAACACCCCAATTATTTCATGTTGTCAGGAAGCTTACTTTAAAAGAATAGCTTGGCCTGGCATGGTGGCTCACGCCTGTAATCCCAGCACTTTCGGAGGAAGAGGTGGATCACCTGAGGTCGGGAGTTCAAGACCAGCCTGACCAACGTGGTGTAACCCCGTCTCTACTAAAAATACAAAAATTAGCCAGGCGTGATGGCGGGTGCCTGTAATCCCAGCTACTCTGGAGGCTGAGGCACGAGAATCGCTTGAACCCGGCGAGCCAAGATCACGCCGTTGCACTCCAGCCTGGGTGAGAGAGTGTGATTCTGTCTCAAAAAAATAAAAAATAAAAAAAGAATAATCTTAAACACTGATAAGGCTGACACTTTAGATGCATCTTCAAGGAAGGCCTCTGTGGAAGGGACAAGGGAGGTGGGACCAGACTGGCTCCCTCCGAGCCCTGAGGCTGAGCGTCCTGCACAGAAGGCGCAGCAAAGGCAAAGACCAGGAGGTAGCAGCAACTAGAGCATTCCAGAAGTGCAGGGGACAACGCGTGGGACGCCAGATGGAAGTGGGATAGGATGGAAGTGCAAAGACCAGAAAGGCCACCCCCTCCTAAAACTCCACGGACACAACAGTCTGAATGTGTGATCTTCAGGCAATTCCAACTTTGTCCCAGCCAAACCAGTCCCGGAACAAAACTACACACAATGCCTTGAGACAGAAAAGACCAAAAACTCCTGGAATGACTACCTGCATAAATGATCCTGCCATGACTGAAATACTGTGGAGAAGGGTTTGTTAGAAAGAGGCTGAAATGGTTACTGAGGTCTTAAAACAATAATAGAACAGGACACAAGAACAAAACCTTAATGCATCAACCATTCTAGGTCCTGTTGCCACAGTGTTTAAGAACTGATATTTCTGAGATGAGTCGGATGCTTACAGAGGGGCCAAGCTCCTCAAGTAGGGAATCTGTACCCTAAAATGCAACTCAGTGGCTCAGGGTGACAGATCACCAGAAGCGAGCTGGGCCATCTACTCCTGAGATGGCAACCATTTCATACAACTCCCAAGCACCATCTATTCTTCCCCCTTGATGCCATGGCAGACGTGGGAGACAGATTTTGTCCTCTCTCTTGTGAACCCAAACAGGGCTCAAGTTCACTACATTCACTGGAAATAGGATATGACATAGACCCTATTTGTTGTGTGTGATCTAACCCGTCTGCCTCAGTCCCAGCCTGTCCATAGATGGCGGCTACAGGTGCAAATGAGACGGCCCAGGTAGGGACCAGTCACACACAGGACTTCACATGGATTCAGTTCTCTTTGGTCCCGACTCACATGTAAACAACTACATATAAATAATACTCATATACTTGTAAGGTTGTCCAGTTCAAAAGGCTGGCCCTTTAGAAGTTGCCAGTCATTGAAACCAAAGTACATCTGAGGGAGAACTGGAACCCAGACAGTGACATCTTACAGAGGACTTTTTCTTCTTCCCCCATTGTACATCTCCTCAGTTTATGTTTACCTAATCCATTCACATAACTATGTAAACAAGTACATTTACTAAAGTTTCTTCATATTCATAAAATAATCACATACAGAATTATAAAAGTAGAAAGGTAAGGCCAGGTGCGGGGGCTCATGCCTCTAATTCCAGCACTTTGGGAGTCTGAGGTGGGCGAACTGCTTGAGTCCAGGAGTTCAAGACCACCCTGAGCAACATAGAGAGCCCCCTCATATCTAGACAAAATACAAAAAATTAGCTGGGCGTGGTGGGACATGCCTGTGGTCCCAGCTATTTGGATGGCTGAGGTGGGAGAATTGCTTGAGCCTGAGGTCAAGGCTATAGTGAGCAAAGATTGCACCATTGCACTCCAGCCTGGGAGACAGAGTGAACCACTCCCCCTGCCCCCGAAAAAAATTCACATCATATAGTGTCAAGTGAAGTTGGACATCAACTGCGTAGATGTTAAGGCAGATGCATCTTGCAATGTAGCCCACATAAATAAATAAAGCGTTTACATTAGGATAAAGTGCTGTAAAGACAATAGGACATCCCAAACCCAATCTCAAAATATACACAAACATAGAATGATCTAGATATTTACATAGTGTTCTTGTTATCACATTCCGCTTATAAAAATAATTCTACGTGCAGTGAAAAAGTCCCAAGATGTTCCATCCACTGGGTGATGTTGGATGGGAGAGTGTCGTCCGGTACCGGTCACGTGACAATTGTGGCAGTTTCCTACTGGCTGGAGTCCAGTTGGGCTTTTTCCAGAAAAAAGGTAACTAGGGAAGGTCCGATTTCCTCAAGAGATTCACACTCAGGACATGGCAGAGTCTGCATTATCTTCTAGATACATGAACTTTCTGGAGCTCAACAAGCGGTCCTGAATCTTCTGCTTGGCAAGTCTCTCTCCCAGCATCTCCAAGGCATCCAGCAGGGTGTTGACAGAGGCGCTCCGCCCGGTTTTGTTGACCCACTTTATCAGCATCGCGTACAAGGTGTCCCTGGAGCTTGCTGCCTCAGCTTTGGCCACCTTTATCTCATTGTCCGTGAGGCCCAGCTGCCTCACGAGCGGCTCCCAGGAGTCAAAGGGCACGATGACTGCAAAGTCATCGAAGCACTGTCTCAGAGCTGGTGGAGAAAGCCACAGAGACAGCCAGGTGAGTTGGGACTCAGAAAGGGCAGAGGATCCCACATCAGGCCCAGAACCCAAGGCGGGGAACCTGGACAGCCCTGTGTGTCGGCAAACCTGCCGCTCCAGCGCCCACCCACTTCCAATCCACAGAAAGCGCGCCCACACTGCTTGGCCTCCCCCGCACCCAAGGTGCTTCGGGGAGTCAAGGTCATCAGAGAATCAGCCCTCATACAGAGCTGAGAACCCACCAGGGGAGGATGGATGAACCCTACAGAGGCAGAAAGCAAAATGGGTGAGAGCCCGAGGGAGGGAGAGAGTGGCTGCAGCGGGAGCTCAGAGGAAGGAGGCCGCCTAGGCTGCGCTTGCCATGGGAGCAGGTCCCAGGGCGGCCATGTCTGCATCTGTGCAAAGCACAGGGCCTGGGACAGGGGACCTCTGTTTTCACCCAGCTCGGCCTCATTTCCTGGGGCTGCGGCAGAGCTAGGTGGAGGCAAACAGACTCTGAGCAAGAAGCGAACCCAAAGACTGAGCAACGCTGCCCAGATCCCGGGACAATGAGGGGTTAAATGAGATGTGTGTGCAACATGATGCGCCCTGCCGTCCTTAGAGATAGACAGGGCCAGGAACAGGAGGCTATGTTTTCCAACGGCCTCATTGAAAAAACGTCAGAAACAAGCGACATTCATTTTAATGTATGGTACTGAATATATTTAAAATATAATTTAATATACAACCAATATACAAAAATTATGAGTCAAATATTTTCCACTCTTTTCTGCATTAAGTCTTTGGAATTCATATGTCATTTACACAATAGCTCTGCAAATTGGGCTTAGGCACAAGTCAAGAGCTCCTTAGACCCCTGGGGTTAGTACTGCTGTGCAGGACAGGCCAGCCCCTCAGGAGGTCCCTGAGGCAGGAGCTACATCAGTCCCTGAACAAAGGAGGAGAGAGGACAAGGGGACGGACAGAGTCATTAGGGTCATTGATATGGTGCAGAGAGGATGAGGTAGAGTGGGGGGAAGACAGTTTGGGGTCCAGATGGTCTATACTGCAGGACCCCCTGCTTCATCCATGGAATACTCTGGAAGAATCCTCTCACCTATGGGGACAGAAATTAGGACACTGTCCCTATTCCCTCCATTCCTGCTGCATCTCCAGGAGCAAAACACTTACTCTCAATGGGGTCATTTTCATTCACTGGAACCAGCAGCCCCCTCCTCTGAGGCCCTTCAGCTTCTGCCCGTTCCTGTAACACACAGTGTGGAACATCCTGGTCAGAGCCAGGAGTCCTGCAGTCCAGTACTGAGCCAGACCACCAGCCAGCCCTGAGACCTGCAGCACGTCACTTCCAGAACATTGTTCTGAAAGTTCCGGCAACAAGACAGGAAACAAAGGGGCAAGACTCTCGGAAGGAGGCCAATATAGCAGTCAATACTTTAGATTAGGAGTGTATATTTTTAAAACCCCAAGGTTTAAATTGTAATACTTAAAAATGAATACGTCCTGATGACTTTTTTTTTTTTTTTTTTTTTTTTTTGAGACAGAGTCTTACTCTGTCTCCTAGGCTGGAGTGCAATGGTGCGATCTTGGCTCACTGCAACCTCCACCTCTGGGTTCAAGAGATTCTCCTGCCTCAGCCTCCCAAGTAACTGGGATTACAGGTGTGTGCCACCATGCCCAGCTAATTTTTGTATTTTATTTTTGTATATTTAGTAGAGACAGGGTTTCACCATATTGGCCAGGCTAGTCTCAAGCTCCTGACCTCAAGTGATCCGCCCAGCTCAGTCTCCCAAATTGTTGGGATTGCAGGCGTGAGCCACTGCACCCAGCCCTGATGAATGTTAAAACACATAACAGAGGCTGGGCATGGTGGCTCACACCTGTAATCCCAGCACTCTGGGAGGCTGAGGTGTGAGGATTGCTTGAGCCCAGGAGTTTGAGACCAGCCTGGGCAACATAGTGAGATCCTGTCTCTAAAATAAAATAAAAATAAAATAAAATAAAATATAAAATAACATAAAAGCTGGGTGTGGTGGCACGAAACTGTCGTCCTAGCTACTCAGGAGGCTGAGGCAGGAGGATCACTTGGCCTTAGGAGGTCAAGGCTGCAGTGAGCCATGATTGTACCACTGAACTCCAGCCTGGGTGACAGAGTGAGACCCATCTCAGAAAAGAAAGAAAAGAAAAGTAGCCGCAGACATAATAAGTTAGAAAATGGACTTACAAGAAGACCCGAAATGCAAAGAAACATCTTTGATGAGGAATAGGAATAATTTATCTGAAATAAACCCCCAAATCTTGACTGAGTTATAACAAAAGACTTGAAATACTATCTTCTTTGATAATAAAATTGAACATTGAAAGGATCTCAATCATTCCTAGAACCATTTATTAATTTAAATTAATATTTTTTAACATCCAGTGATTATGTGGCGGCAGGGGGGTGGGTGCTGGAGAAAATCTTGTAATTCTTTTTTTTTTTTTTTTTTTTTTGAGACGGAGTCTCGCTCTGTCGCCCAGGCTGAAGTGCAGTGGCCGGATCTCGGCTCACTGCAAGCTCCGCCTCCCGGGTTTATGCCATTCTCCTGCCTCAGCCTCCCGAGTAGCTGGGACTACAGGCGCCTGCCACCTCGCCCGGCTAGTTTTTTGTGTTTTTTAGTAGAGACGGGGTTTCACTGTGTTAGCCAGGATGGTCTCGATCTCCTGACCTCGTGATCCACCCGTCTCGGCCTCCCAAAGTGCTGGGATTACAGGCTTGAGCCACCGCGCCCGGCCGAAAATCTTGTAATTCTAAATTTTATCTAATTCTAAATTTTAAGATGTGTAAAAATAATTTTGAAAACATATTTGCTGTCTAAGATATTAAAACATATTAGACAGTTTTGTTTGGTGTTGTACATGATATAATCCTTTTCATGTCAATACCACATATATACATATGCATGTATGTACATAGATGGCATATGCATAAAGAGCTTAGCAAAGAATCTCAAGAAATTATCCACTGTAGTTACATGAAATAAGAAGGGCCAGAAGCCTGGGGAAAGAGTGAAGAAGACTCTTGATATGATCAAGTTTTTTCATACTCTGGTGGATGTGTGGCTAATGGGTGACCTGCTTTTTAAAAATGATCAGGCCGGCCGGGCGCGGTGGCTCACGCCTGTAATCCCAGCACTTTGGGAGGCTGAGGCGGGCGGATCACAAGGTCAGGAGATCAAGACCATCCTGGCTAACTCTGTGAAACCCCGTCTCTACTAAAAATACAAAAAAAAAAAAATTAGCTGGGCATGGTGGCAGGCGCCTGTAATGCCAGCTACTCAGGAGGCTGAGGCAGGAGAATGGCGTGAACCCGGGAGGTGGAGCTCACAGTGAACCGAGATTGTGCCACTGCACTCCAGCCTGGGCGACAGAGCGAGACTCTGTCTCAAAAAAAACAAAAACAAAAACAACAACAAAAAAAAATGATGAGGCCAGGCATGGTGGCTCATGCTTGTAATCCCAGCATTTTGGGAGGCCAAGAAGGGTGAATTGCCTGAGCTCAGGAGTTCGAGACCAGCCTAGGCAACATGACCAAACCCTGTCTCTACAAAAAAATACAAAAGTTAGCTGCACACGGTGGCACATGCCTATAGTCCCAGCTGCTCAGGAAGCTGAGGTGAGAGGATGAGTGGAGCCCAGGAGGCAGGGGTTGCAATGAGCCAAGATCGTACCACTGCACTCCAGCCTGGGTGATACAGTAAGATCCTGTCTCAAAAAAAAAAAAAAAAAAAAAAAAAAAAAAATGTTCAAAGTGATTAATAAGCATGGAGGAAGTATTGGCATTATTCATGTGTTTCCTTTTAAAATCTCTTCTCTTTATTAAAAAGAAAGTGGTATAGATGCAAGGAAGAAACAGAAACAGTCTAGGTGGAAGAGATCACTGCCCACATAAACATTTGATATTTTCAAGGACAAGATCTAGTTTAAAAAAAAAAAAAAGAGTGAAGAGGAAGACAGAAAAAAAGTAAACATTTGACATGTAGCAAAGGAGGTGGCAAAAGGGCAAAGGCAGAGGGAAAAGGAAGAATTGGTCGCTAAGTGAGCTTGGAAGAAGGAAACAGCGACTCAGAACAATTCAGGGAGTTCCTCAGCTTATATTGAATCAAAAATTCAATTCTGTTTAGATTATATTGTGGTATGTTAAAAATCAAATCATTAGCCGGGCGAGGTGGCTTACGCCTGTAATCCCAGCACTTTGGGAGGCCGAGGCGGGTGGATCACGAGGTCAGGAGATCGAGACCATCCTGGTTAACACGGTGAAACCCTGTCTCTACTAAAAACACAAAAACTTAGCCGGGCGTGTGGGCGCCTGTAGTCCCAGCTACTCAGAAGGCTGAGGCAGGAGAATAACATGAACCCGGGAGGCGGAGCTTGCAGTGAGCCGAATTGCGCCACTGCACTGCAGCCGGGGCGACAGAGTGAGACTACTTCTCACAAAAAAAAAAAAAAGAAAGAAAAATCAAATCCTTAAAAATAAAACACTGCAAGAAAATGGATAATCTCATCCTATGTTCGAGGGAAGGACTTTCAGTGCTTACGAGCAATGAACAATAAATGTATATACAGATTTCCCACCTACTCAGTATCATATCAAAACTGATGGATTGATATGAACTGATTGTGTGCTAGTGTCCAATACAAAAGCCCTCTGTGCATCAACTCGGAATCCTGCTTTTTAGAAGCTGCCATACAAACTTTGAAATATGTTCAATGTAATAACAATTTCAGAGTAAATTTAAAACTCCTGCTGTTACGAGCAGGGGCTCCTTAAGTTCTGTTAGCAGCACACAATGGAGACTGTGCAGCCTTAGTCAGTTACCAATGAACTCTGTGACCCCTACTCTGTGCCTGTGGAGCTCCAGGCTCTGGGGACACAGCAAGGACAGGACAGGGAGTAAGAAGCAGATGTCCCGCAGACTGGCACAGTCACCACCTCAGTGCAGCTGCTTTGTCCCCTGCAGTCCCCTGTCTCCTTCAGGTTCCATTTCCCCTGGGCCAGGAGAGCTAAGGCACTGCCCTCTTGCACTGTCGATGAAATCCCAGGTAAGCAGCGGGCCGGGAAACAAAATGACCTGTCCCCCACTCACCAGCAGACGCTCTGACTCCCCTGGGGACAAAGTGTTGACATCTGTCTGCTCTGCTGGCTCCTGGATTTCCATTTCCTGTTCAGGGACCTGGGTGGGCTGCAAGATACTCACGATCTCATTGAGGGCATTGTCCTCAGCCCCAGGCCGTTGTGGGGAACGTGAGCTCTGGAAAAAACATTGGGAAGGCAAGGAGTCGACTCAGGAGTCCACACCTGGGGCTCGCTGCAGGGTCCCCAGTATGCAGCTGGACCCGCCATCCCCACCTCCTCTCAGTGAGGTCACCGCAGGCAGCCCAGTCTCAGCACATCCAGGACCTGCTGCTGGGGCCAGAGCCCCAGTGCTGTGCTCAGGCAGACACCCCATCCCCAGGGTGCGGGCTGTGGGGTGAGGGTGTCACCTGGGCTGCAGCAGGGCTCACCAGCACATGCGGTGCTCAAAACAGCCATGTGTTCCCCACAGTCAGCCCAGAACCCCCAGGCCACTTCAGAGAATCAGGGCAGCCATGAGGACAATGGGGACCCATCCACCCAGGTTCTGCTGTCCCAGGAAGCAGTTCCTGAGCCCCTGAGCCCCCAGCTCCTGGAGAAACCTACTCACACTGTCCATACGCCCAGGGTCCCCGCCACCACCTAAAAGAGAAGGAGTCTCCTTAGCAGGAGGGGAGGGGCCCACACAGCACCTCCCTCCCAGAGGACAGCGGGGCACAGGGGTGGGCTGGGGGCAGGGACACTGGACAAGGAGCCCCGGGCCTGGGGACAGGAATGGGGTCTTCCAACTCAGAGACACCCTGAGGAAGGGGGATGAGAAGGGGAACTAGAGTAAAAACAAACACGTGGAAAATCTCTGTGTTCTGCTCTGACCAAGGCTGAATAAATCCTGTGACCACTTCTCATCCTGACCCTTGTCACCCAGTTGAGGAGCCAACTGCCCTCTGCCTGGCTGGGCCTGAAGGTGGGAGGAACTGGCCCTGCCTTCCTGAACTTGGCTGGGAGATGAGGGGACCCCCAGCTCCAGGAGAGGGACTGATGAGACCAGGGTTCTGGGGTATGCCTGGGATGTGGGGATGGGGGTGACCACAAGGAGGAGGATATAGCCAGGCTGGAGACACTAAGACTTGGGGGAGGGGCAGCCGTTTCTGTCTGTGGGAATAGAGTGGGAGGGGGCAGGGCAGAGAGTGCCCAGTGCCTCCGCCCTCAGCCGGCACCTACCTGAGCAGACACCTTTCAGGTAAGGAAGGACTTTCTTCCACAGTGAAGTCTTCCAAACAATCACAGCCACAACCACGACGACAACTGAAACTGTGACCCCTATGATGATGCCTGAGAGGGAACAGGGAGAGGCAGGAGTCCCAGGGCTGGTGGTCACTGTCTTCTCCACAGCTGGGGCTTCCCCAGTGTGCTTTGTACCTGATTCGTTGTGGACACACTCGATGTCACTCCAGGGCGTACAATCCTTGTCCTTGACCATCCCTCTGGGGCACCTGGGTACACATAGAGAGGGAGAGGGGGGACTCTTGATGGAAAGCTGGCCAGGTGGGATGAAAGAGGAGCCACCCTTCCTCCCCAGTGTCCCTGAGAAGGTGTCAGGGGAAGGGCAGGTTCCTCGTGTCTGCAGGGAGTCCCACTATCCTCCCTTGTTGAGGCTGGGGAAGGATCTGAGCATGCGCACTTCAGCCCCCTCGGCCTCCCTGCCCTGGGGTCAGAGCTGTAGCTCCGGGAGCCTTCTGTGCTGGGCACACACTGAGCTTCCCTGGGCTGCAGGGGAGGCTGCGTTAGGAGGAGCCACACTCCAGGGGAAGGTCACAAGCCCCTATGGCCACAAGCTGAGTCCGGTCTTCCAGTCAACCACAAAAGTGAGCTCTTGTCCCCACCTGTCTGCCCATTCCTCCCAATCACAGCAAATACTAGGGGGGCCAGAGACGAGCAAATTACCCTTGGCCCCTAAAACCCAAATAGAGAAAAGACAGGTCTTATTGAGGGATCAGGGGCCAGGGGCGAGGCCAGCTGGGTGGGCTCAGGTCCTCATGGGAACTTGAAGGAGCTCCACCCACGGCCTTATTATGCCTTTTGTGGGCTGTGGACACTTTCGTCTTTATGGACCCCTGCCTGCATAAAAAATGTTAAAAATTACATTTTATTGCTGAATTGGTATAAAGACGAATATATCCCTGGCTGCATTCTACTCATTCTTCTCATTTCAAAAGAAATTAAATCATTTCATGGGCCCCTAAAAGTATCATGGGCCCTACGTCATGGCCTTCTGTGGTCAGTGAACAAGTCAGCCTGGCCAAGGGGACTCATGCCGGGGAGGGGTGGGAAGGGGCTGGTGCAGGGGGCGGGGGCGGGGGACAGGCGGACGGATCAGGAGGGGCAGCCGCAGACTCAAGGATGCCCCATGGGGGTGCTCTCAGAGGACGGACAGGGGTACAAGGAGGCTTGGGTCTTCTTGGGGTTCTGTGGAGCTGCTGGGAGCCCCTGGCTGCTGTCTCACCCTGTGCGGCACTTCCGGCAAATCTCGGGGGAATCTTCTTCCCGGAAGGTGCCTTCTTTGCACTGACACACCGTGTTTCTGGTCGTGGTGCAGGAATTCACCTCCACTTCACCTGACGATAGAGCACAAGGTTTTGGGATATGTTTTCCTGATGTGTCCCTTGACCCTTCCTCCCCACCCCAAGACCCTCCTACTCAGCTTAATTCAGTTCGCCAAGGAGTTCTGAGGGCCACTTTCTGCACCAGCACACTCGTGGCTCATATAGGACGCCCACCCTTCAGCTGTCACCAACACTCAGAGTCATACAAAAGGACCACAATTCATTATTTATTACATTAGATTAGGGGAAAGCATTGTTTAGGGAACAAGTATCGTTTAGATCACACGGTCAGTAGCAAGGGAAGTGCAAGGCATCACCTGAGAGACTGCAAGGAGAGGAGCCCTTGGGTGATTTCCCCAAGGCCCGGCCTGCTGGGGAGGAGGGAGAGGCCTGAGAACCGGAATGATGAGTGAGGCCGAGCACTTGCCAAGAGCACAGAGCCCGGGGGAGAGAGCCTGGTCCTGAAGCAGACCCGTGCCACCGCTGAGACCCAGCCCTGTGCACTCGGCCAGGCTCATAGCCCCACCCCTTTGCAGCTGACAGTCTAGAAGGTTTCCTTACCATGTAGCATACATTATACAAATAATTTCTGTATTATTATTATTATTATTGTTATTATTATTATTATTATTGAGACAGGGTTTTGCTCTGTTGCCTGGGCCGGAGTGCAGTGACACAATCTTGGCTCCCTGCAACCTCCACCTCCTGGGCTCAAGAGAGCCTCCTGCCTCAGCTTCCTAAGTAGCTGGGAATACAGGCACACACCATCACGCCTGGCTAATGTTTATATTTTTGTAGAGACGGGGTTTCTTATGTTGCCCAGGATGGTTTCAAACTCCTGGGTTCAAGCGATGCCTCCCAAAGTGTTGAGATTACAGGCATGAGCCGCTGTGCCTGGCCTGTTTTATTTACTAAAAAATTCGAAGACAAAATTGTGGAACAAAGTATGACAAAGACCAAGGCGGACCAGTATCTAGGTCTCCTGATCCCATTTTAGCTATGACTTTTATGTCATCACCCTGCATTCCACCTTTAGGCATGGGGTCCTTATGTTCTGTACCTGAGTCACACTTGGTGCAGCGCAAGCAGAAAAGGAAGTCATTCCAGTGACTGCTGTAGTCCTGTCCATATTTGCAGGAGATACAATCTCTACTGTCTTCTGAGATATGGTGTCCTGGGAGGGGAGAGAAAAGCTGGTGAATGAAATGTCACAGGATTCCCAGAAGCTGGCAGTGGTGGCTGGGGGACTGCTTTTTCAGGGATGTGTGGAACCCAAACAGGGAAATCTCTATTTAGCTTGGTCAGTTTGTCAATTCTGCATTTACACACCTTAACTGCCAAAGAAATATAAGCCACACATTTATTTATTTTACTTTATTTTATTTTTTACTTTTGAGACGTAGTCTTATTCTGTCGCCCAGGCTGGAGTGCAGTGGCACGATCTTGGCTCACTGCAACCTCTGCCTCCAGGGTTCAAGCGATTCTCCTGCCTCAGCCTCCTCAGTAGCTAGGACTACAGGCACGTACCACCACACCTGGCTAATTTTTGTATTTTTTTAGGAGAGACAGGGTTTCACCATATTGGCCAGGCTAGTCTCGATCTCCTGACCTTGTGATCCACCTGCCTCGGCCTCCCAAAGTACTGGGATTACAGGCTTGAGCCACTGCGCCCGGCCTATTTATTTATTTATTTAGACAGGGTCTTGCTCTATAGCCCAAGCTGGAGTGCAGTGGTGTGATCTCAGCTCACTGTACCCTCGACCTCCCAGACGCCCCCTCTCGCCCACCCACAAATAGCTGGGACTACAGGTGCACACCACCACACCGGGTTAATTTTTTGTGTACTTTTTTTTTTGTAGAGACGAGATTTCACCATGTTGCCTAGGCTGGTCTCAAACTCCTGGGCTCAAGCGATTCACTCTCCTTGGACTCCCAAGGTGCTGGGAATACAGGTGTAAGCCACGTGCCCAGCCCACATATGAAATTTAAATTCACACTCAGCACATTAAAAAAAGTGAGAACGGGTAAAATTAATTTTAATAATGCATTTTAATTTAATGTACCCCAGATAATATCACTTAAATATATAATCCATGTAAAATGTTGAGATATTTTACAGCATTTTTTTATAGTATGTCTTCAAATCCTGCATATATTTCAACTCAAGGCACATCTCAATTTGCAGTAGAATATTTATTTCTTTTTTATTTTTGAGATGGAGTCTTGCTCTGTTGCCCAGGCTAGAGTACAGTGATCTCAGCTCACTGCAACCTCCGCCTCCTGGGTTCAAGCGATTCTCCTGCCTCAGCCTCCCTAGTAACTGGGATTACAGGCACCCACCACCGCACCCGGCTAATTTTTGTATTTTTAGTAGAGACAGGGTTTCACCATCTTGGCCAGGCTGGTCTTGAACTCCTGACCTTGTGATCCGCCCGCCTCTCATATTTCAAGTGATTGGCAATCACATGGGCCTAGAGACTACTATATTAGACAGTGCCATTTAGACCTTTAAAATGCACAGAATAATGTCCTAATACCTGTTCTGAATGAGCTCCTAGCCAGGGGAAGATACACCAGGAGCAGAAGTCATAGAACAATGGGAAAAACCTTCAAAATTTAAGCTCACACCATCAGCCATGGGAAGAAAATGGGAGGAATCTCTACAGAGCCAAAGAATGATTCAAAGAGGGACTAAAGCTGCCCTGGAAGGAAGATGTGTTTCAAATTGGAAAGTGTGAGTCCCGCCAACTCTGCTTTTCTTTTACCAGATTGTTTTTGGTCAGTAAGTCCTTTTTACTTCCATACAACTTTGAATATAAGTTCTTCCATTTTTAAAATAACACCACTGAGATTTTGATAGGGATTGCATTGAGTCTGTATATTGCTTTGGGTAATTTAACACCATTTTGATCTATGAACATGGAATATCTTCCTGTTTATTTTGGTTTTCTTTAATTTCTTACAGCAATGTTTGATAGTTTTCAGTGTAAAAGTTTCTCAGTAGCAAAGAACAATCCAAAAAGGAAATTAAGAAAACACTTTCATTGACAATGACATAAAAACAAATAAAACATTTAGGAATAATATTTAACAACGAGGTGCAAGACTTTTGAAAAACATTTGTCTACATATCCAAGAAGCTCAATGATCTCCAAGCAGGATAAGTTAAAAGAGAACTACACTGAGACACATTATAGTCAAATGGACAAAAGCCCAACACAAACAGAAAATCCTGAAAGCAGCAAGTAGCCCACTCAGTATGTACAAGGGAACCCCAATAAGGTTATTAGCTAATTTCTCACCAGGAACCATAGAGGCCAGAAAGGAGTGGGTAACATATTTAAAGTGCCAAAAACCAAAAACACACACAAAATCCTGCAACCAAGAATTTGATATCCAGCAATACTATCATTCAAGAATGAATAAGAAATTAAGACATTCTTAGATAAGTGAAAGGTAATGGAGCACATTACTAGTAGATCTGCCCTGTGAAATGCTAAAAGGAGTCCCTTAGGAGGTAATGTAATGACATTAGGTAATAGCTCAAAGGCATATGAAGAGATAAAGAATACTGGAAAAGGTAATGATATAGGTAAATATAAATGTTGGTACACAGCTACTCAGGTTGCTATAATAAAATACCATAGACCAAGTGGCTTAAACAATAGACATTTACTTCTCATAGTTCTAGAGATGGCCATCATCTTGCTGTGCATTCACATAACCTCTTCCTTGTGCACACGAGAAGAGAGAGAGCACGCAAGTTGTCTGGTGTCTTTTCTTAAAAAGGCACTAATCCCATTATGAGGGCCTCACCCTCATGACCTCATCTAAACCCAATTACTTCCCAAAGGCACCATCTCCAAATACCATCACATTGGATAGTAAGGCTTCAACATATGATTTTGGGAGACACAATTCAGTCTGTAGCACATTTGGTACATTTGGCTTGTACATTAGGTACATTTGGCTTGTAAATCCTCTTGTTTACTGATATGATTTAAAGAGCAAATGCAGAAAACAATAATTACAAATTGATGTTAATAGGCACACAATGTACAAGGATGTGATCTATGACAACAACCAGATGGAGGAGGAAAGATGGAGAAGTACAGGAGCGCAGTGTTTGCATACCATTGAAATTATGTTGGCATTACTAAAACTAAGCTCAAGTCCATCTCAGAAAGGGGCCGGTGGGTCCCCAAACCCATCCTGTCTGATTTCCCCATTTTAGTATGCATAATTGGAATAGACACACACAGCAGCTGGCACAATCCCCACCTTCATTCCCTGACATGTGAAGTGAAGACTATTATGGTGGAAAAGACCAGGTGGAAGCCACCAGATTTTCATTTACTTAAAAAAAAAAAAAAAAAAAAAAGTACATCAAAAGCAATACCAGATGGGCATGGTGGCTCATGTCTGTAATTCCAGCACACTGGGAGGTCAAGGCAGGAGGATTGCTTGAGGCCAGGGGTTTAAGACCAGCCTGGGCAACGTAGTGAGACTCCATCTGTACACACACATACAAAATTATCCAGGTATGATGGTACATGCCTGTAGTCTTAGCTGCTCAAGAAGCTGAGGCAGGAGGATTGCTTGAGCCCAGGAGTTCAAGCTGCAGTGGGCGCTGATTATGCCACTGCACTCCAGCCTGGGTGACAGAGTGATACCCCACCTGTAAAGCACAAAAAAACAAAAGCAATGCCACACTCCTGGAGGGACTGCAGAGATCATTACCACCATCCAGGATGCATCTGTGGTGATTCCCACCACATGCCCATTGAACTTGCCTATTTGGCTTGTGCCAAAGACAGTTGGGTCTTGGTGAATGACAGTGGATTATCACAAGCTTAACCAAGTCGTGATTCCAGTTGTAACTGCTGTACCCGATGTGGTTTCATTGTTTGAGCAAATCACCACATCCCTGTCACCCTGGTACCTGGTATGCAGGTAATGAATTGGCAAATGCTTTGTTGTTTATACCTGTCAATAAGGACTCCCAGAGAAGCAGTTTGCTTTCAGTTGGCAAGGCCAGCAATATACCTTCACTATCCTATCTCCGGGATGCATCAACTTGCAGCCCTATGTCATAATTTAGTTTGCAGTGCTTTTTGCTTTTTTCTTTTTTTGACAGAGTCTTGCTCTGTCGCTCAGGCTAGAGTACAGTGGCATGATCTCAGCTCACTGCAACTTCCACCTCCTGGGTTCAAGCGATTCTCATGCCTCAGCCTCCCAAGTAGCTGGGATTACCCGTGTGCGCCACCACATCCAGCTAATTTTTGTATTTTTAGTAGAGATGAGGTTTCACCATGTTGGCCAGGCTGGTCTAGAACTCCTGGCCTCAAGTGACCCATCCACCTTGGCCTCCCAAAGTGCTGGGATTACAGGCGTGAGCCGCCACATCTGGCCTGCAGGGATATTGATGGCCTTTCCCTTCCACAAGACATCACACAAGATGATCCATTACATTGATGACATTATACTGATTGAACCTCATGAGCAAGAAGTAGCAATTACTCTTGACTTACTGGTAACACATTTGCATGTCAGGGGATGGGAAATAAATCTGACAAAATTTTAAGGGCCTTCTACCTCAGTAGAAGGACAACAACTCGGAAGCAAATTCCTAGTTGTTGAATGGTGTGGGGCATAAAATATTCCTTCTCGGCCAGGCGCGGTGGCTCAAGCCTGTAATCCCAACACTTTGGGAGGCTGAGGCAGGCGGATCACGAGGTCAGGCGATCGAGACCATCCTGGCGAACACGGTGAAACCCCGTCTCTACTAAAAATACAAAAAATTAGCCAGGCGAGGTGGCAGGCGCCTGTAGTCCCAGCTACTAGGGAGGCTGAGGCAGGAGAATGGCATGAACCCAGGAGGCGGAGCTTGCGGTAAGCCGAGATCACACCACTGCACTCCAGCCTGGGTGACAGAGCAAGACTCCACCTCAAAAAAAACAAACAAACAAAAAAAACCAAAAAAACAAAAAAACATATTCCTTCTCTTCTAAGACAGTCTAAGATAAAAGATAAATTGTTGTATCTGCCACCCCCCACCCCCAACAACCAAGAAAATGACACAATGCCTAGTGTGCTTATTTTGATTTTGGTGGTAACATAATCCTCACTTGGGTGTATTGCTCTGGCCTATTTATCAAGTGACCTGAAAATGTGCTAGTTTTGAGTGGTGCTCAAAACAAGAGAAGGCTCTGCAACAGGTCCAGGCTGCCATAGACATTTTTCTGTCACTTGGGCCATACGACCCAGCAGACCCAATGGTGCTTGAAGTATTGGTGGCAGACAGCAATACTGTTTTGAACCTTTGGTAGCCCACTCGAGGTCAACCACAGCACAGGCCCTTAGGTTTTGGAGCAAAGACTTGCCATCCTCTGCAAATAACTACTCTCCTTTTGAGAAACAGCTCTTGGCTTGCTTCTGGGCCTTAGGGCAGACTGAATGTTAAGCACAGGCCACCAAATTACTCTACGACCTGACTGCTCATCGTGAACTGAGTGTTATTTTGCCTACCAAGCCATAAGTTTGGGCACATACAGCCTGAAATTTCCATTTCCATTTTCAAATGTAATTAGTATATATACAAAATTGGGCTTAAGCAGGCCCTGAAGGCACAAGAAAGTTACATGAAGAAGTGGCCCAAGTGCCCGTGATCCCCACTCCTGTGATATTACTTTCTTTTGCCCGACCTGCACTTATGGCCTCATGAGAAATTCGCTATGGTCAGTTGCCAGAAGAAGGTTTACAGATGGTTCTGCACCACATACAGGTAATACTTAGAGTGGACATTTGCAGCATCACATCTACTGTTTGGGACATCCCTGAAGGATAGTGGTGAAAGGAAATCCTCTAGATGGGGTGCAGTGGCTCACGCCTGTAATCCCAGCACTTTGGGAGGCCAAGGTGGGCTGATGACCTGAGGTCAGGAGTTCGAGACCAGCCTAACCAACATGGTGAAACCCTGTCTCTACTAAAAATACAAAATTAGCCAAGCATGGTGGCATATGCCCGTAATCCCAGCTACTTGGGAAGATGAGGCAGGGGAATCGCTTGAATCCAGGAGGCAGAGGTTGCAGTGAGCCAAGACCACGCCATTGCACTCTAGCCTGGGCAACAAGAGCGAAACTACATCTGAAAAAAAAAAAAAAAAAAAAAAAGAGATCACTCCACTGGGCAGAACTCTGAGCAGGGCACCTGGTTGTTCATTTTGCTCAGAGGGAAGAATGGCTAGACATGCAGTTATATACTGATTCATGAGCTCTGGTCAATGATTTGGCTAGACAGTCAGAGACTCAGAAGGAAAACTGATAACAAGGAAGTCTGGGGAAGAGGTGTGTGGATAGACCTCTCTGAATGGATAAAAAAGTGATCTTAGCCGGGAAGGATTTTAATAATCAGGTGGATAGGATGACCTGTTCTGTGGATACCAGTCAGCCTCTTTCCCAGCCACCCCTGTTATCACTCAATGGGCTCATGAACAAAGTGTGCGTGGTGGCAGGGATGGAGATTACGTATGGGCTTAACAATACAGACTTCCCTCACCAAGGCCAACCTGGCTGCAGCTGCTACTGAGCGCCCAATCTACAGGCAGGAGAGGCCAACACTGAGTCTCTGAGATAGCACCATTCAGAGGGTCAATCTGCCAGCTACCTGGTGGCAGGTTGATTATTACACTGAACCATTTCTATCATGGAGAGGGCAGCATTTTTACTGGAAGAGAAGCTTATTTTGCACATAGACTTGCCTTCCCTGAACGCAATGCTTCTGTCAAAACTATCCTCTGTGGACTCACAGAATGCCTTATCCACAGTCATGGTATTCACACAGCATTGCTTCTGATTGAGAGACTCACTTGATGGCACATGCATTGCCCACTGTAACAGGCCTGTGCTCATGGAATGACTGGTCTTACCATGTTCCCCACCATCTCAAAGCTGCTGGCTTGATAAGATGGTGGGATATGGCCTTTTGAAGACTCACTTATAATGTCAACTGGATAGCAGTACCTTGAAGGGCTGCAACAAGGTTCTCCAGGAGGCTGTCTATGCTCCGAATTATCCTCCAATACAGGGGGTTGGTTCTTCCATTGCTAGGATTCATGTGTCCAGGAATCTAGGGGCGGAAGTAGGAGTGGCCCCATTCCACATTACCCTTCTTGGCCCGTTAGCAAATTTTTTGCTGCCTGGTTCCTCGACTTTATGCTTTGCTAGAACTCTGAATTTCAGAGGGAGGAATGATTCCATGAGGAGACACAACAATGATTCCATGTAACTTGAAGTTAAGACTGCCACTTGGCCACTCTGGGTTCCTCATGCCTCTGAATCAACAGGCAAAAAACAGTTACACAAACCCTCCTGGCTGGATTGACTGATTCTGACCACAAAGGGGAAATCAAAGGGGAAATTGGACTGTTATTCCACAATGGATGTAAGGAAGAGGATGTCTAGAATGCAGGAGACTCCTTAGGGCATCTCTTAGTATTAGCATGCCCTGTGATTAAAGTCAATGGAAAACTATCACAACCCAATTAAGGCAAGACCACTAATAGCTCGGAGGCTTCAGGAATGAAGGTTGGTTCACTCTACCAGGCATAGAGCCATGACCAGCTGAGGTACTTAGTGAGGGCACAGGGAATACAGAATGCACAGCAAAAGAAGCTTCTTATAAATACCAGCTACAACGACATGACCAGCTATGGAAACAAGGACTGTAATCATTATAAGTATTTCTTCCTTATTGTGTTATATGTGTGTGCTTACGTGTAAATATATGGTAAGCAAATATCTGTGTTTTCTTCCTTCTCTTATCCCCTTGTTAAGTGACATAAGATATTTTGAATTTATATCATAGTATTTAAGTATTGTTTACTCTATAGTATTTATGTTCCAGGGTATCAAGGAGAGGAGTAAACACCACTCAAGGACTTTGCATCCTTTTCTGGAGAAAGGGTTAGTGCGTTTTCAGTTGTATACAGGATAGCTGTATTATGTTAGGTGGAAATACAATCTTATTATTTCCGTTACTTGGAAATTAAGTATGGTTTAAAAGAATTTCAAATCTTTAAAAATTCTGTATTAGTCAGGGCTCTCTAGAGCAGGGGTCTCCAACGTTTTTGCCACCAGGGACTGGTTTCCTGAAAGACAATTTTTCCACGGACTGGAGTTAGGGGAATGGGGATGGCTTCAGGATGATTCAAGCATGTTACATTATTGTGCAGTTTATTTCTATTACTATTACATTGTAACATATAATGAAATAATTATACAACTCGCCATAATGTAGAATCAGTGGGAGCCCTGAGTTTGTTTTCCTAGAACTAGACGGTCCCATCTGGGGGTGATGGAAGACAGTGACAGATCATCAGGCATTAGATTCTCATAAGCAGTGCGCAACCTAGATCTCTCGAATGCGGAGTTCACAATAGGGTTTGCGCTCCTATGACATCTAATGCTGCCGCTGATTTGACAGCATGCAGAGCTCGGGCAGTAATCCTCACTCATCTACAGTTCACCTCCTGCTGTGTGGCCTGGTTCCTAACAGGCCATGGTCCATGGTCCTAACAGTACTGGTCCATGGCCTGGGGGTCGGGGCCCCTGCTCTAGAGAGACAGAGATTTATCCTAAGGAATTGGTTCATGTAACTGTGGAGGCTGGCAATTTCAAAAGGTACAGGATAGGCCAGCAGAGAAGACTCACAGCTCAGGTCTGAAGGCTGCCTGCTGGCAGAACACCTTCTTTCTTGGTGGAGGTCACTCTTTTTTCTATTGAGGCTTTCAACTGATTAGATGGGAACTGCCAACATTATGGGGGTAATCTGCTTGACTCAAAGTCCACTGATTTAAACGTTAATCCCATCTAAAAACAACAACAACAAAAAACACCTTCACAGAAACATCTAGGATAATATTTGGCCAAGTATCTGGGTAACCAAGTTGACATGTAAAATCAACCATCACAAGTCAGCCTTGCTCCATACATATACATGTCCTTAAGATCGACGTCAGTGGTCACACAGTGTGCAAGGATGTGATCTATGACAGCAACAACAGGAAGCTGGAGAGATGGAGCTGTACAGGAGCACAGTATTTGGATTGCAATGAAATTATGCCGGGATTATAAAACTACCTTTTCAGATACTTAAGAAGGTAATTGCAATCTTCAAGAAACCAGTAAGAAAATAAATTTTTGGCTGGGTGCATGGTTCACGCCTGTAATCCCAACACTTTGGGAGGCCAAGGCAGGTGGATCACTTGAGGTCAGGAGTTTGAGACAGCCTGGCCAACATGGTGAAACCCCGTCTCTACTAAAAATACAAAAATTATCAAGGCGTGGTGTCTACTCCTTGTCTCAGGAGGCTGAGGCAGGAAAAACGCTTAAACCCAGCAGCCATAGGCTGCAGTGAGCCGAGATCGCAACACTGCACTCCAGCCTGAGTGACAGAGCAGACCCTCTCTCTCTGTATATATATAATATATATATAAAAGATATATATGTTTAAGATAAATATATACATACATATCTTTAAGATATATATATTAAAATAAGTATATATTTAAATATATATTTATTAAAGATATACATATACAAAATATATGTTTAAGAAAAAAGAAAATACATTTTAAAATATACAGAAAAGAAAAGAAGTAAGTGAAAAATGGTACATGCCAAGAAATAAAGTTTTTTTAAAAGGTGGTAAAGGAGGAACAAAATATATATAAGACATAAAGAAAACAAATAGTTGAAGAGCAGAAACAAATCCTTTCTTGTCAATAACTATGATAACTGAAAATAGTTTAACTCTGCAATTAAAAGGCAGAGATTGGCAGAGTGAGTAAAACAAAAGCAAAAAATAGACCATAATCATCTATATGCTACCCACAAGATTCCTGAATTATTTTTATTAATATTGAAAGACATTCTAAAAAACCCAAATTACACAAATCTTACTTAATAATGTACCATAATGATACATTATTATCATACATAATGTAAGTATCATACATAATGATAGTGATTCATGTCACTGATAAAAATGTGATTATTTAATAATAGTGTTGGGGCAACTAAAAAGGTGGCTGGAAAATAACAAAGTGTCTTCCTTACTTGCCTCTTACAACAAAATAAAGTCCAGGTGGCTCAATGACTTAATTATAAAATAGAAAACCACAAAATGACTGCAAATATATATGAAAAAATTTTTTTTTTTTTGAGACAGGGTCTTACTCTGTCATGCAAGCTGAAGTGCAATGGTGCGATCTCAGCTCACTGCAACCTCTGCTTTCCGGGTTCAAGCAATTCTCCTGCTTCAGCCTACCAAGTAGCTGGGACTACAGGCACGCCACTACACCCAGCTAATGTTTGTATTTTTAGTAGAAACAGGGTTTTGCTTTGTTGGTCAGGCTGGTGTCGAACTCCTGGCCTCAAGTGTTCTTGAACTCCTTGCCCACCTTGGTCTCTCAAAGTGCTGGGATTACAGGTGTGAGTCACCACGCCTGGCATTATATGGGAATTTTTGTTAGAAGTTTGGACCCGGCGCAGTGGCTCACGCCTGTAATCCCAACACTTTGGAAGGCCGAGGTGAGGGGATCCCTTGAGCCCAAGCGGTTAAGGCTACAGTGAACTATGATTCTGCCACCGCACTCCAGCCTGGTCAACAGAGTGAAATCCTATCTCAATCAATCAATCAATCAATCAATCAATGCATAATTTCCCTAATCTGTAAGAATTCATGTGACTCAATGATTAAAACAAACAAACAAACAAAAAAACCTAAACTTTTACAAGGAGTGAAGAAAACCTAGCAGAACCCGTGTACAAATGGTGTCTGTGTCATGAACAGATTCTTGACCTCATTCACAGGAAGAGAAATGCACATTTCGAGGAGTTTCCACGTCTCAGTCCTCGATGCTTGCTATGGCCTGCTCCCTGTGGTTGGAAGAGCCATCTCCCCTCTAGGATGGAAGTTCTCCAACTGCTCCTGCTCAGCCCATTGCAGTCCTGTCTCCCTGGTCTATCGTCTCCAACTGCAAATCCTAATGGGCTCAGTTGTGTCCCTCCTTCTCAGTATTTACAGCTTCTTCCAGGTGGACACCCTCAAGACAGAGGCTTCAAGCATCACCTATGTGCTACGGTCCCCAAATGTGCACTGCTAGCCCTGCCACACACTGTCCCCTCAGAGGCCAAGTTACCCTGAGCAGTTGAGTTTGTTGCCTTGATTGTCCTCATTCCCCACATGTCATCCATCCACACCCCAAATACTTCTTGAATTCTTCCTATTCCTGTCCTGCTCCCTGGTCTTGACTCTGGACCACAGCGATAGGAGCATTTACAGATGAGTTTGTGTCTGCTTCACACTGGGTTCTTCCTTCTCCATGCTCTGCTCCTGACAAGCCCACGCGTGCAATGTGAGAGTTTGCCCTCAGGCAAGCCTTTCCTTTGGCCCTTAGTCATGGAAAAGAAATGCGAATTTGTAAATGGATTTAACAAGCCACTACTTGCCATACTTACCAGCCCTGGAAACCTTCATGCAGCAATCGATTCTTACCTCATACACGCGGGGGAAAGAGGGAAAGAAGTGCGAGGTGAACCAAGCACACTTCAGGCCAGGGTCCTGCTGCATCTCTCGGGGCTCAAATGACCTTACAGGGCACCACGTAACAACCCAGGGGAGCACCTCACACTCAAGGCCCTCCACCTGCTTCCTGTCTTGCTCCGCTTCAATCCAGGAGTGGGCGCTTAGGATGCACATCCAATGCTGGTGGCCCTCTGCTGAAAACTTCTCAGGGACATCCATCACTCGCGAAATAAAATCCAACTTCCTCTGTGTAGGATTTGAACCCACCTGTCTCTCTAACTTCGTAACCCTCCACTCCCCACAGTAGTCCCCTGCCGTTGCTCCATCTTCCCCAACCCCTGACCCCCGACAATTGTTCCAGTGGAACCCTCCTAGGAGCACTCTTCCTGGTTCTCTGCACCTCTGGCCCTGCCCACCTCCGGATGTCAACCCAAAGTCACCATTGCCTGGAGGCCTCACCAGCTCCATCTCTGTTCCACTCAATTCTCCCTCAAGGTGCCTATCAGTCTCTCTGGCTGTCTCATTCATTTGTGTGTCTTGATACCATCCTAGCAGGAAGGCTCCAGAAGGACAGAGCCTAGAGCTGGAGGCACACAATGCCTCTCTGTGGCATAAAGAACCAGGAAGTGCAAAGGAAACAGACTGGAAGCTCATGGAGACAAGGGGAGGAGGGGCAAGGATCAGAGACCCATCTTAAACATACCAGGCGGACACAATCCCTCTGTGGGGCTGGATCTCTTTTGTTGTGGAGCCGCTCTTCGATGGGGAACTAGGGATTGTCGGGTGATCAGAGCACAGTCAGCTGAGACCTGTGGGGACAAAGCAGGGATGGGTGTGAGTGGCTTCCAGAGCTCACCCCTCCCAGGATCCACTCACATTCCCTTGACCCCAGGCACGCAAGCTAAACAGAACCCTCATCTTTCTTGCGGCTCTCACCTCTCAAACATCCTTTTGTGTTTGTTCGTCCCTTCGTATTTCAGGGAAGGCCAAGTAACATTCACTTGAAAAACTCTTCTAAACATGTTTACTCCAGAAAATGTGGGCAAGGGAAGTTTTTAGAAGAATACACAAACCACACGTGATAATCTCAGCTAAAGATAGCATCCATTAATATTTTGTCTCATTTAGTTCCACTGTTTTTCCATAGGTATGCCTATTCTCTCTCTCTTTCTCTCATTCGCTCTCTCTTACACAGACACACACACAAACAGACACATAGGCACACATACACATTTTTATAAATGGGGGTTATAATATAGCAAACTTAAAAAATTGGGATACAGGATCAAACATTAAATAATGAACTTCTGATTTGAAAAGGTGCCTGACACATAGACCAATGGACTAGATCAGAGAGCCCAGAAATGAACTTGCACATACAGCCATGCATTGATCAACATTGTTCTGAGCGATTGTGCTGTGTGAACATCAGAGAGTGTGCTTACACAAACCTAGATGGTGTAGCCTATGGCACACCTGGCCTATATGGTATAGTCTCTTGCTCCTAGGCTATAAACCTGTGTAGTATGTTACATAATTGCATGAAGCCACCATCATATATGCAGTCTGTTGTTGGCAGAAATGTTGTTATGTGGTGCATGACTGTATATACCAAGTAATTTTTGGAAAAGGTACCAAGACCATTTAATTGAGAGAGGACAATCTTTTTTAAAATGGTCTTGGGAAATATAGATATTGACTCATCACAAAACAATGACCTTGGTCGGACCTTTAACTTACATATATACAAAAATTAACTCAAAATGGATCCAAAATCTAACATAAAAGTGAAAACCCTAAAACTTAGGAGAAAACATAGGAAAGATTCTTCATGACCTTGGATTTGGCAATGATTTCTTGAATGTGATCCCCAAAATACAAGCAATATAGGAAAAAAATAGATAAATTGCACTATATAAAAATTAAAAACTTTTGTGCATCAAATGATAATCAATGGTAAAGGGGCAACCCACGGGAAGAGGAAAACATTTACTAGCCATATATCTGATAAAAGGTTAATATCTAAAATATATAAAAAACTCCAACTCAACAACAACAACAACAACAAGCCAACAATGTGGTTAAGAAATGAACAAAGAACTTGAATGGTAACAAGCTCCTGAGCAGCCAATGTGTCGAAGAAGAAATCAAAGGAAAATTTAAAAATATATTAAGAAAATGAAATGGAAAGATAACATAACCAAATTTATGGGATGCAGCAAAAGCAGTGTTAAGAGGAAATGGCAATAAATGCCTACATCAAAAAAGAAGAGAGATCTCAAATACAAAGACTTAATGTTGTACCTCAAGGAAATAGAATAAAAGATACACTAAGCCCACAGTTAGCAGAACAAAAGAAATAATAAAAATCAGAGCAAAAATAAATAAAATAGAGGCTAGAAAAAAATACAAAAGACTATCAAAATTCTGTTAGTTACTTGAAAAAAATAAATGAAATCAACAAACCTGTAACTAGACTAAGAAAAAAGAAAGAAGACAAATAAATCAAATAAAAAATGAATGAGGAGGCCAGGTGAGGTGGCTCACACCTATAATCCCAGCACTTTGGGAGGCCAAGACGGATGAATCACTTGAGGCCAGGAGTTGGAGACCAGCCTCACCAACATGGCAAACCCTTATCTCTACTAAAAAAAAAAAAAAAAAAAAAAAAGGCCAGGCATGGTGGAGCACACCTGTAATCTCAGTTACTTGGGTGGCTGGGGCACAAGAATCACTTGAACCTGGGAGGCGAAAGTTGCAGTAAGCCGAGATCATCCCACTGCACTCCAGCCTGGGCAACAGAGGGAGACTCTGTCTCAAAGAAAACAAAAAACAAACAAACAAAAAAAAACCAAGGAGACACATTACAATGGATACCACAGAAATGCAAAGGATGATATGAAAATATTACGAACAATTATATGCCAAAGGATTGAACCACCTGGAAGAAATGGACAAATTTCTAGACGCATACAACCTACCAATACTGAATCATGAAGAAAGAGAAAATCTGAACAGACCAGTAATGATTAAGGATATTGAATCAGTAACGAAAAGTCTCCCATCAAAGAAATACCCAGGACCTAGATGGCTTCACTGCTGAATTCAGCAAAACATTTAAACAAGAACTAAAACCAGTCCTTTCTAAACTTTCCCAAATAAATTATAGAGGAGGGAATACTTCCAAACTTATTTTTCAAGGCTTGCATTACCTTGATACCAAAGCCAGAATAGAACACTGTAAGAAAAGAAAATTATAGGCCAATATCTCTAATAAACACAGATGCAAAAATCTCCAACAAAATACCAGTAGACAAAATTCAATAGCTCATTAAAAGAATCATTCACCATGATGAAATGGAATTTATTCTGGGATGCAAAGATGGTTCAACATATGAAAATCAATAAATGTGATATACCATATTAACAAAATCAAGGACAAAAACCATGTGATCACCTCAATAGATGTAGAAAAAGCACTTGACAAAACACGACATTCTCTCATGATAAAAACTCTCACTCAACAAATTAGGTGTAAAAGGAATGTATCAACACAAAAAAGCCTTATATGACAAGCTTACAGCTAATATACTCAGCAGTGAAAAGTTGAAAGCTTTTCCTTTAATATCAGGAACAACACAAGGATGCTCACTCTCACCACCTCTTTTCAACATGGTACTGGAAGTCGTAACCAGAGCAATTAGGCAAGAAAAAGAAAAGAATTATTAGATATTCAAATAGAAAAGGAAGAAGTAAAATTGTCTATTTGCTGATGACATGATCTTATATACAGAAAACCCTGAAGACTCCACCAAAAAACTGTTAGAAATGGTAAACAAATTCAGTAAAGTTGTGGGATACAAAATCAACATATGAAAATCAGTAGCATTTCTATATATTAATAATGAACTATATGAAACAGACATTAAGAAAACAAACCTATTAAGAGCAATGACCAAAAAACAAACAAACAAACAAACTTAGGAGTAAATGTAATGAAGTGAAAGACCTGTACACTGAAAACCATAAAACACTGATGAACAAAATAGAAGAGACAAATAAGTGGAAAGAGACACCAACGCATGAAAATAAATGCTCATGACTTGGAAGAACTAATATTGTTAAAATGTCCATACCATCCAAAACAATCTATAGACTCAATGTAATCACTATCAAAATTCCAATATCATTTTTCACAGAAATAGAGAAAACAATTCTAAAATTCATATGCAGCCATAAAAAAAACCAAATAGCCAAAGCAATCATGAGCAAAAAGTACAAAGCAGGAGGCATCACACTACCTGATTTCAAACTATTCTAGAAAGCAATAATAATTAAAACAGCATGGCACAGGTATAAAAATACACACATTGACCACCAATGGAACAAAATACACAGCCTAGAAATGAATCCACATAGCTATGGTCAATTGATTTTTGCCAAAAGTGCCAAGAATATACGATGGGGGAAAAAAAAAGTCCCCACAATAAATGGTGTTAGGAAAGCTGGATATCCACATGCAGAAGAATGAAACTGGACCCTTATCTTACACCATATATGAAAATCAACTCAAAATGGATTAAAGACTTAAATATATGACCTGAAACCATTAAACTACTAGAAGAAAACATAGGGGCTAAGACTACACAACATTGATCTGGGCAACATGTTTTTAGATTTGACCCCAAAAGTGCTAACAACAAAAGCAAAAATAGACAAATGGAATTATATCAACATAAAAAGTTTCTGCACAACCTGAGGTCAGGAGTTCAAGATCAGCCTGATCAACATGGAGAAACCCCATCTCTACTAAAAATCCAAAATTAGCTGGGCATGGTGGCGTGTGCCTGTAATCCCAGCTACTTGGGAGGCTGAGGCAGGAGAATCGCTTGAACCTGGGAGGTGGAGGTTGTGGTGAGCCAAGATCATGCCATTGCACTCCCGCCTAGCCAACAAGAGCGAAATTTCGTCTCAAAAAAAAAAAAAAAAGTTTCTTACAACAAAGGAAACAACAGAGTGAAGCGATAAGCTACAGATTGGGAGAAAATATTTGCATACCATACATCTGATAAGGGGTTAATATCTAAAATATATAAGGAACTCAAATAATTCTATTCAAAGAGAACAAATAATCTGATTACAAAATGGACAAGGGACCTGAGTAGACATTTCTCAGTAGAAGACACACAAATGGTCAATAGATATATTAAAAAAAATTCAACATCACGAATCATTAGGGAAGTGTAAATTAAAACCACAATGAGATATCATTCCATACCCATCAGACTGGCTACTATGGAAAAGATGAACAGTAACAAGTGTTGGTGAGGATACCATGAAAAGGGAACCCTTGCTCACTGTTGGTGGGAATATAAATTAGTACAGCCATTATGGAAGGCAGTATGAAGGTGCCTCAAAAAACTAAAAATAGAATTATTATATGATCCAGCAATCCCACTTCTGGGTATTTACCAAAAAGATTTGAAATCAGTATGTCAAGGAGATATCTGCACTTCCATGTTCATTGCAGCTCTATTTACAACAGCCAAGTTATGGAATCAACCTATGTCCACCAACAGATGAATGGATAAAGAAAATGTGGTATGTAGACAATACAGAACACTATTCAGCCTTTAAAAAGACAGAAATTTTGTCACTTGCAACAACATGTATGGAATTGGAATACATCATGCTAAGTGAAATAAGTTAGGCACAAAAAAAGAAATACTGTATGTTTTCATATGTGAAATTGAAAACAACTAGGCTGGATGCAGTGGCTCATGCCTGTAATCCCAGCACTTTGGGAGGCTGAGGTGGGGTGGATCACCTGAGGTCAGGATTTCCAGACCAGCCTGGCCAACATGGTGAAATCCTGTCTCTATTAAAAATACAAAAATTAGCTGGGCGTGGTGGTGGGCACCTGTAATCCCAGCTACTCAGGCGGCTAAGGCAAGAGAATCACTTGAATTCAGGAAGCAGAGGTTGCAGTGAGCTGAGACTGCACCATTGCACCCTAGCCTGGGCAACAAAAGCAAAACTCTTGTCTAAAAAAAAAAAGAAGAAAGAAAAGAAAGAAAAGAAAAGAAAAAAGAAAAGAAAAGAAAAGAAAAGAAAAGAAAAGAAAAGAAAAGAAAAGAAAAGAAAAGAAAAGAAAACAACCGAACTCAGAAGTGGAGAGTAGAATGGTTACCAGAGTCTGGGGGTGGGGCAATGGGGAGATGATAGTCAAAGGTACAAAGCATCAGTTAGGAGGAATAAGGTTTTTGAGATCTGTTGCACAGTGCAAAGAATATAGTTAATAACAGCATAATGTACATTTCAAAATTGCTAAAAGAATAAATTTCAAATGTTCTCACCATAAAAATGGTAAGTATTTGAAGTGATGGACGTTAATTAGCTGATTTAATTATTCCATATTGTATGCATAAATCGTAACATAACTTTGTAACCTATAAATCCCCATAAATACATACAATTTATTGGGACTTGCCATATTGCCCAGGCTGGTCTTGAATGCCTGGGATCAAGCAGTCCTCCTGTCTGAGCCTCTCAAAGTGTTGGGATTACAGGCATGAGCCACTGTGCCTGGCCATAATTTCTTAATTTACAATAAAAATTTTTTAAAAAATTTAAAAAGGGCAAAGGACTTGAAAGACATTTCTCCAAAGAAGATAAGTAAATGGCCCATAAGCACATGAAAAGATGCTCAACACCACTAACATCTGCTATATTAAAAACAACAGCATGGAAAGTAACAAGTGCCGGTGAGGTGTGAAGAAACTGGAACCTTTGTGCCCTGTTGGTGGGAATGTAAAACGCACACTGTGAAAAACAGTACTGTGGCAGGCCAGGTTTCACTAACTCAGCCCTCCATCACAATTGTGTCGGTACTGACTGAGCGGTTAAGTTAAATATTAAAATCTAAAAAAAGCCAGTGCCCTTATACAAAGGCTGGGATGTAACAAAAGCCCATCAAGAGTTTTGCCCAGGCTTTTCCTGGGCCTTAAAGCATGACAAAATAACGAAGGAATTCTTAACAGGACCCATTTAGGATTAAACAAGTTTTATTGGGGGTCTGAAGAAACTCCCCAGGCCTCCACGAACAAGTGTATGGGAAGTCTGAAGGAACTCCCCAAACCTCCATGATTTAGCAGGAGGCAAGAAAAGGGTAACCACCCCAGCACCTGGACCCATTTAGGTTAAGTAAATTTACTGAGGCTCCAGAGGAAGGCCTTCAGGACTCAGACCTTAGTTACAGATTAAAAGAAGTTAATCATTTATGTCTTTAAGTGAATGCACTCTTACACATAGGCATATAGCTTAGAAGGGATATAAACTCTGAAAAACTTTGTAACTTTGAGTTGGTCTGGCGATAATTTCCAGGACTTCTCCCCGTAACCAGTTTCAGAAATAAAAACTCTCTTCCTCCCCAGTTCATCTATATCTCATTATTGGGTGACAAGAAGTAGCAGCCCCACCCTCAGTTTGGTCTGGGAACAAAAAACTCTCCTGCCAGGAGATAAGAACAGTGCTGTGTTCAGCAGCTGGCAGCTTGCAATGAGACAGTCTTCAGGAGGATCCCAGCAGCTATCGGGTGATGTTTCCCCTGGGAACCTCCAGAGGGCTGTTTATGTGCAAATCTGCACGTCCCTTTCTCTACTGGAGAGGAACGGAGATAAAGAGCGGACATGCTCAAAGGGTAAGTCAATGGGATCCTATGCCAGGAGCCTATTGTTTTCCCATTTGGGCTTGGTAAGCCATTTGTCCGGTACTGCAAAGGGAAGCAATAGGGCTGGCTCATACACCCACTTTCCCTTTGGTTGATATCAGGTTTTGCGTTAGTTTTGAGAGTCTGTTTTGCCGTTGTGCACTTCCCCTTGTGTTTTTCTGAAATGTTTCCATGTGTTTGTGTGTCTGTCTTGTTCCTTTCGATAACATGTAAACTTGAAAATGGGAAGTATTGGGTCCATCTCTGCTGAAAGGCCTCTGAGAAGGAGAAAGGTTTTTTGAAACTCAGTGATTGAGAGTCAGCTTAATTAAAGGCTAATATTCAAAATGTGTATGTACGTGTGTGGGTGTGTGCACGCGTGAAGGCCTTTAAACGGCCTTCATGTTTTTGGTTTTATTTCTCTCTCTCCTAGGGCCTTACCTTATGGTCAAACATTGACATCGGGTAAATGTGTCTATAAGGTTTTATTAAAAATTGGATTTAACATTAATAGTACACTAATGTAAAGGTGAAATGTGGCTTATTTGATATAAAAATTATACAGGAAGCATTGTTAAACATGAAATGGTGTTTGGCTTTCTTTGGGCTATATGTGCATAAATATGTTATTGGTATGTGTTCCAAGGTTATGGAAGACTCCTATAATTCTGATATATCTTAGTGTATGTTATCAGTAGTAATTATAATTGTTATATTAAAATTATTGTGTGCCACAGAGGTAACAGATAACCTTGTCATCAATTGTGTCTTTAACTATGGCTACCCTAAAACTTTTTGTCATCCATAAATTTGTTGTCTTGTTTTGGTCCTCTTTAGAAGGTAGTTTTATAATTAGCTGTAAAGCTCTGACAGGTGCTCTTGAATGCAGGTTTCTGATAACTTTGGAGGCTGTGACATCAGAATAGAGGAAAAATGTTCACAACTCTTGAAGAGTTAAAATGTTCATTAATATCAAACAGGACAGGAATTAACTGCATGAACTAAACTAATAGGAGACTGAAGTGATCTTTTTGACTTTTGGCTTAAAATGTTGCTAATCCTTTGTTTTGCTTTTCAGAGTCAAGGAAAACTTCTTTTGAGCTATTAACACCTTTTAACAATTAAGTGTACAGTATACTTCTATGAACAAAATTTGAAGCATATTTGTTTCTCTCTACCTGATTTTCTCCAGAATTTGGAAACTATTTGTGAGTATTCTTAAGTTATGGCAATATAGTTATTTGCATAAGTGCAGTAAGAATCTGTTTTCTTTTGTAACAGGACACGATTGGAAAAACTGGTTATTTTACCAAGGCTTTGACTTTGCTCTCCTTTAAGGAATCAAACTTGACTTATGAAGCCAAGAAAGCCCTTGGAAACTGGCCTCATATTTTGTGTACATAGACCCTGTACAGGGTTTCTGACCTGTGGTAAGTAAAGAATGTCACTTTCTGACAGGCCGGGAACCCCAAGTTATCTTGAAACCTCAAAAAGAGAGGAATTCACCCAACTCATAGGTATTTGATGGTACAAATCCATGGTTGGGCTCGGCTTAGAAGGGTCTTATCTCAGATTCCTTCTACGGAACAAAGTTCTATCAAAGCCAATTTAAAAGGCGTACGTAAAAAATTATTATTCTTGCTGCAAGGTATACAAATAATTAGGACAAGTACAATAAAGCAAACCAGTCCTACCATGATTTGTCTTTTAATAAAAATGGGAAACTAGAGAGAAAAAAATTATATTTCAAAAACTATAGTTACACCTGTTGTTAAATTCTAGTCTTCCTCAATGTTTTTCAGTTTTTATTATTTTCTACAGTTTGGATTAAATTCTAATTTTTCTGGCTGCAAGTCTCAAAAATGTTTTCAATTTTTTCCTTTCTCTTTTCCTTTTTCCCCATTTTCCCTAACTGGAAATCACTGAAACCTAAGCTGTGCTTTCTTAAAGCCCTGTGAACTGAAAACTAGGTGTTTCAGCAGGCACTGCCTCTAAGCCCCTAAAACAGAGTGCTACCGGGAACAAATCGACCTCCTCCACTCCAGCAGTGCATTTGGTGCCCCATAATGACGACCCTCTCTCAGCAGGAAGTAGCCAGAAAGATTATGACGCCCCATCTCCCTATGATTCTCATGATAAATAGATATACAAGCATGATAGAAATCATGCACAAATTGACAGTGGGGATTGTGGCAGTCCAGTTTTCACTAATGCAGGCCTCCATCACAACTGTTTCAGTACTAATCAAGTGCTTAAGTTAACTATTAAATGCTTAAAAAAAAAAAAAAAAAAAAAAAAAAACAGCCAATGCCCTTATACAAAGGCTGGAATGTAACAAAAGCCCATCAAGAGTTTTGCCTAGGCCTTAAAGCATGACAAAATAATAGAGGAATTCTTAACAGGACCTATTCAGGATTAAACCAGTTTTATTGGGGGTTTTGAAGAAACTCCCCAGGCCTCCACAAACAAGTGTATTGGAAGTCTGAAGGAACTCCCCAAACCTCCGTGGTTTAGCAGGAGACAAGATAAGGGTAACAACCCCAGCACCTGGACCCATTTAGATTAAGTAAATTTACTGAGGCTCCAGAGGAAGGTCTTCAGGACTCAGAGCTTAGTTATAGATTAAAAGAAGTTAATCACCTATGTCTTTAGATGAATGCACTCTTACATGTAGACATATAGGTTAGAAGGTATATAAACTCTGAAACACTTTGTAATTTTGAGTTGGTCTGGCAATAATTTCCAGGCCTTCTCCCTATAACCAGTTACAGAAATAAAAACTCTCTTTATTCCCAGTTCATTGGCATCTCATGATTGGGTAGCAAGAAATAGCAGCCTGACCCTCAGTTTGGTCCAGGAACAGTATGGTGGTTCCTCAAAAAATTAAAAGTAGAATTACCAGATGATCCAGCAATCCCACTTCTGGGTATATATCCAAAAGAACTGAAAGCAGGGTTTCCATGTTTATAATTTCATTGAAGCACATATATACTGTCCTTAGAGTCGTCAGCTTTAAAACTATAAATACAGTATTACCTAAATGCCCTACTATAATAAGTAGATTTACTTTGTTTTTTCAGGACTTGTTTTTGCCTGATAAGACTCAGGAATTCCGAAATGTGAAGGTAAGTGTCTCAATTCTTTTTCTTGTAGCATGAATCAAGTGTATTTATCAGTAACACTTATGACTATAGAATATAATAATTTGGCGTATTATTCATATTACATATATATTATTCATTACTTTTATTTTAAAAATAGTTTAATTATGGCCGGATCCAGTGGTTCACGCCTGTAATTCCAGCACTTTGAAAGGCCGAGGTGGGTGGATCATGAGATCAGGAGATCGAGACCATCCTGGTCAACATAGCAAAACTCCGTCTCTACTAAAATACAAAAATTAGCCTGGCGTGGTGGTCCATGCCTGTAATCCCAGCTACTTAGGAGGCTGAGGCAGGAGAATCGCTTGAACCAGGGAGTGGGAGGTTGCAGTGAGCAGAGATTGTGCCACAGCACTCCAGCCTGGTGACAGAGCAAGACTCTGTCTCAAAAAAAAAAAAAAAAGTTTAATTTGAGCTTTTTTTTTTTTTTTTAACAAATGAGATTATGGACATTAATGTATATTTTCTGGTAGGTATCTCTCTTTTTTCTTTTTTTTTGCTATGACAATTCCAACTTCCCAGAGACCTCCCATTTGCCTTTTCGTTAGGGTAAAAGCTTTGCTCTCATTAAAGTACAAAGGTATTCTTTGGAAGCAGATTATTTTAGTTTCATAGTAGAGATGCATTTGATCATTTTATGTGTAATCTTTTTGCCCTATTCAGGTATAATTGTTTTCCTTTCGTTTATAATGCATAAGTTTTTGTGTTGTTGTTTTTTGAGACAGAGTCTTGCTCTGTCCCCTAGGCTGATGTGCAGTGGTATGATCTCAGCTCACTGCAACCTCTACCTATTGAGTTCAAGCAATTATCCTGCCTCAGCCTCCCGAGTAGCTGGGATTACAGGTGTGTGCCGCCACACCTGGCTAGTTTTTGTATTTTTTGTAGAGACGTGGTTTTGCCATGTTGGCCAGGCTGGTCACGAACTGCTGGCCTCAAGTGATCCACCAGCCTCGGCCTCCCAAAGTGCTGGGATTACAGGTGTGAGCCGCCGTGCCCAGCTATAATGCATACATTTTCTCACCTTTGAGTAACAGTAAAGTTCATTTATATGTCCATCCCAAGATGACTTCAGTGCAAATGCTTCGAGAGCACCTGGCTCTACAGGTCATACTTGGCCTCTAAATCCTTCTTTTATATTTATTTATTTATTTATTTAGAGACTGAGTTTCCCTCTTGTCGCCGAGGCTGGAGTGCAGTGGCGTGATCTCAGCTCACTGCAACCTCCGCCTCCCAGGTTTAAGCAATTCTCCTGCCTCAGCCTCCCGAGTAGTTGGGATTACAGGCATGCACCACCATGCCCAGCTAATTATTGTATTTTTAGTAGATACAGGGCTTTACCATGTTGGCCAGGTTGGTCTCAAACTCCTGACCTCAAGTGATCAGCCCACCTCGGCCTCCCAAAGTGCTGGGATTACAGGCATGAGCCACCGTGCCCAGCCCAAATCCTTCTTTCTGTTATTAGTAGAAAAACAATATAGAGTATTGGAATATCCTTATTCTGTTTTGAGTCCTAATTACTCATGTAGGTTTTCTTTTTCTTTTTGGAATCCTAGTTGCCTAGATGTTGGTTTTTGTTCAATCCCACCCAACAATATATTTGACTTGTTCTTTTCTGCCTAACCTGACAAACTTCATTGTGCTCCTTCTTTGTTGGTTAGTTTTGTGAAAGGAATCATCATTTAAGACCACTGTTTACTTTTTTTGTTTTTGAGAAAGAGTCTTGCTCTGTGGCCCAAGCTAGAGTGTAGTGGCATGATCGGGGCTCACTGCAACCTCTGCCTTCCAGGTTCAGGCAATTCTCTTGCTTCAGCCTCTCAAGTAACTGAGATTACAGGCACCCACGACCACGCCTGACTAATTTTTGTATTTTAGTGGAGATGGGGTTTTGCCATGTTGGCCAGGCTGGTCTCAAACTCCTGACCTCAAGCGATCCACCCACCTCTGCCTCCAGAAGTGCTGGGATTACAGGCTTGAGTTACCTCGCCTGGCCGAGATCACTGTTTCTATGCTTGTTTTACACTTCATGTATTTTGAAGTGCATTAATTTATTTAGCATTCATGACTTGAATAATTTCACCAGATAAGTACTTTTTGGTAATTTGTAATGAGTTCTTCCAGTTCTTATACTTTGCTTGGTACTTGTCATAAATATGTAAAGGTAAAAGAAATAATTTTTCTGTATTCTGGCAAGCATAATTTTATGTAATGAATCATTCGTTTTTTTCTTTAAAAAAGTAGAGTTTCAAACAGATATTGGTACACCCATGTTTAAAGCAGTATTATTCACAACAGCCGAAAGAGGGAAGCAATCTGTCTCCATCATATGAATGGATACATAAAATGTGGTACATGCATACAATGGAATTTTATTCACCTTAGAAAAAGGAAATGCTGACAAATGCGACAACATGGATGAACCTTGAGGACATTACGCTACATGAAATAAACCAGTCAGAAATGATGAATACTGACTGGGCGCGGTGGGTCACACCTGTAATCCCAGCACTTTGGGAAGCTGAGGCAGGTGGATCACCCGAGGTCAGGAGTTCAGGACCATCCTGGCCAACATGGTGAAACACTGTCTCTACTTAAAACACAAAAATTAGCCAGGTGTGGTGGCGGGCACCTGTAATCCCAGCTACTCGGGAGGCTGAGGCAGGAGAATCATCTGAACCCATGAGGTAGAGGTTGCAGTGAGCGGAGATCACACCTTTGCACTCTAGCATGTGTGACAGAGCAAGACTGTCTAAAAAAAAAAAAGGCAAATACTGTATGATTCCAATTATATGAGGCACTTAGAGTAGTTAAATTCATAAAAACAGAAAGCATGGTTGTTTTCAGAGGCGGGGTAAAGGGGAGAATTAGAAGCTATTTAATGGGTACAGGATTTCACTTCTGCAAGTCAAAAAGTGTTCTGGAGATTGGTTACACAACAATGTGAATGTTAACACAGCTGAACTGTACATTTAAAATAGTTATGATGGTAAATTTTACTAAATATGTGTAGTAATTTTATCACAAATAAATATTTTTTTAAAAACAGGTATCTGATAAGCTGTCTCCAAAATATCCTGTCAATGCCCCACTAAATACCAAAGAGTCACAGACAAGAGAAAACAACAGTACAGCTATTCAGGAGAGGATCTCTGTGCTATAAATGACATAAGAGCTATTGGAGAAATTTGTTGGTGGTGGTGGTGGTGTGTTTTTTCTGTTTTCTGTTTTTTATTTTTTTAGATGGCGTTTCGCTCTGTCACGCAGACTGGAGTGCAATGGCGTGATCTCGGCTCACTGCAACCTCCGCCTCCTGGGTTCAAGCGATTCTCCTGCCTCAGCCTCCCGAGTAGCTGGGATTACAGCTATATGCCACTGCACCTGGCTAATGTTTCACATTTTTGGTAAAGATGGGGTTTCACCATGTTGTCCAGGCTCGTCTTGAACTCCTGACCTCAAGTGATCCTCCCGCCTCGACTTCCCAAAGTGCTGGGATTACAGGCATGAGCCACTGTACCCACTATATTGGAGAAATTTGAATATAGTCTGAGGATTAGCTGTAGTAATGTGTTGATGTTAATGCTCTCATTTTGAATGCTATGTCATGGTTATGGGGGAGAATGTTCTTATTTGTACAAAGTATGCACCAAAGTGTTGAGGAATGATGTCCATGAAGTCAATGCTGAGTTTTCAGATGGTTCAGTGAAAAGTATTTGTGTCGTTTTTGCAAATTTCCTGTAATTTTGAGAGTGTTTTAAGATAAAAAGTGAAATTTAGACTATAAAAGTCAAAATGAAAACATTTTGTTGAGCTCAGTTCAACTGCCTGAATTTAAGCAAGACAAAATGCAGCCCTCTTCCATAAAAGCCTGTCCAGTATTTGGTGACAGCGAAGCTAACATGTGTCCCTCAAATTGTCCCTTCCTCTGGCTGGGCCCTCCCTGGCTTCAGACATCTATGTCCCCTTTCTCTGCCGTCACATTCCTATTCTCTCCTGTCTTCCCTGGCTCTCCTTCTGATAGGTTCTCTCCTTCGACATTTTATTATGAAAATTTTCAAGCACTCGATAAAGTTTGCAGATTTGTGCAATGAATACCCACAACAGCAAAATGCGTATATATTTTATATATATATATATATAAAATATATAATTTAGACTGTTTGTATATATATTCAGACAATTTAGACAGAGTCTCACTCTGTTGCCCAGACTGGAGTGCAGTGGCATGATCTTAGCTCACTGCAGCTTCCGCCTCTCAGGTTCAAGCTATCCTCCTGCCTCAGCCTCCCAAGTAACTGGGATTACAGGCACACACCACTATGCCTGGCTAATTTTTTTATATCTTTAGTAGAGATGGGGTTTCACCATGTTGGCCAGACTGGTCTTGAACTCCTAACCTCAAGTGATTGAGGCCTTCCAAAGTGCTTACAGGCATGAGCCACCATGCATGGCCAAAATGCATAATTCTCAAGTGTACCATTCAGTAAGTTTTGATAAATTCATACACATGTATAACCCAAATCCTTTATTTAAAATCATACAACGTGAGGATAACCACAGAAAATCCCTATAGCCCCTTCTCAGATAATCCTAATTGACAAGACCACTCAAAGAAGTGATTCGTTTTTCCACGATCAATCAGTATTGCCAGTTCCAAAATCTTGAATACATATACGCATTTTCGTGAGCCTTTTTTTTTTTTTAGACGGAATCTTGCTGTGTCACCCAGGCTGGAGTGCAGTAGCGCAACCTCAACTCACTGCAAGCTCCGCCTCCCAGGTTCATGCCATTCTCCTGCCTCAGCCTCTCGAGTAGCTGGGACTACAGGCGCCCGCCACCACGCCCGGTTATTTTTTTTGTATTTTTAGTAGAGACGGGGTTTCACCGTGTTAGCCAGGATGGTCTCAGTCTCCTGATTCATGATCTGCCCGTCTTGGCCTCCCAAAGTGCTGGGATTACAGGACGTATGTTTTCAATCATCTTCTATTTCGGCTGGGCGCAGTGGCTCAGGCCTGTAATCTCAGCACTTTGGGAGGCCAAGGCGGGCGGATCATTTGAGGTCAGGAGTTCAAGACCAGCCTGACCAACATGGACAAACCGTGTCTCTACTAAAAATACAAAAAAATTAGCTGGGCATAGTGGCACATGCCTGTAGTCCCAGCTACTTACGAGGCTGAGGCAGGAGAATTGCTTGAACTCAGGAGACAGAGGTTGTAGTGAGTTGAGATCGTGCCACTGCACTCCAGTCTGGAAGACAGAGTGAGATCCCGTTTCAAAAAAAAAGAAAGATTTTGTCCATTTTACCCACGTTACCAAATTTATTTATTGGCCTAAAGTTATTGATAAGATCTCTTTATTATCCTTTTAATGGTGCATAGTTTTTAATACTAAACCATTAACTCCTGATTAACACTGGTACTTTCTGTTCTCTTTTTTTCTCTGTTCGTCTAGTTAGAAGGTTATTCATTTTGTTGATAGTTTTAGAGAACAAACTTTTGATTCAGTTTGATTCTTTTTATTGTTTGTATTCGATTACATTGATTTTTTTTTTTTTTTTTTGAGGCGGAGTCTCACTCTGTCTCCCGGACTGGAGTGCAGTGGCCAGATCTCAGCTCACTGCAAGCTCCGCCTCCCGGGTTTACGCCATTCTCCTGCCTCAGCCTCCCGAGTAGCTGGGACTACAGGCGCCCGCCACCTCGCCCGGCTAGTTTTTTGTATTTTTAGTAGAGACGGGGTTTCACCGTGTTAGCCAGGATGGTCTCGATCTCCTGACCTCGTGATCCGCCCGTCTCGGCCTCCCAAAGTGCTGGGATTACAGGCTTGAGCCACCACGCCCGGCCGATTACATTGATTTTTAACCCTCCTTGTTATTTCCCTTGGTTTTAATTTGCACTTACATTTTATAATTTATTAATGGGGTTCTTCAGGTCATGGATTTGATTCAGTGCTTTTTTTTCTTAATAGCTTTGGTGAGGTCTAATTCACATAATTAACAATTATATTCACATAATTCACTCATTTAAAGTGCATAGCTTAATGGTTTTTAATATACTCATGGAGTTATGCCACCATCACTATAATCAATTTTAGAACATTTTCATCACCCCCAAAAGAAACTCTATATCATTGAGGGTCATTCTCCATTTCCCTTAACTCCCATTCTTTTAATAGAACCATTGAAAGCTACACATTTTACTCTAAGAACCATATTAGTGGCCGGGCGTGGTGACACATGCCTGTAATCCCAGCACTTTGGGAGGCCAAGGCAGGTGGGTGATGAGGTCAGAAGTTCAAGACCAGCCTGACCAACATGGTGAAACCCCGTCTCTACTAAAAATACCAAAATTAGCTGGGTGTGGTGGTGTGTGCCTGTAATCCAGCTACTCAGGAGGCTGAGGCAGGAGGATCCCTTGAACCTGGGAGGCAGAGGTTATAATGAGCCGAAATCACACCACTGCACTCTAGCCTGGGCAACAGAGTGAGACTCCATCTCAAAAAAAAAAAGAGAAACATATTAATAGCTTCCCCACAAGTTTTGATAAGTTAAGTTTTCATTATCATTTATTTTGAAATATTTTTGAATTACTTTTTAATTTCTCCTTTGAACCATGGATTATTTATTTATTTATTTATTTATTTATTTATTTTTTTGAGACGGAGTCTCACTCTGTCGCCCAGGCTGGAGTGCAGTGACCGGATCTCAGCTCACTGCAAGCTCCGCCTCCCGGGTTTACGCCATTCTCCTGCCTCAGCCTCCCGAGTAGCTGGGACTACAGGCGCCTGCCACCTCGCCCGGCTAGTTTTTTGTATTTTTTAGTAGAGACGGGGTTTCACCGTGTAGGCCAGGATGGTCTCGATCTCCTGACCTTATGATCCGCCTGTCTCGGCCTCCCAAAGTGCTGGGATTGCAGGCTTGAGCCACCGCACCCGGCCCATGGATTATTTATAAGTGTGTTGCTTAGCATCCAAATTTGGAGGTCTTTATAGACATTCTTATCTACTTCCAATTGAATTTCATTGAGATCAGAGAACATACATGATATGAGTTCTCTTTTTTAAAAGAAACTTTACTTAGACTTATTTTATAGCCCAGAATATGGGCTATAAAATGAGTGAGGGTACCATCTTCACTAGAAGAGAATGAGTTTTCAATAGATGCATGTGTGCTCTATAAATGCCAATTAAGTCAAGGTGGTTCAGATCTTTTATGACTTTACTGATATTTTTGTCAAATTGTTCCATTAATTGCTTAAAACAGTGTGTTATAATTTCCTCTGAATTTTTTTTTTTTTTTGAGATTGGAGTCTCACTTTGTTGCCCAGGCTGGAGTGCTGTGGCATGATATCGGCTCACTGCAACCTCAACCTCCTGGGTTCAAGTGATTTACCTACCTTAGCCTCTCCAATAGCTGGGATTACAGGTGTACACCACCACACCTGGCTACTTTTTGTATTTTTAGTAGAGACAAGGTTTCTCTATTTTGGCAAGGCTGGTCTCAAACTCCTGACCTCAGGTGAATCCGCCTACCTTGCCCTCCCAAAGTGCTGGGTAAATTTTTGCTTCATTTATTTTGAAGCTCTATTATTGAGGACATATACTTTATGCTCATTATGCCTACTGGATGAAATAACTATTTCAACACTACAAAGATCCCTTTTCATGTCTTATAATATTCTTGGCCTTAAAATCCACCTCATATGATATTAAGATCATTACTTGATCTTAATATTACTTGATATTAAGGCTTATTACTTGAATGGTATCTCTGTTTTCATCCATTTGCTCCTAATATACCTGTATTTTGCTTTTAAATTCCATCTCTTGGCTGGGCACAATGGCTCATGCCTGTAATCTCAGCACTTGGGGAGGCTGAGGCAGGGGGATCACCTGAGGTCTGGTGTTCAAGACCAGACTGGCCAATATGGTGAAACCCCATCTCTACTAAAAATACAAAAATTAGCCAGGCATGGTGGCACCTGCCTGTAATCCCAGCTACTTGGAAGGCTTAGGCAGGAGAATCACTTGAACCCAGCAGGCAGAGGTTGCAGTGAGCTGATATCCCGCCACCGTACTCCAGCCTGGGCAATAGACCAAGACTCTGTCTCAAAAAAAAAAAAAAAAAAAAAATTCCATCTCTTATAAACATTATGTAGTTGAGTCTCACTTTTTCATCCTTCTAACCATATCTACCTTTGAGTTATAGTCTTTGGTGGATTTACAATTAGTGTAATTATTAATATAGCCAAAATAATTCTATAATTTTACCATTTTTTGTCAATTCTATTTCTTTTACCTGTTCCTTCTTACCTGCATATTTAATGTTAATTGAGTATGTTTTAGAATTCCATTTTAATTGTACATTGGCTTTTTGTTTTTTTTTTTTTTCAGATGGAGTTTCGCTCTTGTTGCCCATGCTGGAGTGCCATGGCATAATCTCAACTCACCGCAACCTCCTGCCTCCCAGGTTCAAGCGATTCTCCTGCCTCAGCTTCTCGAGTAGCTGGGATTACAGGCATGCGCCACAATGCCCGGCTAATTTTGTATTTTTAGTAGAGATGGGGTTTCTCCATGTTGGTTAGGCTGCTCTTGAACTCCTGATCGCAGGATATCCACTCGCTTTGCCCTCCCAAAGTGCTGGGATTATAGGTGTGAGCCACGCCATGCCCGGCCTGTGCATTGGCTTTTTAAATCAACAATATTTCCATTTTATATGTAATTGTTATAGTGACTATAATAAATGCTTTCTTCTAAAAAAAAATTAAAACTAAGGTAAATTATATATAACATGAAACTTATCTTTTAATCTTTTAAAGTATGTAGTTCAGTGACACTACATTTATTAATGTTGTTGTGCAACAATCACAACTATCCATCCTCAGAAGTTATTTCATCTTCGCATTCTTCCCTTCTTACAACTCCTGGCATCCAACATTCTACTTTTGGGTTTTGTGAATTTGACTACATTAGGTACCTCATATAAGTGGAATCCTATTTCATTTGTCCTTTTATAAATGGCATTTTGCTGAGCATGTTTTTAATGTTCATTCATTGTGTAGCATGTGCCAGTATTTCCTTCCTTTTCATGGCTGAGTAATACTCCATAGTATGAATATACCACATTATCTAGTGATCTGTCCAACCTGGGTTTCTTCCACTTTTTGGCTATTGTGAATAATACTGCTATAAACGTGGGTGTACAAACATCTGTTTGAAACCATGCTTTCAATTCTTTTGGACATATACCTAGAAGTGGGAATGATGGATCATCTGGTAATCCTGTTTTTACTTTTGAGAAACTATCAAACTGTTTTCCACAGTGGCTGCACCATTTTACATTCCCATTAACAGGGTACGAGGGTTCCAACTTCTCTACAACCTTGCTAATGCTGTGTGTGTGTGTGTGTGTGTGTGTGTGTGTGTGTGTGTGTGTGTGTTTGAGACGGAGTCTAGCTCTGTCGCCCAGGCTGGAGTGCCGTGGTGCAATCTGGGCTCTCTGCAAGCTCTGCCTCCTGGGTTCATGCCATTCTGCTTCAGCCTCTGCAGTAGCTGGGACTACAGGCGCCCGCCACCACACCAAGCCAATTTTTTTTGTATTTTTTTAAGTGGAGATGGAGTTTCACGGTGTTAGCCAGAATGGTCTGGATCTCCTGACCTCATGATCCGCCCACCTCGGCCTCCCAAAGTGCTGGGATTACAGGCGTGAGCCACCGGGCCCGTCCTGTATGTGTGTTTTTTATAATAATCATCCTGATGGGTATAGGATGGTATCTCTGTGGTTTTGACAGCAGTTCCCTAATGATTAGTGATTAGAGTATCTTTTCATATACTTATTGACCATTTGTATATTTGCTTTGGAGGAATGTTTATAAAAATCAGTTGCCCATTTTTAACTGGGTTGTTTTTCTTTTGTTGGACTATAGGAATTCTTTATGTACTTTAGATATTAAGACCTTATCAGATATATGACTTACAAATATATTCTCTCACTCTGTGGGTTTTGCCTTTTTATCCAGTTAATTATATCTTTTGATGCATACGAGTTACTGATTTTCATGAAGTCCAAAATATGTATATTTTCTTTCGTTGCCTGTGTCCATGGTGTCATATGCAAGACATTATTGCCAAATCCAATGTCACAAAATTTTTATCCTATATTTTATTTCAAGAGTTCTGTAGTTTTAGCACTTACATTTACATCTTTTTTTTGTTTTTGTTTTTAGCTATTTTTTATATATGATGTTAGGCTAAGATTCACTTCAGTCTTTTGAATATGGATATCCAGTTCTCCCAGCCCCCTTCATTGAAAAGACGGCCCTTTTCTCCATTCAACCGTCTTGGCATCCTTGTGAAAAATAATTTGGCCATATATGTGAGGGTTTATTTCTGGCTGCTCTATTCTATTCCACTGATCTATTTGCCTGCTTTTATGCCAGTACCATGCTGTTTTGATTACTGCAGCTTTGCAGGAGATTTTGAAAATCAGGAAATATGAATCCTACTACATTTTTATTCATTTTCAAGATTGTTTTGGCTATTCTGGTCCCTAGAAATCCCATATGAATTTTAGAATACATTTTTTCATTTCTGCAAAAATGTAATTGGGATTTTGATAGAGATTACATTGAATGTATAGATCACTTTAGGAAATGTTGACATAATTAGTCTTACAATCCATAATCATGGCATAGCTTTCCATTTATTTTTGTATTCTTTAATTACTTTCAGTAATGTTTTATAGTTTTCATTGCACAAGTCTTCCACCTCCTTGGTGAGTTTACTCCTATTTTATTATTTTTGATACTATTGTAAATGGATTTTTTCCTAATTTCTTTTTTTGAATTGTTCATTGGTAGTGTATAGAAATACAATTGACTTTTCCAGTTGATTTTGTATTCTGCTTCTTTGATGAATTCATTTTAGTACTATTAAAGAAAAATTAAAAACACAGTTTAGATATACCCCATGGCAATCACCCATAACCATGTAGCCAAAACTTAAGACATCCTGATATCCCTCAAACGTTAGCTATAATCATGAGAAAAACCCACAAAATGTAAGTTTTACACCTTCGCCATGATGTACTATGGTTCAGTGAAATTAAATCAAGCAGCTATAGAAAAATCAGCTTAAACAGCTCTGATTGCCTTTAAAAGGAAAGTAAATTTATAATAGTCAATCATGAAATTGTCAAAATATATCCTCCTTTATAGAGTGTCCTATACCTGCTGTAAGGCAAGTTTGTTACCACTTGGTAAGCTGCCACTTGCCTCCTTCATGATAATGCAACCTGACCCTCACCCTAACCACTAGGACCCATCCCAAATGCTGCCCAGGCCACACTTGAGGTCACTCATCTAATCCACTCTCCACTGGGTGAACAATGATCTCTAAAGGGTAGATCTGATGGGGGACGTCCTCAGTGAAAACTTGACAATGGCCTTGGTGACTCTGGATGTGGGTGATCCTCCACACTCTATTCAGATCCTCTGTTCTGTCCTCAGCCTGCCTGCCACACTCCCCACCTCTCACGTTCAACGCACTCTATGAGCAGGCTGAGGACACGACATCTGCATTAGTGCAGCTTCCTAGAATCCACATTACCCATTCATTCACTCATGGAAGACATGTAGGCGCCTGGCAACCATGTATGCAAGGAGCCATGGCATATCGGGAACACGACACGGCCCTTCCTTTCCTTAGCACAGTTTCCATTCACAGGAGCTGAGGCACAGCCATCATTAACCCCAAAGTCCACGAACTTGTGAAGAGTCTGGAGGGGCTGCTCAGGCAGAGGTGACAAATACCATCGGTGGTAGGGACAGTAGTGGACATAGAGGAAAGAGTTCATGCAGACAGAATCCCAGACAGACAGGAAGCCAGTGTAATGGGGGAGGGGAGTAAAAACAAGAGAGGTACTGCTGAATTAATGTTGTAATATGATTACAAAATGTAGGAGAGTTGAAATAATATAGATCCATTCATCACCATTCACTCTTTCTGCTGTGCAGGACGAGGCTGTGCCATCCATGGGCCTCTCTTTTTGAGGGAGAATGGGCATGTGGCCAGAGATGTGTGATTGTGTTGGGCCACAGAAATGGGCTCATGGGGGTGTCCATGGGCATGGTTAAGAGAGAGAAGGAAAACAAGAAGAAGGGAGGCCAGGGGTTTGGCTTATTCAGTTCTTGACCCATTGAATTCTAGGAACCCTGCCTCCTCCCGGACATGAGTCATTGGCGGGGTTTCCCTATCTTGTGACTCACCCACCTGTGACACAGGCTCCTTGCTTTATACCAAGTTTGAGCCTAACGCCTGCTAATATTTCTCGTCAAAAATTAACCCGAGAAACCTTCTCTTTCTTCTCTGAGTCACCCACATCCTTAAAACTGCCCTGGATAATCACAGTTCCTACATAGGTTGTTGTGTGAACTGACAGTGTTAATATGTATGGAAAGCGCTTAGAACACAGAACTTAAACACATACTCTGATTACTATGATCATTACCCGCAATGTTGATTTTAAGCAAACCATATTATCCCAGCCAAACTACCATGACCTGCAGCCTTGGGACTGCACAGCCTCCCTCTGTCAGTCAAATATGGAGGGATGACATCTCTGGAGCCAGCACAGCCACTCTGGAGGTAGGAGAGGTGACAATGGTGGGACCTCATGCTTCCTGATAGTTATTGAGGTCCCTGCTGTCATCTGCTCCACTGGACTGTGGGCTCCAGGGAGCAGTATTCACACAGGGCTCATTTGTCCTTCCCCAGCTCAGGCACAGATTTTCCCAGAGTAAAGGGTTCCTCGTCTACCTGATGAATGAATCACTCCCACCCCCGCTGCCAAGCACAGACAGTGAGACTAGCTATGGCCTCAGCTCACTGCATAAGGACAGCCTCCAGCTGCAGCAGGGGCAGAGGACCCTGTAGAGCTCTGTAGACTCTGTTGAGAACCACAGGCAGGAGCTTCCAGAGGTCAAGTGCAGGGTAGAGACTGGGAGAAGCAGCTGCTCCTTGCAGAGGACGTGTCCAGTGTCTGCTGAGACTGACTCTGGGTGCCTGAGAAGAAGCCACCCAGGGAATGAAAGACTAGATTGTGGCCCACGCAGGGCTGAGAGATCTGCATGTTCCTGTTCCCCTTCCCACAGTGGACAGACCACATGCCAGGGGTGCTGGCTAGTTACATCAGAAGTTGACCACTATACCCTTAGTAGTTAACTAAATGAGCCTCTGAATAAGGAAAGTGAACACAAGGCATATGGTTATACGTAGTTAAAAGCTAGTATCAGAGGAGCAAACTGATCCTCAGTTTTCTAATTGTGACCAGAGTAATACCCAATAGACTTTGAAAAAACACAATGATGTTCAGTACCTAAGAAAGCAAAATTCACGTCATGCAATAAAAAATTACTATGCATGGAAAAAAACCAAAAATGTCCCCACAGGCAGGAAACAAAACGCAATCAACAGAAACAGTGGTGTGATAACAGATATAATGGTGTTGATACATTAAAGACCTTAAAACAGGTCATCTAAAGCTTACAAATGTACTCAAGGATATTTAAAAAAGAGAAACAAAAAACACCGCCACCAAACTCATAGGCTGGGCATGGTGGCCCAGGCCTGTAATCCCAACACTTTGGGAGGACAACATGGGAGGATTCCTTGAGCGCAGGAGTTTGAGACCAGCCTGGGCAACATGGTGAAACCTGGTCTCTACTAAAAATACAAAAATTAGCCAGGCGTGGTGGCAAGCGCCTGTGGTCCCAGGTACTTGGGAGGCCGAGGTGGAAGGATCACTTGAGCCCAAGAGGTTGAGGCTGCAGTGAGTTCTGACTGTGCCACTGCACTCCAGCCTGGGTGACAGAGTAAGACCCTGTCTCAAAAAAGAAAAACACAGGCCGGGCGCGGTGGCTCAAGCCTGTAATCCCAGCACTTTGGGAGGCCGAGACGGGCGGATCACGAGGTCAGGAGATCGAGACCATCCTGGCTAACACGGTGAAACCCCGTCTCTACTAAAAAAAATACAAAAAACTAGCCGGGCGAGGTGGCGGGCGCCTGTAGTCCCAGCTACTCAGGAGGCTGAGGCAGGAGAATGGCCTAAACCTGGGAGGCGGAGCTTGCAGTGAGCTGAGATCCGGCCACTGCACTCCAGCCTGGGCGACAGAGCGAGACTCTGCCTCAAAAAAAAAAAAAAAAAAAAACACACACACAAAGAAGATCAGGAAATAAATGAAAGATACTAAAAAAGCCAAAAGAGAACTTCTAAAGTTCAAAAAAAAAAAAAGTCTGATATACAGTAGATGAGATTAACAGCAGGTTAGATTCTGCAGAATCAGATCAATGAACTTGAAGAGCCCTCACTGGGAACTACCCAAAGTGAAGCATAGAAAATGATGGGGCAAAAAAAAGAACAGATACTAAGTTAACTCTGATACAAAATCTAACATTCTAACGTAAATGTATTAAGACCACGGTCACCAGAAGAGACAGAGTATTTGAAAAAATAATGGCTGAAAATCTTCCAAACAGAACATAAACTCGGCCAGGTACGGTGGCTCACGCCTGTAATCCCAGAACTTTGGAAGGCTGAAGTGGGCTGATCACGAGGTCAGGAGATCGAGACCATCCTGGCTAACACTGTGAAACCCCGTCTCTACTAAAAATACAAAAAATTAGCCGGGCGTGGTGGCAGGCGCCTGTAGTCCCAGCTACTCAGGAGGCTGAGGCAGGAGAATGGTGTGAACCCGGGAGGTAGAGGTTGCAGTGAGCTGAGATCCGGCCACTGCACTCCAGCCTGGGCGACAAAGGTGACACTCCATCACAAAAACAAACAAACAAACAAAATTAACTCTAAAACCCCAAATCCAAGAAATTCAACATAACTCTATTGTGGCTTCCTTCCTTCCTGCCTTCCTTCTTCTTCTTCTTTTTTTCTTTTTTTTTTTTTTTGGAGTCTTGCTTTTGTCTCCCAGGCTGGAGTGCAGTGGCGCCATCTCTGCTCACTGCAGCCTCTGCCTCCCAAGTAGCTGGGATTACAGGCGCCCACCCGGCTAATTTTGTAATTTTAGTAGAGACAGGGTTTCACCATGTTGGTCAGGCTGGTCTTGAACACCTGACCTCATGTGATCTGCCCGCCTCGGCCTCCCAAAGTGCTGAGATTACAGGCATGAACTACCAGACCCGGTTGTCGTGGCTTTCTTTACAGAAAAATCTCCAAGGAGAACATAAACTCTAAAACCCCAAATCCGAGAAATTCAACACAACCTAGTTGTGGCTTTCTTTACAGAAAAAAATCTTCCAAGTAGAAAGAACATAAAAGTCTAAAGCCAAAAATCCAAGAAATTCTTTATAGAAAAAACCACAACAGGGCAAACAAACCAAATCACTGCAAACCAGTGCTAAGAAAAATCATATAAAGCAGCCAGAGGCCAAAGATCCACCACCCACAGAGAAGCAAGATGCCGTGGGAGCCCTAGGCCCACGGAAACCACAGCAGGAAGGGGAGGCCGAGGCCCCTGTACACCTTCCTCATCAGGACGATTCCGCCCTCCCTCCACTCAGAGGTGATACCAAGGACACACAGTGGTGTGGGGAGGAAACAGTGAACTCAACATGAGGTGTGTAACAATATCCCATAAAACTCCAGTGCTTCACACTGATATTCTTTAGGTCAACACCAGCATTCTCTTGACCTTACTTTCACGGTTCCTCCTCTCCCTTCCAGCCCCTCTGTACAGTCTTGAGTTAGGTCTGGGCCCACACTCTTCCCCTCGCTGAGCTACGGTCTCCTCCTCTGTAAAATGTGATGATTCACAATCTCTCCCGGCGCTGAGCACACCGTGCTGTTCCCTACAAAGCCGACCCTGTGTCCCTTCCCCATTATCATAGATATTTGCCGAAAGGTGGCAAGAAAGGCTCTTGCCAGACCAAAATGCAGCTGCTGCTATCAAGCAGGTCAGGCCCCAAGTGCCACAGACTCCCTTCTAAATCTCATTTTCCCAAGGAACCCCAAACACTGGCATTGGCGATGAGCGGCCCCGCGCGCGTAGGGGTTGAGCCGCTAAGGAGGGGAAGGGTCCTCTCCAGCTGCCCCCGCGGCCGCTCCCGCGCGCGGAACCACTGGGACGCAGCAACCACAGGGGAGTTCTTCGCTGGCCGCGGGTTCAAAGCGATCTGCAATGAGCACCTTTAGGAATTCATTCGAAGGCGCAAAAGGAAAAGAAATTAAGGCGGGAACTGAGCGAGGAAGGAAGGGAGGGAAAGAAAGAAAGGAAGAAAAAGAGAAAGAAAGAAAAAGAAAGTAAGGAAAGAAAACAAAATGAAAGTCCGACGACGTCACTGTGGCTTCACCCAGCTTACTCGGGAATTCCCACCTTGTAGCTCTCCCTCACTGGATTCCAGAATTTACACCAAGTGGAACGCGCGCTCTGCTCCTTCGCGGCCCGGGTCGCTCCTGCCCAGCCCGGGGACCCGGCTCTTCCCCCGACTCCGGCGACTGGTACGTCTTGCCCGGACATGCCCGGCCGCGGGCGACACGAGCCACGCACCCCCGCCGTGTCCCCCTCTCTCCCTGCCCGCTCCCCGCGTCAGGAGCGCTCTTCCCCAGCCAGGGACCGCGGCGGGGACTCACCGACATCAGTACCGCGGCGGCGACGACGACGAGCACAAGGGTCTTGAGGATGCCGAGCCCAGGCCTGGCTCCCGGCGCCTCCCTGGGTCCTGGGCCGCGCCCTTTCCGGGCCCCCGAAGCGGCCGGGGCGCTCTGTCCCCGTTGTCCCATGGCAGGAGGGAACGCTCTTCGCCCCCCAGGCCCGTAGGTTTCAACTCTTAAAGTAGATCGGACGTTAGTCCGTGTATTTTGTGGGCACAGAGATTGCGGAGTTCGCGGGACACGTGCTGATTTCTGTGTCCAGGCAGAGTTGGGGCGGCGCGGCTGTACTTTCACTGCCCCCAGGCAGGCGTCATTCGGGGCGGGGCGAATCAGAGCCAATATGCAACTGCAAATTCCGCCACAGGTTGGTGACAAAAAATAAATAAATAATAAGAGCCTTGTCAACGTAACCCTCCGCAAGCGCGTCCAAGTGGGGCGCGGAGGGGAAGGTATCGAAAGTAACCTTCGCCCTGGCGGCTACGCCCGGGTCTGTGGTTTGTTTCTGGGTCCTGTCTGCGCCAGGACAGGCACCGAAACTGGGGGAGAATGAGTTGAGTGAGGCGCCTAGGGGAGTTGACGCCTCCCAGGGTCGCGCGCTTGGCTGTGAACAGACAGGGTCTTGAGGTTCAGAGTCCGCTTTCCAGGCGCGTCTGGATCCTCTCCCCTTCCCAGCGGCAGCTGTCCTTCCTGTTCTCTCGTTCTCTCTCTCTTTCTTCTTTCCTTCTTTCTCATTTCTTTCCTTCCTTCTTTCTTCCTTCTCTTTCTTTCGTTCTTTCTTTTCTTTCTTTCTTCTTTTTCTTTCTCTTTTTCTTTTCCTTCCTTCCTTCCTTCCTGCTTACTCTTTCCTTCCTTCCTGCTTTCTCCTTCCTTCCTTCCTTCCTTCCTTCCTTTCTTCCTTCCTTCCCTCCCTCCTTTCTTTCCTTCCTTTTCTTTTCTTTCCTCTCTTTCTTTTCTTTCCTCTCTCTCTTTCTTTTTCTTTTCTTTCTTTTGTGTGGTTTATTTTTTGAGACAGTCTTTCTGTGGCTCAGGTTGGTGTGCCCTGGTGTGATCCCTGCTCACTGCAACCTCCGTCTCCCAGATTCAAGCAATGCTCCCATCTCAGCCTCCTGTGTAGCTGGTACTACAGGCCTGCACCACCACACCTGGCTAATTTTTGTAGTTTTAGTAGACTTGGGGGTTCACTATGTTGGCCAAAAGACCACTGACCTAAGGGAGGAGACCACCCCTCATATTGTCTTATGCCCAATTTCTGCCTCCAAAGAAAGAAGAAGTAAAAACTAAAAGGCAGAAATGAAATCCACAGGCAGACAGCCCGGCACCACACCCTGGGCCTGGTAGTTAAAGATGGACCCCTGACCTAACCGATTACATTATCTATAGATTCCAGACATTGTATGGAAAAGCATTGTAAAAAATCCCTGTCCTGTTCTGATTATCGGTGCATGCAGCCCCCCAGTCACGTACCCCCTGCTTGCTCAATCAATCACAACCTTATCACACGGACCCCCTTAGAGTTGTGAGCCCTTAAAAGGGACAGGAATTGCCCACTCGGGGAGGTTGGCTCTTGAGACAGGAGTCTTGCCGATGCTCCCGGCCAAATAAACCCCTTCCTTCTTTAACTCGGTGTCTGATGGGTTTTGTCTGCGGCTCTTCCCACTACAGAACCCAACTTACGCTCACATCTAGTCCACAGATGTGTCTGTGTCCCTGCAACCTTGCTACACTTAGCTTTCATTTGTCACTAGTCTAGGAAATAAAACATGATACATCACATTGTTAGGTATTTTCATTCCTTCATGGTACTAGGGATTTTCAAGGATACAGCAGTTTTTGGTACTGGGAGTAGATGACCAGGGGATCCAGACAAGACAGCAGTGGAGGGCAGCAGGGAAGACTGAATTCCCAGCTGTCCACTTGGAAAACCGTGGTCAGCTGGGGCCAGTCCCTGCCACTCACCATGCCTATCAATGGAGATAAGGTCTCTGTCCTCAGGCTGTCAGGAGGACATCAGATGAGCCTGGAGCTGAGCTCAGTTCCTGACCCAGGTCCTAGGTCTGTCAACGTTGGGCTGGTCCAATCTCTATGCCAGGTCCTTCCACCCCATCCCTCTCTTTATCAAAGTAGGAATTAAGAAGATCCGAAGGCTCAGGCTTTCAGGTTGTCAGAGTACTGAAACTGGAGGCTGTGGATGGCTGGGCCCTGCCATGCTCCCAGTCCAGCTCCGTGACTCTGGTGTGGCCCCAGCTCCTTCCTGTAAAATGAGGAGATAAAAATCTTCAGCAGCCCTGTGTAAACTTCTGCAGGCTCTGTTAACAGGTCTGGGAGGACAAATTGCATCCTCAGGGCTGGTGTCAGTCACTCTGGACTCTGGATCCCCAGGGCACATGTCCTCTACTCAGCAGAGGCTGCACCTGCTCCTACCTGCACCTCAGTACCAGCTCTCTGAGCTTAGGGCAGAAGCTTCTGAAGACTGGGGTGGAGCACCATGTGGAGAGGCCATGGAGGAACAGAGGAGCCAGAATTCAAATGAGGACAGCAATTGCACTGCAGGGTCACAGCCTTGTTTACCTGCCACGCTTCCAGTTGTCCTTCTGGTGGGCACGCAGCCCATGCCCCAGTTTGAAGAGTGAGCAGGAAAGGTCTCAATCCACGTGGCCACAGATGGCTGCTCACCCAGCCTCTACTGAGAGACCACAGTCCCCGTTCCGATCCTCTGCCCTGTATCCAGGAGTGGCAGGGCAGTGAGGCTCTAGCTTCCAGGTTGGGGATGGGGAGAGTGGGGACAGTGCCATGCCCCGAGCCTGTGCTGTTGGGCAGCTGGTGTCCTGCCCCCAGCCAGAGACTGCACATCTTCATGTAGTGTATTTTCCTAACAACCTGGGGAGATGAGGGTAGATCGTTTTCCATGTTTTACAAGTGGCAAAATGAGATTCAGGAGCAATGTCTCCAGCATTTTTGGTCTCACCTTCTGTATAATAGCAGCCATATTTGGGCCTGTGCAGGGCTAGAGTTCTCTGAGCAGCTGCTTCTCTGATCTCTGTCCTGCACTTGGCCTCTGGGAGCTCCTATGGGTCCTCAGCAGAGTTCACAGGGCCCTCCCTGTGCTGCAGCCTGGAGCCTGTCCTTAGGTGGTGAGCTGAAGCCACCACTGCACTCACCTCATGGGTTTTGGGGGAAAATGATTCACCCAGGAAGTAGACAGTGAGCCCTTTACTCTGGGAACACCTATGCCTGGGGTCTGCTAGAGGCAGGGAGGACAAACAAACCCCATGTGAATCCTGCTCCCCGGAGCCCACAGTGTGGAGGGAGAGGTGACACCAGGGGTCATATAACTAATAGGAGGTAGCACGAGGGAGGCCTGAGATCTCACCACCCTGGCCTCCCCCTCCTCCAGAGAGGCCGTGCTGGAGGGAGGCCGTGCAGTTGTAAGGCCATAGGATGTGGTATTGTTGGCCTGGAAGATGTGGTTTGATTATAGCCACCAATGAGGGTCATGGAGGGAACCTAAGTTCCCCTTTAAGGGTTTGTTTGTTTGTTTGTTTGGCTGGGCCTGAAAATGAAGTTGACATAAGACAGGTCCACAGGAGAAAAGCACACAAATTAATATAATGCAAATTTTACATGGCACAGAAGATACAGTGAGAGTCAGTTACTTATATACTGAATTAGACCAAGTAACTTGTGAAGAAGCGATAAATATGTGGAGGCTAAAAAGATGAGTGATTCTATTCTTTATTTTTAAATATCTGCTCCTTTAAGGAATAAAAAAGACAAGCTTACCTTTTAAAATGTATTTTATATATGTATATAATCTAAATTTATTTTTCTCTCCTTATCCCTGAATACTTTATTATTTTATTTTACTTTAAGTTCTGAAATCCATGTGCAGAACATGCAAGTTTGTTACACAAGTATACATTTGCCATGGTTGTTTGCTGTACCTAACAACCCATTATCTAGGTTTTAAGCCCTGCATGCATTAGGTACTTACCCTAATGCTCTCCCTCCCTTTGCCCCTCAGCCCCTGACAGGCCCCAGTGTGTGATGTTCCCCTCCCCATGTCCATGTGTTCTTATTGTTCAACTTCTACTTATGAGTGAGAACATGCAGTGTTTGGTTTTCTGTTCCTGTGTTAGTTTGCTGAGAATGATGGCTTCCAGCTTCACCCATGTCCCTGCAAAGGACATGAACTCATTCTTTTTTATTGATGCATAGTATTCCATGGTGTATATGTGCCGCATTTTTTTATCCAGTCTATTATTGAAGGGCATTTGGGTTGGTTCCAAGTCTTTGCTATTGTGAATAGTGCCACAGTAAACATATGTGTCCATGTCTCTTTATAGTAGAATGATTTATAATCCTTTGGGCATATACCCAGTAATGGGATTGCTGGGTCAAATGGTATTTCTGGTTCTAGATCTTGGAGGAATCGTCACACTGTCTTCCACAATGGTTGAACTAATTTACACTCCCACCAGCAGTGTAAAAGTGTTCCTATTTCTCCATAGCCTCACCAGCATCTGTTGTTTCCTGACTTTCTAAATAATCGTCATTTTAACTGGCGTGAAATAGTATCTCATTGTGGTTTTGATTTGCATTTCTCTAATGACCAGTGATGATGAGCTTTTTTTCATATGTTGGTTGGCCGTATAAATGTCTTCTTTTGAGAAGTGTCTGTTCATATCCTTCACCCACTTTTTGATGGTTTTATTTTTGTTGTTGTTATAAATTTATTTAAGTTCCTTGTAGATTCTGGATATTAGACTTTTGTCAGACAGGTAGCTTGCAAAAATTTTCTCCCATTCTGTACATTGCCTGTTCACTCTGATGATAGTTTCTTTTGTTGTGCAGAAGCTCTTTAGTTTGATAAGATCCCATTTGTCAATTTTGGCTTTTCTTGCCATTGCTTTTGGCATTTTAGTCATGAAGTCTTTGCCCATGCTTATGTCCTGAATGGTATTGCCTAGGTTTTCTTCTAGGATTTTTATGGTTTTGGGTTTTACATTTAAGTCTTTAATCCATCTTGAGTTAATTTTTGTACAAGGTGTAAGGAAGGGGTCCAGTTTCTGTTTTCTGCATATGGCTAGCCAATTTTCCCAGCACCATTTATTAAATAAATCCTTTTAATAGATTGTTTGTTTTTGTCAGGTTTGTCGAAGATCAGATGGTTGTAGATGTGTGGTGTTATTTCTGAGGTCTCTGTTCTGTTTCATTTGACTGTATATCTGTTTTGGTACCAGTACCATGCTGTTTTGATTACTGTAACCTTGTAGTATAGTTTGAAGTCAGGTAGCATGATGCCTCCAGTTTTGTTCTTTTTGCTTAGGATTATCTTGGCTATACGGGCTCCTTTTTGGTTCCATATGAAACTTAAAGCAGCTTTTTCTAATTCTGTGAAGAAAGTCACTGGCAGCTTGATGGGAATGGCATTGAATCTATAAATTACTTTGGGCAGTATGGCCATTTTCATGAAATTAATTCTTCCTATCCATAAGCACGGAATGTTTTTCCATTTGTTTGTGTCCTCTTGTATTTCCTTGAGCAGTGATTTGTAGTTCTCCTTGAAGAGGTCCTTCATGTCCCTTGTAAGCTGTATTCCTAGGTATTTTATTTCTTTGTAGCACTTGTGAATAGGAGTTCACTCATGATTTGGCTCTCTGCTTGTCTATTTTTGATGTATAGGAATGCTTGTGATTTTTGCACACTGATTTTGTATCCTGAGACTTTGCTGATGTTGCTTATCAGCTGAAGGAGGTTTTGGGCTGAGATTATGCGGCTTTCTAAATATACAATCATGTCGTCCACAAACAGAGACAATTTGATTTCCTCTCTTCCTATTTGATTACCCTTTTTTTCTTTCTCTTGCCTGATTGCCCTGGCCAGAACTTTCAATACTATGTTGAATATGAGCGGTGAGAGAGGGCATCCTTGTCTTGTCTTGTGCTGGCTTTCAAAGGGAATGCTTCTAGCTTTTGCCCAGTTAGTATGATATTGGCTATGGGTTTGTCATAAATAGCTCTTATTATTTTGAGAGATGTTCCATCAGTACCTAGTTTATTGAGAGTTTTTAGCATGAAGGGATGTTGAATTTTATTGAAGGCCTTTTCTGCATCTATTGAGATAATTATGAGGTTTTTATCATTGGTTCTGTTTATGTGATGGATTATGTTTATTGATTTACGTATGTTGGATCAGCCTTGCATCCCAGGGATGAAGTCAACTTGATCTTGGTGGATAAGCTTTTCGATGTGCTTGCTGGATTCAGCTTGTCAGTATTTTATTGAGGATTTTCACAACTATGTTCATCAGGGATATTGGCCTGAATTTTCTTTTTTTGTTGTGTCTGTGCCAGGCTTTGGTATCAGGATGATGCTGGCCTCATAAAATGAGTTAGGGAGGAGTCCCTGTTTTTCTATTGCTTGGAATAGTTTCAGAAGGAATGGTACCAGCTCCTCTTTGTACCTCTGGTAGAATTTGGCTGTGAATCCGTCTGGTCCTGGGCTTGTTTTTTGGTTGGTAGGCTATTAATTGCTGCCTCAATTTCAGAACTTGTTATTGGTGTATTCCAAGATTCAACTTCTTCCTGGTTTAGATTTGGGAGGGTGTAGAGGTGTTTATAGTATTCTCTGATGGTAGTTTGTATTTCTGTGGGATCAGTGGTGATATCCCTTTTTTTTTTTTTTTTTTTTTTTTTGTTGAGACGGAGTCTCGCTCTGTCGCCCAGGCTGCAGTGCAGTGGCCGGACCTCAGCTCACTGCAAGCTCCGCCTCCCGGGTTTACGCCATTCTCCTGCCTCAGCCTCCCGAGTAGCTGGGACTACAGGCGCCCGCCACCTCACCGGCTAGTTTTTTGTATTTTTTTTTTTTTAGTAAAGACGGGGTTTCACCGTGTTAGCCAGGATGGTCTCGATCTCCTGACCTCGTGATCCGCCCGTCTCGGCCTCCCAAAGTGCTGGGATTACAGGCTTGAGCCACCGCGCCCGGCCAGATATCCCTTTATCATTTTTTATTGTGTCTATTTGATTCTTCTCTCTTTTCTTATTAGTCTAGCTAGTGGTCCATTTACTTTGTTAATCTTTTCAAAAAACCAGCTCCTGGATTCACTGATTTTTTTTTTAAGGGTTTTTCATGTCTCTATCTCCTTCAGCTCTGCTCTGATCTTAGTTATTTCTTGTCTTCTGCTAGCTTTTGAATTTGTTTGCTCTTGCTTCTCTAGTTCTTTTAATTGTGATGTTAGGGTGTTGATTTTAGATCTTTCCAGCTTTTTGTTGTGGGCATATAGTGCTATAAATTTCCCTCTTAACACTGGTTTAGCTATGCCCCACAGATTCTGGTACATTGTGTCTTTCTTCTCATTAGTTTCAAAGAACTTCTTTATTTTTGCCTTAATTTTGTTATTTACCCAGTAGTCATTCAAGAGCAGGTTGTTAAATTTCCATGTAGTTGTGCAATTTTGAGTGAGTTTCTTAATCCTGAGTTCTAATTTGATTGCACTGCGGTCTGAGAGACTGTTATGATTTCCGTTCTTTGCATTTGCTGAGGAGTGTTTTGCTTCCAATTATGTGGTCAGTTTTAGAATACGTGCTTTATGGTGCTGAGAAGAATGTATACTCTGTTGATTTGGGGTGGAGAGTTCTATAGATGTCTGTTAGGTCCACTTGGTCCAGAGCTGAGTTCAAGTCCTGAATAGCCTTGTTAATTTTCTGTCTCATTGATCTAATATTGACAGTGGGGTGTTAAAGTCTCCCACTATTATTGTGTGGGAGTCTAAGTCTTTTTGTAGGTCTCTAAGAACTTGTTTTATGAATCTGGGTTCTCCTATGTCGGGTGCATATATATTTAGGATAGTTAACTCTTCTTGTTGCACTGATCCTTTTACCATTATGTAATGGCCTTCTTTGTCTTTTTTGATCTTTGTTTAAAGCCTGTTTTATCAGAGACTAGGATTGCAGCCCCTGTTTTTAATTATTATTATTATTATTGATTTCCATTTGCTTGGTAAATATTCCTCCATCCCTTTATTTTGAGCCTATGTGTGTCTTTGCATGTGAGATGGGTCTCCTGAATACAGCACACGAATGGGTCTTGACTTTTTATCAAATTTGCCAGTCTGTGTCTTCTAATTGGGGCATTTAGCCCATTTACATTTAAGGTTATTACTATGTGTGAATTTGATCCTGTCATCATGATGCTAGCTGGTTATTTTGCACATTAGTTGATGCAGTTTCTTTACAGTGTCATTGGTCTTTATATTTTGGTGTGTTTTTGCAGTGGCTGCTACCAGTTTTTCCTTTCCGTATTTAGTGCTTCATTAGGGGCTCTTGTAAAACAAGGCTGGTGGTGACAAAATCCCTCAGTATTTGCTTGTCTGGAAATAATTTTATTTCTCCTTTACTCATGAAGCTTAGTTTGGCTGGATATGAAATTCTGGGTTGAAAATTATTTTCTTTAAGAATGTTAAATATTGGCCCCCACTTTCTTCTGGCTTATAGGGTTTCTGCCGACAGATCCGCTGTTAATCTGATGGGTTTCCCTTTGTAGGTAACCCGACCTTTCTCTCTGGCTGCCCTTAATGTTTTTTCCTTTGTTTCAACCTTGGAAAATCTGACAATTATGTGTCTTGGGGTTGCTCTTCTTAAGGAATATCTTAGTGGTGTTCTCTGTATTTCCTGAATTTGAATGTTGGCCTGTCTTGCTAGGTTAGGGAGGTTCTCATGGATTATATCCTGAAGTGTGTTTTCCAACTTTGTTCCATTCTCCCTGTCACTTTCAGGTATACCAATCAATTGTAGGTTTGATATTTTCACATAGTCCCATATTTCTTGGAGGCTTTGTTCGTTCATTTTCATTCTTTTTTCTCTAATCTTGTCTTCATGCCTTATTTCATTAAGTTGATTTTCAATCTCTGATATCCTTTCTTCCACTTGATCGATTCAGCTATTGATACTTGGGTATGCTTCACAAAGTTCTTGTGCTGTGTTTTTCAGCTCCATCAGTTGATTTATGTTCCTCTCTAAACTGGTTATTCTAGTTAGCAGTTCCTGTAACCTTTCATCAAGGTTCTTAGCTTCCTTGCATTGGATTAGAACATGCTTCTTTAGCTCAGAGGAGTTTTTTATTACCCACCTTCTGAAGCCTACTTCTGTCAATTTATCAATCTCATTCTCCATCCAGTTTTGTGCCCTTGCTAGAGAGGAGTTGTGATCATTTGGGGAAGAAGAGGGATTCTGGTTTTTGGAATTTTCAGCATTTTTGCACTGGTTTTTCCTCATCTTCATGGATTTATCTACCTTTGATCTTTGAGGCTGATGACCTTTCCATGGGGTTTTAGTGTGGGGGTCTTTTATGTTGGTGTTGATGTTGTTGCTTTCTATTAGTTTTTCTTCTAACAGTCAGGCCCCTCTTCTGCATGTCTGCTGCAGTTTGCTGGAGGTCCACTTCAGCCTGTGTTCACCTGGATATCATTAGTGGTGGCTGCAGAACAGCAAAGATTGCTGCCTACTCTTTACTCTGGAAGCTTTGTCCGAGAGGGGCACTGGCCTGATGCCAGCAGGAGCTCTCCTGTTTGAGGTCGACCCGTGGTGCCTGGAACCCCTGTTAGGGGATTTCTCCCAGTCAGGAGGCACAGGGGTCAGGGACCCACTTGAGGAGGTAGTCTGTCCCTTAGCAGAGCTGGTGTGCTGTGCTGGGAGAATCCCTCTTGTCAGGATCACTTGCTGTCTTCAGAGCCGGCAGGCAGGAAGGAATAAATTCGCTGAAGCTGTGCCCACAGCCACCCCTTCCCCCAGGTGCTCTGTCCCAGAAAGACAGGAGTTTTGTCTGTAAACTCCTGACTAGGGCTGTTGCCTTTCCTTCAGAGATGCCCTGCCTAGTGAGGAGGAATCTAAAGAAGCAGTCTGGGCACATCTGCTTTGCCATGCCCACCCCAGACTTCCCAGACTCCTTAGCACTGTCATGGGAAAACTGCCTACTAAAACCTCAGTAATGGCAGACGTCCCTCCCCCAGCCAAGCGCGATCTTCCCAGGTCGACTTCAGACTGCCATACTGGGAGCAAGAATTTCAAGCCAGTGGGTTCTTAGCTTGCTGGGCTCTATGGGAGGGGGACCCGCTGAGCGAGGCCACTTGGCTCCCTGGCTTCAGCTCCCTTTCCAGGGGGAGTAAACAGGTTCTGTCTCGCTGGGGTTCCAGGCACCGTGGGTCAGAAAAAATACTCCTGCAGCTAGCTCAGTGACTGGCCAAACAGTTTTGTGCTTGAAACCCAGGGCCCTGGTGGTGTAGACACAAGAGAATCTCCTCATCTGCAGGTTGCAAAAACTGTGAAAAACGTAGAAAACTGGCCGGGTAGCAGTCCCTCAGGGCTTCCCTTGGCTCGGGGAGGGAGGTCCCTGGCTCCTTGCACTTCCCGGGTGAAGTGACACCCCACCCTGCTTCTGCTCACCCTCTATGGGTTGGACCCACTGCCTAACCAGTCCCAATAAGATGAACTGGGTACCTCAGTTGGAAATGCAGAAATCACCTGCCTTCTGTGTCGGTCTCGCTGGGAGCTGCAAACCGGAGCTGTTCCTGTTGGGCTATTTTGGCCCCTCCCTCCAAGCCGACACTCCCAAAAGTGGTTCTATTCTAACAAGGTCTGTGCAGTACTCTCTTGGCCTCTACTTCTCATCCTTAAAAACAAAGAGTTTGTCTGATGTATCCCAGGGGACTTTCATGTCCTGCTTTTAGGAAACACGAAAAAGGTCAAAAGGATCTTCTTGCAGCTGCTGTTTTTCACTTGATCTTAGCCAAAGGGACAAGAAGCGATGCACCTGTTGTTTTTCAATAGCCTTTAATTCATAGTAGTCAATTGGCCAGGGTGGGCAGGGTGCAATGGCTCACACCTGTAGTCCTGCAAAGGCGGGCAGATCACTTGAGCCCAGGAGTTCAAGACCACCCATCTCTACAAACAACAACAAAACCCACAGAAAATTAGCCTGGTGTGGTGGCATGCGCCTGTAGTCCCAGCTATTTGGGAGGATCACCTGAGCCTGGGAGGTCGAGGCTGTAGTAAGCCGTTTTCACACCACTGCACTCCAGCCTGGGAGACAGAGTGAGACCCTGGCTCAAAAAAAATTCTTTTAGTAATGATTATGCTATTCAGAGTGTGCACTGAAATACAGCACATCCCATAAGTCAGGCTCTATTCAGACCCCTTCATACAAATTCACACATTTAATTCTGACAGCAGCCTGACTGTGCCAGAACTATGATTAAGTTGGTTCTCTTGTGTGAGACACGGATCAACTCAGTAACTTGCTGAAGGTCACACAGCTATTCTCAGGGTGGGGGGTGGCTGGCAGGAGTGGGGGCACTGGGGGATGGGTGAGCCAATCTCAGGGGAGCAGCACCCACTGCCCGACTGGCTTCTGCTGCCTTTCCCAGGGGAGAATTTGGGGCTCAGCTCTTTCTGGGTCACTGCTGGGAGGTCTCCAAGAACTCATTTAATGACACTTCCTGTTTTCAGAAGAGAGAAACATGAAGTTTCTCTCTTCACGTTTAGAAAGGAAGGGAAGTGACTTCCCTGGACTCCTGCATCTCTTTAGTGGCTGGCCCTGGTCTTGTACAAAAGAAACTCCATAAACCTCAGAAGCAGATCCCAGGCCACAGAAAGACTGAGAGAACAAGTCTGAGTTGATGTCTGGTCTTCTGAGTGACTGCTCAGTTCAGGGTCAACTAGCAGCTTTAAGAGTGTGTGTGCCCTGCAGAGGAAAGAGGAGCCTGCTTGGCTTGAGGGAGGGTGAGGGCCACACTGGGCTGTGGAACCACCTACCTATTGCATCACCAGTGGGGGATGTGCATAACCAGGAAACCCCCAGCTAATGACTCATCTGGAGAGGAGCCTGGATCTGCAGAGCCTTGCAGGAGAGGACCTGAGCAAGCCTCCACCCTCCTCCCTTCTCATTCTCCTTCTCTCCCCACCATGCCTCTGGTATGCTGCTCGCTCTCTCTCGCTCTCTCTCTCTCTCTCACACACACACACACACACACCAGGAAAAAGTTCAAGTCTGACACAATTCTATGGACTGACAAAGTCACACATCTCTGGCCACACACCCGTTCTCCCTCAATCAGAGGCCACATCCTGCACAGCCTTGTCCCCACCTCACTTGTTTTTACTTCCCTCCCCCATTACTTTGACTTCCTATTTGTCTGGGATTCTGTCTGTGTGGACTTTCCCCACTATGTCCATTACTGTCCCTGCCACCGATGGCATTTGTCACCTCTGCCTGAGCAGCCCCTCCAGACTCTTCACAAGTTCATGGACTTTGGGGTTGATGATGGCTGTGCCTCAGCTCCTGTGAATGGAAACCGTGCTAAGGAAAGGAAGGGCTGTGCTGTGTTCCTGATACTCCATGGCTCCTTGCATGTGTGGTCACCAGGCGCCTACATGTCTTCCATGAGTGAATGAATGGGTAATGTGGATTCTAGGAAGCTGCACTAATGCAGATGTTGTGTCCTCAGCCTGCTCATAGAATGTGTTAAACGTGAGAGGTGGGGAGTGTGGCAGGCAGGCCGAGGACAGAACACAGGATCTGAACAGAATGCAGAGGATCACCCACATCCAGAGTCACCAGGACCATTGTCAAGTTTTCACCAGAGACATCGCCCATCAGATCAGCACTTCAGAGATCATTGTTTGCCCAGTGCAGAGTGGATTAGGTGGGTGACCTCAGACATGGCCTGGGCAGCATTTAGGATGGGTCCTAGTGGTTAGGGTGAGGGTCAGGTTGCATTATCATGAAGAAGGCAAGTGGCAGCTGAGGTGGATCTAAGGGAAATGATGATGATAACGCAGGCCGGTGATGCAATGGATTTGGTAAGAAGAGGAAAGAGGTTCAAGGTGGAATTCTGGTTTTTCTAATCTGAGATTTGGCTGAGGTCGTTACCAAATAAGGAGTAAATGGGCGTAAAGTGGCTTTAAGAATTAGGAATGTGAATATGATTTTGGAGATGCTATGGACACTTCATTGCTAGTAGACCCACAGGACACAAAATGCTTCAGGCCGAAGAGATCTGACACCAAATGGAAACCTGGATCTGAAGGAAGAAAGGAAGGTCACCAGAAATATAAAGTTGGGGAAAATGTAAAGGATTATTACTTCTTCTTAGTTTCTTGAAAATATGTACTATCAATGATGATAACATTGCTGTGAGGCTTGTAAAGTATGCATAGTTAAGGCTTAGGAATAGTGGGTGGTGATTAACGGACCTATCTTGTTGCGAGTCTCTTAAGCTTTCCATTAATATCACACAATTAATTCAGCAACACAACTCAACCATGAAAAGGAATGCAGTACTGCTGCGCATGGCCACAGGGATGGATTTCAAAATGATCATGTCATGTGAAGGAATCCAAGCAGAATGCATACCATCTGATTCTATTTCTTATTAAAAAGCAACTAATCTCTTGTGACAAAAAGCAGATGAATCGTTGCTGGGGACATAGGAGCAAAGCAGAAGAGAGAATTACATTGAAGAATGAAGACATTCTGGGGGTGGCAGACATGTCATTATCGTATTGTGGTGATAGTTTCATAGTGTATACTTACATCTCTACCAAACTACACATTTTAAAAATGTGCACTTTGTTTTATATCCATTATACCTCAATAAATTCATTTTTTAAAAAACTTTAAATAGAATATAAACACGAGTGTACACTGTATTCCCTATAGCACTTGCACATAGATCAGGAAATATGTACATACTAAAAGTCAGTATCTGGTCAGGTGCAGTAGCTCATGCCTGTAATCCCAGCACTTTGGAAGGCTGAGGTGGGTGGATCACAAGGTCAAGAGATGGAGACTATCCTGGCCAACATGGTGAAACCCCGTCTCTGCTAAAAAATACAAAAAATTAGCTGGATGTGGTGGCACAAGCCTGTAGTCCCAGATACTCGGGAGGCTGAGGCAGAAGAATCACTTGAACCCTGGAGGCGGAGGTTGCAGTGAGCCAAGATTGCGCCACTGCACTCCAGCCTGGTAACGGAGCAAGACTTCGTCTCAAAACAAAACAAAACAAAAACAACAAAAGGCAGTATCCAATTAAAATGGAATCCTAAAAGGTAATTAACATTAAAATGTGCAGGGGAAAAAGGAGCAAAAAAATTAGACTAGACAATCATTGCTTAAATGGTAAACTTATACATCTATTTCAACTGTATCAATTATTGCACTAACTGTAAATCCACTGACCATTACAGTTCAAAGGTAGAAATGGTTAGAAGGGCTGAGAAAGCAACCAGATCTTGTCTATAAGAGATGGGACTAGGCCGGGTGCGGTGGCTCAAGCCTGTAATCCCAGCACTTTGGGAGGCCGAGACGGGCGGATCACGAAGTCAGGAGATCGAGACTATCCTGGCTAACACGGTGAAACCCCGTCTCTACTAAAAAGTACAAAAAAACTAGCCGGGCGAGGTGGCGGGCGCCTGTAGTCCCAGCTACTCGAGAGGCTGAGGCAGGAGAATGGCGTGAACCCGGGAGGCGGAGCTTGCAATGAGCTGAGATCCGGCCACTGCACTCCAGCCCGGGCGACAGAGCAAGACTCCGTCTCAAAAAACAAACAAACAAACAAACAAAAGAGATGGGACTTAAAAAGGAAGACACAGATGCTGTCTGTTGAAAGTAAATGGATGGGAAAAGATATGTCATGCAAATCCTAAGGCCAAGAAAACTGCTATGGCTATCTCAGTATCAGACGTAGCTGATTTTGTTAGCAGTGGACGAGATCCGAGTTACCCTACCTTGATGGTGGCGAATCTGGACGGGTCCACAGCAACTTCAGCTCTTCGCCTCCTGATAAGAAAGAACTTGAGTGAGGGTCATAAGGCAGAAGGAGAGATAGAGGCAAGTTTTAGAGCAGTTGTGAGTTTATTAAAAAGCTTTAGAACAGAAAGGAAAGGAAAAAGGAAAAAGAAAGGGAAGGGAAAGGAAGAAGGGAAGGGAAGGGAAGGGAAGGGAAGGGGAGGGGAGGGGAGGGAAGGGAAGGGAAGGGAAGGGAAGGGGAGGGGAGGGGAGGGGAGGGAAGGGGAGGGAAGGGAAGGGAAGAAGGGCAACTTGGAAGATGGCCAAGCACGTGACTTGAGAAGCCAAATGGGCAGCCTGACCTTGTGACTTGGGGATTTATACGTTGGCGTACTTCCAGGATCTTGCCTTGCTTCTCCCCTGTCCTGAAATCTTGTTGGGAAGCTGCTGATCAGTTTCAGGTGCTTTCTATTTATTAGGAGCCTGCCTTTCCCTGGCATCAGCTGTAACTAGTTACTACTTTAGAGAAACAGTTAAAAACCACCATCACCTGATATTCACTCAACCCTCCTAGTGTAAGAAGCAGGGGGAGCCCTGTCCTGCCCTGCTCATTCCTGACTAGCTATGTAGGGTAACAATTGTAGGACATAGAATATTACGGGAGATCAAAAACAACCTTTGCAGTTAAAAAGGTTAATTCATCAGGGAGTATAATAATAATCGCAAATTGTATATGCCCAGTAATACAGCTTCAAAACACTTGAAGCAAAAATGGAATGAAAATGAGATTAAATCAGCTCTTTCTCTGCAATTGACAGAACAATCAGATGAAAACACTTGCAAAGTGGCAAGCGACCTGCACACTGTCAACCACCTTGATTTAATTGACATTTATTTATTTATTTATTTATTTATTTATTTATTTATTTATTTATTTATTTATTAGTAGAGATGGGGTTTCACTGTGTTAGCCAGGATGGTCTCGATCTCCTGACTTTGTGATCCACCCGCCTTGGCCTCCCAAAGTGCGGGGATTACAGGTGTGAGCCACCGCGCCCGGCCACCAATTTAACTGACATTTAACGAGCAGGAGTGGAACATCCACTGAAGACTCATTCTTTTCAACTGTGGTTCTTTCGCCAAGATGGACCACATTCTGAGCTATAAAACATGTCTAAAGAAATTTAAAAGCAGTGAAATCATATATGATATGATTTTTAAGCTTAATGAAACTAAACTGGAAATCAGGAACAATATCCATAGAGAAATCCAAAATTTGGATATTGAACAACACAATTCTAAAATATCTGTGGTTCAACAAAGAAATCAAAAGGGAAGGTTAAATATTTCAAAATAAATAATAATGGCAATAGAACACATCACAACTTGTGGGAAGTGGCTGACAGTGCTCAGGGTGAAACGTACGTCTTTCAATATTTCTATTAAGGAATTGGAGGTTGGGAGATGGGGAGTTACTACTGAAGGGTAAGTAGTTACTTTTTGGAGTGATGAAAATATTCTAAAATTGATTATAGTGATGACTGCATAGTTACGAGTGTATTTAAAAAACTATGGAAATGTAGGCTTTAAATGGGTGAATTATATGAATAATTATAACTATTAATTATGTGAATTGTGCCTCACTAAAACTGTCAAAAAAAGAAAACACATGAAATCTATGACCTGAATATCCACATTATATGAATCATAAAATATAAGCATAAATTTAAACCAATCAAAGTAACAAGGAGGAATATCAGTTAAGGAAATAGAATACAAACCACAGAAATAATTGACAAAATGGACTTGGTATGGTGGCTTACACCTGTAATCCCAGCACTTTGAGAGGCCCAGGCAGGCAGAGCACTTGAGCTTAGGAGGTAGATCAGTCTGGGCAACATGGCGAAGCACCATCTCTATAAAACGTACAAAAATTAGCCGGGCGTTGTGACACATGTCTGTCTGTGGTCCCTACCACTTGGGGGACTGAGGTGGGAGGATCGCTAGAGCCCTGGAGGCAGAGGTGGTAGTGAGCAGGGATCATGCCACTGCCCTCCAACCTGGATTACAGAGGGAGACCCTGTCTCAAAAAAAAAAAAAAGAAAGAAAGAGAGAGAGAGAGAGAGAGAGAGAGAGAGAGAGAGAGAGAGAGAGAAACGAAAGAAAGAAAGAGAAAGAAAGAAAGAAATTGACAAAATGAAAAGCTGTTCTGAAAGGATCAAAAAACCTAATAAACCCCTTGTTAGATGAGAGGGAGTAAGGGCCCAAGAGCAGAGAAAGAAGATGCAGACATTGCCTGAACCTAGAGGGACCCCAGCCCGGAAAAAGGAGGGTTTAAGGGCCACACAGAGCTTCACTGCCACCAACTACTGGACAAGCTTTGATGTGGAAGAAGGCTATATTTTGCCTTATTTAGATCTAGGCAGTTGAACTGGGCCCAACATAAGCAACTTTCGTTGTAACCATTTTGGTTTTGCTTAAATTAATTTGCTACTTTAAAACACTCCCAACTTAAAGAAAAGTTACAAAAAGTATACAAAACAACCAGCTGAAAAACAGCTGTTGAAATGATGGACACTATTACTGAATTCTTCAGTGTGTACTTTCTACAAACAAGGAAATTAACATCAACACTTTACCACTATCTAATATGCAGACTCTATTCTGATTCTCCAGTTGCCTTCTAGTTGTCATTTACAACATGGAGATCATAGCCAGGATCTCTGAATTGCTGTTTCATCTTTTTCTGTCACTCTGTGATATTTAGTGGGACATGAACACTTTGATATTTAGTGGGAACAGCTTGTCAAGGTCGTTTGAAAAGCAGAAATTAATTACTTAATGTTTGATGCATATCCTAACTTTCTTTAAGGTTATATATATTATAACCCTCATTTGTAAAAATGCGTATGTTTATGTGTGTGTCTGTGTGTGTTTGTGTGTGTGAGAGAGACAGAATTCACACATTGGTCAATCAAACACTTCATCACACTAAATATATTAGATAGTATTTCTGCCTGAAAGGCTCATATGTGTTTTTTTAGTTATTCTTATAAAATATTTTCTTGCCAACCACAGTGGCATGTGCCTCTTATCCAAGTTATTTGGGAGACTGAGGTAGGAGGATCACTTCAGGCCAGGAATTTCAGCCTAGAGCGGGATATGATCACACCTGTAAATAGCCACTGCATTCCAGCGTGGGCAGCATAGCAAGACCGTATCAAAAAACCAAAATAACTTCTTGTTCACATTTTCTGGGGTAAATGTATTTTATGTTATAATATGAGAAAAGGATACAGAGGTATTTTTCTTTATAGAAAATAGCTGCTGTAACAGGCCAAGGGACAAACACAGATGCAAAAGAATGAAAGTTTGGAGCTGGAAAAAAGTCCAAGCTCTGATGGGTTTTCTTGCCTGGGGTAAAGGGAATGGAGCCTGGGAGAGGTGGGATCTGGAAGCCACTCACGCCCATCTCTGCCTTGTCCTCACAGGTCCAAGTTGACTCTGCCACCTTCCTCTGGCAGGATGAAGTTCTCCAGCAGACAGTGGCCCCACAGCAACAGAAGCACAGCTTTGAGGAAGATGAGTGTCCAGCAGGTGCACTCTTATTTTTAAAAATCAATTTGTTTTTAATTGACAGATAAACATAATTGACAGATAAATATTATATATATTTATAGTGTACACCATGATGTGTTTACATTTTTATACATTGTAGAATGCCTAAATCAAGCTAATTCACATATTTATCATGTATTTGTGGTAAGAACACTTAAAGTCTGCTCAGCAATTTTCAGCTGTACGGATACACAGCCCTGGGATAAGCCCTCTTTGCCCTCCTCATCTGTGGGTTCTGCATCCATAGTTGCAACCAACACTGATGAAAAATATGCGGATACTTTCCACCCTTTTCTTCCCTTCCTATACCTGTACCACGTGTTTTTTAAATCACAAGAAGTTAAAAGGAATGAAACAAACAAAAAATGTCAACAATTACTACACACTGCTGAGTCACATTGCACATTTGTTTTGTAATTTGCAGAGATCCCGTCTTGCTATGTTGCCCAGGCCGGTCTCAAACTCCTGGCCTCAAGTGATCCTCCCACGTTGGCCTCTCAAAGTGGTGGAATTACAGGCATAAGCCACTGCACTCATCCAAATTGCATGTTTTTTAAAGGTGATAAATGCAGAGTCACACATCTACCATACTATAGAAAGGCACTCAGTCATTGTGGGAGTTCCCTAACACTTTCTCTAGTCCCCAGCCCTTTTAAATTCAGGTAAATACAACAGATAATTTCTTGTGAATCTTTGCAGACATCTTTATGCATATGCCATCTATATTCATACATGAATATGTACCTTTTATTGACATTATGGGGATTATATTATATGTAATACACAGCCAAAGGAAACTTTTTTTCATGTTTGTTTTTTCCTTTTTCAACTTTCATTTTAGATTAGAGGGTATATGTGCAGGTTTGTTACCTGGGTATATTGGGTGATGCTGAAGTTTGGGGTATGAATGATCCCATCACCCAGGTAGTGAGCATAGTACCCAACAATTAGCTTTTCAACCCTTCCTCCACTCCCTTCCTACCCCTTGTAGTAGTTTCTAGTGTCTATTGCTGCCATCTTTATGTTCATGAGTACACAGTCTTTAGTTCCTACTTACAAGTGAGAACATACAGTATTTGGTTTTGCATTCCTGCATTAATTGGCTTACGATAATGGCCTCCAACTCCATCCATGTAGCTGTAAATGATATGATTTCATTTTTTATGGCTGCATAGTATTCCGTGGTGTGTGTGTGTGTGTGTGTGTGTGTGTGTGTGTGTGTGTGTGTTATATATATCTCTCTCACATTTTCTTTATCCAATTCACTGTTGATGGACACTTAGGTTGATCCCATGTCATTGTTGTTGTGAATAGTGGTGTCTTTTTGGCAGAATTATTTGTTTTATTCTCTATATATACCCAGTAGTGGGTTTGCTCAGTTAAATAGTAGTTGTTTTTAAATTCTTTGAGTAATCTCCAAATTCCTTTCCACAGTGGCTGAACTAATTTACATTCCCACCATAAATATAGGCCAGGCACGGTGGCTCACACCTATAATCCCAACACTTTGAGAGGCTGAGATGGGTGGATCACAAGGTCAGGAGTTCGAGAGCACCCTGGCCAATATGGTGAACTCCTGTCTGCACTAAAAATACAAAAAAATTAGCTGGGTGTGGTGGTGCACACCTGTAATCCTAGATACTAGGGGGGACTGAGGCAGGATAATTGCTTGAACCTGGGAGGCAGAGGTTGCAGTGAGCCGAGATCATGCCACTGCACTCCAGCCTGGGTGACAGAACAAGACTCTGTCTCAAAAAAAAAAAAAAAAGTATATAAATGTTCCCTTTTCTCCATAGCCTGGCTAACATCTGTTGTTTACTGGTTTTCTAATAACCACCATTTTGACTAATGTGAGATACATTTCTCTGATCTGTGCTGATGAGCATTTTTTCATGTGTTTGCTGGCCATTTGTATGTCTTCTTTTGAGATGTGCCTGTTCATGTCTTTTGCCCATTTTTAATGGGATTATTTGTTTTTTGCTTGTTCAATTAAGTTGCATATAGTTCCTGAATATTAGACCTTTGTCAGATGCATAGCTTACAAATATTTTCTCTCATTCTGTAGGTTGTCTGTTTACTCTGTTGATAGTTTCTTTTGGCTGATAGTTTCTTTTGCTGTGCAGAAGCTCTCTAGTTTAGTTAAGTCCTGCTTGTCAATTTTTGTTTTTGTTGCATTGCTTTTGGGGACTTAGTCAAAAATTCCTTGCCATGGATGATGTCCAGAAGGGTATTTCCTAGGTTTTCTTCTAGGGTTCTTATAGTTTGAGGTCTTACATCTAAATCTTTAATCCACCTTGAGTTAATTTGTGTATATGGTGAAAGGTGGGGGTCTAGTTTTCATTCTTCTGCATATGGCTAGCCAGTTATCTTAGCACCATTTATTGAATAAGGAGTCCTTTCCTCATTGATTATTTTAGTCCACATTGTCAAAAATTAGATGGCTGTAGTTGTGTTACTTTAATTCAGGGTTCTCTATTCTGTTCCATTGGCTATGTGTCTATTTTTGTACGAGCATCATGTTGTTTTGGTTACGGTAGCCTTAGAGTATAGCTTGAAGTCGGATAACATGATGCCTCTAGCGTTGTTCATTTCACTTAGGATTACTTTGGTGATTCAAGCTCTTTTATGGTCACATATGAATTTAAGAATAATTTTTCCAATCTGTGAAAAATGACATTGGTAGTTTGATAGGAATAGTGTTGAATCTGTAGATTGCTTTGAGCAGTATGCCCATTTTAATGATACTATTTTTTCATTTTTTCCAATCCATGGGTGTGGAATGTTTTTTCATTTGTTCATGTTATCTATGATATTTATTTATTTATTTATTTAAGATGGAGTCTTGCTCTGTTGCCCAGGCTGGAGTGCAGTGGCATGATCTTAGCTCACTGCAATCTCCGCCTGCCAGGTTCAAGCGATTCTCCTGCCTCAGCCTCCCGAGTAGCTGCGACTTCAGGCATGCCCCTCCATGCCTGACTAATAGTAGAGACGGGGTTTTACCATGTTAGCCAGCATGGCCTCAATCTCCTGACCTAGCAATCTGCCCACCTCAGCCTTCTAAAGTGCTGGGATTACAGGTGTGAGCCACTGACACCCGGCCCCATCTATGATTTTTTTTTTTTTTTTTAGCAGTGTTTTGTAATTCTGCTTGTAGAGATCTTTTACCTCCCTGGTTAGAGGTATTCCTGGGTGTGTGTGTGTGTGTGTCTACTGTAAATGGGATTGTGTTCTTGATTTGTTTCTCAGGCTGAATGTTATTGGTGTATAGATACGCTACCGATTTTTACACATTGATTTTGTATCCTGAAATTTTGCTGAAGTTGTTATCAGTTCCAGAAGCCTTTTTATGGAGTCTTTAGGGTTTTCAAGGTATAGAATTATATTGTCCATTAAGACAGATCTTTGACTTCTTCATTTCATATCTGGATGCCTTTTATTTCTTTCTCTTGCCTGGGTGCTCTGGCTAGGACTTCCAGTACTATGTTGAATGGGAGTGGTTAGAGTGAGCATCCTTGTCTTGTTCCAGTTCTCAAGGGGAATGCTTCCAACTTTTGCCCATTCAGTATGATTTTGGCTATGGATTTGTCATAGATGGCTCTTATTATTTTAAGGCATGTTCCAATGGGAACTTTCTAATGTGTTTTAATATCCAAGAGAGCAAACACCTCTTCCGTACTTTTTCAAACTTTATTATTTTACCCAGATAAAGCTTATAATTATAAGATTTCTTCCCTCCCCTTCCAAAGAAAATCAGTGGCATTTTAAACAATTTATCTTAAAATTAAAAATTAATCTAGAAATACTTAATATCTTATCAATATTCAGTATTTCCTTATCCAGTTTGAAGTCAAGTATTTTATTATAACTGAGTTGTGATTTGTGCTCCTCTTCAGATAAATTTATTCCTATTTCTTCTCATGGCTGTTTGGTATTTTGTAATCATTATGAGTTGTATAGCCTTGTAATTCTGTTTGCTAATTTATTGCATCTCCTATGTTTTTAACATTCCTTCAGATATACATTTATATTTCAATATCGTAGTTTCATTCTTAGGGTTGTTTGTTTGTTTGTTTGTTTTTGACAGAGTTTGGCTGTGTCGCCCAGGCTGGAGTGCAGTGGTGCGATCTCGGCTCACTGCAACCTCCGCCTCCCGAGTTCAAGTGATTCTCCTGCCTCAGCCTCCCGTGTAGCTGGGACTAATTTTAGTAGAGACGGGGTTTCACCATGTTAGCCAGGAGGGTCTCAATCTCCTGATCTTGTGATCCACCTGCCTCGGCGTCCCAAAGTGCTGGGATTACAGGCGTGAGCCACTGCGCCCAGCCAGCCCCATTCTTAGGATTTTTAAGTGACATTAAATACAGTGATTATTGTGTCTGCCCCCTTCCAAGAATCTTGCCTCATTTTTGTTTTCCATCTTGTTGCACAGGCCAGAAATTTCAGAACCATGTTCGGCTGTGCTTAGGGAAGGCAGGTGTTTGGGTCCTGATCTGATTTCCAGGGAAAGCCTCTAACATGCCACCCTTAGGAATGATGCTCACTTTTGGTTTCATATAGAAAGAAATTCACATCATCAAGAATGCAGCCTCCTATTCTAAAGGGGTTTCAAAAATTCAGAATTGGTGTTTAATTTTACTAAATGTCTTTTCAACCTCCATAGAGACTGATGTTTTATTTCCTTATTTAGACTGTTGATATGGTACAGTATTGATGATCAAATAACTTTTGCAGTCTGGGAATAAATCCTTTTGTTAGATTTTTTCTGGGTGCTCTCAAACATAGTCCTCTGTTGAGACTTCTGTTGGTAAAAGTTCTGTAATGAAGTGATCCTCTCCTGTCAGGGTGGGTGGAAATTGATGAGATGGGGAAGAATGGGACTTTCTGGGGTGTGGCAGTGTTCTATGTCTTGATCATAGGATGATTACACAGGTGTATACAGTAGTCAAAGCTGGACAGAACACTTATGAAGTGAGCATTTACTACCTGTCACGTATGTCTCAATGAGTCACCAGCACACAGAGCTCAAGAGCTATGCAGAACCAGAGGTCTGTCTCCATCTCCATGGAGACCCGAGAGTGGAAGCACTGCAGGTCTCTTGCTGGCTGGTGGTCGGGGTCAGTACTGGACTGCAGGACTCCTGACTCTGACCAGAGCATTCCTCACTGTGTGTTACAGGAACAGGCAGAAGCTGAAGTGTGTCAGAGGAGGAGGCTGCTGATTCCAGTGAATGGTGCTGACCCCACTGAGAGTAAGTGTTTTGTGCCTAGAGATGCAGAAGGAATGGAGGCAATAGGGATGATGTCCTAACTGCTGCCCCCATAGCTGAGACGGCTCTTCTGGAGCATTCCCTGCTGGAAGTAGGGGGTCCTATGCCGATCCTGTGCTGATTGTCTCTGGAGCATCAAGACCCTAAATTCCTCTCTTCTTCAGTCAACACCTTGCTGGAGGCCTCACACACTGAAAGACATGCAAAGGAAATAATTCAGGACCAACTGGTGGGCTCCAAAAAGTTCTTCTATGAAGAAGGTGATGCAGGCTCTGCTGCATCCTGCGTGTGAAAGAATCTCTTCAGGAAACCAGAACTTCCTTTGTTTACCTTTTCTCCTACAAAGGGAAGCAGCCTGGAAGAAACAGTCTAGTACTTGACCCATGCCTCAATTAACTCTACCATCCAATATGGTGCGGCTTACCAAAGGTCCTAGAACTTTGTCAATGCACTTGGAGTAATTTTTATGAAATATTGTGTGTGATAAACTGTGGAAATTTATATAAGATGTTGGTGGCACAGAGTTATATGATTGTGTATTAAGGGTGGTTTTAGGATGTCATTTTTTTCAGTTCATCATGAGAGAAGTCCTTTTTATGAGAGAAGTCATCATGAGAAAAAAGCTTTCTTATATTGTAAGTCCCATCTATACTGGCATGTGCATTTAATGACATTTAACTACAAATGGTGTAATACCACAGTGGTTTGACTTAGAGTTTTTTTACTTTATAACTGGTTTATCTGGGTATTACACGCGTTTTAAATGCAGATCTTTCAACTTATGATGAGATTATCAAGACATAGCCCCATGCTAAGTCATGAGCATGTGGACTTACGATGGTTCAATTTAGATTTTTCAGCTTTAAGATAGGATTATTGGGGCTTACCTCCATCTTAAGTAGAGAAACATCTGTATTGCCTAAAACGATATGATGTACATCTTTCTGTTTTCCTATTTTTGTGCATGTTGATGTAAGCATGGAAAAATTTTAGGAAATGCATTTGTTAGAATGTTTACATGGGCTGCCTGGTGCAAATCAGCAGTCAAAAATAACTAGATATATGACTAGCAATGAGAGGAGAAATCCTCCCTCTGGGGGAGGCACTGACTGTGTTCCAGTTCTCCCCTCTACGCCCTCAGAGTGGACCAGGGTTTGATGGCTGGCAACTTCTCAAGGGGCTGGTCTTAGTTGATGATTTTAGAGGTATATAGAGGTATTTATTTATAAATAAACAATATTTATAAATAAACAAATATTTATATTTATTTATAAATATTTATTTGTAAGTAGACGTTTACATATGCCCAGGATTTTGAAGAGTGTGGTATCTATGGGAAGCCATGTGTCTGGTTTGTCCTTCATGGAACTGCATCTTCCTACTTGTCCACAGCAGATGAGGACAGTGAGAATTATGTTAGATGTGAGACTGTGAAGAGCTTCTCTTTCAAGCGCCATTACAGTTGAACATTAGTGAACCCTGGGCCTCCTTTGGGCTCAGGGCAGAGCGAGTCTTTATCTGCCCCGGTATCTGCCATGGCATCAAGAGGGAAGAGTGGACAGTGCTTGGGAATGGTGTGAAATGTTTGCCGACTCAGGAGTGGATGGGCCCCTCTCGCTTCTGGTGGTCTGTGACCCCAAGTCTTGGGCTGCATTTTACGGTAGAGATTCCTGAGCTGCATTTTAGGGTACAGATTCCCTATTTGAGTCACTTGGCTTCTCTGTAAGCATCTGACTCATCTCAGAAATATCAATTCTTAAACACTGTGACAATGGGACCTAGAATGGCCGACACATTAAGGCTTTGTCCTTGTGTCACGTCCTATTATTTTATTTAAAAACTTCAGTAATCATTTGGCTGGGTACGGTGGCTCACGCTTGTAATCCCAGCACTTTGGGATGCCGAGGCGGGCGGATCACAAGGTCAGGAGATCGAGACCATCCCGGCTAACACGGTGAAACCCCGTCTCTACTAAAAATACAAAAAAGAAAAAAAAAAGTAGCTAGGCATGGTGGTGGGTGCCTGTAGTCCCAGCTACTCGGGAGGCTGAGGCAGGAGACTGGTGTGAACCCAGGAGGTGGAGCTTGCAGTGAGCCGAGATCACACCACTGTACTCCAGCCTGGGCAACAGAGCCAGACTCTGTCTCAAAACAAAACAAAACAAAAAAAACCTTCAGTAATAATTTTAGCCTCTTTCCAACAAACTCTTCTCTATAGTAGCCCAGTTGTGGTAGGATAAATTACGGACGTAGTCGTTCAAGGAATTTTGGTCTTTTCCATCTAAAGGCATTGTGTGTTGTCTTGTTCCGGGACTGGTTTGGCTGGGACAAAATTAGAATTGCCTCAAGATTTAGGCACATTCAGAGTGTTGTGTCTGTGGAGTTTTAGGAGGGGGTGGGCTTTCTGGTCTTTGCACTTCTGTCCTCTCCCACTTCCATCTGGCGTCCCACGTGTTGTCCCCTGCACATCTGGAAGACACAGGGTGCTGCTGCCTCCTGGTCTTTGCTTTTGCAGGGCCTTCTGTGCAGGACACTCGGCCTCAAAGCCCAGAGGGAGCCAGTCCAGCCCCAGCTCCCTCATCCCTTCCGCAGAGGCCTTCCTTGAAGATGCATCTAGAATGTCAGCCGTATCAGTGTTTGTTAAGCTTATTCTTTTAAAGTAAGCTTCCTGACAACATGAAATTGTTGGGGTTTTCTGGAGTTGTTTTGTTTGTATAGGATTTGCTTTATCCCCAGGCCCAAACAGCACATGACACACGATAGCCACTTAAGACAGTGTGTCACTCGTGGTTAGTGTCCTTTGATGCTTCTGCCCCATGGAACCTATTTGAAGACCATGTTGTAATATCAAACAATACAAGGAAGCACGTCATACAGAAAATGCTCATGTTTATGAATTTTGACCAAAATAAACATGAAATCTTATATTAAAAGAGGTGTGTTTTTTGTTTTCTCCCTGTTCTCTCATCCTCCTGTGAATCAGATCTGAGTGACAGGCCAGGGCTGTGCTCCTGCTGAACTCCTTCCTTCCTTCCTCTCCTCTCTGCCTTCACGCTTGGCCTACAGGGGGTGTTTCCTGCAACTGATTCTCCGGAGTTTAAAGTGCCAGGTTCCTGGGGACCGGAATTCATACTTCCTTCCCCCACTCTCTCTTCTGCCTGCCCCTCCCTCTGCGGACAGGGACACCAGTGCTCGCCTGGCTCACCCACAGCCTCTCAGGAGGGTTCTCTGGGCAGCCGGGTTCCTGCATCCGGCTCTGATAGCTGTCGGGGAAGAGTCAGTGGGTCCCTGAGAGGCGGTCGGCCCTTGTCGCTGGGGGAGTCCCGTGGACACTTTCCTGTGGCTTCCTGCAGCCCTGGGCTAACCTTCACTTTCTCTGCCCCGGCCTTCCCTGCATCCCCATAAGTGTACCCAGATTGCTCAGCCCTGCAGGAACCTGACAGACACATATCCCGCTCCCCTTGCCCTGGAGAACCCGCTCTCCCTCTCGCCCACAGCTCTCAAGAGGCCCAGGCTTACCAGGACGTTGTCCGCCTTCCCCAGAGCGGACTTCTCCGGGGCTTCCGGGCCTCACTTGGAACCCTGGGCTGGGCTGAGCTGAGCTGCAGGGAGGCTGAGCAGCCTGTAGAGGGCAGCACACGCGCGGCTTCCCAGCCAGCCGCCCTGGAGGCCGTGGAGGGGAGGCAGCCACGGTCCTAGAAGGGCCTGGGCTTGGGCAACATGGCTTCCCCCAGGGTTAGAGCCGCTTGTCCTCCCACCGCCCGCTCTCTCCTGATGACCAGGCGTTATCAAAGAACAGCCTCTGAGCTGCGTGGAGAAAGCCATGGAGACAGCCAGGTGAGTTGGGAGTCAGTTCAGAAAAGGCAGAGGGTCCCACAACAAGCCCAGAACCTAGTGGGGGAACCCGGAGAGCCCCCTGCGTGGGCGAACCTACTGCTCCATCGCCCACCCACCTCCAGTCCACAGAGAGCCCGCCCACACTGCCTGGCCTCCCTGGCACCCAAGGCGCTGCCAGGAGCCTAGGTCACCAGAGAATCTACCTCAAAGAGGGATGAGAACCCACCCGGGGAGTATGGATGAACATACAGAGGCAGAAAGCAAAATGGGTGAGAACCCGAGGGAGGGAGAGAGAGTGGCTGCAGCGGGCTCTCAGAGGAGGAAGGAGGCTGCCTGGGCTGCACTTGTCATGGGAGCTCAGGGCGGCCATTTCTGTATCTGTGGAAAGCACAGGGCCTGGGGTAGGGGACCTCTGTTTACACCCAGCTTAGCCTCGTTCCCTGAGGCTGGAACAGAGGTAGGTAGGGGCAAACAGACCCTGAGCAAGAAGCGAACCCGAAGACAGAGCAACCCTGCCCAGATCTGGGGTCTGTGAGGGTATGAACCCAAAATATGAGACAGGTGTCAATCAAGTTAGAAAGTTTATTTTGCCAAGGTTAAGCAAGCGGCCATGACACAGCCTTAAGCCGTCCTGACGACATGTGCCCAAGGTGGTTGGTGTCAGTTTCCTTTTGTATATTTTAGGGAGACATGAGACATTAATCAATATGTGTAATGTACATTGACTTGGTCCAGAAGGGCGGGACAACTGGAAGTGGAGGCTTCCAGAGCATAGGTAGATAAGAGACACAAGGTTGCATTCTTTTGGTCTTTGATCAGCCTTTCACTGAATACACAACATATAGTAGGCTATATGGGTAGAGGTAGAGGAATAGTCACTTATGCCTTTGGCTCAGTGAACTTGCTTTTTTTTTTTTTTTTTTTGAGGCGGAGTCTCACTCTGTCACCCAGGCTGGAGTGCAGTGGCGGGATCTCGGTTGACTGCAAGCTCCGCCTCCCGGGTTCACGCCATTCTCCTGCCTCAGCCTCCCAAGTGAACTTGCATTTTTACATAAACAGTAGAGCGGAGGAAGCAGTCAAGATGTGCAGTCTCAGGTGAGCAGAGGGATGACTTTCTGTCCCACACCTGTGAAGATCGGCTATCAATGTACATTGCCAGGGTGAAACTCAGCAGAACTGTTTTAGGGTAAGGATCTTGAGGCCCACAAAGAATTTCCTTGTGGGCAAATTGGGAAGGAGCTATGTAGCTTTTCTATCCTTGTAGCTATCTTATTTAGGAGTAAAGTGGGAGGCAGGTTTGCCTGACACAGTTCCCAGCTTGACTTTTCCCTTTGGCTTAGTGGTTTTGGAGTCCTGGTGTTATTTTCTTTTAAGAACAGATTAAATGAGATTTTGTGCAATGCACTGCACACCACCTTCCCTATAGACAGAGAGGGCCCGGAATTTGAATCTGTGTTTTGTACAGCCTCATTTAAAAAACATGAAAAGAAACAGATGACTTTCACTGATATTCATTCATCTATTTCACCTGAGACCCTTCAGCTTTTAGGTGTCTGTGAAAGACAATGGAGAATCTCCTTAGAATCGGGAGTCCTGGATTCCAACCGTGACCCTGAGAAGCAGCCAGTTGTAGGACCTGTCACAGGTCACCTCCCCTCCATGGAAATGAAGATAAACCTCCCATCCTGTAGAGTTCACCGATTCTCTGTCCCTGTTTGCTCACTGAGGCATAAGTTACATGCAGTAAACTGTTCACTTTAAAAGAAAAGAAAAAAACAAAACAGGGTCTCACTGTGTCACTCAGGATGGAGTGCAGTGGTGCGATCTCAACTCACTGCAACCTTGGTCTCCTGGGCTAAAGTGATCCTCCAACCTCAGCCTCCTGAGTAGCTGGGACTAGGTGCACACCACCACGCCTGGTCTTGAACTCCTGAGCTCAAGCGATCTGCTCACCTCAGCCTCCCAAAGTACTGGGATTACAGATGTGAACCACCGCACCTTGCCTTCACTGTTCACTTCTTTTTTCATTTCATCTGTGACAACTGTATACTCACATGTAACCATTATACAATCAAGACATAGGAAATTTCCCCCACCCCCAGAAAGTCCTTTTCTGCCCCTTTTAGGCAGTTTCCACCACGTGGACAAGAGACAGCTACTTCCTCACCGGCTTTTAGGAGACTAATGACTTTCATATATCTGAGGGTACTTAGGAAAATCTCAAGTAAAAACTTATTCCAAGAATGTAAATGTGTTCAAAAATAAGGTACCATAACAATAGTATCAATAGGCAAACATAGAGTCTCAATGGAGGCTGAAAAGGCATTTAGGATAATCAGACACCTATTCTGGCTCTTAGAACGGAACAGGAGGACATTTCACAATGATGAGAATTTCTGTAAGAAAGCAAGAGCCAATTAATGTTGAAAGGCCTAAGTTTTCCCAATGAAATCAAGTCAAGATCAAAATGCCTGCCTTCGCTAAACACCCTTCAACGTTGTCCTGAGAGTTACGACCTATGCAACATGATAGAGAACAAAAACAGAGGCAGGTCTCCTAAAAGGGAGAAGAAAAAAAAATCATGATATGAGGTATGATTGCATACTTAAAAATTGTAAGTTATAACAATAGTAATTTAAAACATGTATATGTGGAGGAATGTACACAAAATATAGCAGATAACCCTTTAGAAAATGTATTTACAAGAGCATTTATTTCATAAGGGTTACAGAACACATAATATACAAAGAAACAGCCTTAGTAAGAAATAGAAATAATTGGGGTGGAGTGGGGGAGGAGAGCATTATGAAAAACAGCACATTTTACTACAATTGTTTTACTATTTCCCTACTAATGTGGGAAGTCCCTTAGAGCAGGTACTGCATATTTTAATCTTGGCGTACATTTTGCCTGGTACATGATCAATTCTCACTAAGTACTTGTAAAATAATTGTATGCAGGAGGTAATAAACATTTTCTGTTATTGTTACTCCTCGTTAGATAACTCATTCCTAGCTGGGCACGGTAGTTCATGCCTATAATCCCCGCACTTTGGGAGGCTGAGGCAAGTGGATTTCTTGAGTTCAGGAGTTCAAGACCATCCTGGGCAATACAACAAAATATTGTTCCTACAAAAAATGCAAAAATTAGCTAGGAGTGGTGGCCTGTGCCTGTAGTTCTAGCTACTCAGGAGGGTGAGGTGGGAGGATCTCGAGCCCAGGAGGTTGAGGCTGCAATGAACCATGATTGCACCACTATACTCCAGCCTGGGCAACATAGTGAGATCCTATCTCAAAAAACCAAAAACAAAAAAAACTCTTTCTTCTAGGTAGAGTTTCTGCCTTCATAGTGGTTTTTAATGCTGATTCATAATAGAATCTCTTTTAGGGAGCTGTGAAATATATGCTGGGTCTACAGAAAAGATTGTTGACGTGAGTGGAAGATAAGGCACTTCAGCATACATATGATAACTATAAAAGAAGAACCAAATGGAAATTTTAGAACTGAAAATTCCACTCTCTGAAATGAAAAATATATTTGGATTTTCTTAAGAGAGATTGAACAGGGCTGGGTGCAGTGGCTCATGCCTGTAATCCCAGCACTTCGAGAGGCTGAGGGCGGGTGGATCACCTGAGGTCAGGAGTTCAAGACCAGCCTGGCCAACATGGTGAAACCCTGTCTCTAACAAAAATACACAAATTAACTGGGCATGGTGGCATGTGCCTGTAATCCCAGCTATTTGGGAGGCTGAGGCAGGAGAATCACTTGAACCCAGGAGGGGGAGTTTGCAGTGAGCCGAGACTCAATTACTACTTTTTGTCATTCCTCCATCTAAAGATGCTTCAAGCCCAACATCTAGAAATCTCAACAGACTGTCCTCTGGACTCAAAAACTGGGCTTGTATAATTTGCTCCAACCGCTAACCTTTACTTTTCTTTTGTTTCCATAGACATGCCTCTTATTAAATACCTCACTGACCACACCATATAGAGGCCTAACCTAGATGAAAGACCACCTATAACATCACCTCCTGAAATGAGATACAACTGCCTAACTGGATAAAACTCGTCTCATGACTAAGAGACTTACTCAATAAGATATGGGGCAATATATTTAGACTTACGTCCTGCCTATTCCAATTTATGTTCCTGTTTTCCTTTATAGGTCTCTTGCCACTCAGTTACTAACCTGAATCTTCTCTCCACAGCCATCCACTCGACTTTTAATACATGAAACTTCTCGGGAAGTTCCAGACGAGGGAAATGAAGGGGTTAAAAAATGCTATTTTAGCATATTGACTATTTAAGTTAAAGATACTTGAAAAACAGCAAGTGTGAAAAGATCACGCCCTGCGAGTGGGACAAGGGAACTTTTCGCATTTCATAAAGACACGAGCTACTGGGTTTAGGGCCCAAGCTTATCCAATATGACCTCTTCTTAAGCAGTTATATCTGCAAAGAACCCATTTCTGAATAAGATCACATTCACAGGTACCAGAGTGTAGGGCTTCAAAATATGCTTCGGGCGGACACATTCAACCCATAAAAGCATACCAAGAAAATACGGTCTACGTACAGGGAAAGAAGAAATTGACAGATACCTCGGGAAGCTCAGACATTGGACTTTTTGGGCAAATGCTTTAAATCAGCAACTTTAAATATGCTCAGATATTTAAAGGAAGACTGTGTGTGTGTGTGTGTGTGTGTGTGTGTGTGTGTGTGTGTGTGTGTGTGTATTCTAGAAGATTGCGCAGGATTAAAACAGTAGCTCGCAGCCCATGGCTTCCAGAGTGAGGCTGAGGAACCCATGGGCAAGGGCTGGAGGGAAATATTCTAGGGAAACCCAGAGCAGCACCTACACCTTTCCTTTGGGGAAACATCGATGCATCTATACATATGTATACTTACCTGTATGAACATATAGAGAGTATCCATAAAGAGATAAGAATTATTAAAAGGTCCCCAGTGGAAATCCTGGGGCCAAAAAAATTAAAGTAGCTGAAGTAAACGATACAGCAGAGGGATTCCACAGCAGATTTGATCAGGCAGAAGAAAGAATCCGCTCATTTGAAGACAGGAGAAAAGAACAGGCCAGACAGCCTCTGCGGTGTGCACGGAGGGCAGGAACTGCTTCACAAAAGCAGACCTTCCCTTGCTTGTCTTTTCTCACACTAGAGAAAGCAGTAGATGATCCTATCTTTGAAGAGTGTGTTGTTAACATCAAGCATAAGAAGAAGGCAATTAGGGGTGAAATCCTGAGATATGTATGAGTTAATGACTAAATTAACTATGGAAACTGACATAAAAAAAGCTTTGTTTTTCTTTTTGCCCCTGTCCTCCCATTCTCCTCTGAAACAGCTCTGAGTAAACACAGGCTGTGTTCTTGCTGTGACTCACACCTCCCTGCCTTCTCTTCCTTCAGGCTTGCTGAAGTGGGTGGGGGGTTGTCTCCTGCCTCTGACTCCCTAGAATTTAAAGTGACAGAGTCTTGGGGACTGGAATCCAGCACCTCCTTCTGCCCCTCCCTGTGGGGACAGGGACACCAGCACTGGCCTGACTCACCCACAGCCTCCCCCGGGGTTCTCTGGCTGCACCTGGGGCTACTAAGTGCTGCAGTCCAGCTCTGATGGAGCTGTTAGGGAAGGGGCAGTGGGTCCCTGAGTGGTGAACTGGCCCTAGTTGCTGGGGAGGTCCTGGTTCTGGGGAAGTCCCATGGTCCCTCTCCTGTGGCTTCCTCCAACCCTGGGCGGACCTCCACTTTTTCTCCTTCAACCCTTCCTGCATCCTCATCAGGGGGCTCAGGTGTGCTCAGCCCTGGAAGCACGTGGGAGACCCATTTCCTGCACCCCTTGCCCTGGAGGACCTGCTCTCCCTCTCGCGCACAGCTCCTGGGAGGCCCAGGCGTGCCCCCCACTGTCCACCTTCCCCAGAGGAGAGGTGGGGCTGCTCTGTGCTCCCCACTGCTTCCCTCCTGCCCTGACCATGAGCTCCTCAGCCTCACTTGGAGCCCTGGGCTGTGAGCTATGGTTTGAAGCCTCCACAATCCTCCAGTCACATCTTTCCTCCTCTTAGAGTTGACCATGCTTTTCGTCCTGCTCAATTCTCCCTTTTTTTCTTCCCTTTTCCTCCAAGACAACACCAGGTAGGGCACTATGTGTGACCCCTCATTACAGGCGACCTTTGTTCTTCATTTTTCCTGACATTTGGCCTCTACCCCAAGTCCCCGAAAACATACAGTTAATAAAATTCTGTGAGACCCCCTCCAAAAATGAAGAGGATGGTCTGTGTTCTTGAGATGGGCAAAAGTGAGAGTTCAGTGTCATGCTCCACCCAAATACCAGCCCCTCTCCCCAAAACCTCAATCACCATTATGCTGGTGGAAGGAAGCGGTTAACGAACGTGCTTGCAGTTAGTATCTTGCACTATCACCCGTGTGTCCCCTCTGCATCCCACAGGCAGGACCGAGGGCTCGCGCCTTCCTTCAGCGGTCCTGCCACTGGTGAGTCCTCACCGCGGTGTAAAGTTCTCGTTGTGAGCTGACTTTGTAAACTGAGATTGGTAGTAGTGTGAGTGCAAGGACATATTATGTATAAAATGTGCAGACTTCTAGGTCTCTTTCAGATTGATTGAGGTTTTTGCTAACAGCCCTTTTTAAGATTCCTTATATTATACAAAAAAAAAAAAAAAAAAATGCCAAAGCAAGATTACAGGAACTATGAGAGTTTGCATGTTGTCTTTCTACAAATTAATGCTAAATTCAGAAAAGCAGTAATATTTTGACCTCTAAAAAATTACACAACGGACTTTTAAAATAGTTTACAGTGGGTGAACTTACCTGCGACAACTAGAAGAATGGCTGTGTCAGGCCAGTGGCCCTGAAGAGAGAATGTGTGGATGACCATTGTAGACGAGGCCAGCAACATGAATTTCACAGTTTTGGGAATGTGAGCTCTATATGTCCCAAAGGAGGCTTTGATCCCTCCATCAGTCTTGCCTTAATTAAATGCATTTCAATGCACAATTGCTTTTTAAAATCTTGGAGCTAACACAAATCACATTAAATGTTTTATGACAGTACATTCAGATTGATCTTCTTTTAGACAAGGGTATTATATTTTACTGCATGGGTAAGCCACATTTTAATTCACTGCTGCTGCCTAGGGGCAGCTGGTTAGATCCTATCCTGACTTTGCCTTTGCTAATTCCAACAGCGTCGTACTAAATACCCTTGTATGTGTCGTGTGTCCACATATCCATGTGCACCAGCTTATTGGGCAACTCCTTACAAGTTGAATTCTACTTCTGTACTTCTCCTTCTGTGGGATAAATGACTTCAGAAGTTTCTTTAAATGTTCACAAATTTTCCTCCAAAAAAACCATTGAACCCAGCTTACAGTCACACGTAATCCACAAATGTGCCTGTGCCCCTACACCCTTGCTACACTTAGCTTTCATTCGTTACTAGTCTAAGATGTAAAACATGACACATCATATTGCTATGTATTTTTGTTTCTTCATGGTATTAGGAATTTTCAAGGATACAGGAGTTTTTGGTATTGGGAGTAGATGACCAGGGGATCCAGATGAGGCAGTAGGGGAGGGCGGCAGGGAGGACTGAATTCACAGCTGTGCATCTGGAAAACCGTGGTCAGCTGGGGCCAGTCCCTGGCACCCGCCATACCTGTGAATGGAGGTAAGATCTCCGTCCTCAGGCTGTCAGGGTGACTTCAGATGAGCCTGGAGCTGAGCTCAGTTCCTGACACCAGGTCCTGGCTCTGTCAGTGCTGGGCTGGTCCAGTCACCTGGCGTGCCAAGTCCTTCCACGCCATTCCTCTATCAAAGTAGGAATTGAGAAGTTCTGACGGCTCAGAATTCCAGACTCTCAGGGTATGAAGGACTCCTGAGATTGAAGGCTGTGAATGGCTGGGCCCTGCCGTGCTCCCCCTCTGGCTCTGTGTCTCTGGTGTGGCCCCAGCTCCTGCTTGTAAAGTGAAGAGGAGATACAAATCTTCAGCAGCCCTGTGTAAACCTCAGAGGGCTGTGTTAGCAGGTGTGGGAGGACAGATCACATCCTCAGGGCTGGCGTCAGTCACTCTGGACTGGATCCCCGAGGCACCTGTCCTCCACCCAGCAGAGGCTGCATCTGTCCTCCACCCAGCAGAGGCTGCATCCTACTTGCACCTCGGTACTGGCTCCCTGACCTTGTGGCAGAAGCTTCTGAAGACTAGGGTGGAGCCCCATGGGGAGGGGCCATGGAAGAACAGAGGACCCAGACCTCAAGTGAGGACAGCGATAACACTGCAGGGCCACAGCCTGGTTTAACTGTCATGCTTGCAGTTGTCCTTCTGGTAGGCGCCTGGCCTGGGCTGCAGTTTGAAGACTGAGCAGGAAATGTCTCTATCCAGGTGGCTGCAGATGGCTACTCACCCAGCCCCTACTGAGAGGCCACAGTCCGTCCCAGTTCTGGTCCCCTGTCCTGTATCCAGGAGTGGCAGGGCAGTGAGGCTCTAGCTTCTAGGTCAGGGATGGGGACAGTAGGGACAGTGCCATGCCCCAAGCCTGTGCTGTTGGGCAGCTGGTGTCCTGCTCCCAGCCAGAGACTGCACATCTTCATCTAGTGGATTTTCCTAACAACCCGGGGAGATGAGGGTAGGTTGTTTTCCCTGTTTTACAAGTGGCAAAATGAGATTCAGGGCTAGAGTTCTCTGAGCAGCTGCTTCTCTGATCTCTGTCCTGCCCTTGGCCTTTGGGAGCTCCTATGGGCCCTCAGCAGAGTCCGCAGGGCTCTTGGAGCCTGTCCTTCGGCCATGAGCTGAGGCCACCACTGCGCTCACCTCATAGGCTTGGGGGGAAAGTGATTCATCCAGGAAGTAGACAGTGAGCTCTTTACTCTGGGAATACCAGTGCCTGGAGTCTGCTGAAGACAGGGAAGACAAACGAACCCCATGTGAATCCTGCTCCCTGGAGCCCACAGTGTGGTGGGAGAGGTGACACCAGGGATTATATAACTAATAGGAGGTAGCATGAGGGAGGCCTGAGATCTCACCACCCTTGCCTTCCCCTCCTCCAGAGAGGCCGTGCTGGAGGGAGATCATGTCCTTGCAAGGCCATAGGATGTGGTATTGTTGGCTTGGAAGATGTGGTTTGATTATAGTCACCATTGAGGGTCATGGAGGGGAAGCTAAGCTCTCCTTTAGACTTTTTTTTTTTTCTGGCTGGGCCAGAGAATTAAATTGACATAAGACAGGTCCACTGGAGACAAGCACACACATTTATTTAATGCAAGTTTTACCTGGCACGGAAGAACCAGTGAGAGTCAGTTACTTATTTACTGAATTAGACCAAGTAACTCGTGAAGAAGCAAGTAATTATGTGGGGAGCTAAAAGATGATAGTGGATCCATTCTAACATGGTCTGCGCAGTACCCTTTTGGCTTCGACTTTTCATCCTTCAAAATACGGAGATTGTCGGCCAGGCGCGGTGGCTCACGCCTGTAATCCCAGCACTTTGGGAGTCCAAGGCAGGCAGATCATGAGGTCAGGAGATCAAGACCATCCTGGCTAACACGGTGAAACCCCGTCTCGACTGAAAATACAAAAAAAATTAGCGGAGCGTGGTGGTGGGCGCCTACAGTCCCAGTTACTGGGGAGGCTGAGGCAGGAGAATGGCGATAACCCAGGAGGCGAAGTTTGCAGTGAGCTGAGATCACGCCACTCCACTCCAGCCTGGGAGACAGAGCGAGACTCTGTCTCAAAAATAAAGAAAAAAAAAAAGGAGATCGTCCTATGTTTCCCTGGGGACTTTCATCCCCTGCTTTTAGGAAACACAAAAGAGGTCAAAGGATCTTCTTGCACGAGCTGTTTTTCAATAGCCTTTAATTCATAGTAGTCAATGGACCAGGGTGGGCAGGGTGCAATGGCTCACACCTGTAGTCCTCCCAAGACAGGCAGATCACCTGAGCCCAGGAGTTCAAGACCAGCCAGGGCAACATAACAAAACCCTGTCTCTACAAACAAAACAAAACAAAACAAAAACAAACAGAAAAACACAGAAAATTATGTCATGTGAAAGAATCCACACAGAATGCTTACCATCTGATTCCATTTCTTATTAAAATTCAATCTATTCTGACAAAAAAACAGAAGAATTATTGCTGGAGACATAGGAGCAAAGCAGAAGAGAAGATTACATTGAAGAATGAAGAAATTCTGGGGTGTGGTGGACATGACATTTTCTTATTGTGGTGATAGTTTCTCGGTGTATACACACGTGTCAATCTACCAAACTACACGCTTTAAAAATGTACACTTTGTGGCCGGGCTCAGTGGCTCACGCCTGTAATCCCAGCACTTTGGGAGGACGAGGCGGGTGGATCACGAGGTCAGGAGATCGAGACCATCCTGGCTAACACAGTGAAACCCCACCTCTACTAAAAAATACAAAAAAATTAGCCGGGTGTGGTGGCGGGCACCTGTAGTCCCGGCTACTCGGGAGGCTGAGGCAGGAGAATGGCGTCAACGCGGGAGGCAGAGCTTGCAGTGAGCCGAGATCTGGCCACTGCACTTCAGCCTGGGCCACAGAGCGAGACTCTGTCTCAAAAAAAAAAAAAAATGTACACTTTGTTTCATATCCATTATACCCCAATAAATCTATTTTTAAAAACCTCCAACAGAATATAAACACTTGAGTGTATACTGTATTCCCTATAGCACTTGCACATAGATCATGGAACTATGTTGCATAAAAAGTCAGTATCCAATTAAAATGGAATTCTAAAAAGTAATTAACATTAAAATGTGCAAGGGAAAGAGGAGCAAAAAACTTAGACTAGACAATGGTAGCTTAAATGGTAAACTTACAGGTCTGTTTCAACTATATCAATTATTGCACTACCTGTAAATCCACTGAGCACTACAGTGCAATGGTAGAAATGGTTGGAAGGGCAGAAAAAGCAAGACTCAACTATATCTTGTCTATATGAGATGGGCCTTAAAAGGAAGACACAGATGCTGTCTGTTGAAAGTAAATAGATGGGGCCGGGCGCGGTGGCTCAAGCCTGTAATTCCAGCACTTTGGGAGGCCGAGACGGGCGGATCATGAGGTCAGGAGATGGAGACCATCCTGGCTAACACTGTGAAACCCTGTCTCTACTAAAAAATACAAAAAACTAGCCGGGCGAGTTGACAGGCGCCTGTAGTCCCAGCTACTCGGGAGGCTGAGGCAGGAGAATGGCGTGAACCCGGGAGGCGGAGCTTGCAGTGAGCTGAGATCCGGCCACTGCACTCCAGCCCGGGCTACAGAGCGAGACTCCGTCTCAAAAAAAAAAAAAAAAAAAAAAAAGAAAGTAAATAGATGAAAAAAGATACACCATGCAGAGTGTAAGGCCAAGAAAACTGCCGTGGCTATCTCAGTATCAGATGAAGCTGATTTTGTTGGCGGTGGAGGAGAGCCGAGTTACCCTACGTTGAAGGCGGCTAATCCGTACGGGTCCACAGCACCTTCAGCTCTTCCCCTCCTGAGAAGAAAGAATTGGACTGAGGGCCATGAGGCAGAAGGAGAGACGGAGGCAAGTTTTAGAACAGGAGTGAAAGTCCATTAAAAAGCTTTAGAACAGGAAGGAAAGGAAGGAAGGGAAAGAAAAGAAGGGAAGTACTTGGAAGATGGCCGAGCAGGTGACTTGAGAAACAGTGCATAGCCACCCGCCTGAGTCAGGGTTTTATAGGTTGGCATACTTCTGGGATCTTGGCTTACTTCTCCCAACTCCTCAAATCTTATTGGGAAGCTGCTGATCAGTTTCAGGTGTTTTCTATGTATTAGGAGACTCTTTTTCTGGCATCGGCTGTAACCAGTTCTTACTTTAGAGACACGGTTATCAACCACCTGATGGTCACCTAACACTGCTGGTGTCAGAAGCAGGGAGCCCTCTCCTGCCCTGCTTATACCTATCTAGCTACCTACTGTAACAATTTTAGGACACAAAATATTATGGGAGATCAAATATCTCCCATATTTGTATGGGACCTTTGTAGTTAAAAAGGTTAATTATTCAAGGAGTGTAATAATAATCACAAATTGTATATGCCTAGTAATACAGCTTCAAAACACATGATGCAAAAATAGAATTAAAAAGAGATTAAATCAGCTGTTTCTCTGCACTTGGTAGCGTGATCAGATGAAAACGCCAGTAAAGTGGCAAGTGACCTGCACACTGTGAACCACCTTGATTTAACTGACATTTAAAGAGCAGGAGTGGAACATCCACTGAACACTCATTCCTTTCTATGATCATGATACTTTCACCAAGATAGACCAGGTTCTGGGCTATAAAACACCTGATATGATCTCTAAACTTAATGAAACTAAACTGGAAATCAGTAACAATATTCATAGAGAATTCTAAAATTTTGAAATTGAACAACACACTTCTAAAAATCTGTGGTTCAGAGAATAAAGCAAAAGGGAAGGTAAGATATTTATTTTAAAGTAAATAATAATGACAATATAACACATCAAAACTGGTGGGAAATGGCTAACAGTGCTCAGGGTGAAATACACAGCTTTCAATGTTTCTATTAAAAAATTGGGGGCTGGGGAAGTGAGTTACAGAGGAAGGGTATGCAGTTCCTTTGTGCAGTGATAAAAATATTCTAAAATTGATTATAGTGATGATTGCATAGCTATGAGTATATTAAAAACTATTGAAATGTAGACTTTAAATGGGTGAATTATATGAATAATCATAATTATTAACTATGGGAATTGTGTCTCATTAAAGCTGTCAAAAAAAGAAAAAACATGAAAATTATGGCCTGAGGAGCTATGTTAATCAATCATAAAATGTAAGTGTAAATTTAAACCAAACAAAGTAACAGGAAGGAACATAAGTCAAGGAAATAGAATACAAACCACAAAAAGAATTGACCAAACGAACTGTGTGTGGTGGCTTACGCTTGTAATCCCAGTATTTTGGGCGGCCCAGGCAGGCAGATCACTTGAGCTCAGGAGTTAGACCACTCTGGGCAACATGGCAAAACCCCAGCTCTACAAAATATGCAAAAATTAGATAGGCATTGTGGCACACGCCTGTCTGTGGGGACTGAGGTGGCAGGGCCACTGGAGCCCGGGAGGCAGAGGAGGCAAAGGTTGAAGTGAACCGAGATTATACCACTGCACTCCAACATGGAGGACAGAGGGAGACCCTGTCTCCAAAATACATACATACATACATACATACATACACACATACATAAATAGACAAAATGAAAAGTTGGTCTTCTGAAAGGATTTTTAAAAACACTCATAAACCCCTCATTAGATGAGAGGGAGTAAGGGTGTGAGAGCAGAGAAAGGAGACGCAGACATTGCCTGAACCTAGAGGGACTCCAGCCTGGGAAGGAAGGATTTGGGAAACATGGGTTGGCTTCACTGTCACCAACTATAGGACAGGCGTTGATGTGGAAGATGGCTACATTTTGTCTTGTTTAGATGGAGGCAGTTAAATTGAGCCCAACATAAACAGCTTTCATTGTAACCATTTTGGTTTTGCTTAAATTAATTTCCTACTTTTAAACACTCACAACTTAAAGCAAAGTTACAAAAACTGTACAATAAAAACATTTGAAAAAATAGCTGTTGATGTGATGAAAGCTGTTATTGAATTCTTTAGTGTGTACTTTCTACAAACAAGGAAATTAACATCAACACGTTACCACTATCTAATACCCAGACTCTATTCCGATTTCTCCAGTTGTCTTCTAGTTGTCATTTATAACATAGAGATCATGGCCAGAATCCCTGATTTGCTGTTTCATCTTTTTTTGTCAGTCTTTGATATTTAGTGGGAACAGCTTGTCAAGGTCCTTTGTAAAGCAGTAATTAATTACTTCATGTTTGATGCTATATCCTGACTTTCTGTACGTTTATATATATTATAACCCTCATTTGTAAAACTGAGTATGTTTATGTGTGTGTCTGTGTGTATTTGTATGTGTGTGGAGAGAGACAGAATTCACCTATTGGTCAATTAAACACTTGGTGAAACTAAATATATTAAATGCTATTTCTGCATGAAGGGCTCATATGTGTTTTTAAAAAATTCTTATAAAATATTTTCTTTCCAACCACAGTGGTGTGTGCCTGTTATCCACATTTCTTGGGAGACTGAGGCAGGAGGATCACTTCAGGCCAGGAGTTTGAGCCTATAGTAAGATATGATCACACCTGTGAATAGCCACTGCATTCCAGCCTGGGCAACATAGCAAGACTCTGTATCAAAAAAACAAAAATAACTCTTCTTGCTCACATTTTCTGGGATAAATGTATTTTATGTTTTAATATGAGAAAAGGATACAGAGGTGTTTTCCTTTGTCTTTTCATATTGGTTTTGTTTTTGTTTTTGTTTTTGTTTTTTTTTGAGACGGAGTCTCGCTCTGTCACCAGGCTGGAGTGCAATGGCGCGATCTCGGCTCACTGCAATCTCTGCCTCTCAAGGTCAAGCTATTCTTCTGCCTCAGCCTCCCGAGTACCTGGGATTACAGGTGTGCAGCACCATGCCCAGCTAATTTTTGTATTTATAGTAGAGGCAGGGTTTCACCATGTTGGCCAGGATGGTCTCAATCTCTTGACCTCATGATCCACCCGCCTTGGCCTCCCAAATTGCTGGGATTACAGGCGTGAGCTATTGCACCTGCCCTTTTTTTTTTTTTTTTTTTTTATAGAAAATAGCTGGCCCTGCCGGGCGCGGTGGCTCAAGCCTGTAATCTCAGCACTTTGGGAGGCCGAGACGGGCGGATCACGAGGTCAGGAGATCGAGACCATCCTGGCTAACACGGTGAAACCCCGTCTCTACTTAAAAAAAACTACAAAAAACTAGCCGGCCGAGGTGGCGGCACCGGTAGTCCCAGCTACCCGGGAGGCTGAGGCAGGAGAATGGCGTGAACCCGGGAGGCGGAGCTTGCAGTGAGCTGAGATCCGGCCACAGCACTCCAGCCTGGGTGACAGAGCGAGACTCCGTCTCAGAAAAAAAAAAAAAAGAAAGAAAATAGCTGGCCCTAACAGGCCAAGGGATAAACATGAATATGAAAGAATGAAAGTTTGGAGCTGGAAAAAATGTCCAAGCACTGATGGATTTTGGCACTTGGGGTGAAGGGAATGTGAGATGGAGCCTGGGAGGGGTGAGGTCTGGAAGCCACTCACGCCCATCTCTCCTTTGTCCCCACAGGTCCTAGCTTACTCTGCCACCACTGCCCTGCAGGAGGAAGTTTCCCAGCAGACAGTAGCCCCACAGCAACAGTGGCACAGCTTCCAAGAGGAGAAGTGTCCAGCAGGTGCACTCTTATTTTTAAAAATCAGTTTATTTTTAATTGACAGATAAACATTGTGTATATTTATGATGTACACCATAATGTTTTGAAGTATGCACACATTGTGGAATGGCTAAATCAAGCTAATTCACATACTTATGTATTTGTGGTAAGAACACTTAAAAATCTGCTCAGCAATTTTCAGCTGTATGGATACAGAGCCCTGGCATAAGCCCTCTTTGCCCTTTTTAGGTGTGGATTCTGTAGCCTTCCTTATCTATGGGTTCTGCATCCATGGTTGCAACAAACCACATATCAAAAATATGCAGAAAAAATAAAAATGATAATATGTCAATAAAAGTAGATAAAAGCAATGCTTTATAGCACTTATTTACATATCATGTCTATTGCATTAGGTAGTACAAGTATTCTAGAGAAGATTTAAAGCATATATGCCTGGGTTTTATGCAATACAATCCCAATTTATATCAGGGACTTGAGTATGTGCCGGGTTTGTTTCATGGAATATATTCCCTGTGGATAGTAGGAAGGACTGTACAACACATTGTTTTAATAACTGTAGTCACCATGTTCCACAATACATCTCTTGAATTTATTCTCCCTAACTGAAATTTTGTATCCCTTGACTAACATCTTCCCAATCCACCATCCAACTCAAGCCCTAATAATCACCATTCTACTCTCCACCTCTATGAGATCAACTTTTTCTGATTCCACATATGTGAGATCGTGAGGTGTTTGTCTTTCTGTGCCTGGCTTATTTCACTTTGCATAGTACCCTCCAGGTTCATCCATGCTGTCACAAATGACAGAATTTCCTTCTTTTTAAAGGCTAAATAATATTTCATTGTGTCTGTGTGTCACATTTTCTTTAACTTTTCACCCATCCATGGACACGTAGGTTGATTCCATGCCTTGACCATTGTAAGTGCTCCACTGCATGTGGGAGGGAAGGTATCTCTTCAACATACTGTTGTCATTTCCTTTGGGTGTATGCCCAATAGTGGGATTGCTAGATTATATAGTTGTTCTATTTTTTGTTTTTTGAGGAACCTCCATACTGTTTTCCATAATGGCTGTACTAATTTCCATTCCCATCAACAGTGTACTAGCATTCCTTTCTCTCCCCATCATCATCAACACTTGTTATCTTTTGTCTTTTTGGTAATAACCATTCTTATAGGTGTGAAGTGATATTTGATAGTGGTTTTAATTTGCACTTCCCTGATGGTTAGTGATGCTGAGCATTTTTTTCATATACTTGTTGGCCACTTCTGTGTCTCCTTTTGAGAAGTGTCTATTCATGTCCCATGCCCATGTATCCACTTTACTTGGATTATTTGATTGCATGCTATTGAGATGTGAATTCCTGTGTATTTTGGATTTTAACCAAAATCTTGGATCTTTTGGATATTGACCCTCATTCTGTAGGTTGTCTCTTCACTCTGTTCATTGTTTCCTTTGTCATGCAGAACCTTTGTAGTCTAATGTAACCTCATTTGTCTGTTTTTCCTTTTGTTGCCTGTGCTTTTGGGGTCATAGTCAAGAAATCATTGCCCAGACCAACATAATGAAAAATTTCCCCTATGTTTTCTTGTGGGTTTTACCATTCCAGGTCTTATGTTTTAATCTGTAGTCCATTTTGAATTAATTTTTACATATGATGTGAGATGAAGGTCTTATTTTATTCTTCTGTATGTCGATATCTACTTTTCTCAACACAATTTATTGAAGAGACTGTCCTTTCCCCGTTTTGTGTTCTTGGTATCTTTCTCACAATCAATCGATTGTAAATGTATTGATTTATACCTGGGTTCACTATTTTGTTCCATCAGTTTATTTATCATTGTTATGCCATTACCATTCAGTTTTGATTACTATACTTTTGTAATATATTTTAAAATCAGGTCATATGATGCCTCCATCTTTGTTCTTTTGTTTGTTTTGCTTAAGATCACTTTGGCTATTTGAAGTCTTTTTTAGTTCCATACAAATTTTAGAATTGTTTTCTCTATTTTGTCGAAAAATGTCATTGGAATTTTGGTAGGCATTGCATTGAATCTATAGATCACTTTGGGTAGTATGGACGATTAAACAAGATTGAGTTTTCTAATCCATGAATGTGTACTGTCTTTCCATTTATTTTTGTTACTTTCCATTTCTTCATCAATGTTTTGCAGTTTTCAGATCTTTCACCTCTGTCATAAATTCATTTAAAAGAGTTGCTGCCTTGACATCCATTTGTAGGTCTGATATAAGTTGTTTAAAACCCAATCATACCACAGCATCGTTTGCCCAGTTAGCAATTCCTTTCCCTGTTCAATTGTTTATGATATAGCACATTTGTTCTTTATCTCCCTGACCTTAAACCCAATACATCCCACAGCAGCTGACTACAATGAAACCTAATGGTTTGGCAGGGCATGGTGGCTCATGCCTGTAATGCCAGCAGTTCGGGAGGCCAAGGCAGGAGGATCACCTGAAGTCAGGAGTTTGAGACCAGCCTGACCAACATGGGGAAACCCCGTATCTACTGAAAAAAAAAAAAAAAATTTAGCCGAGTGTGGTGGTGGATGCCTGTAATCCCACCTACATGGAAGACTGAGGCAGAAGAATCGCTTGAATCTGGGAGGCAGAGGTTGTGGTGAGCCGAGATTGCACCATTGCACTCCAGCCTTGGCAACAAGAGCAAAACTCCGTCTCAAAAAAAAAAAAAAAAGAAAAGAAACCTTATCGTTCACACCAGAGCTGTGTAAATAAGCATAAAGAAGTTTCTTGTGAATGTCTTGGGAAATCCCCTGGATGCCCATCAGGGCAAGGCTAGATTTTATAGCCACTCTACAGGGAGAAACGTCAAGACCAAATCAGAAGAGAATGCAGCTATCTCCTTGGCTAAATTTATTCCTAAGTTATTTATTTATTTATTTATTTATTTATTTATTTATTTATTTTTTTATTTATTTATAGCTATTGTAAGTGGGATTTTTCAGATAGTTTCTCTCTTTCTTTCTTTTCTTTTCTTTTTTTTTTTTTTTTTTTTGAGACTGAGTTTCACTCTTGCTGCCCAGACTGGAGTGCAATGGCGCTATCTCGGCTCATTGCAACCTCTGCCTCTTGGGTTCAAGCGACTCTCCTGCCTCAGCCTCCCAAGTAGCTGGGATTACAGGCACCCGCCACTACACCCAGTTAATTTTTGTATGTTTAGTAGAAACAGGGTTTCTACTAAAACATGTTTAGTAGAAACATGTTAGCCAGGCTAGTCTCTTAACTCCTGACCTCAGGTGATCCACCCACCCTGGCCTCCCAAAGTACTGGGATTACAAGTGTGAGCCACTGCGTCCAGCCCAGATAGTTTCTTTTTAGTGTATAGAAATACTTCCGAATTTGTTAGTTTATTTCATGTCCAACTTTATTTTACACCAATAACCACTTATGTTTGCTCTTATGAAAAACTTGACACTTTTCCTCCCCCTGCCTTATTTTGTTTTTGACATCATTATTTACATCTTTCTTTCTTTCTTTTTTTTTTTTTTTTTTTGGCAACTCTAGCTCTGTTGCCCAGGCTAGAGTGCACTGGCGTGGTATCGGCTCACTGCAAACTCTGCCTACTGGGTTTAAGTGATTCTCCTGCCTCAGCCTCCTGAGTATCTGGGATTACAGGTGCCCACCACCATGCCTAGCTAATTTTTGTATTTTTAGTAGAGTCGGGATTTCACCATGTTAGCCAGACTGGTCTTGAACTCCTGACCTCAGATGATCCACCTGCCTTGGCCTCCCAAAGTGCTGGGATTACAGGCGTGAGCCACTGAACCCAGCCCTATTTACATCTTTTTATGTTGTATACTCCTTAACAAATGGCATTAACTATCACTTAAAAAAAATTTTGTCTTTTGACATTTATACTGATACAAGTAATTTATACACTACCATGATTGTATTAGAATATTCTGAACTTGACTGTGTACCTACTTTAACCACCTAATTTTATATTTTCACATAGTTTTATGTATCTTGTTAATGTTCTTTCCTTTCAGATTGAATAATTTTTTTTTTTTTTTTTTTTTTTTTTTTTTTTTGCATTTCTTGTAAGGCAAGTGTAGTGGTGATGAACTCCCACAGGTTTTGTTTCTCTGTGAAAGTCTTTATTGCTCCTTCGTTTCTAAAGGACAGACTTGTTGGGTATGGTGTTGTTGGTTGGCAGTGGTTTTTTTTTTCCTTTCTATACTGTGTATGATTCCACTATCTCCTGGACTGCAGGTTTCTGGTGAGAAGCCTTCTGATAGTTTTATAAGTGTTCCCTTATATGTGATGAGTTGCTTTTCTCTTACCGCTTTCAAAATTCTTTGCCTTTCACTTTTGGGAATATGTTTGTGATGTGTCTTGGTGAAGATCTCTTTGTATTTAATCTGTTTGGGGTTCTTTGGGCTTAATGAATCTGGAAGTCTATTCCTATCCAGATTTGGTACATTTTCTTTCATTATTTCTGTAATTATACTTTTTTTTTTTTTTTTTTTGACAGAGTCTCGCTCTGTCACCCAGGCTGGAGTGCAGTCATGCAATCTCGGCTCTCTGTAAGCTCTGCCTCCCGGGTTCATGCCATTTTCCCACCTGAGCCTCGCTAGTAGCTGGGACTACAGGTGTTCACCACCATGCCTGGCTGATTTTTTTTTTTTTTTTCTTAGTAGAGATGGGATTTCACCATGTTAGCCAGGATGGTCTTGATCTCCTGACCTCGTGATCCGCCCACCTTGGCCTCCCAAAGCGCTGGGATTACAGGCGTGAGCCACCACGCCCAGGCTGTAATTATACTTCCTGCACCTTTCTCTTTCTCTGATGCTCCTTGGACCATGATAATACCTATATTGTTTTGCTTCACGGTAACCCATCAGTACTGTTGGTTTTATTCTCTCTTTTTCATTCTTTTTTTTCTTTTTGTTCCTGTGATTTGAGATTTCAAGTGATCTGTCTTCAAGCTTACTGATTCTTTCTTCTGCTTAATCAACTCAGCTGTTGAAGCTCTCCATTGGATTTTTTATTTCATATATTGTGTTGTTTGATTCCAGAATTTCTGTTTGGTCCTTTATTATGGTGTCTGTATGTTTATTAAACTTCTCATTTTGTTCATGTATTGTCTTTCTGACTTCACTTACTTGTCTATCTGTATTTTTTTTGTAGCTGACTAAGCTTCTTTAAAATGAGTATTTTCAGTTCTTTGTCAGGCTGTTGTAAATCTCCATTTGTTTAGGGTGGACTACTTGTGTTTTATTTTGTTTCTTTGGTGCTGTCATGTTTCCCTGATTGCTCATGAGCCTGTGGCAATGTGCTGGAATGTGCGCTTTGAAGAAGCAGGGACTTATTCCAATATTTACAGACTGGCTTTGTCAGGGAACACCCTTCACCAGTCAGCCTGTACACAGATTTTGGTCAGGTCATGTGGTGTGGTTCAAAGGTGGTCTTGTTGCTGGTGTCCTCAGGCAAGCCAGTTTGGTATCCAGGCATGTGTGGGTAAGCCGAGAGCCCACATCCAGAAAGGTGACCTGAAGCCTCAGTCCATGGGTCCTAAACTGGCACTGGCATGGGTCTTGAGTTTGAGTCTGCAGATGTCAGCCAGGTGATGGCATGGGCCTCATCCCTAGGTCCACAGGGAAGGGCCTGGATCCTGAGTTCATGGGGACTTACCTGGCACTGGGGCAGACCTAGAAGCTGAGTCTGTGGGGGTAGGCCAGGATCCTGGGTCTGTAGTCTAGCCTTGACGACCCCATTGAAGACTGACCTCTCATCCTTATCATATTCTTGTCTCTATGTGCTTCTAGATTTCTGTTTCCTGCACTTTCTGGCTCTTTTTCCACAGGGATGCATTGGATGATTTCTGTCAGTCAGGCACCATGCTAACGGGGGTTAAGAGGCCCTGCCCTCATGGAGCTTTCTTTCTGGGATGGTATCAAGACTTACAAATAGGCTGGGTGCAGTGGCTCACACCTGTAATCCCAGCACTTTGGGAGGCCAAGGCAGGTGGATCACAAGGTCAGGAGATCAAGACTATCCTGGCCAATGTGGTAAAACCCTGTCTCTACTAAAACTATAAAAATTAGCTATGCATGGTGGTGCGTGCCTGTAATCCCAGCTACTCGGGAGGCTGAGGCAGGAATATCACTTGAACTAGGGAGTTGGAGGTTGCAGTGAGCCGAAATTGTGCCACTGCACTCCAGCCGGGTGACAGAGCAAGACTCTATCTAAAAAAAGAAAGGCCGGGCGTGGTGGGTCAAGCCTGTAATCCCAGCACTTTGGGAGGCCGAGACAGGTGGATCATGAGGTCAGGAGATCGAGACCATCCTGGCTAACACGGTGAAACCCCGTCTCTACTAAAAAAATACAAAAAACTAGCCGGGCGACGTGGTGGGCACCTGTAGTCCCAGCTACTCGGGAGGCTGAGGCAGGAGAATGGCCTAAACCCAGGAGGCGGAGCTTGCAGTGAGCTGAGATCCGGCCACTGCACTCCAGCCTGGGCGGCAGAGCGAGACTCTGTCTCAAAAAAAAAAAAAAAAAAAAGAAAAAAAAAGAAAGAAAATTACACACGAATACACATAACAGTCAGGATGTCCTGATGGGAACCATGAAGAATAGTTAAGTGACAGGTGAGACAGACAAGGTTGGTGGGGCCTCTCAGGGATGGTGATTTGGGCTGATATTTCAAGTTGGACAGGGCCAGTCTTGCAGAGAGCCAGGAAGAGTGCTCTTGAGAAGGCCCTGCAGGAATGAGAACCCCAGGTTTCAGGGGCTTAGGGAGACTGAGCGAAGACAGGGAGCCACTGTGGTGAGTGGACAGCAAACAAGTCAGGTGGACCAGCGTGCACAGATCACATGTACAGGAGATTGGATGTTATTTTGTGAGTGAGGGTATAAAAAAAGTAAAATATATCAGTGATGTGTATTGATTACATGTTGAAATGTAGTATTTTAGATATTTTAAGTTAAAACTATATTGTTAAAATTAATTTGGCCTCATCCTTTTTACTGTTTTAATACGGCTGTCATAGAATTTGAATTTTGCGTGTGGTGTGTATTATATTTCTGTCAGCAGTGCCCATCAAAAGTAGGTAATAGATGCTGAATTCATGACAAGACCAAGCTTGGAAGAGTGGATTTCTCTGTCTGGATTCCACTAAGAGTGAAAAGAGAAGTTTTTCAGCCACTGTCAGCCTCTAGGAATTCTGTGGCAACTCATTCATTGGCTTTTCTCTCCCTTCCCAGGATCTCATAGATTAGAACATACTGGAGACTGTAACCTGTGCACAGAGGGTGTGGATTACACCAACGCTTCCAACAATTTGTTTTCTTGCCTTCCATGTACAGTTTGTAAATCAGGTACAGACTGTGTGCACCTCTTGTCCAGAGGTGGAGTGTGGGACAATGAGGTGGGAGTTGTAGCCGATGTGAGTCAGGGAACCAAGTTCCAGCCCAACTTGGTCTTCATCACCCTGTTTCATGATTATATATTTGACTGATTAAAAAAAATAGAAAGAAATCTTTTCTGTAATGCATGCCACCTGGCTGGGGAATCTTCTAAACTGTCAGCTGCAAGAGGGTAGGGGGATCATTAAAGCACAGAGAAGGCCTGGTCCAGTGGACAGGGTTGGGTTTCAGCAGTGGGACGGGTCTGCTCTAGGGCCAGGCTCTCTCCCCCAGGCTCTGTGCTTCTGGCAGGTGCTCGGCCTCACTCAGCCTTCAGGTTCTCAGGCCCCTTCCTCCTCCCCAGCAGGCCCAGGATTTAGGGAAGTCCCCTAAGGGCTCCTCTCCTTGCAGAGTCTCTCAGGTGATGCCCTTGCACCTCCTTTGCTATTGACCATGCCATCTAAACAATGGTTTTCCCCTAATCTGATGTAATAAATCATGAATCATGCTCCCTTTTATGATTCTTCTGAGTATTGGTGACAGCTGAAGGGTGGGTGTCCTGTATGAGCCCTGGGTGTGCTGGTACAGAAACTGGCCCTCAGAAATCCTTGGTGAACTTGGCTGAGCTGAGTAGGAGGGGGTGGGTGGTAAGGAAGGTTGAGGGATACATCAGGGAGACATATTCCCAAAACCTTATGCTCTGTTGTCAGGTCAAACAAATAAAAGTTCCTGCACCATGACCAGAGACCCAGTGTGTCCGTGTGAGGAAGGCACCTTCTGGAATAGGAACTCCCCTGAGATGTGCCAGAAGTACAGCACAGGGTGAGACAGCAGCCAGGGGCTCCCGGCAGCTTTCAGGAACCCAAGAAGACCTGAGTCACCTGGTACCCCTATTTCTCCGCTGACCCCATGGAACCTTCAGACCCATGGGGTGTCCCTGAGCCTGTGGGGTCTCTTGGGTCTGCAGTGGCCCCTCCTGGTCCATCTGCCTGTCCCCACCCCTGCCCCCTGCAGCAGCCCCTTCCCACCCTTCCCCAGCATGAGTCCCCTTGGCCAGACCGACTTGTTCACTGGGCACAAGAGGCAACTTTCTAGATCCCTTGATCCTTTTCATCAAACCTAGGAAATGCAATTTCCTTTTGAAATGAGAAGAAAGCCGGGCGCGGTGGCTCACGTCTGTAATCCCAGCACTTTGGGAGGCAGAGGTGAGCAGATCACTTGAGGTCAGGAGATCGAGACCAGCCTGGCCAACATGGTGAAACCCCATCTCTACTAAAAATACAAAAATTAGCCGGGCTGGTGGTGGGCACATGTAGTCCCAGCTACTCGGGAGGCTGAGGCAAGAGAATCATTTGAACCCAGGAAGCGGAGCTTGCAGTGAGCCAAGATCGCGCCACTGCACTCCAGGCTGCGCGACAGAGCGAGACTCCATCTCAAAAAAAAAAAAAAAAGATGAGAAGAAAACACTTGAATCCAGTCTGGATTGTATTTGTTGCTATACCAAGCTGTTTTAAAAAATGTTATTTTTTAATATTTTTTATGCAGGGAGGACCCATAAAGACAAAAGTGGCCACGACCGACAAAAGTCGTAAGAAGGCTGTGGGTGGAGCTCCTTCAAGTTCCCATGAAGGCCTGAGCCAATCCAGCCGGCCTCACCCCTGGCCCCAATCCCTTAATAAGTCCTGTCTTTTCCCTATTTGGGCTTTAAGGGGCAAGAGTAATTTGTCCTTCTCTGGCCCTCTAATGTTTGCTGTGATTGGGAGGAATCAGCAGACAAGTGGGGGTGAGAGCTCACTTGTACTGTGGGTTGACTGGAGGACAGGGCTCAGCTTGTGGCCACAAGGACTTGTGACCTTCTCCTGGCGTGTGGCTCCTCCTAATGCAGGCCTCCTCTGCAGCCCAGGGAAGCTCAGCGTGTGTCCAACACAGAAGGCTCCTGTGACCCCAGAGCAGGGAGGCTGAGGGGCTGAAATGCGCATGCTCAGACTCTTTCCCCAGCCTCAACAAGGGAGCTTGGGGGACCTCCTTCAGATACAAGGAGCCTGTCCTTCCCTTGACGCCTTCTCAGGGACATTGGAGAGGGAGGGTGGCTCCCTTTTCATCCCGCCTGGCCAGCTTTCCCTCAAGAGTCCTCACCTCCCTCTCTGTGTGTACCCGGGTGCCCTAGTGGGGAAGTCCAGGTCAGTAATTGTACGTCCTGGAGTGATAGCCAGTGTGTTGAAGAATTTGGCGCCAGTGCCACTGTGGAAACCCCAGATGCTGAAGAGACAACGACTGCCAGCCCAGGGACTCCTGCCTCTTCTGGTTACCTCTCATGCATCATTGTAGGAATCGTAGTTCTAATTGTGCTTCTGATTGTGTAAGTTTGCACTTTGGAAGAAATTCCTTCCTTACCTGAAAGGCTCAGGTAGGTGGCGACTGAGGGCAGGGGCGCTGGACACTCTGCCCTGCCTCCTTCTGCTCTGTTCCCACAGACAGAAATGCTCACCCCTGCCCCAAGTCCTGGTGTCTCCAGCTTGGCTCTATTTTCCTCCTTGTGATCGCCCCATTCCCACATCCGGTGCACCCCCCTGGACCCTGGTCTTATCAGTTCGTATCCTGGAGCTGGGGGTCCCCACATCTCCCAGCCAAGTCTGGGCGATGGCAGGGCCAGTTCTTCCCATCTTCAGGCCCAGCCAGGCGTGGGGCAGTCAGCTCCTCAAATGGGTGACAAGGGTGAGGATGAGAAGTGGTCACGGGATTTATTCAGCCTTGGTCAGAGCAGAACACAGAGATTTTCCACGTGTTGGTTTTACTCTAGTTCCCCTTCTCATCCCCCTTCCTCAGTGTGTCCCTGAATTGGAAGGCCTCCCTCTTGTCCCCAGCCCCAGGGCTCCTTGTCCAGTGTCCCTGCCCCCAGCCCACCCCTGCGCCCCACTGTCCTCTGGGAGGGAGGTGCTGCATGGGCCCCTCCCCGCCTGCTAAGGAGACTCCTCCTTTTCCAGGTGGTGGAAGAGGCCCTGAACATGTGGACAGAATGACTTGGTTTCTCCAGAAACTGGAAGCCTCATGGGCTGAGGAACTGCCTCCCACCCACAGCAGAACCCGGTGGACATAATCCTTTCTCCTTATGGCTGCCCTGACTCTCTGAAGTGGCTTGGGACTCTGGGCTGACTGTGGGGGACACATGGCCATCTTGAGCGTCACACAGACTGGCGGGCCCTGCTGCAGCCTTGTCCTTCCTGCAGTCCTGGTGACAACCTCACTCCACTGCCTGCACCCTGAGGATGGGATGTCCGCCTGAGCACAGCATCAGGGGCCTGGCCGCAGCAGTAGGTCCTGGATGTACTGAGACTGGGCTGCCTGGGGTGACCTCACTGGGAGGAAGTGGGGATGGCAGGTCCAGCTGCATACTGGGGACCCTGCAGCAAGCCCTGAATGTGAAATGTCACTTCCAGCAGTCTATTCAGAAAATGCACTAAGAGACCACTACTTTTCCAAACTCAAAATATTGGGGGTTGTCAATAAAACTAAAGGAAATTTTAAACATTTAATGACATTCCATATGGTGGGCATTTTACATGCAGGTAGTGAAGTGGTGGGCATCACTGCTGTCTTCTTTACTACCTGGGACAGAGTTCTGGCCTCCCTATTCCTCAGTTTTCCTATGATAAAATGGACATGATAAAATATTTCAGGCATGCTTCATGTTTTAGAGTGAGTTCAGGAGCAGCCCCTGGCAGGAATGGAATACTGAGCTATCAAAGGTTCTAGTTGTCTTTTCTAATGCTGTGCCCACATTCCCGGGGGAGACCTTACAAACATCATCCCATAGCCTCTCCTTGTCCTTCACATGGTTTATTGCAGGAGCACCAAGAGGTCCATCGAGGCAGTAATCACATAGGTCCAGATCCCTATCAGAATAAAAGGTGGATTCTGAGATATCCTGTGAACTGTCTACACAATAGGGCGGCTGTCCATCTTTCTTCCTCCCTGCTTTCCCTTTCCTTTTCCTTTTCCTTCCCTTTCTGCTTTCCTTTTCCCTTTATCATTTTCTTTCCTTTCTCCCCTCCTCTCCTCTCCTTTCCTTCCCCCGCCTTCTCTTCCTCCATTTCTTCTTTTCTATTTTTCTTGTTCAAGTGTAAATTTTTTAGATGTACCATAAGGTATGGACCATCATATAGGGTACTTTAATGTTTTCTCATCTTGCTCAAGAAATAAAATAAAATAATTAAAAATGCAGGTGGAAACCCCACAAATGTGTCAATCCCCTCTCCCTCCCTGCAGCAAATGCTTGCCTAGTGATTGCATCTCTAATTTCAGGAGAATTACAAGAATGGTTTCTTGATCCAAGATAGCAATATATGGAAGGACAGTGTAAAACTCCGAAGTGCGTTACCCCTTTCTAACATATTATGAGTGCTTATATGATGATGCAGTAAAGCCTGCACTTCCTGGTCTGACATTTAGGACACTTCGTGGTTTGACCTCTCCCGTATGACATAGTCTTCCAGTCTCTCTGACCAGATGCTTTACTTTTCCTTTACTTGAAGACCTTCTCCCCAACAGACAATCAAGCTAGTCCAGCTGTTGTTTACAGCTCATTCTATGGACATCTGCTTGTTGTCAAATTCCTTAGGACCCAGGTCTCGCTCTGAAGTGACCAACCCCTTTTATCTCCACTTTCCTTATTACAATTACCTTAGCCTACATTCCCTCCTCCATTTCATCCAAAAGGTTTCTCCTTCCTCAGAAATACGGCAGCTATTCTCTTTACTCCTCACTTGACACAAACATTCCTTACCTTTTATTGTCATTTTCCTTTCGCTGACTGCATATATTCTGTTGAAGTAATAAGCTACTTGTTTTCCTTTTTTTAAACATCAGGCATCTCTTTGTTTTCCACATTGTGTCTTATATACATTGTCTAACACAAAGAGTTTGCTTAATAACGGTTTGTAGATCTTGACCTTATGGAGAAATGAGTTTAGCCCAATCAATTTTTTCTTTTCCTGAGACTATTTGACCATCCCAAATGGCCGTGTGATTTCTTACTGTTGAGGTCTTGGTGAATGTGGGCTGGGTGCTGGTGGTGAAGCAGAGGAGAGGTAGGGGCTAGCTCTTCCTAGAATCAACCAGAATCATTGTCTTCTGATTTGTGACTATTCCCTTCCTTCCTCTGGTTCACTTTTAGGCTATTTGAATAGTAGCCATGCAAAAAGTGAGGGTGGGTAGACCCTGGCACTTATTTCCAATATTCCCTAACTTTTCTCCTTCAGTCTTTGATCATTTCCTGACTAACTTTGAATCTACCTGTTTCCAGGTAACCTGGTGGCCCAAAGGAGGGCTAAAGAGATCTACCTAGGGCCGGCTGGGCACGGTGGCTCACACCTGTAATCTCGGCACTTTGGGAGGCCGAGGTGGGCAGATCACGACGTCAGGAGATCGAGACCATCCTGGCTAACACGGTGAAACCCACTCTCTACTAAAAATTCAAAAAATTAGCCAGGCGTGGTGGCCGGCACCTGTAGTCCTAGCTACTTGGGAGGTTGAGGCAGGAGAATGGCATGAACCCGGGAGGCGGAGCTTGCAGTGAGCCAAGATCACACCACTGCACTCCAGCCTCCAGCCTGGGCGACAGAGCGAAACAAACAAACAAAAAAAGAGATCTACCTAGGGTCGTTCCCTGTCAGCCACACCTGACTTGAATCTAGTGGAAATCCTTTTCATCCCCAATCTTGTACATGGAAATGATGATAATGGTAATGCCACAAAGGAATTGAGGGCTTTAGAAAGTCCAGAGTTGGCTTTGGTATTGCACCTTCCTGATCTGTGACCTGACATAGATGACCACAGCCTGAAGACCTACTGTCAGACATCTGTGTATAGAGGACAGCTCCAGCCTCACAGTCAAAGGGAACTGTCAATGGACAGAGCCCAGAACCCCCCGCAGTGCTGTGGGTCTATTCCTTAGGAATGTGCAAACTGCTAATGCCTAAAGCACGAAGGCAGAGATCATTTGAGGCCAGGAGTTCAAGACCAGCTTGGCCAACATGGCAAAACCCTGGCTCTACCAAAAATACAAAAATTATGCGGGCGTGATGGCACACGTCTGTAATCCCAGCTACTCAGCTGGCTGAGGCAGGAGAATTGCTTGAGCCTGGGAGGCGGAGGTTGCAGTGAGCCAAGGTCGTGCCACTCCACTCCAGCCTGGGCCACAGAGTGAGACTCTGTCTAACCAAAAATATCTATATCACAGACATAAGGGATCCAGCTTTTACTGGGCTCCTAATATTTACAGACAGTGAATTAACTGCTTTATATACATTGCCTTCTTTAATTAATACAGTAGTTCTGTGAGGAGGTATTAGCAGCCCATTATTGCAGATGAGGAAAGCTGAGACCCAGAAAGACAATTCAATATGTTCAGGAAAGGTCCCTGCCTGTAACCAATGCAGCTGCACCTTGAACCTTTCTTGTCTGAATCCCAGTTCTGCTTTTCTTGTCTACTTGATAGTTCACCAAAAAGCTTGCCCGGATGATGTAGCCCAGGCTACACATATTACATAGGACACTCTCACCTCCATGTGGGAGGTGCCTCATCTTGTTTTATCACCTTATATGCCACGAGAACCTTGAGCAGTGCTTGGCTCAAAGCAGGTGTTGGTAGATGTTTACTGCACAAGTGCGTGAAGGAAGGGCAGATGGATTGTGTCATTCAGAAGGCACAAGAGAATAGACATCTCATCCATGTTGTCCATCATGGACTTCTTGGGTACGCCTACAGAATCCCCTCATGAAACTTCTAACTACTGTGGTGCCACCTGCCTCTAGAAGGACAACATATGTCATCTTAAATTCAGATTAACAAGAACAACGGTCATTTGTAAAACTGTACCAATGAGGAGCAGTTTCCTTACCGAAAAACTGATCATAAGAGGCTGGGTTAAGTGGCTCATGCTGTAATCACAGCACTTTGGGAAGCCCCAGAGGGAGGATCACTGGGGCCAGGAGTTCAAGACCAACCTAGTGAGACAAAAAATATTTATATACTTAAAAATAAACACTTAAAAAAGATAGAATTAAGATCTCTTCAATACTTTTCTTATCATAAAACAAGCTTCAATTCAAGTATTTTCTTATAACTCAATTAAGTCTTGTGATTTTCTTCAGATAAATTATTCCTTTTTTTTTTTTTTTTTTTTTTTTTGAGACAGAGTCTCACTCTGTCACCTAGGCTGAAGTGGAGTGGCATGATCTTGGCTCACTGCAACCTCTGCCGCCTAGGCTCAAGCAATTCTCCTTCCTCAGCACCCTGAGTAGCTGGAATTACAGATATGTGCCATCATGCCCGGATAATTTTTGTATTTTTAGTAGAGCCGGGGTTTCGCCATGTTGGCCAAGCTAGTCTCAAACTCCTGACCTCAGGTGATCTGCCCACCTCGGCTTCCCAAAGTGCTGGGATTACAGGTGTGAGCCACCGCGCCCGGCCGGCTCCTGTTTTTCTACAAAAATTCTTACCATCATGAATTGTCCTCCTATTGTTCTAAGAACAAGAATAGGTGAATAATTCTGCTAAATGGCTTTTCAGCCTCCATTGAGACTACATGATGCTTACTTATTGATACGGTACATTATTTTTGAACATATTCACATTCTCTGAATGAGCTTTTACGTTAGATTTTCCCAAGTACCCTCATATATATAGAAGTCATTAGTCTCTGAAAAGCCAGGGAGGAGGTAGCTGTGTCTTGTTGGGGTGGTGAAATTGCCTAAAAGGGGCAGAAAGGGACTTTCTGGGAATGGTGGAAATTCTCTGTCTTGATTGCATAATGGTTACATGTGAGTATATAGTTGTCATAGAGGAAATGAAACACTCAAGAAATGAACAGCTGAGGCTGGGGCCCGGTGGCTCATGCCTGTAATCCCAGCACTTTGGGAGGCAGAGGTGGACAAATCATTTGAGTCCAGGAGTTCCAGACCAGCCTGGGCAACATGATGAAACTCCATCTGTACTAAAAATACAAAAATTAGCCAGGCGTGGTGGTGTGCACCTAGTCCCAGCTACTCAAGGGGCTGAGGTGGGAGGATTGCTTGAGTCCAGCAGACTGAGGTTGCAGTGAGCTGAGATTGCGGCACTGCATTCCAGCCAGGGTGACAGAGTAAGACCCTGTTTTTTGTTTGTTTGTTAAGTGAATAGTTTACTGCATGAACTTACATCTCAGTGACCAAACAGGGGCAGAGAATCTGTAAGCTCTTCAGGATAAGAGGTTTATCATCATTTTCATGGAGACCAAAGAGGGGAGGTGACATGCACCAGTTCCCACAGCTGGTGGCTTCTCAGGATCACTGTTGGAATCCACAACTCCGGACTCTGATCAAGGGGGTTCTCCATTTTTTTTTTTTTTTTTTTTTTTTGGCAGTCTCGCTCTGTCATCAGGCCGGAGTACAGTGGCACTCGATCTCGGCTCATTGCATCCTCCAACTCCCTGGTTCAAGCGATTGTCCTGCCTCAGTCTCCCTAGTAGCTGGGATTACAGGCACATGTCACCATGCCTGGCTAATTTTTGTATTTTTAGTAGAGATGGGGTTTCACTATGTTGGCCAGAATGGTCTCGATCTCCTGACCTCGTGATCCGCCTGCCTTGGCCTCCCAAAGTGCTGGGATTACAGGAGTGAGCCACCGCGCCCGGCCCATTGTCTTTTACAGACCCCTAAAAGCTGAAGGGTCTCAGATGAAAAAGATGAATGAATATCAGTGAATGTCACTTGTTTCTTTTCATGTTCTTTAAATGAGGCTGTACAAAACATAACCTCGTATTCTTGGCCCTCTCTCTCTCTCAGGAAGGCGGTGTGCAGTGCGATGCACACACATTTTATTGAATCCTTTGTGAAAAAAAATAAATAAATCTTGGGACCATAAAATCACTAAGCCAAAGGGAGAAGTCAAGCTGTGAACTGTGTCAGGTAAACCTGCCTCCCATTTTATTCTTAAATAAGATAGTTATGAAGATTAAAAAGCTATATACCTCCCTCACAATTTGCCCATGAGAGAATTCTTTGTGGGCCTCAAGATCCTTACCCTAAAACAGTTCTGCTGAATTTCACTCTGGCAATGTACATTGATAGCCGAGCTTCACAGATGTGGGACAGAAAGTCATCCCTCTGCCCACCTGAGACAAATGCATATCTGACTGCTTCCTCCGCCCTGTTGTTTCTGAAAAATGCAGATTCACTGAGCCAGATAAGGCATGAATGACTATTCCTCTCCCTCTACCCTTTTACATATAAGCTGTGTACTCAGTGAAAGGCTGATCAAAGATCCAAAAGAATGCAAGTTTTTGTCTCTTATCTACCTATGACCTGGAAGCCTCCACTTCCGGTTGTCCCACCTTTCTGGACAGAACCAATGTACCTCTTATGCATATTGATTAATGTCCCATCTCTGCCTAAATATATAATAGAAAGCTGACCCCAACCATTTTGGGCACATGTCCTCAGGACCTCCTGAGACTGTGTCATGGGCATGTCCTCAACCTTGGCAAAATAAACTGTTTAAAAATTATTTATTTATTTATATATTTATTTTTGAGACAGGGTCTCACTTTGTCACCCAGGTTGGAATGCAGTGGCGAGATTTCCACTCACTGTAACCCCTGCCTCCCAGGTTCAAGAGATTCTTGTGCCTCAGCCTCCTGAGTAGCTGGGACTACAGGTGTGCGCCACCACATCCAACTAATTTTTGTATTTTTAGTAGAGACAAGGTTTTGCCAAGTTGGCCAGGCTGGTCTCAAACCTCTGACCTCAAGTGATCCACCAGCCTTGGCCTCCAAATTACAGGGATTATAGGCAGGAGCCACTGTGCCTGGCCACAAAATAAACTTTCTAACTTGATTGAGACCTGTCTCAGATATTTGGGTTCACACCCCCCGAGATCTGGGTGGGGTTCTTCCCTCTTGGGGTTCACTTATTGCTCAGGACCTGTTTGCCCCCACCTGCCTCTGTCCCAGCCTCAGGGAATGAGGCTGAGCTAGGTGTAAACAGAGATCCCCTGCCCTAGGCCCTGCGCTTTCCGCAGATGCGGAAGTGGCCACCCTGGGACCTGCTCCCATGGAAAGCGCAGACCAGGCAACCTCCTCCCTCCTCTGAACGCCCGCTGCAGCCACTGTCTCTCCTTCCCTCGGGCTCTCACGCATTTTACTTTCTGCCTCTGTACTGTTCATCCAACCTCACCAGGTGGGTTCTCAGCCCTGTGTGAGGGCTTATTCTCTGATAACCTTGACTCCCTGCAGCACCTTGGGTGCCAGGGAGGCCAGGCAGTGTGGGCACGCTCTCTGTGGATGGGAAGCGGGTGGAGCGGATGGGTGCTACAGCGGCAGGTTTGCCAGCACAGGGGACTCTCCAGGATCCCCCCTTGGGTTCTGAGTCTGATGTGGGATCTTCTGTCCTTTCTGAACTGAGTCCCAGTTCACCTGGCTGTCTCTGTGGCTTTCTCCACCCAGCTCAGAGGCTTTGCTTCTACAACTTTGGATAGATCCTGCCCTTTAACTCCTGGAAACCGCTCATGAGGCAGCCGAGCCTCGTGGACAATGAGATCCTCATGGCCAGAGCTGATGCAGCGAGCCTGAGGGATGCCTTGTATGGATGCTGGTGAGATGGATCAGCAAAACCAAGTGGGGCTCCTTGGTCCACACCCTGCAGGATGCCTTGGAAACACTGGCAGAAAGATGTATTTACAGGCATAGTTATTCTTTTAAAACTCTGAAGCTAGGCTGGTGCAGTGGCTCACGCCTGTAATCCCAGCACTTTGGGAGGCTGAGGTGGACGGATCATGAGGTTAGGAGGTTGAGACCATCCTGGCTAACACGGGCTAACATCCCGTCTCTACTTAAAAATACAAAAAATTAGCCGAGCGTGGTGGCGGGCGCCTGTAGTCCCAGCTACCGGGGAGGCTGAGGCAGGAGAATGGTGTGAACCTGGCAGGTGGAGTTTGCACTGAGCTGAGATAGCGCCACTGCACTCCAGTCTGGGCAACAGAGAGAGACTCTGCCAAAAAAAAAATATATATATATATTATATTAAATGCTTTGGTCAATACATTCATTTGTCTCATTCTTTTAAACAAAAGCATAGTGTTTTCTTTCATAGTGGAACTATGGCTCATTCTACTGTTGCCTTCTGTGGATAGTTGCATTTGTTTTTGAAAATTCTAACAGCAATCATCTTATAGGTATCATATATCCAGATAGCCGTGTGCACTACTTAAAAGCAGAATCGTGGAGTCAATGAGTTAATGATTTTTAAATTTTGTTTAGATTTTGACAAATTGTGCTCCGAAAGAAAATCATAACAAGTTTACTCTCACACCAAGAGTCCTCCACCCTTGTTACTCTCAACTTTCATTCTTTCCTAGTCTAAGAAGTAAACAATGGTACATCTCACTGTTGTGTTTCTGATTTCTCAATGTTATTAGAGGATTTTCCAGGGTCCAGGAGTTTTCTGAGACTGAATGTAAATGATCTGCAGACCTCAGATTAGGCAGCAGGGGAGGGTGGCAGGGAAGACTGAATTCCCAGCTGTGCACTTGGGAAACCGTGGTCAGCTGGGGCCAGTCCCTGCCACCCGCCACGCCTGTGAATGGAGATAAGGTCTCTGTCCTCGAGCTATCAGGATGACCTTAAATGAGCCTGGAGCAGAGCTCGGTTCCTGACCCCAGGTCCTGACTCTGTCAATGCTGGACTGGTCCAATCTCTGTGCCAGGTCCTTCCACCCTGCCCCTCTCTCTATCAAAGCAGGAACTCAGAAATTCTGAAGGCTCAGAAGCTTAGACACTCAGGCTGTCAAAGAGCCCAGAGATTGGAGGCTGAAGACAGCCAGGGTTGTCCGTGCTCCTCTTCAGCTCTGTGACTCTGCTGTGGCCCAGCTCCTTCCTGTAAAATAAGAAAGAGAGGAAAGTCTGCAGAGGCCCTGTAAAAACTGCAGTGGACTGTGTTGGCAGTGGACTGTGTGAGGCTGTGTGGGAGGACAAACCACATCCTCAGGGCTGGTGTCAGTCACTCTGGATTGGATCCCCAGGGCATATGTCCTCCACCCAGCAGAGGCTGCACCTGCTCCTACCTGCACCTCTGTACTGGCTCCCTGAGCTTGGGGCAGAAGCTTCTGAAGACTAGGGTGGAGCACCATGGGGAGGGGCCATGGAGGAACAGAGGAGCCACACCACTGCGGGGCCACAGCCTGGTGTACCTGCCACATTTCCAGTTGTCCTTCTGGTGGGTGCCCAGCCCAGGTTGCAGTTTGAAGACCGAGCAGGAAAGGTGTCTGTCGCTCCCATATCTAGGTAATATAAAAGCTAAACCCTCCAGGGGAACTGTAAAAGTTGGGGTACTATATGGGTGGCCTAAGCACTTGACTCCTCAGGGGAGAAGCTGGGAGTTGGGAGTTTTCTCCTGATCGCACTGCAGTGCACACAAGGTGCTGTTTGTGTGTGAATGTGTCCCAGCTTCTCCTGCCCATTTCAGTGTGGATGTTTTCTCAGTTCCCCATGTTTAGGAGTCTCTCCACTAGTTTCTGGCTTTCTCTCAGATAAAACTGATTCATGCATAGATGTTTATTTGGTGCTTACACGAAGAGAGGAAAAGTGGAGAGCCTCCTGTAGAATTATCTTGCTGATGACAGAAACTTGATTTTAAACGTAACTTAGCTTCGCTCACGGGCGCTGTGGCAGAGCTAGGTGGGGGCAAACAGATTCTGAGGGATGATTTACCTTGTAGAATGGAGCAAACATCACCAGCTCAGGGACTACAAGGAGGATTAAATGAGATGTGTGTGAAATGTTCTACATACACTACCCAATGATATATAAGTTGAGTCTGGAATACAAACTTATATTTTCCGTTTTTTGTTTTTTTTTTTTTGTTTTTTTTTGTTTTGTTTTTTTTAGACGAAGTCTCGGTCCATCACCAGGCTAGAGTGCTAGAGTGCAGTGGCGCAATCTCAGCTCACTGCAACCTCCGCCTCCAAGGTTCAAGTGATTCTCCTGCCTCAGCCTCCTGAGTAGCTGGGACTACAGGCATACACCACCATGCCCAGCTAATTTTTGTATTTTTAGTAGAGATGGGGTTTCACCATGTTGGCCAGGATGATCTTGATCTCTTGACCTTGTGTTCCGCCTACCTTGGCCTCCCAAAGTGCTGGGATTACAGGCATGAGCTACTGCACCAAGCCACAAATTTGTATTTTCTAATATCTTCATGAAAAAAGTAAAAAGAAATACATGACATTATGTTCATGACATTTTGTTCAATGTAATATAGCCAACATTTTCTCATTTCAACATGTAATTAATGCACAATAAAGTATTAATGAAACATTTTACATTCTTTAGTACACTAAATTCTTCTTTTTTTTTTCTTTTTTTGAGACAGGGTCTCGCTCTGTCGCCCAGGCTGGAGTGCAGTGGCGCGATCTCAGCTCATGGTAAGCTCCACCTCCCGGGTTCACGCCATTCTCCTGCCTCAGCCTCCATTCTCCTGCCTCAGCCTCCCTAGTAGCCGGGACTACAGGCGCCCGCCACCACGCCTGGCTAATTTTGTTTTCATATTTTTAGTAGAGATGGGTTTCACTGTGTTAGCCAGGATGGTCTTGATCTCCTGACCTCATGATCCGCCTGCCTTGGCCTCCCAAAGTGCTGGGATTACAGGCGTGGGCCACTGCGCCCGGCCTACATTCTTTTGTTTTGTTTTGTTATGTTTTTGAGAGTGTTGCCTTGGCCAGGCTAGAGTGCAATGGCGTGTTCTCAGCTCACGGCAATCTCCTCTGGAATTTAAGTGATGCTCCTACCTCAGCCTCCTGAGTAGCTGGGATTACAGGCATGCGCTATCACGTCCGGCTAATTTTGTATTTTTAGTAGAGACAGGGTTTCTCCATGTTGGTCAGGCTGGTCTCTAATTCCCGACCTCAGGTGATCTGCCTACCTCTGCCTCCCAAAGTGCTAGGATTACAGGTGTGAGCCACCGTGCCCGACCTAGTACACTAAATTCTTGAAATAGGGCAATCAAATTGCTCATCAAATTCAGGTTAGCCTCAGCTTGAGTGCGCAGGAGTCCCTGGGCCAGTGCCTGTCATGCAAGACTCTGCAGCCCTTCAGGAAGCCCTCTAGCTGACGTAGGCCCTGAACTACAGCCAGGAGGGAAGGTGAAAGAGGAAGGGAAAGACAGATCGGTGTAAGGTGTTGTTAGGGGACAAGGTCGGATACGGTAGGGGGAGGAGAAAAGGGTGGGAGAAGAGGATTTAGGATTCTATTGGTCTGATGAGAAATGGCATAACTATAAGACAATCCCATTCATGATGACTACAAAGAATAAAATAGAAAGATAAACCCTTGACAGAAGCAGGAAGCTTGAGCCCAGGAGGTCAAGGCTGCAGTGAGCCCTGTGCTCCAGCCTGGGTGACAGAGTGAAACTCTGTCTCAAAAAAAAAAAAAAAAAAAAAAAAATACTGAAGAATTTTACATTGCCTTTTGTCCAGGAGGGGACTTTCATAAGATTATAATGAATGACAAAATAAATCTATCAATAGCTTAAGTTTCTTAACATTAAAAATTCTGCACCTGAAAATATTTGACCAAATAAAATGGCAAACAAGAAAGTAGAAACCTATTGTCTGCATTTGAGAAAGTGCATGGGCAGGGATGTGTGTCTCAATAGGCAGGATAAAAGTTGTAAAAGGTCAGTTTGAAAAGAGAATCAAACAGCTAATAAACATGTGAAACCTAAGTCCAAAAATAAATAAATGCATATTTAAGTTAATTAATTTCTTCCTAGTTTGAGAAAACAAAAACGAAAGAGCAAGCACATCAGCTCAAGACTAATGAAGTGATGTTGGAACCAAAACCGTGCATGTGTATGTGGTGTGCACAAGGGTGTGTGTGTGTGTGTGTGCAGGAAAAAATGCCTCTTAACATTAACACAGTAATTGTATTTCTTTCAGGAAGCTACCTTATGAACTTGGTCAGAAAAGTTGTCCAAGATTTATTTTCAAATACATACACAAACTTTTGGCTCTAAGTCCATCTTGAGACCGTAGACTCCCATCCTCACCTTCAGAGGGGCATTCCATGGGGTGCTCCTGGTGTGTGTTGGGAGTGGACCAGATTGGAGTCAAAGGTCAGGGAAAGGGGCACTGGCCTAGAGAACAGGAGTCTCTTGTAATGAAAGGCCAGAGGACACAGAGCCTTCTTGTGGAGTCCTAATTAGGGAAAGGGAGCCAGGCTGGTGGGAGCAGGGGAAAGCAAAAAGAGAAAGCAGGTAAGTGTGAAAGGAAAAGAAATCTTGTGGCCCCCAAATCTCTTAGCTAAAGGGAAAAGTCAAACTGAAAACTTCTTAGGGCAAACCTGCCTTTCCTTCTATTCAAAGTCACCCTCTGCTCACCGAGATAAATGCACATCTGATTGCCTCCTTTGAGGAGGCTAATCAGAAACTCAGAAGAATGTAACCATTTGTCTCTTATCTACCTATGACCTGGAAGCCCCCTCCCCGCTTGGAGTTGTCCTGCCTTTGCTTCCAGTTAACCCACCTATTCTGGACTGAACCAACGTTCATCTTACATATGTTGATTTATGTCTCATGTCTCCCTAAAACGTATAAAACCAGCTGGGTGTGGTGGCTCACGCCTGTAATCCCAGCACTGTGGGAGGCCAAGGTGGGCGAATCACCCGAGGTCAGGAGTTTGAGACCAGCCTGGCCAATGTGGCGAAACCACATCTCTACTAAAAGTACAAAAATTAGCCAGGCATGGTGGCTGGCGCCTATAATCCCAGCTACTCAGGAGGCTGAGGCAGAAGCTTGAACCCAGGAGGTGGAGGTTGCAGTAAGTCGAGATCATGTAACTGCGCTCCAGCCTGGTGACGGAGCAAGACTGTCTCAAAAAACAAAACAAAAACAAAAATAAAACAAACAAAAACAAAACACCAAACTGTGCTCTGACCATCTGGGGCACATGTCATCAAAACCTCCTGGGGCTATGTCAAGGGCATGCATCCTCAACCTTGACAAAACAAACTTTCTAAATTAACTGAGATCTGTCTCAGATTTTCACGGTTTACGTAAATCTGCCTTTCTTTGTGGTCCAGGACACAAAGCCCTCCTGTGCAAATAACTCACAATCTTCCTGCACTCAGCTATCATCAGACACCTGCAAGTTGGCTCACTGCAACCTTGGCTTATCAGTACTGCACAAAGCCCTCTTCAGCAGTCGTCATCAACACTAGCCTATAAAATCTCCAGCAAGCCTTTGTCACTTTGCAGTCAGCTCCTCTCTGCGGACTTGCACATTGCGTCCTTGCTACACATTTTCCTACTTTCTCTAATAAATCTGCTTTTTTTTTTTTTTTAGATAGAGTTTTGCTCTCGTCGCCCAGGCTGGAGTGCAATGGTGTGATCTCAGATCACTGCAACCTCCCCTTCGAGGTTCAAGCAATTCTCCTGTCTCAGCCTCCCAAGTAGCTGGGATTACAGGCATGCACCACCACTCCTGGCTAACTTTTATAACTTTTGGTAGAGACAGGGTTTCACCATGTTGGCCAGGCTGGTCCTCAACTCCTGACCTTGGGTAATCCACCCAACTCGCCCTCCCAAAGTTCTTGGATTGCAGACGTGAGCCACCGTGCCTGGCCATAAATCTGCTTTCCTTTTTTTTTTTTTTTTTTTTTTTGAGGCGGAGTCTCGCTCTGTTGCCCGGACTGGAGTGCAGTGGCCAGATCTCAGCTCACTGCAAGCTCCGCCTCCCGGGTTTACGCCATTCTCCTGCCTCAGCCTCCCGAGTAGCTGGGACTACAGGCGCCCGCCACCTCGCCCGGCTAGTTTTTGTATTTTTAGTAGAGACGGGGTTTCACCGTGTTAGCCAGGATGGTCTCGATCTCCTGACCTCGTGATCCGCCCGTCTCGGCCTCCCAAAGTGCTGGGATTACAGGCTTGAGCCACCGCGCCCGGCCAAATCTGCTTTTCTTTACCTGAAACTGTCTTGGTAAAATCTTTACCTCTGCACCACTGGGCCAGATACCGGTCTCTCCCCTGTGACACTTATTTACTGCTGGGTGGGATAAAGGGAAGAAGAAGAGGGAGAATGGAGGAGGAGGAAAAGCAGGGTTGGTCCAGAGAGGAGGAGGGCGGGGCTGGAAGAATGTGGAGGAGGATGGAAATGGTGAGAGAGAGAGAGAGAGAGAGAGAGAGAGAGAGAGAGAAATGGGTCTCCCAGGTGCCTACAGGGCTGAGCAACCTGGGTCCACTGATGCGGATACAGGTAAGGGCTGGTGTCCCTCTCCCCAGAGGGAGGAGCAGACAGGAGAGAAACAGGGAGGAGGTACGAATTCCAGTGCCCAAGAACCTGGCCCTTTAAAATCCAGAGAGTCATAGGCAGGAATCTCCCCCCACATACCGAAGGCAGAGAGGGGACAAGTAAGGAGTCCCAGCAGGAACGAAGCCCTGGCCTCCTGTCACTCAGAGCTGTGTCACAGGAGGGGAGGATGGAAATAAACGAACACCACACCTCTTTTTATATGAGGTTTCACATTTATTTTGATCATAAACATATAAGCATTTCATACATAACCAGGTGTTACCTGCTATTTGGCCTGGGTATAAAGCAAAACCTAAACAAACCAACCAACACCAAAAAACCCCAACAATTTCATGTTCTCAGGAAGTTTACTTTAAAGGAATAAGCTTAAACACTGATAAGGCTGATAGTTCAGATGCATCTTCAAGGAAGGCCTCTGAGGAAGGGACAAGGGAGCTGGGTCCGGACTGGCTCCCTCTGAGCTTTGAGGCCAAGTCTCCTGCACCGAAGGCCCAGCAAAGGCGAAGACCAGGAGGCAGCAGCACCCTGTGCCTTTCAGAAGTGCAGGGGACAACGCGTGGGACGCCAGATGGAAGTGGGAAAGGATGGAAGTGCTCAGACCAGAAAGGCCACCCCCTCCTAAAACTCCACGGACACAACACTCTGAATGTGCGATCTTCAGGCAATTCTAACTTTGTCCCCAGCAAACCAGTCCCGGAACAAAACACACAATGCCTTAAGATGGAAAAGACTGAAACCGCTAGAATAACTACATCTGTAATTTATCCTACCACGACTGGAGTACTGTGGAGAAGGGTTTCCTGGAAAGAGGCTACAATGATTACTGAGGTTCTTAAATAAAATAATCGAATGTGACACAAGGACAAATGTGTCAGCCATTTGAGGTCCCGTTGTGTGTTTAAGAATTGGTATTGGCCGGGCGCGGTGGCTCAAGCCTGTAATCCCAGCACTTTGGGAGGCCGAGACGGGCGGATCACGAGGTCAGGAGATCGAGACCATCCTGGCTAACACGGTGAAACCCCGTCTCTACTAAAAAAAAATATACAAAAAAATTAGCCGGGCGAGATGGCGGGCGCCTGTAGTCCCAGCTACTCGGGAGGCTGAGGCGAGAGAATGGCGTAAACCCGGGAGGCGGAGCTTGCAGTGAGCTGAGATCCGGCCACTGCACTCCAGCTTGGGCGACAGAGTGAGACTCCGTCTCAAAAAAAAAAAAAAAAAAAAAAAAAAAAAAAAAAAGAATTGGTATTACTGAGATGAGTCAGATGCTTACAGAGAAGCCAAATGACTCAAATAGGGAATCTGTACCCTAAAATGCAGCTCAGGAATCTCTACCCTAAAATGCAGCCCAGGGACTCAGGGTCACAGACCACCAGAAGGGAGAGGGGCCCATCCACTCCTGAGTCAGCAAACATTTCACACCATTCCCAAGCACTGTCCACTCTTCCCTCCTGATGCCATGGCAGATCCCGGGGCAGATAAACACCTGCTCTGCCCTGAGTCCAAAGGTGGCCCAAGATTCACTAATATTCAACGGTAATGGTGCTTGAAAGAGAAGCTCTTTACAGTCTCAGATCTAACTTAATTCTCACTGTCCTCATCTGCTGTGGACACGTACGAAGATGACTGTCCTAGCAGGATAAACCAGACACATGGCTTCCCAAAGATACCATGCTCTTGAAAATACTGGGCATATGTAAACGTCTACTTATAAATAAAAATAAATCAGTATTTAGTTATAAATAAATACGGCTATATACCTCTAAAATTATCAAGTAAGACAGGCTGGCCCCTGAGAAGTTGCCAGTCATCAAATCCGTGTCCAGTCTCAGGGCATAGGAGGGAGAACTGGAACACAGTCAGTGCCTCCCACGGAGGGAGGATTTCTCCCTTCGTCACTAGTTATATTTCTAGTCATTTTTGACTGCTGATTTGCACCCCCAGGGAACCCATGTAAACAGCCTAATAAGTGCATTTCCTAAAGTTTTTCCATGCTTACGTCATTATACAAAAATCGGAAAATAGATAATACAGCATACGGTAATAAGTAATACAAATATTTCTCTAAGGTGGGGGTAAGCCCCAATAATCCTATCTTAAAGCTCAAAACTCTAAGTCGAATCCTCATAAGTCCATATGCTCATGACTTAGCATAGGACTATGTCTTGATAATCTCATCATTAACTCAGAAATATCCTAAACTGAAAATACAGCTAATAACCAGATAATCCCATTGTAAAGTTAAAAAACTACAAGGTAAACCATTGTGGCTATGTGGCATCTGTAGTTAGATGCCATTAAATGCACATACCAGTAGAGATGGAGCTTGCAATATAAGAAATAGAAAAAAAGACTTGTCTCATGATGATGAACTGGAAAGAATGACATCCTAAAACCACTTTTTTTCTTTTTAAATTGAGACGGAGTTTCACTGTGTTGACCAGGCTGGTCTCAAACTCCTGAACTCCAGCGATCCACCAACCTCAGCCTCCCAAAGTGGTGGGATTACAGGTATGAGCCACCGCACTTGGACGAAAACCACCGTTAATAGACAATCGTATAACTATGCCGCCAAGAGTCTTATACAAATTTTCCCAGTTTCCTTATCACACGCAGTATTTCATAAAAATTACTTCAAGTGCATTGACCAAGTTCTAGGACCTTTGGTAAGCTGCACCATATTACCATATTAGATAGCAGAGTTAGTTGAGGCATGGTTCAAGTACTGGACTGTCTCTTCCAGGCTGCTTCCCCTTCTAGAAGAAAAGGTAAACGAGGAAAGCTCTGGTTTCCTGAAGAGATTCTTTCACAGGGAGGACGTAGCAAAGCCTGCATCATCTTCTTCATAAAAGAGCTTCTCGGAGTCCACCATGTGGTCCTGAATTGTTTCCTTTGCATGTCCTTCCTCCAGTGTTGCCGAGGGATCCAGCAAGGTGTTGACTGAGAAGAGAGAAGAGATTTAGGGTCTCGATGCTCCAAGGACAATCAGCACAGGATCGACATGGGACCCCCTGCTTCCAGCAGTGAATGCTCCAGAAAAGCCCTCTCAGCTATAGGGACAGCAGGTAGGACACTGTCCCTATTCCCTGTCTCAAGGCACAAAACACTTACTCTCAGTGGGGTCAGCGTCCTTCACTGGAACCGGCAGCGTCCTCCTCTGACACCCTTCAGCTTCTGCCTGTTCCTGTAACACACAGTGGGGAATGCTCTGGTCAGAGTCAGGAGTCCTGCAGTCCAGTACTGACCCCGACCACCAGCCAGCAAGAGACCTACAGGGCTTCCCATCTCGGGTCTCCATGGAGATGGAGACAAACCTCTGGTCCTGCACAGCTCTTGGGCTCTGTGTGCTGGTGACTCATTGAGACATAAGTGGCATGCAGTAAATGCTCACTTTGTAAGTGTTCTGCCCAAGTTTGACTACTGTATATGCCTGGGTAATTATCCCCTGATCAAGACATAGAACATTGCCACCACCCCCAGAAAGTCCCCTTCTGCCCCATCTAATCAACTCCCACCCACCCTCACAGGAAATGATCACTTCCTTACACAATTCTCACCAGCAGAAGTCTTGGCAGAAGAGTATATATGAGAACACCCAGGAAAACCTAACAAAATGATTTATTCCAAGACTGTAAATGACCTTTGATCATTAATACTGTACCATATCAATAGTGTAATTAAATAAAACAGTAGTCTCCATGGTCGCTGGAGAGACAATTGGTAAAATTAAATACCAATTCTGATCTTTTTCAGAACCTTTTAGAATAGTAGGTTGCGTTCTTGATTATGAGAATTTCTATATGAAGCCAAAAGTGAACGCCATTCCTAAGGGTGACACTTTGGAGGTCTTCTCCAGAAATCAAATCAGGACCCAAACACCTGCCTTCCCTAAGCACAGCTGAACATGGTTCTGAAAGGTCTGGCCTAGGCAACAAGATGGAAAATTAAAATGAGGCGAGACGCTTGGAAGAGGGCAGACATAATAATTACTATTTTCAATGTCATTTAAAATCTCTAAAAATGAAACTACAATACTGAAATAGGAATGTATGCTTGGAGGAATGTTAAAAACATAGCAGATGCAATAAATTAACAAACAGAATTACAAGGCTATCCAACTCATACTGGATACGAAGTACTAAACAGCCATAAGAAACAGGAATAATTTGTTTGAAGAGAAACACAAATCACAACTCAATTACAATAAAATACTTGACACCAAATGTTACCTCCTTTGATAAGGAGATACAAATGTTACCAAATGTTACCTCCTTTGATAAGGAGATACTGAATATTTATTTATTTATAAATTTATAAATAAATATTATGCTGAATATTATTATACTGAATAAATATACTGAATCTAGAAATACTGAATATTTTATATTCACTATTTATTATTTTATTTATATATAAATATTATTTTATTTATATATAAATTTATGTATGTATGTATATATATTATATTTATAAATATAATATATATTTATATTACATATAATGTATTTATATATAAATTTATGTTTATTATATAAATCCATATATTTATATATAAATATATATTTATATATTTATATAATACTGAATATTTATAAAATATGTATATTTATATTTATAAAATAGTCAGTATTTCTAGATTAATTTTTAATTTTAAAGCGAATTGACAAAAATGCCGAGTTTTTTCAGGAGGAAAGGATGGAGGAAATCTTTTAATTGTGAATTTTATCTGGGTAAAATAATACATTTTGAAAAAGTATGGAAGAGGTGTTTGCTCTTTTGGATATTAAAAAACATTAGAAAGTTCCCATTGGAACAAATGGTAAAAGCATCTATGACAAACCCACAGCCAACATCATACTGAATGGGCAAAAGCTGGAAGCATTCCCCTTGAACTCTGGAGCAAGACAAGGATGCTCACGCTCACCACTCCCATTCAACATAGTACTGGAAGTCCTAGTCGGAGCACTCAGGCAAGAGAAAGAAAGAAAAGGCATCCAGATACGAAATGAAGAAGTCAAAACTCTTCATGGACGGTATGATTCTTGAAAACCCTGAAGACTCCACTAAAAGGCTCCTGGAACTAATAAACAACTTCAACAAAATTTCAGAATACAAAATCAATGTATAAAAATCAGTAGCGCGGGGCACCGTGCCTCACACCTGTAATCCCAACACTTTGGGAGGTGAGGCGGGTGGATCACGATGTCAGGAGTTCAAGACCAGCATGACCAACATAGTGAAACCCTGTCTTTACTAAAGAATACAGGCCAGGCGCGGTGGCTCAAGCCTGTAATCCCAGCACTTTGGGAGGCCGAGATGGGCGGATCACGAGGTCAGGAGATCGAGACCATCCTGCCTAACACAGTGAAACCCCGTCTCTACTAAAAAATACAAAAAACTAGCCAGGCGAGGTGGCGCGCGCCTGTAGTCCCAGCTACTCAGGAGGCTGAGGCAGGAGAATGGCGTGAACCCGGGAGGCGGAGCTTGCAGTGAGCTGAGATCCGGCCACAGTACTCCAGCCCGGCGACAGAGCGAGACTCCGCCTCAAAAAAAAAAAAAAAAAAAAAAAGAATACAAAAATTAGCCGGGTGTAGCCGGGTGCAGTGGCTCACACCTGTAATCCCAGCACTTTGGGAGGCCGAGGTGGGTGGATCAGAAGGTCAGGAGATTGAGACCATCCTGGCTAACACAGTGAAACTCCATCTCTACTAAAAATGCAAAAAATTAGCTGGGTGTGGCGTCCCAGCTGCTCGGGAGGCTGAGGCAGGAGAATGGCGTGAACCTGGGAGGCGGAGCTTGCAGTGAGCTGAGATCCTACCACTGCACTCCAGCCTGGGTGACAGAGCGAGACTCCATCTCAAAAAAAAAAAAAAACAAAAAGGAAAACAAATCATTCTACCAAAAGACACCATTATCCATAATAGCAGTGACGTGGAATCAACCTAGGTTCCCATCAACAGTGGATTGGATGAAGAAAATGTGGTATATATACACCTTGGGAGACTACACAGCCATAAAAAAGAATGAAATCATATTGTTTACAGCCACACGGATGAAGCTGGAGGCCATGATACTAAGTGATTAAACGTAGGAACACAAAACCAAATACTGCATGTTCTCACTCATAAGTGGGAGCTAAACATCAGGTACTTACAAAGATAAAGTCGGCAACAATAGACACTGGCGACTACCAGGGCGGGGAGGGAGGGAGAGGAGGAAGGGTTGAAAAACTAACTGTTGGATACCATGCCCACAACCTGGATAAAATCATTCATACCCCAAATTTCAGCGTCAAACAATATAACCAGGTAACAAACTTGCATATGTACCTCCTGAATCAAAATAAATTTGAAAAAGGAAAAAGAAAAAATGAAAACAAGTTTCCTTTGGCAGTGTATTATATGTAACATAATCCCTGTAATGTAAACAAAATGTACATATGCTTGTATGAATATACGTGGCATATGCATAAAGATTTCCACAAAGAATCACAAGATATTCTCTGTTGCATTTACCTGAATTAAGAAGGGATAGAGGCTGGAGGAAGTGTTGGGGGACTACCACTATGACTGAGAAACTTCCTACAGTATGGCAGATGTGTGGCTCTGCATTTACCACTTTCAAAAAATGTGCAACGCGGTCAGGTGCAGTGGCTTATGCCTGTAATCCCACGACTTTGGGAGGCCAAGGTGAGAGGATGACTTGAGGCCAGGAGTTTGAGACCAGCCTGGGCAACATAGCAAGATCAGATCTCTACAAATTACAAAACAAAGGTGCAATGAGATTCAGCAGCATGGAGTAATTGCTGACATTTTTTGTTTGTTTTCTTCCCTTTTTATACTTCATTAAAAAAAAACATGGGGTGTAGCTATAGGAAAGGAAGAAAACGGGTGGAAAGTGATCCTTGTCCAGATAAGTATTTGACAAGTGGTCAAAGAGGAGCCAAAAGCAGAGAACAAGAGGAGAATCACTTCTTAAACAGGCGAGGAAGAAGGAGACAATGACTCAGAATAATTCAGAGAGTTCCTCCCTTCACACAGCATTGCAAAAGAAATGGCACCTACATTCCACTGGTGAATGCTACAAACCAAATCGTTCTTTAAAAGTTCGTAAGAAATTAGATAGGATCATCTTATCTTGAAGGAAAGAACTTTCGAAGCTTAAAAAAAAAAGATTTGACACCTATTCAATGTCATATCAAAACTGGTGAATCCAAGTGAATAACTGGATGTGTGTGTTTGTGCAATATAAAAGCACTTCTATGCAGAAATCCTACTTCCTCCCAGAAGCCTCCTTACATACTTGATCAGAAATCTGGACAAAGATTTGCTATGAAGTATGTTCAGTGTAGTGAGAATTTTGAAGTACATTTAAAACTTCTGCTGTTTCAAGCAGGGGCTCCCTGAGTTCTGTTAGGAGCACACGATGGAGACTGTGCAGCCTTAGTCAGTCATCAACGAACCCTGTGACACCCACTGTATGCCTGTGGAGATCCAGACTCTGGGGACAAGGAATAAGAAGCAGATGTCCTGCAGACTGGCACAGTCACCACCTCAGTGCAGCTGCTCCGTCCCCTGCAGTCCCCTGTCTCCCAAAGGCTTCATGTCCCCTTGGGCCAGGAGAGCGGAGGCACTGCCATCTCCCACTGTCCTCAAAGTCCTGTGTAGGCAGCAGGCCAGGCATGGCACAGTCCCTCCTCAACTCACCAGCAGACGCTGTGGCTCCTCTGGCGACTGTACAGTCACACCTGTTGGCTCTGCCAGCTCCTGACTTTCGATTTCCTGCTCAGAGACCTGGATGGGCTGCAAGAATCTGGTACTCAGGGTCTCGTTGCGGGCATTGTCCTCCGTCCCAGGAACTCGTGAAGGATGTGAACGCCAGAAAAAGACCTTGGGAAGGCAAACAGCCCACTCAAGTCCACACCCAGGGCTTAGCTTCAAGGTCCCCAGTTGGCAGCTGGACCTGCCATCCCCAATCCCTTCCAATGAGGTCAGCCCAGGCAGCTGAGGCTCAGCACATCCAGGACCCACTGCGGAGGTGGGTCAGGTGGTCACCCCATCCCCACGGGGCCAGATGTGGAGTGATGGTGTCACCCAGCCTGCAGGAAGGACAGGGCTGCAGCACGGCCCGCCAGTCTGTGTGCTGCTCAAAATGTCCATGTGTCCCCCACAGTCAGCCCAGATACCCCAGGCCACGTTAGAGTCAGGGCAGCTATGAGGACAAGGAATTGTGCCCACCCGGGCTCGGCAGTGGACGGGAAGCAGTTCCTGAACCCATGAAGCCCCCAGTTTCTGGAGAAACCAACTCACTCTGCACACACGTTCGGGGTCCCCTCCACCACCTGGAAGAGAAGGAGTCTTGTTAGCAGGCGGGGAAGCACCCACACAGCACCTCCCTCCCAGAGGACAGCGGGGCACAGGGGTAGGCTGGGGGCAGGGACACTGGACAAGGAGACCTGGGGCTGGGAACAGGAATAGGGCCTTGCAATTCGGGGACACCCTGAGGAAGGGGGATGAGAAGGGGAACTAGAGTAAAAACCAACACGTGGAAAATCTCTATGTTCTGCTCTGACCAAGGCTGAATAAATCCTGCAACCACTTCTCATCTTGACCCTTGTCACCCAGTTGAGGAGCCGACTGCCCCCTGCCTGGTTGGGCCTGAAGGTGGGAGGAACTGGCCCTGCCCTCCTAGACTTGACTGGGAGATGAGGGGACCCCCCAGCCCTGAGAGAGGCGATGATACACGGGTCCTGGGGGATAAACAGGATGTGGGGATGGGGCGATCACAAGGAGGAAGATCGAGCCAGGCTGAAGACAGTTGGACCAGGGGCAGGGATGGGGATTACTGTCTGTGGGAACAGAGTGGGAGGGGGCAGGGCAGACAGTGTCCAGTGCCCCCACCCTCAGCCAGCACCTACCTGAGCAGATGCCTTTCAGTGAAGAAATGAGTTTCTTCTGACGTAAGATGTAAACAAACACAGCCGCAAACAGAATGACTGTAACGATGCCAGCTATGAGACCGCAAAGGGCAGGAGTCCCCAGTCCGGTGGGCACTGTGTCCTCCGCTGCGGGGGTTTTCTCAGTGGAACTGGCAGCTGATGCACTGCAGTTGATGTCACTCCAGGGCGTACAATCACTGACCTTGATCATCCCTCTGGGACACCTGGGTACACACAGGGAGGGAGACGGGGACTCCTGATGGAAAGCTGGCCAGGTGAGATGAAAGAGGAGCCATGCTCCCTGCCCAATGTCCTTGAGAGGATGTCAGAGAAGGATAGGTTCCTCGTGTCTGCAGGGGGTTCCCCTATGCTCCCCTCTTGAGGCTGGGGAAGGGTCTGAACATGCGCACTTCAGCCCCTCAGCCTCCCTGCTCTGGGGTCAGAGCTGCAGCTCCAGGAGCCTTCTGTGCTGGGCACACACTGAGCTTCCCTGGGCTGCAGGGGAGGCTGCACTAGGAGGAGCCACACTCCAGGGGAAGATCACAAACCCCTGTGGCCACAAGCTGAGCCCCTTCCTCCAGTTAACCCACAGTACCAGTGAGCCCTCGCCCCACCCTGTCTGCTGCTGGTTCCTCCCAATCACAGCAAACAGTGGAGGGCCAGAGATGAGCAAGTTTCTCCTTGCCCCTAAAACCCAAATAGGAAAAAGAAGGACTTATTGAGAAGTCAGAGGCCAGGAGTGAGGCCAGAGGGATGGGCTCAGGTCCTCATGGGAACTTAAGGGAGCTCCACCCACAGCCTTATGATTTTTGTGAGCTACAGGCACTTTTTCCTTTATGGGTCTCCACCTGCATAAAAAATATTTAAAATTCTGTAATCCCAGCACTTTGGGAGGCCAAGACGGGCGGATCACGAGGTCAGGAGATCGAGACCATCCTGGCTAATACAGTGAAACCCCGTCTCTACTAAAAAATACAAAAAACTAGCCGGGCGAGGTGGCGGGTGCCTGTAGTCCCAGCTACTCGGGAGGCTGAGGCAGGAGAATGGCGTAAACCCAGGAGGCGGAGCTTGCAGTGAGCTGAGATCCGGCCACTGCACTCCAGCCTGGGCGACAGAGCCAGACTCCGTCTCAAAAAAAAAAAAAAAAAAAATTTAAAATTGCATTTTTTTTAAACCAATTTGGAATAAGGACAAACACAAGCCAGGCTGGATTCAAGTGTTTTCTTCTGATTTCAAAAGGAAATCACATTTCCTAGGTCCCCTGAAAACTTTCAAGGGACCTAGAAAGTCACCTCCTGTGCCCAGTGAACAATTCAGCCTGGCCAAAGGGACTCTGGTTAGGGAGGGTATGGGAAGGGGCTGCCACAGGGAGTAGGGGTGGGGACAGGCAGATGGACCAGGAGGGGCCACCGCAGGCTCAGGAAACCCCATAGGCTCAGGGATGCCTCATGGGGTCAGGGGAGAGACAGAGGTACGAGGTGACTCAGGTCTTTTCAGGTTGTTGAAAGCTGTCGGGAGCCCCTGGCTGCTGTCTCACCCTGTGCTGCACTTCCGGCACATCTCAGGGGAGTTTTCATCCTGGAAGCTTCCTTTTTCACATTGACACACAGTGTCTCTGGTCGTGGTGCAGGCACTTTTATTTGTTTGACCTGACAACAGAGCATAAGGTTTTGGGAATGTGTTTCCCTGACATGTCAGTCCACCCTTCCTCACCACCCCATCCCCTCCCACTCAGCTCAACTCAGTTCACCAAGGAGTTCTGAGGGCCGGTTTCTGCACCAGCATACTCGGGACTCATACAGGACACCCACCCTGTACATAAGGACCAATACAAAAGGACCACGATTATTTATTACATCAGATTAGGGGAAAAGCATTGTTGAGATGGCAAGGTCAGTAGCAAGGGAGGCGCAAGGGCATCACCTGAGAGACTCTGCAAGGAAAGGAGCCCTTGGGGGACTTCCCAAAAGACCTGGCCTTGATTGGGAGGGGCCTGAGAACCTGAAGGCTGAGTGAGGCCAAGCACCTGCCAGGAGCACAGAGCCCCGGAGGAAACAGCCTGCTCCCGGAGCAGACCCGTGCCACCACTGGAACCCAGCCCTGTCCACTGGGCCAGGCCTCCTCTGTGCTGTAATGATGCCCCCACCCCCTTGCAGGCAATAGTTCAGAAGAGTTCCCAGCCAGTTGGTATGCATTATAGAAAAGATTTTGGCTGGGCACAGTGGCTCACACCTCTAATCACAGCACTCTGGGAGGCTGAGGTGGATCACCTGAGGTCAGAGTTCGAGACCAGCCTGGCCAACATGGAGAAACCCTGTCTCTACTAAAAATACAAAAAACTGGCCGGGCACGTTGGCTTACACCTGTTATCCCAGCACTTTGGGAGGCCGAGGCGGGCGGATCACGAGGTCAGGAGATCGAGACCATCCTGGCTAACACGGTGAAACCTCATCTCTACTAAAAATACAAAAAAAATTAGCCAGATGTGGTGGTGGACGCCTGTAGTCCCAGCTATCCAGGAGCTTGAGGCAGGAGAATGGCGTGAACTCAGGAGGCGGAGCTTGCAGTGAGCCCTGATGGTGCCACTGCACTCCAGCCTGGGCAACAGAGCGAGACATAGTCTCAAAACACACAAACAAACAAACAAACAAAATCAGCCAGGCGTGGTGGCGCATGCCTGTAGTCCCAGCTACTCAGGAAGCTAAGGTAGGAGAATCGCTTGAACCCGGGAGGCGGAGGTTGCAGTGAGCCAAGATCATGCCATTGCCCTCAAGCCTCGTCAACAAGAACGAAACTCCGTCTAAAAAAAAAAAATTTCTTTTTTTTTTTTTTTTTTTCAATCAACCAGTCATAATCATGGAACGGGCATGACGAAGACAAAGTTGGGCTAGAACTTGGTTCCCCAACTCATATCAGCTACAGCTCCCACCCACCTCATCACTATGTACTCCACCTCTGGGCACGGGGTCCACACATTCTGTACCTGATTTACAAACTGTACATAGAAGGCAAGAAGGCAAATTGTTGGAAGCGTTGGTGTAATCCACACCCTCTGTGCACGGGTTACAGGCTCCAGTATGTTCTGATCTATGAGATCCTGGAAAAGGAGAGAAAAGCCAATGAATGAGTCACCACAGAATTCCCAGAGGCTGGCAGTGGCTGGAAAACTTCTCTTTTGGCCCTCAGTGGAATCCAGACGGAGAAATCCACTCTTCCAGGCTTGGTCTTGTCATCAGTTCTGCATCTATTACACACCTTGGACTGGCACTGCTGACAGAAATATAATACAAACCACACGCAAAATTCAAATTCTATGACAGCCGTATTAAAACAGTAAAAAGAAGGGTCAAGTTAATTTTAACAATCTACTTTTGAACCTAAAATATCCAAAACACTACATTTCAATATGTAATCAATATAAATATTTGAAATATTTTATCTTTTTTTGGCAGGGAGGCCGAGGCGGGTGGATCACGAGGTCAGAAGATCGAGACCATCCTGGCTAACACGGTGAAACCCTGTCTCTACTAAAAATACAAAAAATTAGCCAGATGGCGCCTGTAGTCTTAGCTATTCGGGAGGCTGAGTCAGGAGAATGGCGTGAACCCGGCAGGCAGAGCTTGCAGTGAGCCAAGATTGCGCCCTTGCACTCCAGCCTGGGCGACAGAGTGAGACTCTATCTCTTAAAAAAAAAAAAAAAGGAATATTTTATTTATTTATTTTTGGAGACAGAGTTTCACTCTTGTCGCCCAGGTTGCAGTGCAGAGGCGCGATCTCGGCTGACTGCAACCTCCACCTCCCAGGTTCAAGCGATTTTCCTGCCTCAGCCTCCCGAGTAGATGGGATTACAGCACCTACCACCACACCCGGCTAATTTTTTGTATTCTTAGTAGACATGGTGTTTCACCATATTGGCCAAGCTGGTCTCAAACTCCTGACCTCAGGTGATCCACCCTCCTCGGCCTCCCAAAGTACTGGGATTACAGGCGTGAGCCACCACGTCATGCCCAGTCTACTTTTTTTTTTTAACAATAAAATAAAATAACAAAATCAAATCCAACCTCATCTACATGTGATCCGTCCATGCTGGTCCACCTGACCTGTTTGCTGTCCACTCACTATGGTGGCCCTGTCTTTGCTCAGTATCCCCCAGCCCCTGCACCCTGCGGCTCTCATTCCTAGGCAGGCTGCTCAGGAGCACTATCTCTGGCTCTCTGCACAACTATCGCTGTCCAACTTTGGATACTGGCTAAAACCACCATCCTCGAGAGGCCCCACCAACCTTGTCTCCGTCTCACTCATCACTTAATTATTCTTCATGGTTCCGATCAGGAATTTCTGACTGTTATTTTGATCTGTGTATCTTAACACTATCCCAGAGAAAAGGTTCCATGAAGGCAGGGCGTCTTACAATTATCCCCATTAGCATGGTGCCCGACTGACAGAAATCATCCAACGTATCCCTATGAAATAAAGAACCATGAAGTGTAGGAAACAGAAGTCTGGAAGGACATAGAGATAAGGGCATGATAAGCTAAGATATCAGTCTTAGCTTGTGCCTTTGGGCTAGCACTACAGACCCAGGATCCTGACCCAACTCCACAGATTCAGCTTCCAGGTCTGTCCTAGTCCTGGTCAGTCCCCATGAACTCAGACTCCAGGTCCTTCCCTGTGGACCCAAGGATGAGGCCCATCACAGCACCTGGCTGACATCTGCAGACCCAAGTACAAGGCCTACTCCAGTGCCAGTTCAGCCCCCATGGAATCAGGCCTCAGGTCACCTCTCTGGATACAGGTTCTGACCACCCTTGAACCACACCACATGGCCTGCCCAGAATCTGTGTACAGGCTGATTGGTCAAGGGCGTTCCCTGACAAAGCCAGTCTGTAAATACTGGAATAAGTCCCTGCTTCTTCAAAGAGCACATTCCCACACATTGCCTCAGGCTCATGAGCAATCAGGGAATCATGACGGCACCAAGGAAACAAAATGAAGCACAAGTAACCAACCCGAAACAAACAGACATTTGCAACAGCCTGACAAAGAATTGAAAATACTCATCTTAAAGAAGCTTAATCAGCTACTAGAGAATACAGATAGACAACTAAGTCATGTCAGAAAAACAATACATGAGCAAAATGAGTGGTTTAATATATACAGACAACATAAAGAACCAAGCAGAAATTCTAAAATTAAACAACACAATATCTGAACTAAAAAATTCCAGAGAATGTCAACAGCAGAGTTAACTAATTGGAAGAAAGACTCAGTGAGCTTGAAAACAGATCGTTTGAAATTACGAAGTCACAGAAAGAAAAAAACAATAAAGAATGAAAAAGAGGGAAGAAGGCCAACGGTACCAATGGTTACCGTGAATAAAAACAATACATGCATTATGGTGGCCCAAGGAGCATCAGAGAAAGTGAAAGGAACAGAAAGTGTAATTAAAGAAATAATTAAAGGAAATGTCCCAAATCAGGATGGAAATGGACATCCACATTCATGAAGCCCAAAAATCCCCAAACAGATTAAACATGAAGAGATCTTCACCAAGACTTATCTTAAACAAATTCCCAAAAATCAAAGGCAAATAGAATTTTGAATCCAGCAAGAGAAAAGCAATGTACACAAAGGAACCCTTATACAACTATTGAAGGCTTCTCAGCAGAAAACCCACAGGCCAGGAGAGAGTGGAATCACACAAAGTATAGAAAGGAAAAACCCTTGCCAACCAAGAATACTGTACCTGGCAAGCCTGTCCTTTAGAAATGAAGAGCAGTAAAGGCTTTATCAGACAAACAAACAAACAAACAAACAAGCAAACAAAAAAATCATTGGAGTTCATCTTTAACACTTCTTGCCTTACACGAAATACATAAATTCTTGCCTTACAAGAAATGCTGAAGAGAGCTATTCAATCTGAAAGAACAGAACACTAACTGGATACACCAAACTATGTGAAAATATAAAACTAGGTGGTTAAAGTAAAGTACATGGTCAAATTCAGAATATTCTAGTATAATCATAATAGTGTACAAATTACTTATATCATTAGTAGAAAAGTTAAAAGACAAAAGTATTTTTTAAAATGATAGTTAATACAATTTGTTAAGGAATATACAACATAAAAAGATGTAAATAATGACATCAAAAAAACATAAGACAGGGAAAGAAAAAGTGTCAAGTTTGTTTATGAGACCAAAGATAAATTGTTATCAGTATAAAATAAAGTTAGACATGAACTCAACTTACAAATTCAATAGTGTTTTTATACACTAACAAGAAACTATCTGCAAATCCCATTTGTAATAGCCACAAAAAATGCTTAAGAATAAATTCAACCAAGGTGGTGGCTGTATTTTTTTCTAATTTGGTTTTCAGGTTTCTCTCTGTAGAGTGGCTATAAATTCTAGCCTTACCCTGGAGGGGGGAATCCAGGAGATTTCATCACGGATGTTCACAGAAAACTTATTTATCCTGGTGGACTGTCTAATGCCTATTTAGGTGTTCATGTTGTGGGTGCCCCTTCAACAAGTCAATTACTTTTACTAGCAGAAGACCTTGTGGCTCTTGTCTGACCTAAGTCCAGTTTTAAGTTATCTCTACTCTTTAGGAGATAGCCACTCTTTAAGAGACCCAAGATGGAGAAAGATGTTAGGTTCAGATGTGTCAGTCAGGGAAAACACAGAGGAAGCAACACGAAAAAACACAGGAACCACAGAAGTGCTGTGTTACTTACAGACTCCAGAGAGAAGAGGAGAGCACACTTTGCAGCACTTATGGGAAGTGGGGAGCCATCCAGTCCAAGGACACAACCCGGTGTGTAGGGGAGCAAGAGACAGAGAGAGAGGACCCATGGGACTACACCTTTATAAAGATCCATGGGCATTATACGCTAGGCTTTCCCACAGGGATGGTGGAAGACAACACCTGCAAAGAAGGTTCACACTGCTCTGGTGTGAACCACTGGGTTTTATTGTAGTCAGCTGCTGTAGGATGTGTTGGGTTTGGGGTCAGGGAGATGAAGAACAAATGTGCTAGATCAAAAACAATTGAACAGGGAAAGGAATTATTAATTGGGCAAAAGATGCTGTGGTATGATTGGGTTTTAAACAACTTATATCGGGCCTAAAAATGGATGTCAAGGCAGCAACTCTTTTAAATATATTTATGACAGAGGTGAAAAATCTGAAAACTGTAAAATATTGATGAAAGACATGGAAAGTAACAAAAATAAATGGAAAGACAGTACACATTCATGGATTAGAAAACTCAATATTGCTTAATTGTCCATATGACCCAAAGTGACCTACAGATTTAATGCATGCCTATTAAAATTCCAATGACATTTTTTACCAAAATAGAGAAAACAATTCTAAAATGTGTATGGGACCACAGAAGACCTCAAATAGCCAAAGTGATCTTAAGCAAAACAAACAAACAAAAAAAGATGGAGGCATCATACTGATTTTAAAATATATTACAAAGGTATAGTAATCAAAACTGAATAGTAATGGCATAAACGAAGATAAAACTGATGGAATGAAATAGTCAACCCAGATATAAATGAATGTATTTACAGTCGACTGATTGTGACAAAGATACCAAGAACACAAAATGGGGAAAAGACAGCCTCTTCAATAAATGGTGTTGAGGAAAGTAGATATTGACATGCAGAAGAATGAAATAAGATCCTTATCTCACATCATATGTAAAAATCAACTCAACATGGACTAAATATTAAACATAAGCCCTGAAATTGTAAAACTACTACAAGAAAACATAGGGGAAAATCTTCACAACGTTGGTGTGGACAATGATTTCTTGGCTATGACCCCAAATGCACAGGCAACAAAAGCAAAAACAGACAGATGAGATTATATCAGACTAGAAAGGTTTTGCACAACAAAGGAAACAATGAACAGAGTGAAGAGACAACCTACAGGATGAGAGATGGATAGCCAAAAGATCCAAGATTTTGGTTAATATCCAAAATACACAGAACTCAAGCATCTCAATAGCATGCAATCAAATCATCCAATTAAAATGGATGCATGGGCAAGGGACCGGAATAGACACTTCTCAAAAGGAGACACAGAAGTGGCCAACAGGTATATGAAAAAAATGCTCAACATCATTAATCAGGGAAATGCAAATCAAAACCACAATGAAATATCACTTCACACTGTAAAAATGGCTATTATCCAAAAGACAAAAGATAACAAGTGTTGATGACAATGGGGAGAAAAAGGAATGCTGGTACACTGTTGGTGGGAATGGAAATTAGTATATCCATTGTGGAAAACAGTAGGGAGGTTCCTCAAAATACAAAAAATAGAACAACTATATGATCTAGCAATGCCACTATTGGGTATACATCCAAAGGAAATGACATCAGTATGTCGAAGAGATATCTTCCCTCACATGTGCACTGGAGCATTATTTACAATGGTCAAGACATTTAATCAACCTAAGTGTCCATCGATGATGAAAAGGTACAGAAAATGTAGTACACAGACATAATGGAATACTATTCAGCCTTAACAAAGAAGGAAATTCTGTGATTTCTGACAGCACAGATGAACCTGGAGATACTATGCTAAGTGAAATAAGCCAGGCACAGAAAGACAAACACCTTATGATCTCACGTATGTGGAATCTTAAAAGTTAATCTCATAGAGGTAAAGAGTAGAATGGTGATTACCAGGGCTACGTTGGGATGGTGGGTTGCAGATATGTTGGTCAAAGGATACAAAATTTCAGTGAGATAGGGGGAAATAAATTCAAGAGATGTATAGTGTGACATGGTGACTACAGTTACTAAAACGATGTGTTGTACAGTCCTGCCTTCTATTCACAGGGAATATATTCCATGGAGCAAAGTCTGCACTTACTCAAGTTCCTGATATAAATTGGGGTAGTATTGCATATACCCCAGGCACATACGCTTTAAATCATTTCGAGGTTACTTGTAATACCTAATGCAATAGACATCCTATGTAAATAAGTGCTATACTGCATTGCTTTTTATCTACTTTTATTGTCGTGTTATCATTTCCATTATTTTTTCCACATATTTTTGATCTGTGTTAGTTGCAGCCACGGATGTGAAACCCACAGATGAGGATGGCTACAGAACCCACAGATGAGGATGGCTACAGAACCCACAGATGAGGATGGCTACAGAACCCACAGATGAGGAGGGCAAAGAGGGCTTATCCCAGGGCTCTGCATCCGTATAGCTGAAAATTGCTGAGTAGATTTTTAAGTGTTCTTACCACAAATACATGATGAGTATGTGAATTAGCTTGATTTAGCCATTCCACAATGTGTACATATTTCAAAACATCATGGTGTACACCATAAATATACACAATGTTTATCTGTCAATTAAAAATAAACTGATTTTTAAAAATAAGAGTGCACCTGCTGGACACTCCTCGAGGCTGCGCCTCTGTTGCTGTGAGGCCACTGGCTGCAGGGGAACTTCGTCCTGCCGGGAGATGGTGGCAGAGTCAACTTGGACCTGTGGGGACAAGGCAGAGATGGGCGTGAGTGGCTTCCAGACCTCACCTCTCCCAGGCTCCGTCTCACATTCCCTTCACCCCAAGTGGCAAAACCCATCAGAGCTTGGACTTCTTTCCAGCTCCAAACTTTCATTCTTTTGCATCCGTGTTTGTTCCTTGGCCTGTTAGGGCAGCTATTTTCTATAAAGAAAAACATATCTGTGTCCTTTTCTCACATTATACATAAAATATCTTTACCCCAGAAAATGTGGGCAGAAGAGTTATTTTTATTTTTTATTTTTTTGATAGAGTCTTGCTATGTTGCCCAGGCTAGAATGCAGTCGCTAGTCATAGGTGTGATCATAGTCCACTACAGCATGGAACTTCTGGCCTCAACTGATCCTCCTGCCTCAGTCTCCCAAGTAATGTGGATAACAGGAACACACCACTGTGGTTGGCAAGAAAAGATTTTATAAGAATATAAAAGGCCAGGTGCGGTGGTTCATGCCTGTAATCACAGCACTTTGGGAGTCTGTCGGGGGTGGATCACGAGGTCAGGAGATCGAGACCATCCTAGCTAACACGGTGAAACCCCATCTCTATTAAAAATACAAAAAATTAGCTGGATGTGGTGGCGGGTGCCTGTAGTCCCAGCTACTTGGGATGCCTCAGCATCCTCCAGAATCTGGGAGGCGGAGGTTGCTCTGAGCCCAGATCACGCCACTGCACCCTAGCCTGGGCAACAGAGTGAGACTCCGTCTCAAAAACAAGCAGAATACAAAAAACACATATGATCCCTTCAAGCCGAAATAGCATCTAATATATTTAGTTTGACCAAGTGTTTAATTGACCTAGTGGGTGAATTCTGTCTCTCTCTCTCTCTGTCACACACACACACACACACACACACACATAAAGATACACAGTTTTATAAATGAGGGTTATAATATAACCTTAAAGAAAGTCAGGATATAGCATCAAACATTAAGTAATTTCTGCTTTACAAGGGACTTTGACAAGCTGTTCTCAGTAAATATCAAACAGTTACAGAAAAAGATGAAACAGCAATTCAGGGATTCTGGCCATGATCTGTGTGTTATAAATGACAAGAAGAAGACAATTGGAGAATCAGAACAGAGTCTGCTTATTAGATAGTGGTAACGTGTTGATGTTAATTTCCTTGCTTGTAGAAAGTACACACTAAATAATTCAATAATAGCTTTCATCATGCCAACAACTATTTTTCAAATTTTTGTGTATAGTTTTTGTAACTTTTAAGTTGGGAGTGTTTTAAAGTACAAAATTAATTTAATTGTAGACTTATTTAATTAAATTTAATATAATCTTGCTCCTGAGTAAAAACAAAGTGGTTACAATAAAAGCTACTTATGCTGGGCTTTGTTCAACTGCCTGGATCTAAACAAGACAAAATGTGGCTTTCTTCCACATCAAAGCCTGTCTAGTAGTTGGTGACAGCAAAGCTAAGGCATGTTTCTCAAATCCTTCCTTCTCGGGCCGCGGTCCCTCTAGGTTCAGGCGATGTCTCTGTCTCCTTTCTCTGCTCTCACACTCTTACTCCATTTGAAGACCAACTTTGCATTTTGTCAATTCTTTTTTTTTTTTTTTTTTTTTTTTTTTGGAGACGGGGTCTCCCTCTGTCATCCAGGTTGGAGTGCAGGGGTGTAATCTCTGCTCACTACAGCCTCTGCCTCCCGGGCTCAAGTGGTCCTCCAACCTCAGTCCCCCAAGTGGCAGGGACCACAGACAGGCATGTGCCCCAACACCTGGCTAACATTTGTGTATTTTGTACAGCTGGGGTTTCACCACGTTGCCCAGGCTGGTCTAACTCCTGAGCTCAAGTGTTCTGCCTGCCTGGGCCTCCCAAAGTACTAGGATTACAGCCATAAGCCACCACACACGGTCCATTTTGTCAGTTCTTTTTGTGGTCTGTATTCTATTTCCTTGATTTATGTTCCTCCTTGTTACTTTGTTTGGTTTAAATTTATGCTTATATTTTATGATTGATTAATGTAGATCTTCAGGCCATACATTTCACATTTTTTTCTTTTTTTGACAGCTTTAATGAGATACAATTCACATAATTAGTAATGATGATGATTCATATAATTCACCCATTTAACGTCTACATTTCAGTAGTTTTTAATATACTCATAGCTATGCAATCATCGCTATTATCAATCTTAGAATATTTTATCACTCCACAAAGGAACTGCATACCCTTCGATAGTAACTCCCCATCTCCCCAACTCTCAATTCTTTAGTAGAAACATTGAAAGCTGTATTATTTCACCCTGAGCACTGTTAGCCATTTCCCACCAGTTTTGAAGTTATATTGTTATTATAATTTATTTTGTAACATTTTACCTTCCCTTTTGATTTCTTCTCTGAACCACAGATTTTTTAGAAGTGTATTGTTCAATAACAAAATTTTAGAATTCTCTACGGACTGTTACTGATTTCCAGTTTTGTTTCATTAAGTGTAGAGATCGTATCGTGTTTTTATAGCCCAGAACCCGGTCTATCTTGGTGAGAGTATCATGAGCATAGAAAGGAATGAGGGTTCAGTGGATGTTCCACTCCTGCTCTTTAAATGTCAGTTAAATCAAGGTGGCTCACAGTGTGCAAGTCGCTTGCCTCTTTACTGGCGTTTTCATCTGATTGTGCTACCAAGTGCAGAGAAACAGCTGATTTAATCTCTTTTTAATTCTGTTTTTGTGTCATGTGTTTTGAAGCTGTATTACTAGGCATACACAATTTGTGATTATTATTACACTCCTTGAAGAATTAACCTTTTTAACTACAAAGGCCCCTTTTGATCTCCCTTAATATTCTGTGTCCTGAAATTGTTACAGTAGGTAGCTAGTCAGGTATGAGCAGGGCAGGAGGGCTCTCCAGCTTCTGACACCAGTAGGGTTCGGCGACCATCAGGTGGTTGATAACTGCGTCTCTAAAGTAACCATTGGTGTTACAGCCAGGCGTGGTGGCTCACACCTGTAATCCCAGCACTTTGGGAGGCCGCGGCGGGCGGATCACGAGGTCAGGAGATCCAGACGATCCTGGCTAACATAGTGAAACCCCGTCTCTACTAAAAATACAAAAAATTAGCCGGGCGTGGTCGGGGGCACCTGTAGTCCCAGCTACTCGACAGGCTCAGGCAGGAGAATGGCGTGAACTTGGGAGGCGGAGCTTGCAGTGAGCGGAGATCGCGCCACTGCACTCCAGCCTGGGTGACAGAGGGAGACTCCTTCTCAAAAAAAAATAAAAATAAACAAAAAACTAGGCCGGGCGCGGTGGCTCAAGCCTGTAATCCCAGCACTTTGGGAGGCCAAGATGGGCGGATCACGAGGTCAGGAGATCGAGACCATCCTGGCTAACACGGTGAAACCCCGTCTCTACTAAAAAATACAAAAAACTAGCCGGGCGAGGTGGCGAGCGCCTGTAGTCCCAGCTACTCGGGAGGCTGAGGCAGGAGAATGGCGGGAACCCGGGAGGCGGAGCTTGCAGTGAGCTGAGATCCGGCCACTGCACTCCAGCCTGGGCGACAGAGCCAGACTCCGTCTCAAAAAAAAAAAAAAGAAAAGAAAAAAAAACTAGTTATAGCCGATGCCAGAAAAAAGCAGTCTCCCAATACATAGAAAACACCTGAAACTGATCAGTAGTTTCCCAATAAGATTTCAGGAGTGGGGAGAAGGCAAGATCCTGGAAGTATGCCAGCCCATAAAACCCCAACTCAGGCAGGTGGGCTGCACACTGTTTCTCAAGTCACCTGCTTGGCCAACTTCCAAGCTGTACTTTCCTTCTCTTTCCCTTCCTTCCTTTCCTTCCTGTTCTAAAGCTTTTTAATGAACTTTCACTCCTGCTCTGAAACTTGCCTCCATCTCTCCTTCTGCCTCATGCCCCTCAGTCCTATTCTTTCTTCTCAGGAGGTGAAGAGCTGAAATTGCTGTGGAACCGTAAGGATTGGCCACCTTCAACGTAAGGTAACTCAGATCTCGTCCACCGCTAACAAAATCACCTTCCTCTGATACTGAGATAGCCACGGCAGTTTCCTTGGCCTTACACTCTGCATGGTGTATCTGTTTCCATCTATTTACTTTCAACAGACAGCATCTGTGTCTTCCTTTTAAGTCCCAGCTCTTATAGACAAGATATAGCGGAGTCTTGTTTTTTCAGCCCTTCAAACTCTTTCTACCTTTGACTGTAGTGTCCAGTGGATTTACAGTTAGTGCAATAATTGATAGTCGAAATAGACCTATAAGTTTACCATTTAAACTATGGTTGTCTAGGCTGGGCACGGTGACTCACACTTGTAATCCCAGCACTTTGGGAGGCCAAGGTGGGTGGATCATGAGGTCAGGAGATCGAGACCATCCTGGCTAACACGGTGAAACCCCGTCTCTTCTAAAAAGATACAAAAAAAAATTAGCCGGGCATGGTGGCGGGTGCCTGTAGTCCCAGCTACTCGGGAGGCTGAGGCAGGAGAATGGCGTGAATCTGGGAGGCAGAGCTTGCAGTGAGCCAAGATTGCGCCGCTGCACTCCAGCCTAGGCGACAGAGCGAGACTCCCTCTCCGGAAAAAAAAAACCCGAAAAACTATGATTGTCTAGTATAATTTTACTCCTTTTTCCCCTGCATATTTTAATGTTAATTATCTTTTAGAATTCCATTTTAACTGGATACTGACTTCTTATGCAACATATTTCCATGATCTATGTGTAAGTGTTACAGGGAATACAGTATACATTCAAGTGTTTATATTCTATTGAAGGTTTTTTTAAAATAGATTTATTGAGGTATAATGGATACGAAACAAAGTGTACATTTTTGAAGCATATAGTTTGGTAGATTGGGATGTATGTATACACTGTGGAACTACCGCCACAATAAGACGACATGTCTACCGTCCTGCAGTGTTTCTTCATTTTTCAATGTAATCCTCTCTTCCACTTTGCTCCTATGTCGCCAACAACACTTCTGCTTTTTGTCGCAATACATTGGTTGCATTGTAATAAGATGAGGAATCAAATGGTATGCATTCTGCTTAGGTTCCTTCACATGACATGATTTTCTGTGTGTGTGTGTGTGGTTTTTTGTTTTTTTTGTTTTATTTTGGTTTTTGTTTTTGAGACACCATTTTGCTATGTTTCCCAGGCTAGTCTTGAACTCCTGGGCTCAAGTGATCCACCCACCTTGGCAGGACTACAGATGTGAGCCATCGCACCCTGCCCATCCACCCTGGCCCATTGACTATTACGAATTAAAGGCTATTGATTGAAAAACATCAGGTGCAAGAACATGCTTTGACCTCTTTTGTTTCCTAAAAGCAGGAGATGAAAGTCCCCAGGGAAACATAGGACAATCTCTCTTGTGGGAAGTCAGGGACCCCGAACAGAGGGACTGGCTGGAGTCGCGGCAGAGGAACATAAATTGTGAAGATTTCATGGACATTTATCAGTTCTCAAAATTAATACTTTTATAATTTCTTACACCTGTCTTACTTTAATCTCTTAATTCTGTTGTCTTCATAAGCTGAGGATGTACGTCACCTGAAGACCACTATAAGTGTATCTAACTGTACAAATTGATTGTAAAACATATGTTTTTGAACAACATGAAATCAGTGCACCTTGAAAAAGAACAGAATAACAGCGATTTTAGGGAACAAGGGAAGACAGCCTCAAGGTCTGACTGCCTGTGGGGTCAGGTAGAATAGAGTCATATTTTTCTTCTTGCAGAGAGCCTATAAACGGATGTGCAAGTAGGAAAGATATCGCTAAATTCTTTTTCCTAGCAAGGAATATAATATTAACACCCTTGGAAAAGAACTGCATTCCTGGGGGGAGGTCTATATACGGCTGCTCTGGGAGTGTCTGTCCTATGCAGTTGAGATAAGGACTCAGATATGCCTTGGTCTCCTGCAGTACCCTCAGGCTTACTAGGATTGGGAAACACCAGCCTGGGTAAATTTGAGGTCAGACTGGTTCTCTGCTCTCGAACCCTGTTTTCTGTTGTTTAAGATGTTTATCAAGACAATACGTGCACCGCTGAACATAGACCCTTATCAGGAGTTTCTGATTTTGCCTTGTCCTGCTTCTTCAGAAGCAAGTGATCTTTGCTCTGCTTCTTTGCCCCTTAAAACATGTGATCTTTGTAACCTACTCCCTGTTTGTACACCCCCTCCCCTTTTGAAATCCCTAATAAGAACTTGCTACTTTTGTGGCTCAAGGGCATCAGGGACTTGCTGATATGTGATGTCACCCCCAGCGGCCCATCTGCAAAATTCCTCTCCTTGTATTCTTTCTCTTTATTTCTCAGACCACTTAGGGAACATAGGAAGAACCTATGTTGAAATATTGGGGGCAGTTCCCCCAAGAAATCTCCTTATTTTTAAGGATGAGAAGTCGAGGCCAAGAGAGTACTGTGCAGACCTTGTTAGAATAGAACCACTCATCTTTTTAGCTTCCACGTATTTACTTGCTTCTTCACAAGTTACTTGGTCTAATTCAGTACATAAGTAACTGACTCTCACTGCTTCTTCTGCACCAGGTAAAACTTGCATTAAATAAATGTGTGTGTTGGCCAGGCATGGTGGCTCATGCCTGTAATCCCAGCATTTTGGGAGGCCAAGGTGGGTGGATCACCTGAGCTCAGGAGTTTGAGACCAGCCTGGCCAACATGGCAAAACCCCATCTCTACGAAAAATACAAAAACTAGCCAGGTGCGAGGGTGGGCACCTGTAATCCCAGCTACTCAGGAAGCTGAAGAAGGAGAATTGCTTGAATCTGGGAGGTAGAGGTTGCAATGAGCTGAGATTACACCACTGTACTCCACCATGGGCGACAAAGCAAGACTCCATCTCAAGAAAAAAAAAAGTAGTATGTGCTTTTCTCCTGTGTACCTGTCTTATGTCTATTTAATTCTCAGGTGCAGCCAAAAAAAAAAAAAAAAAAAAAAAAAAACCCTTCAAGGGGAGCTTAGCTTTCCTCTATGACTCAATGGTGACTCTATCCAAACACCATCCTCCAGGCCAACAATACCACATCCTATGGCCTTGCACCAGCATGGCATCTCTGGAGGAGGGGGAGGCAAGGGTGGTGATCTCATGCCTCCCTCACTGTACCTCCTTTAGTTACATGATTCCTGGTGTCACCTCACCCACCACACCGTGGGCTCCAGGGAGCAGGATTCACATGGGGTTCGTCCATCCTCCCTGGCTCCACCAGACTCCAAAGACAATAAAAGGCTCACTGTCTATTTCCTGGGTGAACCACTTTCCCCGCAAGCCCATGAGGTGAGCACAGCTTACAGCCTAAGGACAGGCTCCAGGCTGTGGCACAGAGAGGGGACCCCAAAGAGCTCTGTGGACTCTGCTGAGGACCCACAGGAGCTCCCAGAAGCCAAGTGCAGGACAGAGATCAGAGAAGCAGCTGCTCAGAGAACTCTAGCTCTGCAGAGGCCCAAATATGGCTGCTATTATACAGAAGGTGAGGCCAAAAATGCTGGAGACATTGCTCCTGAATCTCATTTTGCCACTTGTAAGACAGGGAAAACGATCCACCCTCATCTCCCCGTGTTGTTAGGAAAATCCACTACCTGAAGATGTGCAGTTGCTGGCTGGGAGCAGGACACCAGCTACACAACAGCACAGGCTGAGGGCATGGCACTGTCTCCACTGCCCCCGTCCCTAACCTGGAAGTTAGAGCCTCGCTGCCCTGCCACTCCCGGATACAGGACAGAGGACCGGAACCAGGACCGTGGCCTCTCAGTAGGGGCTCAATGAGCAGCCCTCTGCAGCCACATGGTAGGAGACCTTTCCTGCTCACTCTTCGAACTCCAACCCAGGCCGGGCACCCACCAGAAGGACAACTGGAAGCGTGGCAGGTAAACCAGGCTGTGGCCCTGCAGTGCCATCACTGTCCTCACTTGAACTCTGGCTCCTCTGTTCCTCGATGGCCCCTCCGCATGGTGCTCCACTCCAGTCTTAAAATGTTTCTGCCTTAAGCTCAGGGAGCCGGTACTGAGGTGCAGGTAGGAGCAGGTGCAGCCTCTGCTGGGTGGAGGACATATGCCCTGGGGATCCAGAGTCCAAAATGACTGACACCAGCCCTGAGGATGTGATTCATCCTCCCACACCTTGTAACACAGCCCTCTGAGGTTTACACAGGGCTGTTGAAGATCTTTATCTCCTCTTCACTTTACAGGCAGGAGCTGGGGCCACACCAGTGTCACAGAGCTGGAGGGGAAGCACAGCAGGGCCCAGCTGTTCCCAGCCTCCAATCTCAGGAGTCCTTGAGAGCCTCAGAGTACGAGATTCTGAGCCGTTGGATCTATTCGATTCCTACTTTGATAAAGAGAGGGGCAGGGTAGAAGCACCTGTCACAGAGATTGAACCAGTCCAGCGTTGACAGACCCAGAACGTGGGGTCAGGAACTGAGCTCAGCTCCAGGCTCATCTGATATCCTCCTGAAAGCCTGAGGACGGAGACCTTATCTCCATTGACAGGCATGGCGGGTGGCAGGGACTGGCCCCAGCTGACCATGGTTTCCCAGGAGGATAGCTGGGAATTCGGTCTTCCCTGCCACCCTCCCCTGCTGCCTCATCTGGATCCCCCGGTAATCCACTGGGAGTAGATTTGGTACTTTGGTACTCCCAGTACCAAAGAACTCCTGTATCCTTGAAAATTCCTAATACCATGAAGGAATGAAAGTACATAGCAATGTGATGAATCACGTTTTACTTCCTAGACTAGCAAAAAATGAATGCTAAGTGTAGCAAGGGTGTAGGGACACAGGCACATTTGTGGACTAGGTGTGAGTATATGCTGAGTTCAATGGTCTTTTGGAGGAAAATCTGTGAACATCTAAAGAAACTTCTGAAATCATTTATCCCACAGAAGTAGAAGTAAAATTATACTTTTAAGGAGTTGCCCAATAAGCTGGTGCACATGGATATGTGGACACACGATACATACAAGGGTATTTAGTACAACATTGTTGGAATTAGCAAAGGCAAAGTCAGGGTGGGATCTAACAAGCTGCCCCTAGGCAGCAACAGTGAATTAACCTGTGGCTTACCCATGCAGTAAAATATAATACCCTTGTTTAAAGGAAGATCAATCTGAATGTACTGCCATAAAACATCTAATGTGATTTGTGTTAGCGCCAAAATTTTAAAGAACGATTGTGCATTGAAATGCATTTAATAGGGCAAGACTGATGGAGGGCTCAAAGCCTCCTTTGGGATGTATAGAGTTCACATTCCCAAAACTGTGAAATTCACGTTGCTGGCCTTGTCTACACTGGTCATCCGCGCATTCTCTCTTCAGGTCCACTGTCCTAACACAGCCATTCTTCTAGCTGCCTCAGGTAGGTCCACCCACTATAAACTATTGCAGAAGTCGGCTGTATAATTTTTGAGAGGTGAAAATGTTACTGCTTTTCTGAATTTAGTATTAATTCGTCGAAAGAAAACATGCAAACTCTCATGGTTCCTGTAATCTTGCTTTATCCTCCCCCTTTTGTTTTGGTATTATGTAAGGAACCTTAGAAAGTGCTGTTGGCAGAAACGTCAATCACTCTGAAAAAGTCCTGGCAGTTTGCACATTTTACTTATAATACGTCCTTACTTGTGCATCCCACCACCAATCTCAGTTTCCAAAGCCAACTCACAACGAGAACTTTACACCTTTTATGCTGAAGGAAGGGGCCAGCCCGCGGCCTGTCTGTGGGATGCAGAGGGGACACACGGGTGACAGTGGAAGACACTGGTTAACCGCGTCCTGCCACTTTCAGGACTCTAGAGGAAATTCAAGTTGCAAAAACAAGCGTTGGAAAGCTTTTTCACCGGCTGTTGGTTAAACGGATCTCCAAGGAACACGTTTAACAATGTAAACATAGGGTTAATTTTTTTTTTAAGAGTCTTGCTCTGTTGCCCAGGCTGGAGTGCACTGGTGCAATCTCGGCTCACTGCAACCTCTGCCTCCAGGGTTCAAGCAATTCTACTGTCTCAGCCTCCCAAGTAGCTGGGATTACAGGCGCCTGCCACCATGTCTGGCTAATTTTCGTCTTTTTAGTAGAGACGTGGTTTCACCAAGTTGGCCAGGCGGGTCTCCAACTCCCGACCTCAGGTAATCCGCCCGCCTTGGCCTCCCTACGTGCTGGGATTACAGGTAGGAGCCACCGCGCCAGGCCTGGGTTAATGTTATTAACGAACGGACGGACGAACCAAAGAGGCCACCGCTCTGTGGCTTCCAGAGGTTTACTCCGGAGTTTCCATCTTGACTCCCTCCCTCCCTCCATTGATTCTGGAACTTACTCCAGGGCAGCTCAGTGTGGTCCTCGCCTCACGGGACAGCCAGAGGGAGCGCGCGCTCTGCTTCCTCGCGGCCGGGTCGCTCCTGCCCAGCCAGGGGACCCTCCCAATCTTCCCGACTCCGACGACGGGTTCGTCCTGCCTGGGCATGAACCGCCGCAGGCGACCCGGGCCAAGCGTCCCTGCCGTGTCCCCCTCTCTCCCTGCCCACTCCCGGCGCCAGGTACGTTTTTCTCGAGCCAGGGACCGCGGCGGGGACTCACCAGCAGCAGAACTGCGACGATGACGACAACAAACTTTCCCGACGCCGTCCTGGCTCCTGGATAGCGCCCTGCTAGAGCGCTCGAGGCGGTCGGGGCGCTCTGTCCGCAAAGTCCCATGAGAAGGGAGGTGGGTGGAGGCTCTTCGCCCCTCTGAAGTTTGGGTAAAAAGCGCCAAACTCAATCGGAAATCGTCCGGAAATGGTCCCCGTAGCTCGCGCGCGTGGAAAGCTTCCCGCAGCTACACAGCCAGAATCGCAGCTACACAGCCAGAAGCTACACAGCTTTTACACTGTTGGCGGGGGTGGAAGGCAGTGTGGCGATTCCTCAAGGATCTAGAACCAGTGCACCTCTGCTTTTATACTCCGGAAAAGGCGTGGTCACTTGTACTCCCTTCCCGCAGTCACTTCCAGGCACTCAGAAAAGGGGCATGGCCTCCCCCAGCACCTCGGGGAGGGCCCAGGTTGTGTGCGTGGGTGTGTGGACGGAGAGGAACTAGTTCTTGCCGGCAGTGGTGACCCAGGGCCTGTGGTTTGATTCCGGGTCCTGTCCAGGCTGTGGCAAGCAGAAGGGGCAGGAGCTGAGGCGCTTCCCACTGCGCTGCTGAAGTCGGTGTAGTGAGGTTCAAAGGCGGCACTGGAGGCCTCTCCTGAGCCTGCTCCCTCCCCGGGACGCCTGTCTCTCCTCTTGTTAAACCCTGAACTACTTCCTGGCTTTAGGACTTCAGTCCACTCAGCTTCTGCTCCCGTTCCCTCCCCCAACAGCGGCCTCACTGACCACTGCTCTGATGCCACTGCCTCCAGCCCCCTTGCTGCTGTGACCCAGCACCAAGCTTCTCCGGCAGGGGCTTGGTACCCCTCAGCAGCGGGTGCCTGGCACCAAGGAGGGGCCCAGTGAGCGCATGAGTGGACAAAATGAAGGACGCAGAGGCCACGACGGGCACGTGCAGAGGTTGAGGAGTAGGTAGGATGGAGAGGAAAGCCAGGGGCATCCCTAGCCACAGCCTGGCACCCTTTGCATGGTCAAGGCACAAACACTCCCTGACCAACCTTGAGGGCTCTAGTACTGAGGCCCTATGGAGACAGGGGAATCAGGGGAGTGGCTTCCAAAGTCTGTCCCCAAGTCTAGTGTCTACCCAGGTCCAACTGTCTGACCTTGGGCTACTTACCTCCCCACACTGCCGCTGTGAGGACAGACCCAATGTGTGGTATTGAAGGGTGCCAGCTGGTGAGCCTAGGCAGTCAGGTCAATGGCACGACTCCTAGACCCTTGGGGTCAGTCGGCTCCTGACCCCGCACATGGTAGATAGAAGAGGATAGCACTATAGAAATGAAGATTTTTTGGCTCACCAGAAACCTGGGATTGAAATGTCATCCTCTCCACAGGCTTGGATTTGAGTGATGGAGCACCCCAAGCACCTGCCAGGCCCCAGACACTGACCTAGGGCCAGAAATGTGTGCCAGGGCCAGGAGCGGTGGCTTACGCCTGTAGTCCCAGCACTTTGGGAGGCTGAGGTGGGCGGATCACGAGGTCAGGAGTTCGAGACCAGCCTGGCCAACATGGTGGAACCCCATCTCTATTAAAAATACAAAAATTAGCTGGGCATGGTGGTGGGCACCTCTAATTCCAGCTACTTGGGAAGCTGAGGGAGAAGAATCGCTTGAACCCAGGAGGTTGCGGTTGCAGTGAGCCAGGATTCATGCTACTGCACTCCAGTCTGGATGACAGAGTGAGATTCTGTGGAAAAAAAAAAAAAAAAAAAGAAAAGAAATGTGTGCCAGGCCCCAGGCACTGAGAAATGTGTGGGGTCAGGAATGTGTGCTGGGTGCAGATCCAGGCAGGAGGTGAGAGGACAGGGACTTCAGAAAGACTGACAGCATTAACACAGAGCCATCAGGGCCTGCAGCAAAGTCCTTAAAGCACCTTAGCTCCCTTGGCCCTGGAGGGTGAACCACACAGTGGAGACTAGAAACCAGACTGCAGGTAACGACGCATTCTCTCTGCCCTATATGGGACACTGACTAGGGCTAATGGCCAAAGGCTGTGAGCACCTCCCGGGAACTGGGCCTTTAGATCATGAAGTTTCCATTTGAGAGGCTCTTACTAGCTTGTGGTGGAACACTCACTGAAGCTCCCCCTGTGACTGAAGGACATAAAATAATCTTGAAACCTGAAAAACTTGTGATGTCTTCAGTGATCTTGGAAAAGCTGTAACGGGGAGGGCAGTCCCAGAAGGGTTCTATTACAAAATGGAAATGGTTTATATGGGATCCTGGTGCCTAAGGAAGGCAAAGGGGAGACGTTCATGAGCAGGGAGCCTCTGTTCCCCTCAGACTGACTCTAGAACTGGGTGAGGAGCTGCTGGGGACTCTAGGGTCACTTGGACGCTTCCCTATACACAGCTCTTTACTGACTGACCAAGAGCTACTTAGTTTATAGACCGTCATTCCTAGGTGAATGGACAGCATCCTATTTCGAAGGCCACCCTTCTGATTGAGGAAGGCAAATCGGGTAGGGGGTTGGATTGCATGCTGTTTTTTAATCATAAAATGACTTCCAGCACTCCTGAGTTGATGCTTGTGAGGTGGCTCTTGGAGGAGAGGGTCCAGCTGCCAGTGGAACCAACCACATGATCAGAGCAATGGAACTTTCCACACCACCACATCCCTCAGCTCAGAGCAGGGAGATGCCTGAGGATTAATCACCCGAGATTAATGATTGACGCCTTCGTGCTATGGAATGAAACTGCCATAAACACCATAAACCACAAGGTTCAGAGAAAGGGAATAATCAGTGGCTCACTGGGGTTGGACAGATGAGAGTAACTCAGAAAAATTAAGGGCAACATCACACTTTCTATATCGAAAGTAATGTCTGTGGACTTTACATCACTATATACTACAAATCCAATCATTTAATAAAACCTCCTTAAGAAATCAGAGAAGTTCATCTTATTTTATGTTGGGCAATGGACTTTCTAAGCTTATGATCAAGAAAAAAAATAAGTGTACCTATAGATTTAGCTACTTAAAATGTAAAATTTCTGTACATTAAAATCTAAGACAAAAAGAATAGGCAAATAGAAAAAACAAATCTGTTAATAGTATTTGGGAAGCATGAAGCCTGTCCTTCTAAACAAGACAAATCCTAAAAAATGAATTTGAACAAAGAAATTTAAACTACTGACCAATATTTGAAACATAGAGAAGTGCATATCCAAGTCAACTAATTCTTTCCTAGTTAGCAAAAATGAAAACCAAAGAGCAGTGATGTCAGATCTAAAGTTGGTAGAAGTTAGCACTGTTGGTAGGAATCACAGCTGTGTGTGTGTGTGTGCGCACACCTCTACGGGTTAACTCCGATATTCTACTTCTTCTAGAAAATTGCCTAATGAATGTGATCAGAAATGTGGCCAAAGATGTATTCTCAAATATTCACAACTTCTTTGCCCTCCGCATACTGGTGATTGAGGTTTTGGGGAGGGGGCTGGTATTTGGGTGGAGCATGACACTGGACTCTCGCCTTTGCCCATCTTGAGAACACAGGTCATCCTTATCATCTTTGGAGGGGGACTCACAGGATGTTTATTAACTGTATGTTTTGTGGGGGGATTTGGGCAGGGTCCAAATGTCAGGAAAAGGGGCACAGAGCTGAAGAACAGGAGTCGCCTGTAATGAAGCAACCCAGTCCCACTGATGAGGATGCAGGGAAGTTCCGGGGAGAAAGTGAAGATCGGCCCAGGGCTGGAGGAAGCCACAGGAAAGTGACCACAGGACTTTCCCAACAACCAGGGCCAGTTCACCACTCAGGGACCCACTGCCCCTTCCTTGACAGCTCTATCAGAGCCCAGCTGCAGCCCCAGGTGCAGCCAGAGGACCCCCCGTGAGGCTGTGGGTGAGCCAGGCCAGTGCTGGTGTCCCTGTCCCCACAGAGGGGAGCAGAAGGAGGTGCTGGATTCCAGTCCCCAAGACTCCGTCACTTTTTTTTTCTTATTTTTTATTGTTTTTTTTTTTTTTGAGACGGAATCTCACTCTGTCGCCCAGATTGGAGTGCAGTGGCACGATGTCCACTCACTGCAAGCTCAGTCCCCCGGGTTCCTGCCATTCTCCTGCCTTAGCCTCCCAAGTAGCTGGGACTACAGGCACCCACCACCACGCCCGGCTAATTTTTTGTACTTTTAGTAGAGACAGGGTTTCACCGTGTTCGCCAGGATGGTCTCGATCTCCTGACCTCGTGACCGACCCACCTCGGCCTCCCAAAGTGCTGGGATTACAGGCGTGTGCCACCGTGCCCGGTCAAGGCTCTGTCACTTTAAATTCCAGGGAGTCAGAGGCAGGAAACAACTCCCCCCCCACCCACTTCAGCAAACCTGAAGGAAGAGAAGGCAGGGAGGTGTGAGTCACAGCAAGAACACAGCCTGTGTTACTCAAGAGCTGTTTCAGAGGAAAATAGGAGGACAGGGGCAAAAAGAAAAACAAACAAAACCTCTACACCTCTTTTTATGTCAGTTTCCATAGTTAATTTGGTCATGAATTCACACATACCTCAAGATTTTACCCTTAATTGCCTTCTTTTTATGTTTGATGTTACCAACATACTCTTCAGATATGATCATCTACTGCTTTCTCTAGTAGAACAGACAAGCAAGGGAAGGTCTGCTTTTGTGAAGCAGTTCCTGTCCTCCTTGCACACAGCAGAGACTGTCTGGCCTGTTCTTTTCTCCTGTCTTCAAATGAGCAGATTCTTTCTTCTGCCCGATCAAATCTGGTGTGTAATTTCTCTACTAGATTTTCCACTTCAGCTATTATATTTTTTTCAGTCCCAGGATTTTCTACCTTCTAATATTTCCTATATCTTTATGGATATTCTCCATATGTTCATATAGGTATGTACAGATATATATAGATGCATCGATGTTTCCCCAGAGGAAAAGTGTAGGTGCTGCTCTGGGTTTCCCTAGAATATTTCCCTCCAGCCCTTGCCCATGGGCTCCTCAGCTTCTCCCTGGAAGCCATGGGCTGCGAGCTACTGTTTTAATCCTCCGCAATCTTCTAGAATACACACACACACACACACACACACACACACACACACACACACACACTTCCTTTAGATATTTGAGCATTCCTAAAACTGTTGATTTAGGCAAGGTATTGGCTCATGCCCATAAACCTATCACTTTGAGAGGTGGAGTTGGGCAGATCTCTTGAGGTCAGGAGTTTGAGACCAGCCTGGCCAACATGGTGAAACCATGTCTCTACTAAAAATATAAAAATTAGCCAGGCAATTGTGGCACTCTTGTTATCCCAGCTACTCCGGAGGCTGAGCCACTAGAACTGCTTGAGCTTCGAAGGTGGAGGTTGCATTGAGCCGAGATGGTGCCACTTCATTTTAGCCTGAACGACAGGGCAGAGCAAGACTCTGTCAGAAAAACAAACAAACCGCACCACAACTGTTGATTTAAAGCCAAATAAGACCAATATCTGAGCTTCCCCAGGTATCTATCAATTTCTTCTTTCCCTGTACATGGACCATATTTACTCTGTATGCTTTTGTGGGTTGAATTTTTCTCCCTAAAGCTTATTTTGAAGCCCTACACTTTGGTGTTTGTAAATGCAATTTTTTTTTTTAAAGCAGAGTCTTACTCTGTTGCCCAGGTTGGAGTGCAGTGGCACAATCTCAGCTGACTGTAACCTCTGCCTCCCAAGTTCAAGCTATTCACCTGCCTTAGCCCCCTGAGTAGCTGGGATTATAGGTGCATGCCACCACGCCCGGCTAATTTTTGTATTTTTATTACAGACGGTGTTTCACCATGTTGGTCATGCTGGTCTCGAACTCCTGACCTTGTGATCCACCTGCCTCAGCCTCCCAAAGTGCTGGGATTACAGGTGTGAGCCACCGTACCTGGTCATGCGATCTTATTTAGAAATGGGTTCTTTGCAGATATAATTACTTAAGAAGAGGTCACACTAGGTTAGGGTGGGCTCTAAACCCAGTGACTGGTGTCCTTGGAAGGCCATGTGAAGACACAGGGAGACATACAGAGAGGAGAACATCCTAGGAAGACAGATATGGAGACTGAGTGAGCACCCAGAAGCCAAGGAAGGTGAAGGATAGCCAGCAGCCCCCAGAAACCAGAAGAGAGGCATGGATTATTCCTCACAGCCTGCAGAGGGACCAACCCTGCTGCCACCTTGACTTTGAACCTCTAGACTGCAGAACTGTGAAGTGAATTTTTTTGAACCATAAAGTTGCGGTAATTCATTACAGTAGTCCTAAAACTAATGCGCTTGGTCAAATTCCATCACTTTTTTTTTCATTAAGCCCTCTTTTGGTTGCTGTTGTAGGGCTGGAGAAACTCCCTTTCATCCTCCTAGGATCCCACCTAGGTTGCAGAGTTAAACTGACATAAGATTGATCATCGGGAGCCTTCATAAAGAAATGAAGATCCAATGAAGTACTTAGAGTCAGTTACTCATGCACTGAATTGGATCAAAAACAAGTTGTGAAGAAGCAATTAAATTACGTGAAGAGATTTAAAAGATAAGTTATTTTTAACAAGGTCTGTACAGAATCCTCTTTCAACTTCTCTTCCTTGCAGATAGGGAAGGGCATCTTTCCCATAGAAATTACATCTTCTACTTTATTATTATTATTACTATTATTATTATTATTATTATTATTTTGAGACGGAGTCTCTCTCTTTCACCCAGGCTGGAGTGCAGTGGTGCTATCTTGGCTCACTGCAAGCTTCGCCTCCCGAGTTCACACCATTCTCCTACCTCAGCCTCCTGAGTAGCTGGGACTACAGGCACCTGCCACCGCGCCGGCTAATTTTTTGTATATTTAGTAGAGGTGGGGGTTTCACCGTGTTAGCCAGGATGGTCTCGATCTCCTGACCTCATGATCCACCTGCCTCAGCCTCCCAAAATGCTGGGATTACAAGCATGAGCCACGGTGCCCGGCCATCTTCTACTTTTAAGAAACAACAGGGGCCGGGCGCGGTGGCTCAAGCCTGTAATCCCAGCACTTTGGGAGGCCGAGACGGGCAGATCACAAGGTCAGGAGATAGAGACCATCCTGGCTAACATGGTGAAACCCCGTCTCTACTAAAAAATACAAAAAACTAGCCGGGCGAGGTGGCGAGCACCTGTAGTCCCAGCTACTCGGGAGGCTGAGGCAGGAGAATGGCGTGAACCCAGGAGGCGGAGCTTGCAGTGAGCCAGGATCCGGCCACTACACTCCAGCCTGGGCGACAGAGCAAGACTCTGTCTCAAAAAAAAAAAAAAAAAAAAGAAACAACAGGAGGGTCAAAGTGATCGTTTCTCACTTGCTGTTTTTCAAGTATCTTTAACTTAAATAGTTAGTATGCTAGATTAGCATATTTTAACTCCTTCATTTCTCTCATCGGGAACTTCCCAGGACGTTTCAAGTATTAAAAGTTAAGTTGATGGCTGTGGAGAGCAGAATCAGGTTAGTAACTGAATGGCAAGAGACCTATAAAGGAAAACAGGAATATAAGTTGGAACAGGCAAGACATAAGTCTAACTGTATTGTCCCATATTTTTTTCTTTTTTTTTCTTTTTTTTTTTTGAGACGGAGTCTTGCTCTGTCACCGAGGCTGGAGTGGAGTGGCGTGATCTCGGCTATTGGCAACCTCCGCGTCCTGGGTTCAAGCGATTCTCCTGTCTCAGCCTCTCGAGTAGCTGGGATTACATGTGTGCACCACCACAGCCAGCTAATTTTTTGTATGTTAGTAGAGATGGGGTTTTGCCACCATGTTGACCAGGCTGGTCTCAAACTCCTGAGCTCATACAATCCACCCGCCTCGGCCTCCCGAAGTGCTAGAATTACAGGCGTCCCATATCTTATTGAATAAGTCTCTTAGTCATGAGAATAGTTTTGTCCAGTTAGGCAGTTGTATCTCATTTTAGGAGGTGATGTTATAGGTGGTCCTTCATCTAGGTTAGGCCTCTATAAGGTGTGGTCAATCAGTATTTAATAAGAGGCATTTCTATGGAAATGAAAGAAAAGTAAAGGTTAATGGTTGGAGCAAATTATACAAGCCCAGTTTTTGAGTCCAGAGGACAGTCAGTTGAGATTTCTAGATGTTGGGCTTGAAGTATCTTTAGATGGTGGAATAAGAAGTCTTGGCAATTTTGATGAATTTCCTGTTGTGTGGTTTACATCAAGTGTTCTGGTGAACTTTCTGAGCACCCCATATACTCACGGGCATGAAAATTGTCCATAGGTAAGTTGTTATTGTTACTGAAACACCTGAGGATGGGTCTGGGTCCTGCTGCTTGAAACACAGAAGGTCAAGCACTGAGACATTGACTATTTCCAGGGAAATGTAGGGGTTTATATAGCAGGGAAGAAATGTAACCATGTGTAGGATACAGGAATTAGAGAGTGATCATAAGAAACCTAACCATGTGTGGAAAAAGAGGAATTAGAGAGGAGTAAAGAAGAGAAGTTAGTCAACGGGAACCACCTGACTGGCTAGGCAATCATGGTGGATGAGGAGTCTGGCATCTCACTGTTCAAATGCAATGATTCAGGAAGTTTCAGTTCCTTGATACTGTCTGGGAGGCTTGATGGTGGGTTTTCTGAGAAAGGAAGTTAGATAAGACTAATGTAACTTTCTCAAGTTTTAACACTGGGGGGATCAATTTCTATGATTTTTCAAATAAACCGTAAACATTGATTCTGTGAGACAGTTGGGTCTGTTTCAGTCCCTCATTTCTACTTATGAATTCCTCAATCCTGGGGAACCTGACCCTGGATCTTTCTGGCTGCTTCACACTGAGGTGAGGCGTTGTGGGCAGCTTAATACCATGGGTGACCTCGTGGCCACTCAGGAATCATAGGTTAATCTAATCCTACAGTTTTCTTCTGAAATACAGTCTTTCTCTCTCCATCCCCCACTTCCACCAAAGATGAATCATAGCAAGATCATCTCTTACTAATATTACACAAACACTTTGTTCAAAAGAAACAAAGTTTTTACCCTTGTACGGTGTATTATTGTTAAAAGTCATTTTAATAAACCCTTAGCAACCAATCTATCTAATTTTAATTAGTTTGAACATAATGTAAGATTTTCATAAACTTTCTATAATGTTTTACACTTTTCTATTAAAGAGCAAATCAATGTTCCAAGGAAACCCTGTTATTCTGACACAGGGGCCCAGATGCTGGCCTTGCATCAGTGTGCTTTTAATATTAACGCTTAATTTGTAGAAAAACTGCGAACTTACTTTATCCCTCAGAATCAGTCCTTACAATCTCACGTGCCCGTCTCTTCCAAAATAGCCCCTGGGCCTAAAGGGATTGAATAGTTTTAATTTCTTGCCCTGTGTCTCATGAAGGCACTTCATTTTGATTGTCACCTTCTCCTGGGTCTGAAGATGAAGCTTTGACTGGTGCCAATGTTCAGGATTAAGCAAGAGTTGGCCGGGCACGGTGGCTCACGCCTGTAATCCCAGCACTTTGGGAGGCTGAGGCGGGCGGATCACAAAGTCAGGAGATCGAGACCATCCTGACTAACATGGTGAAACCCCATCTCTACTAAAAATACAAAAACAAACAATTATCTGGGTGTAGTGGCAGGCACCTGTAGTCCCAGCTACTTAGGAGGCTGAGGCAGGAGAATGGTGTGAGCATGGGAGGCAGAGCTTGCAGTGAGCCGAGATCACACCACTGCACTCCAGCCTGGGCGACAAAGCGAGACTCTGTCCCCCCTCCCCCCTCCAAAAAAAAAAAAGATGAAGCAAGCAAGAGTCGGTGCCATTTTCAGACCCAGGAGTCAAAGTCCTTTAACTTGACAGACCAGGATTGGTTAACAGGATTTTATACTGCAGGAATTCCTAGCATTCTCTCTAAACATGTCACAGATTAACCATGTCCAGTAGTTACTGCCTGCAGCACTTCAAACCATTATATTAAAGTACTTATTGCATATGTCTAATTGCAACAATCTAGTGACAGAACTATGTCCGAAAGCATCAAAAATGTGATAGATTTTATGCCAAACTTACCAAAGTAAGACAACTAACTTTCTTCATCATTTTTAAAAAAAGGTAAATGCAGCCAGGCATGGTGGCTCACGCCTGTAATCCCACTTTGGGATTATACTTTGGGAGGTCAAGGCAGGTGGATCACCTGAGGTCACAGCTTTGAGATCAGCCTGGCCAACATGGTGAAACCCTGTCTCTACTAAAACTACAAAAATTAGCTGGGTGTGGTGGTGCGTGCCTTTAATCCCAGCTACTTGGTGGGCTGAGCCAGGAGAACCTGTTGAACCCAGGAGGCAGAGGTTGTAGTGAGCTGAGACTGTGCCACTGCACTCAAACCTGGGTGAGAGAGCAAGACTCTGTCTCAAAAATACGAACAAAAAAATAACGTAAATGTGGATATCAGTTTTCGAAATTCAGCATAGGGATAATCTCCTTTCACTTAAATACTGTATAAGAAAATAGGGACAGAGTTAAGAACAAGCACAGAATAATTTCAACTATTTCAAAAGAGTGTCATCACACCTTTCCAAGATTGTTAATCTAGACAACTGCTTAGGTAAATTTCACTGCTACAGCCTTCAAAGCGGTGCAACACTTGTACGTATTTTATTTTCAAGTACACACATGAAGGCCTAAACGTAATAAAAGGGTTGGAATAAAAAATTAGTAGAGGCCGGGCGTGGTGGCTCAAGCCTGTAATCCCAGCACTTTGGGAGGCCGAGACGGGCGGATCAGAAGGTCAGGAGATCAAGACCATCCTGGCTAACACGGTGAAACCCCGTCTCTACTAAAAAATACAAAAAACTAGCCGGGCGAGGTGGCGGGCGCCTGTAGTCCCAGCTACTCGGGAGGCTGAGGCAGGAGAATGGCGGGAACCCGGGAGGCGGAGCTTGCAGTGAGCTGAGATCCGGCCACTACACTCCAGCCCGGGCGACAGAGCCAGACTCCGTCTCAAAAAAAAAAAAAAAAAAAAAATTAGTAGAAAGTTGGCTGGGCACAGTGGCTCATGCCTGTAACCCAGCATTTTGGGAGGTTGAGGCAGGTGGATCACCTGAGGTCAGGAGTTCAAGACCAACCTGGACAATATGGCAAAACCCTATCTCTACTAAAAATATAAAAATTAGCTGGGCGTGGTGGCAGGTGCCTGTAATCCCAGCTACTCGGGAGGCTGAGGCAGGAAAATCACTTGAACCAGGGAGGCAGAGGTTGCAGTGAGCCGAGATTGCACCATTGCACTCCAACCTGGGTGACAAGAGTGAAACTCCGTATCAAAAAAAAAAAAAAAGAAAAGTCTCATTTTTTAAATTACTACTTAACCCAAGTGAATGTCACTTAGTTTTAATAATGGTAAACACAACTAAAGCGATTTTAGAGAAATCCTAGTCAATATAAATTTCTTAAGGGCAAGGCCAATCTTTCCTGAATATTAAAACTTTGTACCCGTATCACAGTTTTTCTTCATTGCCTAAAGAAAAGGATCTGAAACAAACTTAAATTATTGATTGAATTGAATTTCCGTGAAAAGAAATGCCATTTAAACATTTCTCCTCTCACTTGCTTTTCCAGATAACAAAATCAATAATGTTCTTTTTCTGCTGGACTTTTAAGCCTTTATTTTTATTTTTTTTTACCAGGAAACTTAGAGTTTTGTAGCTCTCTAGATCGTCAAAGCTAAGCAAAACCAATCCAATTTTAAATGGCTGGTATGAGCTCTCAATTTTTGCAGGTTTGACAAAGGTAGCTTAGGAAGTTTAGGTAAATAGAGCAAATGATAAACGGTTGGAAATGCACAGGAAACAAAATGGCTGTTCATAGAACCAAATACAAGCCTTCCATTAGAAACTAAAATACGGCCAGGCACGGTGGCTTATGCCTATAATCCCAGCACTTTGGGAGGCCGAGGTGAATGGATCATGAGGTCAAGAGAACGAGACCATCCTGGCCAACATGATGAAACTCCATCTCTACTAAAAATACGAAAATTAGCCAGGTGTGGTGGTGGGCACCTGTAGTCCCAGCTACTTGGGAGGCTGAGGCAGGGGAATCACTTAAACCCAGGGAGTAGAGGTTGCATTGAGCCAAGATCATGCCACTGCACTCCAGCCTGGTGACAGAGCGAGACTCCATCTCAAAAAACAAACAAACAAACAAACAAACAAACAAACAACAACAACAACGGACTTATAATTGTATGTATAAGCCAAACCCCAAGCTGAGGCAGGGGAATCGCTTAAACCCGGGAGGTGGAGGTTGCATTGAGCCAAGATCACATCACTGCACTCCAGCCTGGTGACAGAGCGAGACTCCATCTCAAAACAACAACAACAACAATGGACTTACAATTGTATGGATAAGCCAAATCCCAATGAAAACAAACAGCAGATAAATGCAAATTAAAAACAAAAACAAATAAACAGCACACCCACCCCTAATTTTTTTTCCTACTCAGTTGCCTTGGAGGCTACCATGTTACCCAGTGCCTAAGAAAGAAAAAAAAAAGATAAGAAAAAAAAAAGATGAATATTTCATTCCTGGTATATGAATTAATGTCTTTAAGTCCACCAATTCCACTGTATATTTTGTGCAATTAAGAAATTCACTTTAGGCATGTGACCAGTAAGTACTTTATTGCTAGTACTATCTCTGCAGAAGAACAATACAGTGTGAAACAAAGCCACGCAAGCATAGGTGTGAAATGTGGCCCCTTGTTAAATATTACTTCACGATGAACTATATTAAAGAAGAATTGGCAAACTGCCAGTGTATTTCTTTACAATACTTCTTATTTTACCTTCATCAAGACTAAGAGCTTTTAACCATGAGCAATGTCAATTAGCCAAACTTTTCCATTTTCTATCAGATTTTAAAGAATATTTTACAATGTACTTACATGGATCATTGATGACATGCTAGAACTTTCTATTTTGTCCTAAATTGTCTTTCTTTCTGTTTTAATAATCATTCAATTTATACTAGAATATATTCCTATATTCATCATGTAAGACTTTTTCTCATACAAAGTTATTCTCTTTTCTTTCTAACCTTCATTACCAAAAATACATCTTCACCGTAATTTTTTTTTTTTCCTTTTTTTTTTTTTTTTTGTTAGAGATGAGCTTTTGCCACGTCACCCAGGCTGATCTTGAACTCCTAAGGTTGCGATCCACTTGCTTCAGCCTCCCACAGTGCTGGGTTTACAGGTGTGAGGCACCACGCCTGGCCATAAATCCATAACTTACATCTTTCTCCTCTACTTACTGGTTCCTTTCTACCTTGTTTCGTAAATAACCTTTGCAAGTCCATAAATAGAATTAACCTTTAGATAACTTCTGAATTGGACAAATTTATTCTTTTTCTTAATAAGAACACATCTTCTTTGGCAAACCTTATGTACAGAATTATGCACTAACTACAATTGTTATCCTTAGTAACTTTAAATTTTAGTGAAAACTAGGAAGCAAAAAGTCCTGAACTGTCTATCAAGAGAAAATACTGGCATTTTCTAGATGGGCTTTCCATAAGGAGGAACAGTCAGACTGCAGATTTTTCTTTCCCTTTCTCATAATCAGCCTAAGAAACAATGTTTTACATTTTATCAAAATAATTCCCAGTCAGGTGCAGTGGCTCATGCCTGTAATCCCAGCACTTTGGGAGGCCAAGGTGGGTGGATTGCTTGAGCCCAATAATTCAAGATCAGCCTGGGTAATATGGCAAAACCTTACAGCTACAAAAAATACCAAAAAGAAAAAATTAGGCCAGGCACAGTGGCCCACGCCTGTAATCCCAGCACTTTGGGAGGCCGAGGTGGGTGGATTACGAGGTCAAGAGATCGAGACCATCCTGGCCAACATGGTGAAACCCCATCTACTAAAAATACAAAAATTAGCTGGGTGTGGTGGCACGTGCCTGTAGTCCCAGCTACTTGGGAGGCTGAGGCAGGAGAATCACTTGAACCAGGGAGGCGGAGGTTGTAGTGAGCCGAGATCGCACTACTGCACTCCAGCCTGGTGACAGAGCGAGACTCCATCTCAAAATAAATAAATAAATAAATAAATAAATAAATAAATAAAATTTTTAAAAAATTAGCTGGGCATGGTGGCACATGCTTGTAGTCCCAGCTACTCAGGAGGCTAATGTGGGAGAATCACGTGATCCCAGGGAGGTGGAGGCTGCAGTGAGCCATGATCACACCATTGCACTTCAGCCTGGGCTACAGAGCAAGACCCTGTCTCAATAATAATAGTAATAATAATAATAACTCATTTGTTGCCTTTATTAGGTTTTTAATTGCTTAGAAAAACTGAGATCTAAAAGGTTTTTTACATTCACCTAACCTTCTGTAGTGCTTTTTTTTTGAGACAGGGTCTCAACCTGTCACCCAGGCTGGAGAGCAATGGCCTGATCTCAGGTCACTGCAACCTCTACCTTCTGGGTTCAAGTGATTCTCCTGCCTCAGCCTCCCAAGTAGCTAGGATTACATGCACCTGCCATCACGTCCAGCTAATTTTGTATTTTTAGTAGAGATGGGGTTTCACCATGTTGACCAGGCTGGTCTCAAACCCATGACCTCAGGTGATCCACCAACCTCGGCCTCCTAAAGTGCTGGGATAATAGGAGTGAACCACTGTGCTCAGCCTGTTTTGTCCTTTTAACAGAGAAATTCAAATTCTAGTTTTGTGTCAGTTCACTCTCAGCATTTAGGCTCATTTTTAAAAGTAATATAATAAATTCATTCAGTTTAATCAACTTGAGCACATAGGATTCTCTCTTTCAACTTTTTATTTTTGCTATGATTTGCATGTGCCCCCTAAAGTTCATGTGTTGGAAACTTAATTCTGAATGCAACAGTTGGGGGAGGTGAGATCTTTAAGGGATGATTGGATCATGAGGGTACTTCCCACATGAATGGATCAATACATTATTGTGGAAGTGGGTTCGTTATTGCAGGAGTAGATTTGTTATAAAAGTGAGTTTGGCCCCCTCTTGCATGTTTTCCCTTCCCCCCATGCATGCCCTCTTGTCCTTCCACCTTTCACTAGGTGATGAAGCCACAAGAAGGCCCTTGCCAAATAGGGGCCCCTTGACCTTGGACTTCCAAGCCTCCAGAGCAGTAAAAAATAAATTCCATATTAAATAAATCACCCAGTCTCAGGTGTTCTGTTATAGTAGTACAAATCAGACTGAGACAATATCCATTCACTTTCATCTGTTATTTATTGATTCAATTTGAAACAACCTTTGAATAACTTCCAAACTAAAACAATATTATTTTTTATTTTAGCAAAAACCCATCTTTTCTGTCTCATAGTTTTTTTGTTTATTCATTTTTGTTTTTTTAGAAAGAGTCTTGCATTGCCGCCCAGGCTGGAGTGCAGCAGTGCAATCTTGGCTCACTGCAACCTCCACCTCTTGGGTTCAAGCGATTCTCCCACCTCAGCTTCCGGAGTAGCTGGGGTTACAGGCACCCGCCACTATGCCTGGCTAATTTTTGTATTTTTAGTAGAGACGTGGTTTCAACATGTTGGCCAAGCTGGTCTTGAACTCCTGAGCTCAGGTGATCCACTGCCTCAGCTTCCCAAAGTGCTGGGATTACAGGCGTGAGCCACCGTGCTTAGCCAGTATATTTCACAGATTTTGAAGAAAAAACACATCATATTTTTGTTATGCTTTGCATCTAAAGTTGCTTCCCCTAATATTTCTAGAAATTCCAATGACATTAACGTGGTTAATTAATAAGAATTGTTAACTCTTCATGACTTTAATTTCCAGAGAACACTAGAAAATTAGAAAGTATGCAGTCATGAACTGTTTTCTTCCAAGTTTGCAAGCATATGATTTCATAATTTCTAGAAACATGATTCCTAGGACAATTGGAAAAATTGTCCTATGACACAAGACAGGAAATGGCAGAGGAAAGGTTTAATAGGCCTAAATATCTTTTGTTCTTCTGTAATAGGTAGCCAAAGTAAGTTCTAAATATGTGTTCAGCAATAAATGTTTCAGTATCATATTAATATCTTATTTCAAAATGATCTAGGTATGCAATACGTATTGCTATGGTTTGAATGTTTTTCTGCTGTGAAAATTGTATTAAAACTAAATCCCCAATGTAATAGTATTAAGAGGTAGGGGCTTTAAGATATGATTTCATCATAAGGGCCCTGCCTTCATGAACAGATTAATCCTCCACAGATTAATGAGTTATCATGAGTGTGGAGTAATTATAATTTGTGCATGATATGGTTTGGATCTGTGTCCCACCAAATCTCATGTTGAATTGTAATCCCAGGTGTTGGAGGTAGGGCCTGGTGGGAGGTGATTGGGTTGTGGGAGGTTTCTCATGAATGATTAACCACCATTGCTTGGTGCTGTTCTCCTGACACTGAGTGAGTTGTCCTGAGATCTGGTTGTTTATAAGTGTGTGACACCTTCCCCTCTCTCTCTACCTCCTGCTCTGGTCATGTGAGACAGCTCACTCCCCCTTTGCCTTCTGCCATGATTGGAGGCTTCCTGAGGCCTCCTAGAAGCAGAAGCTGCCATGCTTCCTGTACAGCTTGCAGAAGTGTGAGCTAATTAACTTATTTTCTTTATAAATTACTCAGGCTCAGGCATTTCTTTATAGCAATGCAAAACAAACTAATACAGTGACTCTGTTATAAAAGCCTGTTTGCTTCTCAGTGTGTCCCCTCGCCCTATAATGTCCTGCACCAACTTGGGACTCTGCAGACAGACTTTGTATTAGTTTGTTCTCGCATTGCTATAAATTAATACCAGACACTGAGTGATTTATAAAGAGGAAGAGGTTTATTTGGCTCACAGGTCCACAAGCTGTACAGGAAGCATGATGCTGGCATCTGCTTGGCAAATAGGGAAGCCTCAGGAAAGTTACAATGACGGCAGAAGGCAAAGGGAGAGACAGCACTTCACATGGCCAGAGCAGGAGGAAGAGAGAATGGGGAAGTGCCACAGATTTTTTGACAATCAGATCTCATGAGAACTCACTCACTGTCAGGAGGATAGTACCAAGAGGAATGGTGTTAAAACGTTTATGAGAAATCTGCCCTCATGATCCAATCACCTCCACCAGGCCCCACCTCCAACACTGAGAACTACAATTCAACATGATGAGACTTTGGTGGGGCCACAGATCTAAACCATATCAGAGTCCATCAGCAAGAAGGCCCTCCCTAGATTTGGCTCTTTGCCCTTGGACTTCCTAGCCCCAAGAATCATAATACATAAATTTATTTTCTTTATAAATTACCCACTCCCTACTCCGAGGTATTCAGTGATAGCAACAGAAAACAGACTAATACAAATAACCTTCATTTAACTTAGGTTAATATAACTAAGATTTTTAAGTTACCAAAAATTAAATATAAAAATACTTCAAAGTAGACACCTTATAAAAATCATACCAAAAAAGACACAAGAAATGGCCTTGCGCGGTGGCTCAAGCCTGTAATCCCAGCACTTTGGGAGGCCGAGACGGGCAGATCACGAGGTCGGGAGATTGAGACTATCCTGGCTAACATGGTGAACCCCCGTCTCTACTAAAATTACAAAAAAGTAGCCGGGCGTGGTGGCGGGCGCCTGTAGTCCCAGCTACTTGGGAGGTTGAGGCAGGAGAATGGCGTGAACCTGGGAGGTAGAGCTTGCAGTGAGCTGGGATCACACCACTGCACTCCAGCCTGGGCGACAGAGCGAGACTCCGTCTCAAAAAAAAAAAAAAAGAAACAAAAAAAGAGACACAAACATCACACAACACATAACACAAAACAAACACATAACATATAAAAAACACACAAACAAAATACAAAGACCCATACACTGAAAATATATTACTCTTTTCAATCCTTTTTTTCATTCTTGTGTTTCATATACATCAAGAAATTTATCTTTTCCTTGTACATTTTGTTCTCCTGTTGAATTTACAGTTTTATGATCTTAAAGAAACCTAAGTGTTTTGATTAGTAAATCCAGGTAGAAGCTGTACGTGTGAACTGTATGTAACATTGACAACTCGGAAGAATTGTCTGTTTTAATTAAACCAAGAAACTTAAACTAGCTTTTTATATACTAAAGATTACCTCAGATCACGTGAGCTTGAAAAACATTTAGGTGGGCTCCCATTTTTCTAAGAAAATGCTTGATTTACGGAAGCAATTCTTTTCTTCCTTTTAGCCAAATCTTTGCATAGGTACCAAATAACACACTTGTTTAGGATGAGAGCTCCCCCCTACCCTTGCCAAAAAAATAGCACTTTTATATACAAAAGTCCAAATCTCCAAAGGTATATGTACTTCAATTGTGACTTGAACTCAAGGTAAATAAATTAAATAATTAATAAATTAACCTTAGCTTATAGGATGGTCACCATCTTATATGCTGTTCCCTTGACTGAAATGTTGTTGTGGAGCAAATGACTCTATATGAAATGGGACTTATTGGAGGAATTAATGCATCTCATAATGGAGGCTGAGAAGTTCCACAACAGGCCATCTTCACAGCAGAGACCCTGGAATGCTGGAAGCAGGGCTTAATCCAGTCCAAAAACCTAAGACCCAGGGAAGCCGATGGTGTAATTCTTAGTTGAAGGCCAAAGTCTTTACATCCTCGGGGGTCCACTCATGTAAGCCCTGGAGTCCAAGGACTAGAAATCCTAGAGTCTGATGTCCACAGGCAGAATAAGAGTGTCCCAGTTCCAGGAGATCAGATGGATTTGCTTTTCTTTTTTTGTTCTATCTGGCTCCCCAGTCTATTGGATGGTGCCCCCCAACATTAGGGGTGGGTCTTTTCCACTCAATCCACCTGATTGCATGCCAATTCCCTCTGGAAACACCCTTGAAGACATGCTCAGAAATAATGTCCCGGAAATAATGCCTTACCAGTGCTCTAGGTGTTCCTTAATCCATTCAAATCAACACCTACAATTAACCACCATGATAAGGAAACACATGGAGATCCAAGCAGACCGGCCAGCTCAGGAGAGAACCAGATTTTTCTTTGGCATATGAGCCTCAGTCGGGCAATAATTCGTTCAAGTTTATTTTATCTTGAGATGGAGTCTTGCTCTGTCGCTCAGGCTGGAGTGCAGTGGTGCAATCTCAGCTCACGGCCTTGTGGGTTCAAGCGATTCTCCTGCCTCAGCCTCCTGAGTAGCTGAGAATATTGGCACGCACCATCACACCCAGCTAATTTTTGTATTTTTTTGTAGAGATGGCGTTTCACCATGTTGGTCAGGTTGGTCTTGAACTCCTGACCTCAAGTGATCCACCCGCCTCACCGTCCCACAGTGCTGGGATTACAGGCGTGCCACCACACCCAGCTAAGTATTTATTTTATATACATGTAAACAAAACAAAACAAACAAACAAAAAAACTATTAGCACCTAAAAGGAAACTTCTGGTAAAAAGAGTCTTTCACTCCAAGGACACGGCAGAGCCTGTGCCATCTTCCAAGTAGATGAATTTTCCAGAGTCCACCAGGAGGTCCTGAATCCTCTCCTTTGCATGTCTCTCTCCCATCCTCTCCAAGGCATCCAGCAGGGTTTGGATCAAGGCTTCCTGTCCAGTTTTGTTGACCCATTTCATCAGCATTGCATACAAAGCATCCCCTGGGTCTGCTGTATCAGCTCTTATCATGTGGATCTCATTGTTTGTGAGGTCCAGCTGCCTCATGAGCTGGTCCCAGGAGTTAAAGGGCACGATGTCTGCAAAGTTGTCAAAGAACAGCATCATAGCTGGGTGGAGAAAGCCACAGAGACAGCCAGGTGAGTTGGGACTCAGTTCAGAAGGGGCAGAGGTTCCCACATCAGCCCCAGAACCCAAGGGGAGAACCTGGAGAGCCCCTTGCATGGGCAAACCTGTTGCTCCATTGCCCACTCACCTCCCATTCACAGAGAGCCCGCCTATACTGCCTGGTCTCCGTGGCCCCCAAGGCACTGACAGACGTCAAGGTAACCAGAGAATCTGCCCTCAGAGAGGGCTGAGAACCCACCTGGGGAGAATGGATGGACCCTACGGAGGCAGAAAGCAAAGTGGGTGAGAGCCCGAGGGAGGGAGAGAGAGTGGCTGCAGCGGGAGCTCAGAGGAGGGAGGCTGCCTGGGCTGCGCTTGCCATGGGAGCAGGTCCCAGGGCAGCCACTTCTGCATCTGTGGGAAGCGCAGAGTCTGGGGCAGAGGACCTCTGCCTTCCCTGAGGCTGGGGCAGAGTTAGGTGGGGGCAACCAGGCCCTGACTAAGAAGCAAACCTGAAGACAGAGCAATCCTGCCCAGATCTCAGGACTGATTAAATGAAATGAGATGTGTGTGCAAAGTACTGCACACCACCATCCACAGGGATAGAAGGGGCCAGGAATACCAGGCTATGTTTTTTAACAGCCTCATTTAAAGAACACAAAAAAGAAAAAAGTGACATTCATTTTAATGTGTGGTACTGAATATGTGTAAAATATAATTTAATATGCAATCAATACACAAAAACTGAAACTGACCCAATTGTCCCATAGAAAGGTTTTTTTGATAAACATAGAAATTGACCCTTCTGGTCCTGAAGGACTTGAAACTTACATTTGTTTTATCTGAAGTACTTCCTCAGGAAAGACCTTCAGGCATCTCAAAAAAAGTATCAAAGAACTGAAACTCACCAGATCACTACATCCAGACAATGATGGGATGTGGGACCCCTCATTCCTCTTGATTGTTTCCTTGCCCCATTCTAGTTCCTACTTTCTTACACTGTTACATTTCTTGCCTGCTATATAAACCCTTAGTTTTAGTGGGTCAGGGAGATGGATTTGAGACTGAGCTCCCATCTCCTCCACTGCAGCACCCGATTAAAGCCTTCTTCTTGGCAATACTCATCATCTCAGTGATTGGCTTTCTGCGCAGTTGAGCAGCGGGACCTAGACCAAACCCCTGAGGTTTTGGTAACAGATTCTGATTCCCTGGCTGGGAAAGTGTTGCTCATGGTTCTGCTGCCATGGGCCAGGCGTCTCAGAAGCCCTCCCAAGCAGTTGCCCCACTAATTTTGGCTGGAGGTGAGTTTCAGTCTCTCTCTGGTCCCACTGCAGCCGGCCCCAACCACATTCCTGATTACCTCAGAAGAACTGCCTTTGAAATTTTACATTTGCATCCAGATAGGTGATTGTCCTTTATAGGCTCAGACAGCAGGATCTGCTCTTCTCAGTTTGAGAAATTTTTAAAGGAATTTCCATTTGCAGGTTGAACAGGCCCAAGTTCAGTCTTTGGAACTGAGAGGGATGCACTCTGCCTCTCAGTCTGGACACTCTTGGGGTCTTGTTGGCAATTGTGTGTTGTGTCGGGGCAAGTGAGTGTCTTTTGTGGGTACCAGGCAGCACAACTGGCTCCTCTCAATTTGAGAAATTTGAAAGGAATTTTTGTTGGCAGGTTGATCAAACCTAACCAATGGAGAGAGGAAGCACCCTGACTGTTTCAGTCTGGGTACTTTTGGGACTTGTGTTGCTGCAGCAGTTGGATTATGTTTTGGTGATTATTTGTATGTGTTTGCTAGAGTCATGGGAAACTGGAATTCAGTAAACTTGGTATTCTTTTGTAATACTGTTTGGCCCCAATATTGTTTGGAAACTGGAGTTTGCTGCTGAATGAGAAAGTGGGATGGAGTTCCTGTATTCAGGCTTTTGTGTTGCTGTTCTACGCAGGGTTGGGCCTGGTTAGTTGGTTCTAGGTAGTGTTCTCTGTGATGCTGTTTAGAGTCTGTGGAGGTTTGGCCTTTAAACTGCCATGGAAACTGCTTTACCTAAAATTTGGGTTCACAGCCTTCACTGCATTACCTACTGGGGATAACAAAGTTCAGCCATGTGAACATGTTTGTAGATTGGTGAGTTTGTATTGCTATCTCATGGAGAGAGTTCAAAGGTAAAAGCTACTGGTTCTTTGTGTGTGTGTATATAGGTCTAGCTGTGTTTATGTGTATGTACATTTATTACTAAGTTACATGTTGTGTCTACCAAATTGACTTATAACTAAAAGAGTGCTCATAAATTAAGTAAACAAGTCCAAGCAATTTTCAAGTTCATGTGACTTAAGTAAATCCTTACTAAACAAGCTGGCTTTAAAATTATCGGTAATAAAAAAAACAGAGGTGTCTTAAGAATTGTCAGCATATATTTTTGTCTGGGCTTATATTTGTCTTTTCTAGATATTTTCAGATAACAGTTTGGCACAAAAACTTATAAGACTATAAACCCAACCAAAACAGAATGACCTTTTAGTCAAGCTTTTGATAAGTAAGATTAATTTAATGTTGTTGGTTGAATGAAAACAGCTAAGTCTTCTGAGTTATTGCTGAAAATGCCTATATATTTAACTTTGAAGTTCTTAGGTGAGCACCTGATGTTCACTGGCTATTAAAAAAATGGTTGACAAAGAAATAACTTTAAATGATGGTGTCTAATATTTCAATTTTCAGAAGCAATCTGGATAAACTGAAAAATGAAAGAATTCAGTAAATATAAATGGGATGCTTTAAGTGAATTTTTCATGTAATTAAAAATTGCTGTCATTGGATTACAGAGAAAACTTCCAGTGCAGTAATTGAAAGACCAATGTGTGGCCAGGCACATTGGCTCATGTCTGTAATCCCAGCACTTTGGGAGGCCAAGGCAGGCGAATGTCCATCACTTGAGGCCAAGAGTTTGAGACCAGCCTGGTCAACATGGCAAAACTCTGTCTCTACTGAAAATACAAAAAGTACCCAGGTGTGGTGGTGCACACCTGTGGTCCCAGCTACTCAGGAAGCTGAGGCGTGAGAATTGCTAGAACCCAGGTGATGGAGGTTGCAGTGAGGTGAGATCGCACCACTGCACTCCAGCATGGGCAACACAGCGAGACTCTGTCTCAAAAATAAATAAGTAAATAAAAGACACACTGATGTGCTCATAAAGATTGTGATTGTTAACCAGACATGAAGCTGGGCAGGAGTTGATTGCATGGAGTGAACTAATGGAGGACTGAAATAATTTTTATGGCTTTTCTTGGTTTGAAATATTGCTAATTCTTTTGGTTGTTTTCCAGGGTCTGGAGAACTTTTTGTATATTGAGTATACTTTTGTAAACAGAATTTGAAGCATATTTCTCCCTCTGCCTAATTTCTCCAGAATGTGTAATTTGTGATTATTAATTCATGGCAATGTGGGGGCTTGCGTATAGTTAATAACGTTGTCTTTTACAATGGAATGCAGTTGGAGAAAATGGTTATTTTCTCAGGGCTTTGATTGCAGTGGCCTTGTGAGAGGTTCCAGCAAAGCCAACTTAGGAGAGCCTATGTGGACAGTGATTTTTGTTGCACTTCATGTGGTAATCAGGCCGCGTATATGGAACTAAACTCATTTTGCAGGTACACTGGTCCTGCTATAATTTATCTTTGGTGGAAGTGGGGCCAAGAGAGAGAGAGATTTCTGAAACACAATCTTCTAGTATTACATTAACCTTTGATTCCTGGGTGGCCACAAGGTCACCCATGGTATGAAGCCTCCCACAATGCCCCTCCTCAACCATGAAGCAGCCAGAAAGATCCAGGGCCAGACTCCCTGTGACTGTGGGACTGACAAATAGAAAGGGAGACCTGAAATCAACCCAATAGTTCCATCAAAAGTTTTTTGTTGTTATTGTTTTGATAAACATAGAAATTGACCCTTCTGTTCTTAAAGCTCAAATCTTACATTTGTTTTATCTGAGTTCCTTTTTCAGGAAATGATCTTCAGGCCTCTCAAAGTATCAAAGAACTGAAACTTAGCAGATCATTACATCCAATGGGACGCTGGACCCCTCATTCATCTTGATTGCTTCCTTACTCCTCCCTAGTTCCTATTTTCTTACACACTGTTACATTTTATCCCTACTATATAAACCCCTAGTTTTAGTCAGTTGGGGACATGAATTTGAGACTAAGCTCCCATTTCCTTGGCTGCAGCACCCAATTAAAGCCTTCTTCCTTGTCAATACTTGTCTCAGCGATTGGCTTTCTGTGCGGTGAGCACCAAGACCTAGACCCAACCCCTGGTGTTTCAATAACAGAATAATGAGTTAAATATTTTCCATTCTTTCTTTCATTAAGTCTTTGGAATCAGTATGTAGTTTATATAACAGCTCTGCAAATTGGGCTTAGGCACAGATAAAGAGCTATTAGCCCACTGAAGTCAGTTGTGCCATACAGGACAGGGCAGCTCCTCAGGAGGTCCTGAACAACAAAGGAACAGAGAGGAAGTGGAGAAGGGGATAGACAGAATGGTTAGTGTCATTAATAGATTGCAGAAAGGATGAGTGGGAAGAAGAGACAGGAGAAGACAGTTTAGGGTCTTGATGGTCTATAGCACAGGACCCCGTTTCTGGCATGGAATGCTCTAGAAGAGCACTCTCAGCAATGGGGACACCAGTTAGGACACTGTCCCTATTCCCTCTATTCCTGCTGCATCTCCAGGAGCAAAACACTTACTCTCAGTGGGGTCAGCGCCATTTGCTGGAACTAGCAGCCTGCTCCTCGGAGACCCTTCAGCTTCTGCCGGTCGCTGTAACACACAGTGGAGAACGCCTTGGTCTGAGTCAGGGGTCCTGCAGTCTAGTACTGACCCTGACCACCAGCCAGCCCTGAGACCTGCAGCACATCACTTTCCCTCTTGGGTCATCATGGAGATACTGAAAAACCTCCAGTCCCTCAGAGCTCACAGTCACTCCCCACTGCTGGCATTACTACCTCAGCTCCACTCCATCAGATCAGTGGCAACATTAGATTCTTACAGGAGAGCGAACCCTGTTGTGAACTGTGCATGTGAGGGATCTAGGATGCATGCTCCTTATGAGCATCTTATGCTTGTCACTGTCTCCCATCACCCTCAGATAGAACCACCTAGTTGCAGCAAAACAAGCTCAGGGCTCCCACTGACTCTATTATGGTGAGTTGTATAATTATTTCATTATATATTATAATGTAATAAGAATAGAAATAAAGGACACAATAAATGTAGTGTGCTTGAATCATCCCAAAACCATCTTCACCTCCCAGTCCATAGAAAAACTGTCTTCCACACAACTGGTCCCTGGTGCCAAAAGGTTGGGGATCATTGGTTAATAATATGATGTCTTTTGTATGCACATACACTGATGCTTAGATTTGGACAAAGAATCACAAGACATGATATCTCATAGTTACTTGAGGAAAAACACCCAGGGCACTGCAGAGTGGAGGATGCTCTCTTTACTCACTGAATACCTTTTGACAGTTTAAGTTTTCTCACTTTAAATATATAAACCATTTCTTCATGTCAAAGCACCTTATCAAGTTGGAGAGATTATTGACCTTTTTAATGTTTGGTTTCTTTTTACTTTTTTTTTAATTTTTATTTTTTACATTTTTGGTTAGAATAAATGGGTACTAATGCAAGAAAGGAACCAAATGGCACAGTCTCGGTGGAAGGAGATCATTGTCTACATGAGCATTTAACCTGTGATTAAGGAGGGACCCAAAGCAGAGGGAAACAGGAGAATCAGTGGCTCAAAGGGGTTGGAAAAACCAGACAGTGACTAGAACAATTCAGGGAGTGCCTCGCTTTGCATTGAAACACAAAACAAGTTCCATTTAGATTATATAGTTATATGAAAAATCACATCATTGAAAAAAATATCTCCATAAGAAGTTAGAGGAGTTCATCTTGTGTTGGGGAAAGGTCTGTCTACAATAATGAGCAATGAAAAGGTAACTGTATCCACAGATTTCACTGGTTAAAAATTAAAGCTTCTACACCTGAAAATATTAGAACAAAAAGGGGCAAGAAGAAATTAAGAATCTATCGTCTGAATGTGAGAAAAAGCAAGAGTAGGAGAGCAGGCCTTTCTCATAAAGACTCTGAGAGACAAGACACTGATCTTATGCAAAAACAGTCAAAACAAAGAAATGTTCATTTAAAACAATGTTTTCCTAAATAGCAAAAAAAGAAAAAGCCCTTTAATATTGATTCAAAATACATGAACTGGTACAAACTAACGCTGGGGGGCTGTGTGCATGTGTGTGTGTATGTGTGTGTACATGCATGTGTGTACATGCGTGTGTGTGTGCATGTGCATGTATGTGCGTGTGCACAGTAAGCAGTACTGTTACACGCTGACTTGGAAATTGTGCTTCTTCTTGGAAGCCTCCATAGAACCATATTCAGAAATCTGGGCAGAGATTTATATCCAAATATATTTAATGCAATAATAATCTCAGAGTAAATTTAAAACCCCTGCTGTTAGGAGCAAGGGCTCCCTAACTTCTGTTAGGAGCACACAGTGGAGATCGTGCAGCTTTATTCAGTCATCAACAAACCCTGTGACCCCCACTCTATTCCTGTGGAGCTCTAGTTTCTGAGGACATGGCAAGGACAGGACAGGGACTAAGAAGCAGATGTCTGGAAGAGTGGCTGTCCCCTGGTGAGGGTGGCTGCTTTTCCCCACGCAGCCCTGTCCCCTGCAGTCCTGTCTCCCTCAGGCTCCACTTCCCCCTTGACCAGGAGAGCTGAGGCACAGCCCTCATCCGCTGCCAAAGTTCTTGGAGGGGCCTGGCCTGTCCCCCACTCACCAGCAGACACTGTGCCTCCCCTGGAGACTGTACAGTGACACCTGTCAAATCTGCCGGCTCCTGGCTTTCCATTTGCTGCTCAGAGATGAAAGTGGACAGCGAGTCTCCGTGGTTCAGAATCATGTTGTGGGCATTGTCCTCAGCCCCAGGCCCTCGTAGGAGACCGTAGCACCAGAGAAACACCTTAGGAAGGCAAAAGAGCCAACTCAGAAGCCTACACCCAGGACTCCCCACGGGGTCCCCAGGGCACAGCTGGACCTGCTGCCACCACCCCCTCCCAATGATGTCACTCCAGGAAGTCCATGCTCAGCACATCCAGGACCTGAGGCTGGGGCCAGGCTCTGGTGCTGCGCTCGGGGAGCGCTCGGGGGCTTACCCCATCTCCAGGGTACAGGCTGTGGGGTAAGGGTGTCACCCGGCCTGTAGGAAGGACAGGGCTGCAGCACGGCCTGCTACCCTGTATGATGCTCAAAATGGCCTGTGTCCCCCATAGTCAATCCACAGCGTCCAGGCCACTTCAGAGACTCAGGGCAGCCATGAGAACACGGGGACCCACCCACCTGGGCTACGTTGTGCCCAAGAAGCAGTTCCTGAGCCCCTGATGGCCCCAGCTCCTGGAGAAATCAACTCACCCTGTCCATGCACTTGGGGTTCCCTCCACAACCTAGAAGAGAAGGCGGTTCCCTTAGTGGCCAGGGAGGGGCCCATGCAGCACTCCTTCTTAGAGGGCAGTGTTGGGCAGGGGTGGGCTGGGGGCTGGGGCATTGGACAAGAAACCCCGGGCCTGGGGATCTACATGAGGCCTTGCTAACTTGGGAGCTCCTTCAGGAGGAGTAGTGTAAGGGAAGTAGGCTAAAAACAAACACATGGAATATCGCTGTTTTCTGCTCTGTGTTCTGCTCTGAACAAAGCTACATAAATCCCATGACCACTTCTCATCCGGACTCTTGTCACCCAGTTCAGGAGCTGACTGCCCCCTGCCTGGCTGGTCCTAAACAACGGAGGAACTGGCCCTGCCTTCCCAGACTTGGCTGGGAGATGAGGGGACGCCCAGCCTCGGGAGAGGGATGGATGAGACCAGGGTCCTAGGGGTGCACAGGATGCAAGGATGGGGGGTGATCACAAGGAGGAAAATAGAGCCAGGCCAGAGACACTAGGACTTGGGGCAGGTGTGGGCGTTTCTGTCTGTGGGAACAGGAGGAGGCAGGGCAGAGAGTGCCCAGCGCCCCTGCCCTCAGCCAGCACCTACCTGAGCCTATGCACCGACGGAAAATCAGCACAGCCACCAACAGCACAACCGCAATCACAAGGGTCACAATCAAAATCACCCATACATCATGTCCATTGCCTGAGAAAAGACAGGGAAAGACAGGAGTCCCGGGCTGCTGGTCACTGTCTCTTCTGCAGCTGGGGCTTCTCCAGTGTGCTTTGTACCTGATTCGTTGTGGACACACTCGATGTCACTCCAGGGCGTACAATCCTTGTCCCTGACCATCCCTCTGGGGCACCTGGATACACACAGGGAGGGAGAGGGGGGACTCTTGATGGAAAGCTGGCCAGGTGGGATGAAACAGAAGCCACCATCCCTCCCCAGTGTCCCTGAGAAGGTGTCAGGGGAAGGACAGTCTCATCGTGTCTGCAGGGGGTCCCACTATGCTCCTTTGTTGAGGCTGGGGAAGGGTCTGAGCATGCACACTTTAGCCCCTCAGCCTCCCTGCCCTATGGTTAGAGCTGCAACTCTAGGAGCCTTCTGTGCCGGGCACACATTAATCTTCCCTGGGCTGCAGGAGAGGCCTGCGTTAGGAAGAATCATACTCCAGGGGAAGGCCACACACCCGTGTGGCCACAAGCTGAGCCCCATCCTGCAGTTAACCCACAGTACAAGTGAACTCTCGCCCCACCAGTCTGCTGGTTCCTCTCAATCACAGCAAACACTGGAGGACCGGAGAAGAGCAAGTTACTCTGCTTCCAAAACCAAAATAGGAAAAAGACAGGACTTATTGGGAAATCGGGGCCAGGGGTGAGGCCGGCTGGGTGGGCTCAGGTCCTCATGGGAACTTGAAGGAGCTCCACCCATGGCCTTATTATGATTTTTGCGGGCTGTGGGTATTTCTGTCTTCTTGAATTAAAAGCAAATAGTAAAAATTACATTTTATGACTCAATTTGTTTAAATAAAAATATAACCCCGGCTGGATTCTATACCATTATTTTCTTACAATTTCAAGATAAAATATTTCATGTACTTCTATTGTGGGCCCTAAGTCGTGGCCTCCTGAGCCAAGTGAACAAGTCAGCCTGGCCAAGGGGACTAGTGATGCGGAGGGGTGAGAAGGGGCCACTGCAGGGGACAGGGATGGGGATAGGCAGATGAAACAGGAGGGGCAAGTTGCAGACTCAGGAGACACCACAGGCTCAGGGACACCCATGGGGGTGGAGGCGCTATGGGGTCAAGGCTGAAAGATATGGGTACAAGGAGACTCAGGTTTTTTAGGGTTCCTTGCTTCTGGGGGTTCTTTGAGGCTGCTGGGAGCCCCTTGGCTGCTGTCTCACCCTGTGCTGCACTTCCGGCACATCTCAGTGGAATCGTCATTCCGGAAAGCTCCTGGTTTGCACTGACACTCTGTGTTCCTGGTCCTGGTACAGGCACTTCTCTCTTCTTCATCTGATGACAGAATACAAGGTTTTGGGAATGTGTTTCCCTGACGTGTCCCTCGACCTTACCTCACCACCTCAACCCCCTCCCCCTCAGCTTAGCTCAACTCACTTTGCCAAGGAGATCTGAGGGCCAGATTCTGCACCAGCACACTCGGGCTCATACAGGACACCCACCCTTCAGCTCTCACCAACACTTGGAGTCATACAAAAGGACCATGATTCATTATTTATTACATCAGATTAGGGAAAAAGCACCATTTAGATCGCATGGTCAGTAGCAAAGGAGGCACAGGTATCATTTGAGAGCGTCTGCAAGAAGAGGAGCCCTTGGATGACTTCCCAGAAACCCAGCCTGCTGGGGAGGAGGGAGGTACCTGAGAAATTGAAGGCTAAGTGAGGCCGAGAACCTGCCAGGAGCACAGAACCCAGGGGGAGTGTGGCCCCAGAGCAGACCCGTACCACCACTGAAACTCAGCCCTGTCCACTCGGCCAGGCCTTCTCTGTGCTGTAATGATGCCCCTACCCTCTTGGAGCTGATAGTTTGCACTACCAGGTGGCATGCATTATAAAAATGATTTCTTTCTGTTTCATTTTATGGACCTAACACATAACCATGGAACAGGGTATGATGAAGACCAAATTGGGCTGGAACTTGGTTCCCTGACTCACATCGGCTACAACTCCCACCTCATTGCCCCTCATTGCCCCTCACTCCACCTCTGGACACGAGGTTCACACATTCTGTACCTGATTTACAAGCTGTACATGGGAAGCAAGAAAACAGATTGTTGGAAGCATTGGTGTAACCCACACCCTCTGTGCACCAGTTACAGGCTCCAGAATGTTCTGATCTATGAGATCCTGGGAAGGGAGAGAAAAGCCAATGAATGAATTGCAACAGAGTTCCCAGAGGCTGGCGGCGGTGAATGGGAAACTCTTCTTTTGGCCATCAGTATACCCCAGATAGGGAAATCCCCTCTTCTCAGCTTGGTCTTGTCGTCAATTCTGCATCTGTTACACACCACTGCTGACAGAAATATAATACAAGCCACATACATAATTCAAATTCTATGAGAGCCATATTAAAATAGTAAAAAAAAAAAAAAGAGGTCAAATTAATTTTAACAATGTATTTTTTGGACCTAAAATATCCAAAACATTAGCATTTCAACATGTAAACAAGATAAAACATTGAGATATTTTCTTATATTTTGAATACTAAGTCTTCGCAACCCAGAGTATATTTTTCACTCACTGCACATCTCAATTCAAAGTGGCTATGTTTTAAGTGATTAATGGCCACATAGGCCTAGAGACCAGGGCAATGCCACCTGGGTCCCTGGAAACTCACAAAAAGTCCTAATCCCTGCCCTCAGTGGGCTCCTGGTCAGTAGAAGGCACAAATAGGCGCAGAAACAATACAGCAATGAGGGGAAGGCTTCAGATACAGCCTATGCCACCTGCCATGGGAGGAAGACGGAAGGAAAAATGGGTCCTCCCTGTACAGAGTCAAAGAATGATCCATAGAAAGGGCCTACCTCATGCTGCCCTGGATTGCCGAAGGGTCTCCAGGCACTGAGGTGACAGCCTGCAGGAGCTGTCGCCAGCGGGAGCCCGTGTCCGGAGGTTCGACCTTCACCTCCGGGGCTTTGCCCCTTCAGGTGAACTCACTCTCCCCTTTCAGTGCCCATGTATTTATCCCTCTCCTCTGATTCATATTTATCGACATTGAAAGATACTCTTAGAAAATCCAAACTGTGAAAAAAAAAACTTCCTTGATAATGTGTTATGATGACACTACCAATTATAAAAATGTGGTTACTCACTAATAGTTCCGGGGCAACTAAGGTTACTGCTGAAAAATAATAAAGGCTTTTTTTTTTTTTTTTTTTTTTGAGTGCGCTCTGTGGCCAGGCTGGAGTGCAGTGGCGTGATCTTGGCTTACTGCAACCTCTGCCTCCCGGGTTCAAGCAATTCTCCTGCCTCAGCCTCCCGAGTAGCTGGGACTACAGGTGCCGGCCACCATACCTGGCTAATTTTTTGTATTTTTAGTAGAGACGGGGTTTCACCATGTTAGCCAGGATGGTCTCAATCTCCTGACCTTGTGATCCGCCTGCCTCGGCCTCCCAAAGTGCTGGGATTACAGGAGTGATCCACTGAGCTCGGCCGAAAAACCCAAACTGTGAAAAACAACTTCCTTGATGATGTGTTATGATGACGACACTACCAGTGATAAAAATGTGATTATTCAGTATTAGCGATGGGGCAACTAAGGTTACCGCTGAAAAATAATAAAGCTTCTTGCTTATGCTCTCCCTATAAGGAAATAGAGACTAGTTCTATCAAGGTGTCAACTGTAAAGTATGAAACCACACAAGTACTGCATGAGAAATTTTTCTTTCAAGTTTGGAGAGAGAAAGGACCTTCTCAGTCTCACGAGAAACTAAAAAGTTGCGTAAAGTTAATTATATAAAAATTAGGAAGAAAACTGCATGGAAGAAATCATGACTAACATGAAAACAAACTAGGAGAAAATACTTGCAATGAAAACCACACTTAAAAGCATAGTTTCCTTAACCTATAGGAATTCATACCAAAAAAATCTAGAAAGAACATCAACAAGAAAGTAGCGGACTTGAACAACACAACTAACAACTAGACCAGACAGATGTCTATAAAACACTCTACTCAATCAAAACAAGATATACATTCTTTTAAAGTGCACATAGAACATTCTCCAAAATAGACCATATGCTCGGCCATAAGATAAACCTCAATACACTTAAAAGGATAGAAATAATACAAAGTATATCACAATGGAATAAAATTAGAAATCAATAGCAGGAAGAAACTGGGGAACCTCACAGCTATATAAAAATTAAATAGCACACTCCTAAACAACCAACTTGTCTAAGAAGAAATAGAAAGAGAAATCAGAAAATAAGACGAATGAAAATGAAGACACAACATACGAAAACCTATGGGATACAGCTAACATAACTAAAGTTTACAGAGAAATTGTCTATTAAGGAACAAGAAATATCCTTCCTAAATGTCTATTAAGGAAGAAGAGATATCTAATCTATAACCTAATAATCCACTCTAAGACAATGGAAAAAGAAGAGCAAACTGGACCGGGCGCGGTGGCTTAAGCCTGTAATCCCAGCACTTTGGGAGGCCGAGACGGGCAGACCACGAGGTCAGGAGATCGAGACCATCCTGGCTAACACGGTGAAACCCCCCGTCTCTACTAAAAAAATACAAAAAACTAGCCGGGCGAGGTGGCGGGTGCCTGTAGTCCCAGCTACTTGGGAGGCTGAGGCAGGAGAATGGTGTAAACCTGGAAGGCAGAGCTTGCAGTGAGCTGAGATCCGGCCACTGCACTCCAGCCTGGGCGATAGAGCGAGACTCCGTCTCAAAACAAAAAAAAAAAAAAAAGAAGAGCAAACTGTACATAAAGCAAGCAGAAGGAAGAAAATAATACAGATTAGAGCAGAAATTAATGAGACGGAGAATAGAAAGAAAAACAACAGAGTAAATTAATGAACTCAGAATCTAGTTATTTAAATTGATCAATATATTGGCACAACTAATTGTATTAAAAAAATTAACAGGGAAAAAATAAGACTCAAATTATAGTAACACACTGCATGATGACGTTTTGGTCAACAATGAACCACATACGTGACAGTGGTCCCATAATATTATGATGAAGCAGAAAAATTCCTATCGCTTAGTAATGTCATAAGTCAATGTATTACTCAGGTGTTTGTGGTAATGCTGATGTAAACAAACCTACTCCACTGCCAGTTGTTTAAAAGTATAGCACATATAATGAATTTCTGTATGTAAGATTTCATAATAATAAATGACTTACTGATTTATGTGTTTTTGATACTATGCAACGTATTGTTATTTGAGAGTGTATTCCTACTTACAAATGAAAAAGGTGACAAATGAAAACTCATGTAGTTTTCCAGAAGAAGGCATTGTTATCAGAGGAGATAGGCGATGACAGCTCCACGTGTGTCTGCCCCTGAAGATCCTCCAATGCGACAAGATGTGGAGGTGAAGGACAGTGATGTTGCTGAACCTGTCCTTGTGTAGGCGAAGGTTAATGTGTGTGTTTCTTTCTTTTTTTTTTTTTTGAGACAAAGTCTCGCTCTGTCGCCCAGGCTGGAGTACAGTGGCACGATCTCAGCTCACTGCAACCTCTGCCTCCCAGGTTCAAGCGATTCTCCTGCCTCAGCTTCCCGGGTAGCTGGGACTACAGGTACCTGTCACCGTGCCTGGCTAATTTTTTGTGTTTTTAGTAGAGACAGGGTTTCACCGTGTTAGCTGGGATGGTTTCAATCTCCTGATCTCATGATCTGCCTGCCTCGGCCTCCCAAAGTGCTGGGATTACAGGTGTGAGCCACCACGCCCAGCCAATGGGTGTGTTTCTATCTTAGTTTTTAACAAAAAAAAATTTTAAGTAAAAAAAATTTTAAGTTAAAAATATAAAAATGCCTATAGAATGAGAATATAAAGAAAGAACATATTTTTGTACAGCTGTACAATGTGTGTTTTTTAAGCTAAGTGTTGTTAAAACGAGTGAAAAAGTTTTAAAAATTAAAAAGTTTATAAAGTAAAACAGTTACACTAAAGTTAATATTGAAGGAAGAAAAAAAATTTTACATATTTGGTGTAGCCTAAATGTACAGTGTTTATAAAGTCCATAGCAGTGTACAGGAATGTCCCAGGCCTTCACATTCACTCACCATTCACTGACTCACCCAGACAAGATCCAGTCCTGAAAGCTCCATTCATGGTAAGTGCCCCAGACAACTGCACCATTTTTTTAAACTTTTTATACTATATTTTTATTGAGCCTTTTCTATGTTCACATATGTTTAGGAACTCAAATACTTATCATTGTGTTACAATTGCCTACCAGTACAGGTTTGTAATCTAAGAGCAATAAGCTATATCATATGGCTGAGGGATGCAGTAAGCTATATCATCTAGGTTTGTGGAAGTACACTCTATGATGTTTGCACAATGATGCACTTCTCAGAATGTGTTCCCATCATTAACTGAGGCATGACTGTATTAGAATCAGAAATGAGAGACAACACATTACTACAGATTATACAGAAATTTAAAAATTATGAAAGAATACTGTGAAACCTGTACAACAAAAAATTAGGTACCTTAGATGAAAGGGACAAATTTCTAGAAAGACACAACTACTGAAAGTGAATCAAGATGAAATAGACAATGTGCATAGACATACAGCAAGTAAAGATTTTGACTTAGTAATCAAAAACTACTCCTAAAGAAAAGTCGTTTTTCACAAGATGGCACTGAAAGCAAAGAAGGAAGCTCCTGCTCCTCCTAAAGCTGAAGCAATGTAAAGGCTTTGAAGGCCAAGAAGGCAGTGTAGAAAGGTGTCCAGAGCTATGAAAACAAGAATATCCATACGTCATCCACCTTCTAGTGGTCCAAGATACTGAGACTCTGGAGAGCACCCCCAGGAGAAACAAGCTGGACCACTATGCTGTCATCAAGCTTCCAATGACCACTAAGTATGCCATGAAGTAGATAGAAGACAACAACACACTTGTGTTCATTGTGGATGTTAACACCAACAAGCACCAGATCACACAGGCTGTGAAGAAGCTCTGTAACGTTGATGTGGCCAAGGTTCAACACCCTGATTATGCCTGATAGACAGAAGAAGGCATATGTTTGACTGGCTCCTGATAACCATGCCTTGGATTTTGCCAACAAAACTGAGATCATCTAAACTGAATCCAGTTGGCTAATTCTAAATATATGTGTATGTTTTCACCAGAAAAAAAAAGGTCAAGGCCCAGTTGCCTTTACCATTGAATTATACCAACCATTTCAAGAAGAATTAATACCAATTATTCACAAACCCTTTTTAAAGACAGTGGAGGAGGGAGTACTTTCCAATTCATTGTATAAGGACAATATTACTGATATGGTTTGACTGTGTCCCCACCCAAATCTCATCTTGAATTCCCATATGCTGTGGGAGGGATCCAATGGGAGGTAATTGAATCATGTGGGGCAGGTCTTTCCCTTGCAGTTCTCATGATAATGAGTAAGTCTCACAAGATCTGATGGTTATTATAAGGGGGAATTTTCCTGCACAAGCTGTTTGCTTGCTGCCATCCATTTAAGACGTGACTTGCTCCTCCTTGCCTTCCACCATTATTGTGAGGATTCCCCAGCCACGTAGAACTGTAAGTCCAATTAAACCTCTTTCTTTGTAAATTGCCCAGTCTTGGGTATATCTTTATCAGCAGCATGAAAAAAAAAAAAAACCAATACAGTAAATTGGTACCACTAGAGTGGGGAGCTGCTGAAAAGGTACCTGAAAATGTGGAAGCAACTTTGGAACTGGGTAATAGGCAGAGGTTGGAACAGTTTGGAGGGCTCAGAAGAAGACAGGAAAATGTGGGAAAGTGTGGAACTTCCTACAGACTTGTTGAATGGCTTTAATCAAAAGCCAAATAGTGATATGGACAATAAAGTCCAGGCTGAGGTGGTCTCAGATGGAGATGGGGACCTTGTTGGGAACTGGAGCAAAGGTGATTCTTGTTATGTTTAAGCAAAGAAAGCAAAGAGAGGTGGCATTTTGTCCCTTCCCTAGAGAGCTGTGGAACTTTGAACTGGGAAGAGATGATTTAGGGTATTTGGCAGAATAAATTTCTAGGCAGCAAATCATTTAAGGGGTGACTTAGGTGCTGTAAAAGGCGTTCAGTTTTATAAGGGAACAAGAGCATTAAAGTTTGGAAAATTCGCAACCTGACAATGTGATGGAAAAGAAAACCCATTTTCTGAGGAGAAATTCAAGCTGCTGCGGAAATTTGCATAAGTGAGGAGGAACTGAATGTTAATCCCCAAGACAATGGGAAAAACGTCTCCAGGGCGTGTCAGAGGTGTTCATGGCAGCCCCTCCCATCACAGGCCTGAGGGCCCAAGAGAAAATAGTTTTGTGGTAGGAGCCCAGGGTCTTCTGCTGCGTGCAGTCTAGGGACTTTGTGCCCTACATTCCAGCCACTCCAGCTGTGACTAAAAGGGGCCAAGGTACAGCTTGGGTTGTTGCTTCAAAGGGTGTAAGCCCCAAGATTTGGCAGCTCCCACATGGTGTTAAGCCTACAGGCGCACAAGCCTGTAATCCCAGCACTTTGGGAGGCCGAGACGGGCGGATCACGAGGTCAGGAGATCAAGACCATCCTGGCTAACACAGTGAAACCCCGTCTCTACTAAAAAATACAAAAAACTAGCTGGGCGAGGTGGCAGGCGCCTGTAGTCCCAGCTACTCGGGAGGCTGAGGCAGGAGAATGGCCTAAGCCCAGGAGGCGGAGCTTGCAGTGAGCTGAGATCCGGCCACTGCACTCCAGCCTGGGCGACAGAGCCAGACTCTGTCTCAAAACAAACAAACAAACAAAAAAAAAAAAAAAAAAAAAAAAAAAAGAATTGAGGTTTGGGAACCTCCACTTAAATTTCAGAAGACGTATGGAAATGCCTGGATGCCCAGGCAAAAGTTTGCTGCAGAGGCAGAGCCCTCATGGAGAACCTCTGCTAGGGTAGTGTGGGAGGGAAATGTGGTGGAGTCTCTACGGGGCACTGCCTAGGGGAGCTGTGAAAAGAGGGCCATCGTACTTCAGACCCCAGAATCGTAGAATTGCAGATCACTTACACCGGGTGCCTAGAAAAGCTGTAGACACTCAACACCAGCACATGAAAGCAGTCAGGAGGGATGCTATACCTTGCAATGCCACAGGGGTGGAGCTGCCCAAGACCATGGGAACCTGCCTCTTGCATCAGTGTGATCTGGATGTAAGACATGGAGTCTAATGAGATCATTTGGAGCATTAAGATTTGTCTGCCCTGCTGGATTTCAAACTTGCATGGGGCCTGTAACCCCTCTGTTTTGGAAAATGTCACCCATTTGGAATGGTTGTATTTACCCAATGCCTGTGCCCCCATTGTATCTAGGAAGTAACTAACTTGCTTTAGATTTTATAGGCTCATAGGCAAAAGGGACTTGCTTTGTCTCAGATGAGACTTTGGATGGCGAACTTCTGAGTTAATGCTGAAATAAGACTTTGGGGGACTGTTGGGAAGGCATGATTGGTTTTGAAAGTAAGGACATGAGATTTGGGAGGGGCCAGGGGTGGAATGATATGGTTTGGATGTCTTCTCACCCAAATTTCATCTTGAATTCCCACATGTTGTGGGCGGGACCTGGTGGGAAGTAATTGAATCACAGGGGCAGGTCTTTCCCATGCTGTTCGCATTACATTGAGTAAGTCTCACGGTATCTGATCATTATTATAAGGCAGAGTTTTCCTGCACAAGCTCTTTGCTTGTTGCCATCTATGTAAGATGTGACTTGCTCCTCCTTGCCTTCTGCCATGATTGTGAGGCTTCCCCAGCCACATGAACTGTAAGTCCAATTAAACCTCCTTCTTTTGTAAATTGCCAGCCTTGGGTATGTCTTCATCAGCACCATATAAACGGATTAATACAATTAGCTTAATATTAAGACCAGAAAAGGACCTCACAAAGAAAGAAAACTACAGACTAATGATTCTTATGAATATGGTTGCAAAAATCTGCAACAAAATACTAGCAAGTTGAATCCAAAAGCATACAAAAAGAATTATATACCAGGACCAAATAAGTTTTATCCTAGGAATGCAAGATTGGTTCAACATCCCAAAATAAATTGATGTAACAAATTATATCAATAGAATAAAAACCAAAAGTCACATGATTATCTCAAAAACACAGAGAAAGCATTTTACTAACTCCAACACCCTTTTATGATTAAAATCACAAAATAAGAATAAAAGTGAACTTCCTAGGCCAGGCATGGCGGCTCATGCCTGTAATCCCAGCACTTTGGGAGGCCGAGGCAGGCAGATCACGAGGTCAGGAGATTGAGACCATCTGGCTAACACAGTGAAACCCCGTCTCTACTAAAAAAAATACAAAAAATTAGCCAAGTGTGGTGGCAGGTAGTCCCAGCTACTCAGGAAGCTGAGGCAGGAGAATGGCATGAACCTGGGAAGCAGAGCTTGCAGTGAGCCAAGATCGCACCACTGCACTCCAGCCTGGGCAACAGAGCAAGACCCCATCTCAAAAAAAAAAGAAGTGAACTTCCTCAACCTGATAAAGAACATCTACAAAAACCTACAGCTAACATTATATTTAATGGTGAACAACTGAAAGATTTTCTCCAAAAAAGATATCTGTTTTCACTGCTTTTATTCATTATCATACTGGAGGCTCTAGCCAGGACAATTAGGTAAGAAAAAGAAATAAAAAGCGTCCAGATTGGAAAGGAAAAGGTAAAACTTTCTCTATTTGCAAATTATATGATCTTATATAGAGAAAATCCTAAGGAAGCCACTATAAAAGCATTAATAATAATAAACAAGTTCTGCAAGGTTATAGAGTACAAGATCAATGTATGAAAATCAATATTTGCATACACTCAAGATGAACCCTAAAATGAAATTAAGAAAAGGTTTTATCCACAATAGCATAAAAAAGTGTTAAATATCTAGAAATAAGTTTAACAAAATCAACCCAAAATTTATAGTCTGCAAGCTACAAAACATTATTTTAAAAATTAGAGGTGATCTAAATAAATTTTTAAAAACTCATGCTTTTGGATCAAAAGACTTCTCATTGTTAAGATGTCAGTAACCTCTAAACTGAGTGACAGGTGCAACACAATCCCTGTGAGAAACTCAGCTGATTTTAGAAATTGGCAAGCTGATCCTAAAATTAATATGGAATTTCAAAAAGCCCAGCATAAACAAAATAATTCCGGAAAAGGAAAACAAAAAAGGAAGATTCATACTTCCTGGTGTCAAAACTTGCTACAAGACAGTGTGGCACTGGAAAAAGGACAGATATAGATCAATGGAAAAGAATTGAGAGTCCAAAAATACACCCATACCTTTATGGTCAATTGGTTTTTGACAAGGATGCCAAGACCATTTAATGGGAAAAATCATCATTTCAACGAATGGCAACTGGATAGCCACATGCAAAAGAATGCAGCTGGAATCTTACCTGATGTCATTTACAAAAATTAATTGAAAATGCATCAAGAGTTAAGCTACAAAACTCTTAGGAGAAAACATGGGAATAAAGATTCATAACCTTGGATTTGGCAAAGGATCAATAAGTATCTGCTGAACAGAACAACCAGAAACTGTAGAAAACATAAAACTTGAAGAACATGGAAAAAGAATGTTATTGATGAATTTTGAGATAATTTTTGTATATGGTATATGGTAAGGAAAAGAGAGGTGTAAAGGATTAGAGATCAGTCTTAGAATGTACCTGGTGGACACAACTCTCCCAAAGGACTGTGTTCCCATTGCTGTGTGCCGACTGATTGATCATGAACTTTGATGGTTGCAGCTGAGCCAGGTACGACCTATGGGAACAAAGCAGGGACTGGCATGAGTGGCTTCCAGATCTCACCCATTACAAGATCAATCTCACATTCCATTCCCCCAACCCTCCAAAATTAGACAGAACTTGCATCTTTCTCCCAGTTCTAAAACTCAACCATTTGTTTGTACTCAAATTTGTCTCTTTGTCCCCACCTCTGCCCAGCCCTTGGCAACTACCATTCTACTGTCTGTTTCTATGAATTTGACTACTGTACATACTTCATATAAATGGAAACATACAGTATCTTATGTTTTTCTTGTGGCTGTCATATTTCAATTAGCATAATATCATCACGATCCATCCATGTGGTACCATGCACTGGAATTTCCTTCCTTTCCATTGTGTGTATATATATCATATTTCGTTTATCCATTCATCTATCGATGAGCACTTGGTTTGTGTTCACATTTTGGCTATTGTGAATAACGCTGCTATGAACATGGGTGTACAAAATCTCTTTGAGCCCCTTCTTTCAATTCTTTTGGATATATACTCCAAGGTAAAATTGCTGTTTTATTACAAGAGTTGTAAAATTCTTGTAGATCTTACATTTAGAGGCCGCATATGAAAAGCCAACAGTTACCATCCTACTCAATAGTGAAAGACTAAAGGTTTTTTCTCCAAGATCAGGAACAAGACATGGAGGCCTCCTTTTATCACTTCTATAGTATCAGAGTAACGCGGGGCCTACAGAAAGAGTTAGAAAGTGTTCCCTCCAACTCAGTTTCTTGGAAGAGTTTGAGGAGAATTCATGTTAGCTCTTTAAATGTTTGGTAGATGTCATCATTGAAGCCAACTGGTCCTGGGCTTTTCTTTGCTGGGAAGTTTTGAATTATGGATTCTATCTCCTTACTATAGCTCTGTTCAAAATCTCTATTTCTTCATGATTCAATATTGGTGGGTAGTGTATTTTTAATAATTTACCAGTTTTACCAATGTGATCTACTTTGTTGACATGCAATTATTCATAGTATTTTTTATAATCCTTTGGATTTCTGTAAATTTGTTTGAAATGTCCCCTCTTTGATTTCTGATTTTGGTTTTTTGAGTTTTCTGTCTTTTTTCTTAGTCCATCTAGGTAAAAGTTTGTACATTTTATGGATCTCTCCTAAGAGTCAACTTTCAGTTTGAGTTTCTCTGTAGTTTTTCTGTTCTCTATTTCTGTTATCTCTGATCTAATCTTTACTACTTACTTTTTTTTTTCTGGTTTTGGGCTTAGTTTGCTCTTCATTTTCTTTTTTTCTTTTTTCTTTTTTTTTTTTTTTTTTTTGAGACGGAGTCTCGCTCTGTTGCCCGCACTGGAGTGCAGTGGCGTGATCTTGGCTCACTGCAAGCTCCGCTTCCTGGGTTCACTCACGAGTAGCTGGGACTTCAGGTGCCCGTCACCACACCCAGCTGTTTTTGTATTTTTAGTAGAGATAGGGTTTCACTGTGTTAGCCAGGATGGTCTCCATCTCCTGACCTTGTGATCCGCCCACCTCGGACTCCCAAAGTGCTGGGATTACAGGTGTCAGCCACCATGCCCGGCCGTTTGCTCTTCATTTTCTACTTTATTATGTAAAAGGTAGGTTGTTGATTTGAGCTATTTTTTTAAATGTATTTACAGCTGTCATTTTTCATTTTAGAACTGCTTTCATATATCCTGTAAGTTTTGGTATATTGTTTTCATTTGTCTCAAGATACTTTCTTTTGAAACACTTTTTTAATTTCCGTAGGTTTGAGGGTACAACTGTTTTGTTTTTGTTTTTTGTTACATGGATAAGTTCTTTAGTGGCGATTTCTGAGATTTTAATGTGGCTGTCATCTGTCTCAAGATATTTTCTTTTTTGGGGGGGTGGGGCCTCCCGCGATCTGCCCACCTTGGCATCCCAAACTGCTGGGATTACAGGCATGAGCTACAGAGCTCAGCCTCTCAAGATATTTTCTAATTTCCTTTTTTTTTTTTTTTTTTTTTTACCCATTGGTTGTTTTAAATTTTTTGTTTAATTTTCACATATTTGCAGGTTCTTCAGTTGTCCTTCTGCTATTGATTTATAATTTCCTTTTATTGTGATTGGAAAAGATACTCTATATTATTTCAATTTTTAAAACTGTATTAAGGCTTGTTTTGTGGCCTAACATATCGTGTGTTCTGGAGAACGTTTCATGTACCCTTGAGAAAAATGGATATTCTCCTGTGATTGGGCGGTGTTCATATACACACAGACACACACATATTTTTACTAATGAGGGTTATATGATGTGTACATTTTTTAAAAAGCAGGATACTGAATCAAATATTAAATAATGAACTTCAGGTTTAAAAAGACACCTTACAAACTGCACCCCAAAACAGTCTGTCAATGTCCCATGAAATACTAGAGTCAGAAAAAGATAAAGAGCAGTATAGCTATTCAGGACAGGATTTCTGTACAATAAATTACATCACCAAGACAAGTGAAAACCATTGGGGTCTGAGGACTAGCTGGTAGTAATGTACTGATGCTTACTGTCTGATATTGAGGGTTGTATTGTGGTTATGCGGGAGAATGTCCTTATTTGTTGGAAATACCCACTCACGTGTTAAAGGGTGATGTGCATTCTGTGGGTGGCTTCCTCTCAGGTGGTTCAAAGCAAAGCGTAGAGTATAATTTTTGCATCTTTTCTGTAACTGGGAGATTATTTTAATTACAAAGTTAAATTAGAAAAGGAGGAGCAAGGAGGCCAGGTGCAGTGGCTCACACCTGTAATCCCAGCACTTTGGGAGGCCTAGGCGGGCGATCACCTGAGGTCAGGAGTTCAAGACCAGCCTGGCCAACATGGTGAAACCCCATCTCTACTAAAAATATGCTGGGTGTGGTGGCGGCACCTGTAATCCCAGCTACTCTGGAGGCTGAGGCAGGAGAATCGCTTAAATCCAGGAGGCGGAGGCTGCAAGGAGCCGAGGTTGCGCTACTGCACTCCAGCCTGGACAACAAGAGTGAAATTACGTCTCAAAAAAAAAAGAAAGAAAGAAAAGAAAGAAAAGAAAGAAAAGAAGAAAGAAAGAGAGAGAGAGAAAGAGAGAGAGAGAGAGAGAAAGAAGGAAAGAAAGAAAGAAAGAAAGAAAGAAAGAAAGAAAGAAAGAAAGAAAGAAAGAAAGAAAGAAAGAAAGAAAGAAAGAAAGAAAGAAAGAAAGAGAAGAAAAGGAGGAGAAGGAGGAGGACGAGAAGGACGAGGCTGTTAAAAATAGCTTAGGCTGAGCTTAGTTTGACTGCTGCCAGGATTTAAAAGAGATCAAATGCAACCCCTTTCTACATAAAAGTCTCTCTAGTATTTGGTGACAGCTACATTAGTGTCTGTTCCTCAAACTCTGTGTTTCCCTTTTCTGCTCTCACAGTCCTATTTCCTTGTGTATTACCTGGCTTGTATCTTGTGACCTGCTAGAGCCACCTGTTAGTTCTAGCAGTTCTCTGCAAATGAAGGTAGTCCTATTCCTTCCTTCCCAATTATCCTGCCATACTGCATTGGCTAGGACCCTGAGTTCAAAGCCAAATGGATGTGATCTGCAGGAACATGCTTGGAATTGGTCCTAATCATGGAATGAACACATTCAATATTCTACTATTTTAACAGATGTTAGCCATACCTTTTATACATGCATTTAATCAGTTTTAAGGAAGTTCTCTTCTGTTTCTAAAGAGAATTATTAAATCATAAATGGAAGTCAAAGTTTGTCAAATGTTCTTTCTGCTTCCATTGACGTGTTTATATCGTTTTTCTCCTTCATGCTGTTAATATCATGAGTAACATTAATTTTCAGATCTTAATCCAACTGTATTCCTGGAATAAACCCTACTTTCTTACAGTGTATTATCTTCTTGGAGAATTCAATTGGCTATTGTTGAATTAAGGATTTTTACATCTGTATCTATAATAGATATTGATCAGTATTTTTCTTTTTTTGTAACTTCTGTCAGATTCTGGTATCAGAATGATGTTTGCCTTTTAAAACAGTGAAGAAGTTTTCCTCCTTCTTTATGTCCTGAAACAATTTGTCAACTGTTGGTGTTTCTTCCAAAAATATTTATAGAATTCAGTGAAATGACATGGGCCTACAGTTTTCATCATGTGAGCATTTAAACAATGAATTTCGCCAGGGTGGTGGCTCACACCTGTAATCTCAGCAGTTTGGGAGGCCAAGGTGGGCAGATCACCTGAGGTCAGGAGTTCGAGACCAGCCTCGCCAACATGGTGAAATCCCATCTCTACCAAAAATACAAAAAAATTAGCTGACCGTGGTGGTGGGTGCCTGTAATCCCAGCTTCTCAGGAAGCTGAGGCAGAAGAATAGCTTGAACCCGGGAGGCAGAGGTTCCAGTGAGCCAAGGTTACACCACTGCACTCCTGCCTGCATGACAGAGCGAGACTCCAACTCAAAAAATAGCATAAAAAATTAAACAAACAAACAATGAATTCCAATTCATAGACAGCTTTAGGAATATTTAAATTATCTTTACTTCTTATGGCTATTTTGCTAAATAGTGTTTTTTAAGAAATTTGTCTATTTAATCTAAGTTGTCAAATTGATCGGCATAGTTATTCATAAGATCCCACTATTATCCTTTTAATGGCTGCAGAGCTTGTAATAATATCCCATCATTAATTCTTGATATTGGTATTTTGTGTTGTTGTTCTTTTTTTCTTTTAAAGTTTGGTTTATTACTTTTTTTTTTCTGAGATGGAGTTTCACTCTTGTTGCCCAGGCTGGAGTGCAGTGGTGCAGTCTTGGCTCACTGCAACCTCTGCCTCCTAGGTTCAAGTGATTCTCCTGCCTCAGCCTCTCAAGTAGCTGGGATTACAGGCGTGCCCCAGCACGCCTGGCTAATTTTTTATTTTTAGTAGAGACAGGGTTTCTCCATGTTGGTCAGGCTGGTCTCAAACTCCAGACCTCAGGTGATCTGCCCGCCTCGGCCTCCCAAAGTGCTGGGATTACAGGGATGAGCCACCTCCCCCCTACCAGTTTATTACTTTTATTAATTTTGTTGATCATTTAAGAGAACCAACTCTTGGCTTGTTGATTCCTTTTATTGTTTGAATTCTATTTCATTGATTTAACTCTTATTATTTCCTTGTCATCTTGGTACTACCTTTGAGTTTAATTCATACTTATTTTATGGGTTAGTAATGCAGACCTCTGAGTCATTGATTTTGATGCCATTCTTCTTTTAATCCTTAAGAACTTTACTGAGATATACTTTATATATCATATAATTCTTTAAATATGTTTACAGAAGTGTGTAAACATCAATAAAATCAATTTTTGAACATTTTCATCATCACCCCAAAAAGAAATTCCAGGCCATGCACAGCGGCTTACGGCTGTAATCCCTGCATTTTGGGAGGCTGAGGTGGGTGGATCACGAGGTCAGGAGTTCAAGACCAGCCTGGTCAACATGGTAAAACTTCATCTCTACTAAAAATACAAAAATGAGCCAGGTGTATAGTGGCAGGCGCCTGTAGTCCCAGTTACTGGGGAGGCTGAGGCAGAAGAATCGCTTGAACCCAGCAGGCAGAGGTTGCAGTGAGCCAGGATCGTGCCACTGCACTCCAGCCTGGGCGACATAATGAGACACCATCTCAAAAAAAAAAAAAAAAAGAAAAAGAAAAAGAAAAGAAATGTTTTGATTTCTCTTTTGATTTCATCCATGAACTATGAGTTATTTATAAGTATGTTGCTTAATATTCACATTTTGTGAGTCTTTCTAGATTTTGTTATTGCTTAACACTTTAACTTCATTAAGATTAGAGAACACATTTTATATAATTTCCTTCGTTTCAAATGTTTTTAGATTTGTTTGATAGTTCACAACGTGGTCTATCTTGGTGAAGTACCATGTTCATAGAAAAGAAAGTATCTCCCATAGATGTTGCATGTGTGCTCTATAAATGTCAATTAAGTCAAGGTAGTTGAAAATGTTCAGATCTGTTATTTTACTGTTTTCATCTGATCATTCTATCAATTGCTGAGAAGGGGGTGACATGATCTCCCTTTAATCCTTTTGAGCGTTGCTTCATGTATTTTAAAGCTTTATACACACATTTATTATTATTACGCCTTCTGATGAATTCCTTTTTTTTGTTTGTTTGTTTTTCTTTTTTGAGACGGAGTCTTGCTCTGTCACCAGGCTGGAGTGCAGTGGCACAATCTTGGCTCACTGCAACCTCCGAATCCGTGGTTCAAGGGATTCTCCTGCCTCAGCCCCCCTAGTAGCTGGGATTATAGGCACATGCCACCACACCCAGCTAATTTTTGTAATTTTAGTAGAGATGGGGTTTCACCAAGTTGGCCAGGATGGTCTCGATCTCCTGACCTTGTGATCTGCCTGCCTCAGCCTCCCAAAGTGCTGGAATTACAGGTGTGAGCCACTGCGCCCGGCCTGAACTCACTTTTAACACTAAAAATAGTGCCTTAAAAAAACAAAAAAAACTCTGCTAATAGCAAGTGAAAACCTGACAACAAGCTCTTGGTGACTCTGGACCTGGGCAGTCCCCAGCCTTCTGTTCAGCTGTTCTTCCCACCTCTCACAGGAAACATAGTCTATGAAAGTCTGAGGACGTCACATCCGCATTAGTGCAGGCTTCCTAGAACCCACATTACTCATTCATCCAAGGAGGGCACATCGGCACCTGGTGACCACACTGTGCAAGGAATCGTGGAGCATCAGGAACAAGCCACGACCCTCCCTTTCCTTAGGACAGTTCCAGTTCACAGGGAGATGAGGCACAGCCATCAATAACCCGAGTCATGAGGGGCTACCCTGGCAGAGGTGACAAATGCCATTGGTGGCAGGACACCAGTAGACATAGAGGGAAAAGTCTACACAGACAGGTTCCCAGGCAGAAAGGAAGTCAAGGCAGTGGGGGAGGGGAGTCAAAACAAGCGATGCTGGGACACAGTTCTGAGGTTTGTGGGCGTCTCTGATTGAGGGAGATGGAAGGTGAGGTCAGAAAAGTGAGGTTCTCAGTTCACAAATTTGGGTTCATGGGGGTGTGAGGGTGTGTGTGTGTGTGTAAGACAGCAAGAGAGAGAGGTCTTGTTCCAGGTCTTCTCCTCCATAGACTCTCCTGACCCTGCCTCTTCCTGCGATGAGTCATTCACCAGGGGGTTTCCTTGCCTTGTTCTTCCTGGACCAGTGTTGTGCTAGGCTGTTTTAGAGGCAAATTTGATATTCACACTGTGATCTCCTCCTTCAGGCATAGACACCCTAAAAAATGCCTTGTTGATCTTAAAATGAGCAACTCAATTGTTCTGAGGTTGGCTGTGGTGGGAAATCTGCTTCCTTTGAGTCTTTGTGGCTTTTTTCTTTCTTTGTTCTTTTGGTATAAAAAGACCCCTGGGTTAAGAAGCAAGCCATCTGTCTTGTAGTCTTGGGCCAGCCTCATGGTCTGGGGTGAACCACTTCTTCTCTAAACATGTTTATCATTCTGGAAATAAGAGGTGGCTTTAAATGACTTCTCAGGGATCCCCAGCTGTGACCCAGCGCTAGGTGAATGCAGGCCTCGTGAACAAGCACCAAATACTCCCCTGGGAAAAGTCAGCAGAACCCAGTGACCCAATCACTGCTGCTGCCTCCGAGGGTCGCTCATCCTCCTGCCCAGCCCCTCCACTGAACAAATGTTCTGCGTCTCATGCTGCTTGTCTAAAACAAGGACAATGAGGGCTCCTGTACAGTCTGGTTGTATGAGGATTAAGTGTGTTCATATGTGTATAAAGCGCTGAGAACAGAGCTTGGCACAGCACATGCTGTTGTTAGTACAATCATTACTCTCAATGTTGATTTTAATGAAATCACATCCTCCACGCCAACAATACCATGAGCTGGGGCCTTGCAACCGCACAGCCTCCCTCTGCCAGAGCCAAGTAGGGAGGGATGGCGTCCCTGGAGCCGGCACAGCCTCTCTGGAGGTCAGGGGTTGGGGAGGTGGCCCCCATGCTTCCTGATCGCTATTTAGGTCGCTGGTGACACCTCCTGCACCAGACTGTGGGCTTCAGGGAGCAGGATTGACACAGGCAGGGCTCATTTGTCCTCCCACCGGCACCAGGCACAGACATTCTCAGAGTAAAGTGCTCATCATCTACTTCCTGGGTGAATGACTTTTCCTCCAAGCCCATGAGGTGAGCCCAGTGGTGGCCTCAGCTCATCGCCTCAGGTCACAGGCTCCAGGATCCAGCACAGGGACGGGACCCCAAAGAGTCCTGTGGACTCTGCTAAGGAACACCAGGAGCTCCCAGAGGCCAAGCGCAGGGCAGAGATGTGCAGAAGCAGCTGCTCGGAGGACCTTAGCCCTGCAGAGGCCAAAACATGGCTGCTATTATACAGAAGGGGAGGGTGAAAATGCTACAGACATGGCTCTGGCACATTATTTTTGCTACCATCCAAGTGCTGAAACCACTGTTAAGGAGAAAGTCTTAAAAGCAGTCAGAGAACAAAGATCTCCCCACAGACAAGCCAGGTGAGAGGAGCCGCCTAAGCCCAGAGAAACCACAGCAGGAAGAGGCAGCGGCAGAGGTCCCACCCCAGCCCGTGCTGCTCCCCTCTCTTCTTCACCAGGACGGTTCCCCCTTCCCTCGACTCAGTGCTGAGACCAACAGCAGACATGGGGTGAGGGGGTGATTACCAACAAACTCCAATGACTTAACTTTGAAATTTTCTTCATCTAAGTTTTTAAAGTGGTCATTCCTAGTTTCCTTCATTCCTACTAGTGCCCTGGACAGACTTGCCTGTGGCCAGGTGCACACACTTCCCACCTCTGAGCTGCACACACTTTCCCCCTCTGAGCTGTGGTCCCCTCGTCTGTAAAATGTGGTAATTCACATCCCCTCCTGGCCACAGGTGGGTGTCTGAGGTGCTGAGTGCACCCTGCTCTTCCCTACAAAGCAAACCCTTTATCCTTTCCCCATTATCACAGATACCTGCCTGGGAATCCAGAAGAGGCCCTTCCCAGACCAACAGGCAGCTGCTACTATCAAGCAGGCCAGGTCCCAAATGCTGGGGACTTCCCCCTCCTAAATCTCATTTTCCCCCCAGACAAAATGAGATCAACAATCCCCATCTCCCTTAGGTTAGGAAAATACCCTGAATGAAGATGTGCAGTCTCTGGCTGGGAGCAGGACACCAACTGTACAACAGCACAGGCTCGGAGCATGGCACTGTCCCCACTGTCCCCATCCCTGAAAGCTGGAGCCTCGCTGCCCTGCCACTCCTGGATACAGGACAAGGATCAGAACTGAGACTGTGGCCTCTCAGTAGGGGCTCGGTGAGCAGCCATCTGTGGCCACGTGGATGGAGACCTTTCCTGCTCACTCTTCAAACTGCAACCAGTGCCGGGCGCCCACCAGAAGGACAACTGGAAGGAAAAGTGGCAGGTAAACCAGGCTGTGGCCCTGCAGTGCCATCTTTGTCCTCACTTGAAGTTGGGCTCCTCTGTTCCTCCACGGCCCCTCCCCATGGCGCTCCACCTCATTCCTTAGAACCTTCTGCCCCAAGCTCAGACAGCCGGTGCTGAGGTGCAGGCAGGAGCAGGTGCAGCCTCTGCTGGGTAGAGGACAGGTGCCCTGGGGATCCAGAGTCCTGAGTGACTGACACCAGCCCTGAGAGTGTGATTTGTCCTCCTACACGACAACACACATCTGCCAACACAGACCACTGCGGTTTACACAGGGCCTCTGCAGACTTTTATCTGTGTCTTATTTTACAGGAAGGAGCTGGGCCATACCAGAGTCAGAGAGCTGAAGAGGAGCACGGACAACCCTGGCCGTCTTCAGCCTCCAGTCTCTGGGCTCTTTGACAGACTGACTGACTAAGCTTCAGAGCCTTCAGAATTTCTCATTTCCTACTTTGATAAAGAGAGAGGTGAGGTGGAAGGGACCTGGCATAGAGATTGGGCCAGCCTAGCACTGACAGAGCCAGGACCTGGGGTCAGGGACTGAGCTCAGCTCCAGGCTCATCTGATGTCATCCTGACAGCCTGAGGACAGAGACCTTATCTCCATTCACAGGCATGGCAGGTGGCAGGGACTGGCCCCAGCTGACCTCGGTTTCCCAAGTGCAGAGGTGCGACTGTGGTCTTTCCCGCTCCCTCCCCAGCAGTCTAATCTGGAAGATTAGCTCTAGGTCATCTACTCCCAGTCTCAAAAAACTCCTGGATCCTTGAAAATCTCTAATAACACTAAAATAAAAAAATACAAACATTGAGGTCTATCATTTCTTACCTCTTATAGTAGTAAAGAATGAAAGTTCCATGTAGTAAGGGTGCAGGGACACGGGCACGCTTGTGTATTCTTGGTGTGAGAGTAAAATTGGTACAATCTTCTCCCAAAGGACAATTTAGCAATATCCAAACAAAATTCTAAATTGATGAGCTCATTGACCCAAGAATTCCTCTTTTAAAGGGCTGCCCGATACTCCAGAAAATATTGACATATGGACATATGACACATACAAGGGTTCTCACTACAATGCTGCTGGAATTAGTAAAAACAAAGGCAGGACATAATGTTAACAATTGCCCATAGGATGGAAGACTAAAATCAACTGTGGTTCACCCCATGTGTTTCACCCATGCACTAAATATTATGATGCTGTTAAAAAGAATGAGATACATGCATGGACTGATAGAAAACATCTGATGTGATTTGTTGTTCAGTCAGAATTTTTAAAAGCTAAGGTACCTATAAATGCACAGGAAGAAGGCTGATGGATGGTGGGATGAGAGGGTCCTGTGGGATGGCAGAAGGCCTTGGTGTCTGCTATGGGTCCTTTGCCCCTGCCAGGTCTCATGTTGAAATCTGAACCCCAATATAGCTGGTGGGGCCTGTTGGGGTTTGGGGTGGATCCCTCATGAAAGGCTTGGTGCCATACCTGCCCCCTCCCACATTCCCCCAGGAGTTGTCACTCTTAGTTTCCATGACAGCTGGTTGTTAGAATGAACCTGGCCCCTCCTCCTCCCCCTGCCATCCTCCCCACCCCTTTCCTTGATGGGCAGAATCCAGCTGTCCTTCCCCTTCACCACCAGTGGAAGTTTCCTGAGGCCTCACCAGAAGCAGATGCTGGTGTCATGCTTCTTGTACAGCCTGCAGAATCATGTGTCAAATAAACCTGTTTATAAATTATCCAGCCTCAAGTATTTTTTATAGCCACACAAACGGACTGTCACATTTCCAAAACCACCAAATTCAGATGTTTGACCTTGTCTACACAGGTGAGCCCTACATCCACCTGGAATCGCACTAGCCTGTCAAAAAGAAAGCCATTTAATAAGCATATTAAAAATAAGCATCAACCGTGGGTTCCACCTAATATAAACTGATGTTTAAAACATAAATTCTGTAATTATTTGGAGATTACAAAATGCTATTGGTTTCCTGGATTTTGTTTAGTTTGTTAAACAAAAACACTTAAAATTTACTGACACTTGTAAGACTGGTTTATCTTTGAGGTAATTTAGCTTTTGTTTTGTTTTTCCTTAACATAGAAGGAATCTGGAAGAGAACAATTGATAGAGACTTAATGAACTTGAAAGAGAACCGAAGGTATTTGCATTTTTCCAGACTAAGTGATTGCTTTCACAGGAAACGCTGCCTCATGAAGGAAGGGCGTGCCCCAGTCTTGGCTGCCTGCCTCGTGGTCAATTCACTGCCCTGTACCTGTTGATGTGCAAGAAAGTGGCTGGAAGGAAACTGCTGCCGGTGTGCTCAGTGGACTCGAAACGGAAGACAAAAAGCAGCGGAGAGCAAGTTACTTTTTCTGCCGGGCTGCGTGTTTAACCGATTTGTCTAAAAAAAGAAGGATGGAGGGCCAGGTGCGGTGGCTCACGCCTGTAATCTCAGCACTTTGGGAGGTCGAGGCGGGCGGATTTGGCTAATACGGTGAAACCCTGGTTCTACCAAAACCACAAAAAATTAGTCGGGCGTGGTGGCGGGTGCCTGTAGTCCCAGCTACTCCGGAGGCTGAGGCAGGAGAATCGCTTGAACCCAGAAGGCAGAGCTTGCAATGAGCCGAGATTGCGTCAACGCACTCCAGCCTGGGCGACAGAGCGAGACTCCGTTTCAAAAAAAGAGATAGAGAGAGAGAGAAAAGAAGGATGGGGGTGGGGAGGGAATGAGGGAGTGGGGAGGAGAATGGTGCTCCCCTTCACGCAGCCGGTGTGGCTCGGAGGTGGCTTGGAAGTTTACACACTTGAGCTCTATCGATTCTGAAACGTCCCGATACATCTTGAAGTGTGGGGAGGAGGGAGCCGCGCTAGGCAGCGGCCAACGTGGTGGAGTCCCCTGGCCCAGCCTCCTGCGGGAGGGGGCTCTGCTCCCTCCAGGCCCCGGTCGCTCCTGCCTGGCCCCGGGGACCCCGCTCTTCCTCCGACTTCGACGACGGACTCCTCTGCCCGGACATGCCCCGCCACAAGTGACCAGGGCCAGGCACCCCCGCCGTGTCCCCCTCTCTCCCTGCCCCCTCCCAGTGTCTGGCGCGCTTTTCCCCAGACAGGACCGCGATGGGAACTCACCTGCAGCAGGACCCCGACGACGACAAACTTGAGGGTCTTGTGGACCCGGAGTCCAGGGCTGGCCCCCTGCGCCGACCTGGGTCCTGCGGCGCGCCCTGCCCGGGCCCGGGCACTGGGTCCCTGCTGTCCCATAGAGGTAGGGAGCGTTCCTCGGCCCCCGCCCCGCAGTTGAATCCTCCCCGCGGAAGAGCCCCACACTTTGCTGGGTGTGGCTGTGGCTGCCTCTGTCCCACTCGCTGCGCTCCCAGGATTCGGAGTCACTGCCAGGAACGCGCCCGGCTTTACTACAGCTGGTGGTGGCGCCATCCTGCCAGGTCAATCGAAGAAGCGGCGTGCTTGGCTGTGATAAGACAGAAGTTCGAATTCGGAGTTCAGGGCACCCCTGACCCCGCCCCCTTTTCGGGGCACTTGCGGCTCCTGTCTGCTAACCCTGAACTTCCCTTCCTCTGTGATCGCCCTCGCCACTCTCAGCTTCTGTTCCTCAAACACGGCCGCCGCGTGAATGCTGCTGCATTCGGAGTCGTTTTGGCAAAACGACTGGTCCCAGCGCGAGGCTTCTCGGTCGGGAGTCGACCTCAGTCTCTCCGTGGCCGGATTCCTGGCGACTTGCAGGCACTCGGTGGACGGATGGGTAGCGGAATGAAGGGCACAGAGGCGGCCTCCGCGGGATCTGGCCTCTAAGAGGCTTCTACGGCCTCTTCCGTCACTACCGGGCGGGTGATTCATCCTGCCTTTTTTTTTTTTTTTTAATGGAATCTAGCTCTGTCGCCCAGCTGGAGTGCAGTGGCCCCATCTCAGCTCACTGCAACCTCCGCCTCCCGGGTTCAAACGATTTTCCTGCCTCAGCCTCCTTAGTAACTGGGATTACAGGCGCCCGCCACCACGCCCAGCTAAATTTTGTATTTTTAGTAGAGACGGGGTTTCACTGTTTTGGCCAGGCTGGTCTCGAACTCCTGACCTCGTGATCCACCCTCCTTGGCCACCCAAAGTGCTGGGATTACAAGCGTGAGCCACCGAGTCTGGCGCATCCTGCTCTTGGTCTCAGGTTTCCATGCCAGTGAAAAGTCACCTCAACTCCACTGTCCCTGGTGTCAGGCAAGCCCGAGGGACCCAATTCTGCCTTTCTTCTGGATTTTCCTAACCTGTTAAGAGTCTTGAAAGTTCTTAAACCACGGGGGACTACCTGGCGCATGACACGGGATGCGACTTGGCGGCAGTCCCACGTGGAGGCAGGTCCTTTCCAGCAGTTCCTCCGCACCCAGCGCTTCGCGGGCCCAGGGAGCGGAAAATCAGCCTGCCGAAAGCCAGGCGAGTCACGGTCCTGCCTGCGAAGGGCGACCTTGGGGCTGAGGAGTGGGTAAGAGCAGGGGACACTGATTGATGTTCATTTTTCTCCATATTTTACCGAATTCCGGTACTATTTGCTGAAAAGACTTTCTTTTCGGCCGGGCGCGGTGGTTCACACCTGTAATCCCAGCACTTTGGGAGACCGAGGTGGGCGGAGCACCTGAGGTCGGAAGTTCCAGACCAGCCTGACAGACATGGAGAAACCCCGTCTCTACTAAAAATACAAAATTAGCCGGGCGTGATGGCTGATGCCTGTAATCCCACCTACTCGGGAGACTGAGGTAGGATAATCGCTTGAACCCGAGAGACTGAGGTTGCGGGGAGCCGAGATGGCGCCACAAGAGGGAAACTCCGTCTCAAAAAAGAAAAGAAAACTCTTTCCTTATCCAATAGCCTTATCACTTTTGTTGAAATTAAGTTGACCATATATATGTGTGTGTCCATTTCTGGACTCTATTCTGTTCCGTTTATTTATTTGACTATTCTCATGCTAATTACCACAGTCCTAATTATGAGCTGTATAGTCAGTCTTGAAACTAGGCAGTTCAAGTCCTCCCCTTACTCCCCACCTCTTAAATGGTTTGCATTTCCATTTATGTTTAATATAGAATATTTTTTCAATTAAAAAAGCCTGCTAGGATTTTAATTGGAATTGCCTTGAATGTAGATATCAATGGGAATAATTGACATTTTAACAATTTTGAGTCTTTCAATCCATGAAATTTATTTATTTATTTAGATATTCGTCACTTAAGCTTGACAATATTTTGCAAACTTTCCGTGTACAGGTATTGCATATCTTTTGTAAATATATTTCTAACTATTTTTGTTACTATTGCTAATGGAATTGGTTTAGCTTCCCTTATTTTTTTTTTTTTTTTTTATTTTTTTTTTTTTTGAGACGGAGTCTCGCTCTGTCACCCAAGCTGGAGTGCAGTGGCGCGATCTCGGCTCACTGCAAGCTCCGCTTCCCGGGTTCACGCCATTCTCCTGCCTCAGCCTCCTGAGTAGCTGGGACTACAGGCGCCCGCCACCGCGCCTGGCTAATTTTTTTTGTATTTTTAGTAGAGACGGGGTTTCACCGTGGTCTCGATCTCCTGACCTTGTGATCCACCCGCCTCGGCCTCCCAAAGTGCTGGGATTACAGGCGTGAGCCACCGCGCCCGGCCTAGCTTCCCTTATTTTCAAATTGTTTGTTGCAACTATACAGAAATACAGTTGATTTTTGTGCATCGGCCTTGTATCCTATGGTACTGCTAAATTGATACAATATTTCTAGTTGTTATTTTATAGATTATTTAGGATTTTCTGTGTAAGCAATCCTATTGTCTGTAACTAGAAACTGTCTCAGTTCTTCCTTTCCAATCTTTATACCTTTTATTCATCTTTCTTGCTGAATTGCCCTGGATAGGATTTCCACTACAATGTTAAATAGAAATAGTTAAAGCAGACATGCTTATCTTATTCCCTATCTTAAAACATATCTAATTAATCACCATTAGATATGATGTTAGTAATAGTTTCCTCATAGATACCTGCTGTAGTTTGAATGTCCTCTCCAAAACTTATGCTGAATTAATTTAATTTATTTATGTATCTGTTTATTTTTGAGACAGAGTCTTGCTCTGTCTCCCAGGCTGGAGTGCAAGTGGCTTGATCTTGGCTCATTGCAACCTCCACCTCCCAGGTCCGAGCAATTCTCCTGCCCCAGCCTCCCCAGTAGCTGGGACTACAGGCACACGCCACCATGCCCAGCTAATTTTTGTATTTTTAGTAGAAACGGAAACGGGGTTTCACCGTGTTGCCCAGGCTGCTCGCGAAATCCTGAGCTCAGGCAATCCGCCCGCCTCCACCTCCCAAGGTGCTGGGATTACAGGCATGAGCCACCACGCCTGCCAATTTTTTTTTTTTAAGACGAGTCTCGCTCTGTTGTCCAAGCTAGAGTGCTGTGGCACGATCTCGGCTCACTGCAACCTGTGCCTCTGGATTCAAGCGATTTTCCTGCCTCAACCTCCCGAGTAGCTGGGATTACAGGCACGCACCACCACCACACCCAGCTAATTTTTGTATTTTTAGTAGAGACGGGGTTTCACCATGTTGGCCAGGGAGGTGGGACCTTTAAGAGGTGATGTAGCTCATGAGGGCTCCATCTTCATGAATGGATTAACGCTATTGTCTCAGGAGTGGGTTAATTTTCATGTGAGTGGGTTCCTGATAAAAAATAATGAGGCCGGGCGCGGTGGCTCAAGCCTGTAATCCCAGCACTTTGGGAGGCCAAGAGGGGCGGATCACGAGGTCAGGAGATCGAGACCATCCTGGCTAACACGGTGAAACCCCGTCTCTACTAAAAATACAAAAAACTAGCCGGGCGAGGTGGCGGGCGCCTGTAGTCCCAGCTACTCGGGAGGCTGAGGCAGGAGAATGGCGTGAACCCGGGAGGCGGAGCTTGCAGTGAGCTGAGATCCGGCCACTGCACTCCAGCCTGGGCGACAGAGCGAGACTCCGTCTCAACAAAAAAAAAAAAAAAAAAAAAAAAATGAGTTGCCGGGCGCGGTGGTTCAAGCCTGTAATCCCAGCACTTTGGGAGGCCGAGACGGGCGGATCACGAGGTCAGGAGATCGAGACCATCCTGGCTAAAATGGCAAAACCCCGTCTCTACTTAAAAATACAAAAAAACTAGTGGGGCGAGGTGGTGGGCACCTGTAGTCCCAGCTACTCGGGAGGCTGAGGCAGGAGAATGGCGTAAAGCCGAGAGGCAGAGCTTGCAGTGAGCTGAGTGAGATCCGGCCACTGCACTCCAGCCTGGGCGACAGAGCAAGACTCCGTCTCAAAAAAATAAATAAATAAATAAAAAAGAATAATGAGTTTGATATGATTTCCTCCCTCTCTCTCTCCTAGGCCTGCTTCTGCCTTCTGTGCTTCTGCTGTGTGGTGACCCTCACCAGAGGACAGCTTCATGCTCTTGGACTTCCCAGCCTCAAGAACTGTAAGAAATAAATTTCTTTGTAAGTTGCCCACTCTGTGGTGTTCTATTATAGCAGCAGGAAATGGACTAAGACAATGCCCTTTATCAGATCAAATTCCCTTTCATTTCTACTTTGCTATTTTTATCATTAATAGAAGGTGAAACATAAGAATAACAAACAATAACATTTGACACATTGAAAAGTATGAAACGTTATTTTTTGGCATCTATTGAGATGATTATATTGTTTTTCTCCTTTGTGCTATTCAAATGTTCAATCACATTGACTTTCAAATGTTGCACCTACCTTGAATTCCTGGGTTAAATTTCACTTGTCATGATGTATTATGTTTTTTACATATTGCTAGGTTTGGTTTGCTGATAATTTCTTAAGCATATTTTTGTGTCTGTATTCATGAGAGATATTGATTTATCATTGTCTTTTCCTGTAATATCTTTCTAAGGTTGGGTATCATCATTATTCTGGCTTTATAAAATAAACTCCGTTTTCTTGAGTCTTGTAAGATTGGCATTATGTTTTCCTTCAATGTTTGATACCATTCATCAGTAACACCATCTGGACTTGGTGATAATTTTTGTTGTTTTTCTTTTGGGGTATGTATGTGTCTGAAGGTTTTTGATAACAAATTCAAATCCTATAATATGAGTTTTTCAGACTTTCTATTTTATGTGTCTCTTTTGGCAAGTGAACATTTTCAAGGCATTTGTCTCTTTTATCTGAGTTCTTAAATATATTGGCGTAAAGTTGCTCATAATATTCCCTTATTATCCTTAGCAATCATAGTGATGTCCTCTCTTTTATTTTGATAACTTACGTTTTGTCTCTCTTCTTTGACGAGTTTCACTAATGATTTATTATTCTTTTCAAATAGCTATGCTGTCTATGTTAACTTTATTACTCTCAGGGTTTTTCTCTTTTCTGTTCTATAGATTTTCTGTCATTATTGCCTTTCTTATACTTATTCTGGGTTTATATCACTCTATTGCTCTTCTTTTCTTTTTTCTTTTTTTCTATTTTTTTGAGACAGAGTCTCGCTCTGTTGCCCAGGCTGGAATACAGTGGCGTAATCTTGGCTCACTGCAATCTCTGCCTCCCAGGTTCAAGCAATTCTCCTGCCTCAGCCTCCCAAGTAACTGGGACTACAGGCACCTGCCACCAAGCCCGCCTAATTTTTTTTGTATTTTTAGTAGAGACAGGGTTTCACCGTGTTAGCCAGGATGGTCTCAATCTCCTGACCTTGTGATCCACCCGCCTCAGCCTCCCAAAATGCTGGGATTACAGGAGTGAGCCATTGTTCCTGGCCTGCTCTTTTTTTTTAGCTTTTAAGTGGAAACCTAGATCATTGATTTCTATCCTTTTTCCTTTACAATATGAGCACTCATACTCTCTATGTCCTGCTGTAGTTATGTCCTACAAATTTTGATATTTTGCATCGTCATTTAGTTTGAAATATTTTCTGATTTCTACAGGCTTTCTTCTCTGACCCATGGTGGTTTAAACTGCAAATATGAAAGTCTTTTTTGTATATCTTTTTGACTTCTAATTCGATTTCACTGCAACTAAAGAAAGTATTCTGTATGATTTCAATACTTTTAAATTTATTAAGACTCTTTGTAGGCCCAGAATAGGGTCTACCTTAGTAAACATACTACGTACACTCAAAATGAATGAACATTCTACCGTTGTTGGGTATAGTATTCTATGAATGTTTATTAGGTCAAGGTGGCTGATAATTTTTCAGATTGTCTATGACTTCATTGATTTTTTCTTTTTCTTTTTTTTTTTTTTTTGACAGAGTCTTGCTCTGTTGCCCAGGCTAGAATGCAGAGGCACCATCTTGGCTCACTGCAACCTCCGCCTACCACGTTCAAGGGATTCTCCTGCCTCAGCCTCCCAAGTAGCTGGGATTACAGGCACCTGCCACCATGCCCAGCTAATTTTTGTATTTTCAGCAAAGACGAGGTTTTACCATGTTGACCAGGCTGGTCTTGAACTCCTGACCTCAAGTGATCTGCCAACCTCGGCCTCCCGAAGTGCTGAGATTACAGTCATGAGCCACCATGCCCGGCCTCCATCTTTTGCTTTCAATCTATCTGAAGCTTTACATTTAAGGTGCATATATTTTAGACAGCTTGCTTTTTTTTTTCTAGTTGGGGAAACTCTGCCTTTTAATTGGATTATTTATGCTGGTTACATTTGTTGTTATAAAATTTGGAAAGTTCAATCTGCCACAATGTCGTCACCTCCTGTTTTTAAAGGATATTCTCAATGAGTGTGAACAATAAGTCAACAGCTTTCTTTCACCATTTCACACACCCTGAGCCTCCGTTGTTTTGAGTCAGTTGTCATTCATATCTTTGTTCCCTGTGAATGCACAAAATTTGCTCTGTACGATTGACTATGATGTGTCCGGGTAGGGTTTTCTTTACATTTATTTTTGTGAGGGGTTTATGAACTTTTTGGATCTGTAAGTTGATGTTTTTTTTTTTTTTTTTTTTTTTTTTTGAGACGGAGTCTCGCTCTGCCGCCCAGGCTGGAGTGCAGTGGCCCGATCTCAGCTCACTGCAAGCTCCGCCTCCCGGGTTCACGCCATTCTCCTGCCTCAGCCTCCCAAGTAGCTGGGACTACAGGCGCCCGCCACGTCGCCCGGCTAGTTTTTTGTATTTTTAGTAGAGACGGGGTTTCACCATGTTAGCCAGGATGGTCTCGATCTCCTGACCTCGTGATCCGCCCGTCTCGGCCTCCCAAAGTGCTGGGATTACAGGCTTGAGCCACCGCGCCCGGCCAAGTTGATGTTTTTTCACTACATTTGAGAATATATCAACTTTTTTTTTCTTTAATCTTTTCCAGCCATTTCTTCTTGGTCCCTGGATCCATGTGTACTGCATGACATGGTACCACAAGTCACTGAGACTCACTTCCTTGTTTTCTTTCAGTTTCATTTTCCCTTGTACTTCAGATGGAATGATATCTATTGATCTCTTTTGGAGTTCACTCACTCTTTCTTCTGTAATGTTCAATCTCTCTTAAGAAAGTCCAGGCCGGGCGCGGTGGCTCAAGCCTGTAATCCCAGCACTTTGGGAGGCCGAGACGGGCGGATCATGAGGTCAGGAGATGGAGACCATCCTGGCTAATACGGTGAAACCCCGTCTCTACTAAAAAATACAAAAAACTAGCCGGGCGACGAGGCGGGCGCCTGTAGTCCCAGCTACTCGGGAGGCTGAGACAGGAGAATGGCGTGAACCCGGGAGGCGGAGCTTGCAGTGAGCTGAGAGCCGGCCACTGCACTCCAGCCTGGGCGGCAGAGCAAGACTCCGTCTCAAAAAAAAAAAAAAAAGAAAGTCCAAATAAATTTTTCATTTCAGAGAGTGGAATTTCCAGTTCTAAAATGTCCATTTGGTTCTTGTTTTATAGTTATCATATATATGCTGAAATAGATTATCTTCCACTTATGTCAACAATCTTTTCTGTAGACCCAACATATATTTTATAGCTCCCCAAAAGAGATTCTATTATGAATCAGCATTAAAAACCACTGTGAAGACAGAAACTCTACCTAGAAAGAGTGAGGTTTTTATGGTTTGGGTTTTGTTTTTTGGAATAGGGTCTCACTCTGTCACCCAGGCTGGAGTGCACTGATGCAATCTTGACTCACTGAAGCCTCGACCTACTGTGCTTAAGAGATCCTCCCACCTCAGCCTCCTGAGTAGCTGGGACTATAGTCATGGGCCACCATGCCCAGCTAATTTTTGTACTATTTTTAGGGACAAGGTTTTGCCGTGTCACCCAGGCTGGTCTTGAGTTCTTGAGCTCAAGTGATCTGCCTGCCTCAGCCTTCAGAATTACTGGGATTACAGATGTGAGCCATTGTGCCCAGCCACGAGTGAGTTATCTAATGAAGAGTAACAGTAACAGAAAATGTTTATGAGCTCCTGCATACAATAATTTCACAAGTATTTATCGAAAATTGATTATGTACCAGGCAAAACGTATGCAAAAATTAAAATATGCAGTACCTGCCGTAGGAGACTTGCACACTAGCAAGGAGACAGTAAAACAACTGTAATAAAATGTGATTTGGCAGGGCCTATTAAAAATGATTCTATCGGCCTGGCACGGTGGCTCACGCCTGTAATCCCAGCACTTTAGGAGGCCAAGGCAGGCGTATCACAAGGTCAGGAGATCGAGACTATCCTGGATAACACAGTGAAACCCTGTCTCTACTAAAAATACAAAAAAAAATCAGCCAGGCGTGGTGGCAGGCACCTGTAGTCTCAGCTACCCGGGAGGCTGAGGCAGCAGAATGGCATGAACCCAGGAGGTGGAGCTTGCAGTGAGCTGAGATTGCACATTGCATTCCAGCCTGGGTGACAGAGCGCGACTCCATCTCAAAAAAAAAAAAAAAAAAAAAAAGATTCTATCCCCAAGAACCTGTATTTTTAGTTTGGAGAATAAAATGCTTAGGATAATTAGGAGAAAGAAGGTAGGAGGGGAGAAGAGAATGGAAGAAAGTGAACTGGGGAATGTCTCAGACCTTACTTAGAAATATTAAGGAAAACCCAAAGACAATAGGGAAGACAAAAAAGGAAAAAAAAAAAAAAAAAAAGCAGAGGAAATATTAGCCTATGACAGCCAGGTGCGGTGGCTCCCGCCTGTAATCCCAGCACTTTGGGAGGCCAAGGTGGGCAGATCACGAGGTCAGGAGTTTGCGACCAGCCTGACCAAATGCTGAAACCCTGTCTCTACTAAAAATACAAAAAAAAAAAAAAAAAAAAAAAAAATTGGCTGGGCGTGGTGGCGCATGCCTGTAATCCCAGCCATTTAGGAGGCTGCCTTGAGGCAGGAGAACTGCTTGAACCTAGGAGGTGGAAGTTGCAGTGAGCAGAGATCGAGCCACTGCACTCCAGCCTGAGCAACAGAGGGACACTCCGTCTCAAAAAAAAAAAAAAAGAAAAGGAAATTTTATCCTTTGACACCAGTAGCTACAGCACACAGTAAACACTCCCTAACTGCTAGTCAGATAAAAATAAAACCTCCCACTAAAAGTTCTGTTTTACTCAATTCCTTTTATCCAATCCATCTTGTTCATAATACGGGAAATAAACAGAATTGAAGGGAGAAATTTACACTACTATAATAATAGTCGGAGACTTCAATTGTCCCACTTTCAAGAATAGAACAATCAGAATGAAGATAAATAAGGACGTAGAGTACTTGGACATCACTATATACTAATGGAAACTAAAAGACAGAAAAAACAGTTCACCACAAACAGAAGCATTCAATTTTTCTCAAAGATATATGGAATATTCTCCAGGATAAACCATAAGTTAGACCACAGAGTAATTCTTTATAAATTTAAAATAGCTGAAATTAAAATATCTCTTCTGATCACAATATGACACTAGAAATCAACATCAGAAGGAAAAGAGTAAACTCCTCAAACATGTAGAAATCAAGCTTTTAAATAACCAGTGAGTCAAAGAGGATCTCATATGAGAAATTAGAGAAGATCTGGAGATAAGTGAAGCAAAAACACAACATACTAAAACTCCCGGCAGGCAGTAAAAGCGGTGCTAAGAGGACATGTTATCACGGTAAATGCTTATATCAGAGAGGAAAAAAGATCTCAAATAAACAATCTACACATTAAGAAACTAGGAAAGGAAGAATAAACTAAATCCAAGGTAGTGGAACAAAGGAAATAAAAAAAAAAAAATAGAAGAGAGATTATTTTAAAAAGAGAATAGGAAAACAGTAAAGAAAATAAGCCCAAAAGTTGATTCTTTGAAAAGATTAACAAAATGGAGAAATCTTTGACTTCATTTATGAAAAAATGAGAATCCTCAAATTACTAAAATCAGAAAGTGGGACATTATTACTGATTCTACAGCAATAAAAAGGGTTAGAAGAGAGTACTATGAAAAACTGTATGCCAAAAAACACAATTATCTAGCTAAAATGAACACATTTCTAGAAACACACAACCTATGAGTACTGATTTATAATGAAACAGAAGATGAGAACAGACATAACTGGAAGGAGATTGAATCAACAATCAAAAACTTCCCCGGACCAGATTTGTGTCCGGCCAAATATTTAAAGAAAAAATCGGCTGGGCACGGTGGCTCACACCTGTAGTTCCAGCACTTTAAGAGGCCGAGGTGGGCAGATCACAAGGTCTAGAGATCCAGACCATCCTGGCCAACATGGTGAAACCCCATCTCTACTAAAAACACAAAAATTAGCTGGGTGTGGTGGTACATGCTTATAGTCCCAGCAACTAGGGAGGCTGAGTCAGGAGAATCGCTTGAACCCAGCAGGCGGAGGTTGCAGTGAGCTGAGATTGCACCATTGCACTCCAGCCTGGCGACAGAGAGAGACTCTGTCTCAAAAAAGAAAAAAAAAAAGAAGAAAAGAAAAAAGAAAAATCAACACCAAGTGTTCTCAAAGATGTGAAAAGGAGGGAACTCTTCCTAACTGATTCTATGAGGCCAACACTGTCCTTACACCAAAGTCAGGCAAAGATACCACAAGAAAGAAAACTACACACCAATATCCCTTATACATTTTGTGGCAAAAATCTTCAACAAAATAATAACAAACTGAATCTAACATTTATCGATTTTTATTTATTTTTTATTTATTTAGTAAAGACAGTCTTGCTCTGTCACCACGCCGGAGAGCAGTGGTTTGATCATAGCTCACTTCAGCCTTGAACTCCTGGGCTCAAGTTATCCCCTTGCCTCAGCCTCCCAAGTTACTGGGACTATAGCTGCATGTCACCTTGCCCAGCTAATTTCTTGTCTTTTTGTAGAAATGGAGTCTTGCTATGTTGCCCAGGCTAGTCTCAAACTCTTGGGCTCAAGCAATCCACCTGCCTTGGCCTCCCAAAGTGCTGAGATTATAGATGTGAGCCTCCATGCCTGTGTCTGAATCAAACATTTAAAAAAATGTTATACACTGGTTGGGCATGGTGGCTCACGCCTATAATCCCAGCACTTTGGGAGGCTGAGGCGGGTGGATCACCTGAGGTCAGGAGTTCAAGACCAGCCTAGCCAACATGGCAAAACCCCACCTCTACTAAGAATACAAAAATTAGGCCAGGGGCAGTGGCTCACACCTGTAATCCCAGCACTTTGAGAGACCGAGGCTGGCGGATCACCTGAGGTCAGGAGTTCGAGACCAGCCTGACCAACATGGAGAAACCCCGTCTCTACTAAAAATACAAAATTAACCGGGCCCGGTGGCACGCACCTGTGATCCCAGCTACACTGGAGGCTGAGGCAAGAGAATCACTTGAACCCAGGAGGCGGAGGTTGTGGTGGCCAAGATCGCGCCATTGCACTCCAGCCTGAGCAACAGGAGTGAAACTACATCTCAAAAAAAAAATTAGCCGGGCTTGGTGGCGGGTGCCTGTAATCCCAGCTACTGAGGAGGCTGAGGCAAGAGAATCACTTGAACCTGGGAGGGGGAGGTTGCAATGAGCTGAGATTGTGCCACTGCACTCCAGCCTGGGCAACAAGAGTGAGAATCCATCTCAAAAAACACAAACAAACAAACAAAAACGAATTATACACCATAATCAGGTGGGATTTATTGCTGGAATGCTGACATGGTTCAACATATGAAAATCAAAGTAATACAGCACATTAACAGAATGAAGGACAGAAACCACATAATCTTCATCTCTTTTTGTTTGTTCGTTTGTTTTTGTTTTTGAGACAGCATTTCACTTTGTTGCCCAGGCTGGAGTGCAGAGGCTTGATCATAGCTCACTGCAGCCTGCACCTCCCGGACTCAGGCAATCCTCCTACCTCAGTTTCCCCAGGAGTTGGGACTATAGGTGTGCCACCATGCTCGACTTTTTTTTTTTTTTTTTTTTTAGTATGGACAAGGTCTCCTTCTTGCCCCTACTCATCTCAATTGATGCAGAAAAAGCATATGACAAAATTCAATACTGTCTCATGATGCAAATACTTATCATACTAGGAAAAGAAGGAAACTAGATAGACATAATAAAAAAAGTATTTGAAAAATGAAAGCCAACATAAGGATGAAAGACTAAAAGATTTTTGTCTAAGATTAGGATCAAGACATGGATGCCTACTTTCACCACTTGTATTCAAAATAGTACAAGAAGTCTTAGAGCAATTATGCCAGAAAGAGAAACATGCTCATTCAAATTTGAAAGGAAGACATAAAATTTTCTCTGCTTGCAGATGCCATGATCTTATACATAGAAAACCCTGAAGATTTCACAAAAATATGCTAGAATGAATAAACAAATTTGGAGAAGTTGCAGAAAAAAATCAATACACAAAAATCAGTTCCTTTTCTATTCACCAACAATAAACAATCTGAAAAGAAAATTAAGAAAGCAATTCCATTTACAAAGGCATGAAAAAAATGCTTAGGAATAGGCTTCATCAACAAGGCAAATAACTTGTACACTGAAAACTACAAAATGTTCCTGAAAGAAATTAAATAAAACATCAATAAATGGAAGGACAGTCTGTGTTCATGGATTGGAAGACAATATTAAGATGCTAACACTACTCAAAGCAATCTACAGATTCAATGTGATCACGATCAAAATCCCAATGATGTATTTTACAGAAATAGAAAGATCCATCCTAAAATTTATATGGAATCTCAAGAAATCTAGACAGCCAAAACAACCTTGAAAAAGAGGAACAAAGCTGGAGGATTCATACTTCCTGTTTTCAAAACTTAACCACAAGCTGTAAGAATCAAAGTAGTGTGCTACTGGCAGAAAGACAGACATACAGACCAATGGAATCATATAGAGTGCTCAAAATTAAACCCTCACAAATATGGTCAAATGATTTTTCACACAGATCTCATAACCACTTGTGTTAGGCCATATTTGCATTGCTATATGGGTAATTTATAAAGAAAGGTTTAATTAGCTCATAGTTCTGCAGACTGTACAAGCATAGCGCTGGCATCTGCTTGGCTTCTGGTGAAGCCTTAGGGAGGTTTTATTCATGGGGGAAGGTGAAGTGAGAGCAGGCACATTATATGGTGAGAGCAGAGCAAGAGAGAAAGGAGATGCTATACCCTTTGAAACAACTAGATCTTGCATGAACTAACTGAGCAAGAACTAACTTATCACCATGAGGATGGTGCTAAACCATTTGTATTAGTCTGTTCTCATGCTGCTAATAAAGACATACCGAAGATGGGGTAATTTATAAAGGAAAGAGGTTTAATTGACTCACAGTTCCATATGGCTGAGGAGACCTCGCAATCATGGCAGAAAGCAAAAGAGAAGCAAATGCACATCCTTCTTTTTTTTTTTTTTTCTTTTTTCTTCTTTTTATTTTTTGAGACGGAGTCTCACTGTCGCCCAGGCTGGAGTGCAGTGGCCGGATCTCAGCTCACTGCAAGCTCCACCTCCCGGGTTCCCGCCATTCTCCTGCCTCAGCCTCCCGAGTAGCTGGGACTACAGGCACCCGCCACCTCGCCCGGCTAGTTTTTTGTATTTTTTTTAGTAGAGACGGGGTTTCATAGTGTTAGCCAGGATGGTCTCGATCTCCTGACCTCGTGATCCGCCCGTCTCGGCCTCCCAAAGTGCTGGGATTACAGGCTTGAGCCACCGCGCCCGGCCTCTTTTTTCTTTTTTTAGACGGAGTCTTGCTCTGTCACCCAGTCTGGAGTGCAGTGGCACGATCTCAGCTCACTGTAAGCTCCGCCTCCTGGGTTCACCATTCTCCTGCCTTAGCCTCTCAAGTAGCTAGGATTACAGGCACCCGCCACCATGCCTGGCTTATTTTTTGCATTTTTAGTAGAGGGGATTTTCACCATGTTAGCCAGGATGGTCACAATCTCCCAACGTTGTGATCCACCCACCTCGTCCTCCCAAAGTGCTGGGATTACAGGTGTGAGCCACTATACCCAGCCGCAAAGGCACATCTTACATGGCAGTAGGCAAGGAGAAGTGCAGAGCAAAGACGGGGAAAAGCCCTGTGTAAACCATCAGATCTCATGTGATCTCACCATCATGAGAACAGCATGAGGGTAACCACCCCCATGATTAAACTACCTCTCACTACAAATCAAGATGAGATTTGGGTGGGGACACAGCTAAACCATATCATTCCACTGGCCCCTCCCAAATTTCATGTCCTCACATTTCAAAACATAATAATGCCCTGGCAACAGTCTTAACTCATTTCAGCATTAAATCAGAAGTCCAAGTCCAAAGTCTCATCTGGAACAAGGCAAGTTCCTTCTACCTATGAGCCTGTAAAATTAAAAGCTAGCTAGTTACTTCCTAAGTACAATGGGGGTACAGGCATTTAGTAAATACACCCATTCCAAATGGGAGACATTGGCCAAAACAAAGGGGCCACAGGCCCCATGCAAGTCCGAAATCCAGTAGGGCTGTCATTAAACCTTAAAGTTTCAAAATTATCTCCTTTGACTCGATGTCTCACATCCAGGTCATGCTGATGCAAGAGGTGGGTTCCCATGGCCTTGGGCAGCTCTGCCCCTGTGGCTTTGCAGGGTACACCCCCTTGTCCTAGTTGCTTTCACAGGCTGGTGTTGAGTGTCCGTGGCTTTTCCAGGTGCACAGTGCAAGCTGTTGGTGGATCTACCATTCTAGGGTCTGAAGGATGGTGGCCCTCTTCTCATATATTCACTATGCAGTTCCCGTATTCTGTATGGGAGCTCTGACCCCACATTTCCCTTCTGCACTGCCCTAGCAGAGGTTCTCCATGAGGTCTCCACCCTGCAACACACTTCTGCCTGGACGTCCAGGCATTTCCATACATCCTCTGAAATCTAGGCAGAGGTTTCCAAACCTCAATTCTTGTCTTCTGCACACCTGCAGTACCAACACCATGTGGAAGCTGGCAAGGCTTGGGGCTTGCACCCTCTGAAGCCATGACTCATGCTGTACATTGGCCCCCTTTAGCCATGGCTGGAGTGGCTGGGATCGGGCACCAAGTCCCAAGGCTGCAAACAGCAGGGGGACCCTGGGCCTGGTCCAGGAAACCAATTTTTCCTCCTAGGCCTCCAGGTCTGTGATGGGAGAGGCTGCCGTGAAGACCTCTGATATGCCCTGCACACATGAAGACATTTTCCCCATGGTCTTGGTGATTAACATTTGGCTCCTCATTACTTATGCAGCTTCCTGCAGCCAGCTTGAATTTCTTCTCAGAAAATGAGTTTTTCTTTTCTATTGAAATGTCAGTCTAGGCCGGGCGCGGTGGCTCAAGCCTGTAATCCCAGCACTTTGGGAGGCCGAGACGGGTGGATCACGAGGTCAGGAGATCGAGACCATCCTGGCTAACACCGTGAAACCCTGTCTCTACTAAAAAATACAAAAAACTAGCCGGGCGTGGTGGCGGGTGCCTGTAGTCCCAGCCACTCGGGAGGCTGAGGCAGGCGAATGGCGTAAACCCAGGAGGCAGAGCTTGCAGTGAGCTGAGATCCAGCCACTGCACTCCAGCCTGGGCCACAGAGTGAGACTCCATCTCAAAAAAAAAAAAAAAAAAAAAAAAAAAAAAAAAAAGTAGAAATGTAGAAATGTCAGTCTGCAAATTTCCCAAACTTCTATGCTGTACTTCCTCTTGAATGCTTTGCCACTTGGAAATTTCTTCATCCAGATAGCCTAAATCATGACTCAAGTTCAAAGTTCCACAAATCTCTAGGGCAGGGGCAAAATGACGCCAGTCTCTTTGCATAGCAAGAGTGACCTTTACTCCAGTTCTCATCAAGTTTCTCATCTCCATCTGAGACCACCTTAGCCTGGACTTCATTGTCCATATATCACTATCAGCATTTTGGTCAAAGCTATTCAACAAGTCTCTAGGAAGTTACAAACTTTCCCACATCTTCCTGTCTTCTTCTGGCCCTCAAAACTGTTTCAACCTATGCCTGTTCCCCACTTCCAAAGTCACTTCCACATTTTTGGCTATCCTTTGTGAAAGGAAGGTATCTTGGCCCCCCAGCATCACCAAGCTAAAGTGAAAATTCAAGCTGGAAAGTGCTTAGGGCAGAACCTGCCTCCCATTCTATTCAAAGTTATCCCTCTGCTCACTGAGGTAAATGCATATCTGATTGTCTCCTTTGGAAAGGCTAATTGGAAACTCAAAATAATGCAACCATTTGTCTCCCACCTTTCTGTGACCTGGAAGCCCCCTGTGATGGTTAATACTGGGTGTCCAGTTGATTGGATTGAAGGATACAAAGTATTCATCCTGAATGTGTCTGTTGCCAAAAGAGATTAACATTTGAGTCAGTGGGCTGGGGAAGGCAGATCCACCCTTAATCTGGTGGGCACAATCTGATCAGCTGCCAGCCAATATAAAGCAGTCGGAAAAACATGAGCAGCAGAGATGGGCCTAGCCTTCCAGCCTACATCTTTCTCCTGTGCTGGATGCTTCCTGCCCTTGAACATGAACATCAGACTCCAAGTTCTTCAGTTTTGGGACTCGGACTGACTCTCCTTGCTCCTCAGCTTGCATACAGCCAATTGTGGGACTTGTGATCATGTAAGTTAATACTTAATAAACTCTTCTTTATATATATCCTATTAGTTCTGTCCCTCTAAGAGAACCCTAATACATCCCTTTTCCACTTTGAGTTTTCCTGCCTTTGCTTCAACTTGTCCTACCTTTCCAGACCAAATCAATGTACTTCTTACATATATCGATTGATATCTCATGTCTCCCTAAAATGTATAAAACCAAGCTGTGCCCTGACCACCTTGGGCACATGTCATCAGGCCTTCCTGAGTCTGTTTCATGGGTGCGCATCTTCAGCCTTGGCAAAATAAACTTTCTTTTTTTTATTTTTTATTTTTTGAGATGCAGTCTTGCTCTGTTGCCCAGACTGGAGTGCAGTGGTGTGATCTCCGCTCACTGAAATCTCCACCTCTCAGATTCATGCCATTCTCCTGCCTCAGCCCCCCGAGTAGCTGGGACTACAGGCACCCACCACCACGCCCAGCTAATTTTTTGTATTTTTAGTTGAGACGGGGTTTCACCATGTTATCCAGGATGGTCTCGATCTCCTGACCTTCTGATCCGCCCACCTCGGCCTTTCAAAGTGCTGGGATTACAAGCGTGAGCCACCATGCCCAGCCAGCAAAATAAACTTTCTAAATTAACTGAGATCTGTCTCAGATTTTCTGGGTCCATATTTAATAACCATAAAGGGATTCTGAGTGGATATGCTCCTCACCTTTGACAAGCTAGATTTGACAAGCTCCTATTGGTGCTTGGTACCAGCATGAGCTTACTTTATGGCTCAAACCAATGGGACAATTTGCTGAGATCTGAGAGCAAGGCACCCTCCACCACCACCCCCCTGCCCCCCACCCACGTCCCACCAAGAGAATTACCCAAATTTGGTCGAAATCTAAAGTTTATTTTATTTTGCTGTTGTACAACTTTTTTTTTTTTTTGGAGTTTTACTTGCTTCCAACAAGAAAGGCAAGTTTTCCTTTTCCTTGCTTCCATGATGATGGAAGATAGGTAACTCCGCTATGGAGTTTGAGCTCACTTCCAACAGGGAAGGTGAGTTTGTTGTTGTTGTTGTTGTTGTTTTGGTTGTTTTTCTGCTTCAAGGATGATAGAGAGTGGTCTACAGCCTGAGATCAGAGAGTGGTCTACAGCCTGAGATCCATCCCTAGATAAGCAAGCGAATTGGGGTTTATCTTGGCTAAAGTTAAGATTAACAACCACCTGGTCTTTATTTCTCCTTACCATTAGAGTGCTCAGGAATTATACAAGTTATGAGATTGTTTGTTTTGCTTTACTTTTTTGTTGTTGTTGATGTTTGCTTCTGTTTTTGTTGTTTCATACTTTTCTCCCATTGGGTTTGACCAACTCTATCCAACTCGATCAAATCCGAAGGAAAGTTCCAAATTATGGGGAACAACGCCTATAAAATGGCTAAATTCCCATACACAAAAAAATGGTGGTATAGTGAGGGGAGAAAAACGGTCAACAAAAGAAAAAAAAATTTTATTTTGACTACTTAAGGGATTTTATTTACATAACAAGGCCACCTTTTTGCTAGCCAGGCCAAACTGAAAGCAATGGCTGTCCCCTACTCTGCAGTTCAATAGCTAAGTTTCTGCCTTTTTTTCCCCCCCATTCATGACAGCTAAGGTTTTGTTCCTAAATCAAGTCCTTTCTGGTTTGATACTTGGTACTTCTTCTTTTTTTTGAGATGGAGTTTAGCTCTTGTTGTCCAGGCTGGAGTACAATAGTGTGATCTCGGCTCACCACAACCTCCGCCTCCCGGGTTCAAGCAATTCTCCTACCTCAGCCTCCCGAGTAGCTGGGATTACAGGCATGAGCCACCACACCTGGCTAATTTTGTATTTCTTAGTAGAGACAGGGTTTCTCCATGTTGGTCAAGCTGGTCTTGAACTCCTGACCTCAGGTGATCCGCCAGCCTTGGCCTCCCAAAGTGCTGGGATTACAGGCGTGAGCCACTGTGTCTGACCAATACTTGGTACTTCTGAAATAGCAGCAATTTGTCCTAGCTGAAATATAATAATAAAATTTTGAATTTTTATTGTTGTTGTTATTTTTGTTTTTGTTTTTTTTTAGATGGAGTCTCGCTCTGTCGCCCAGGCTGGAGTGCATTAGCATGATCTCAACTCACTGCAACCTCCGCCTCCTGGGTTCAAGCGATTCTCCTGTCTCAGCCTTCCGAGTAGCTGAGACTACAGGTGTGTGCCACTATGCCCGGCAAATTTTTTGTATTTTTAGTAGAGACGGGGTTTCACCCTGTTAGCCAGGATGGTCCTTGATCTCCTGATCTCGTGATCCGCCTGCCTCTGCCTCCCAAAGGGCTGGGATTACAGGCATGAGTCACAGTGGCCGGCCATCCGACTTTTTTTTTACTCAAATAGTTATTGCAACAGAGGCTACTCTTAGGTTTTTAAGAAAAAGTATAGTTTAGACACTTAGAAATGGTTTGTTTAAAAAAACGTTTTAAGTGCACTGTAAAAGCATCACGTGGTCTAGCCTTATAATAATTCTCCCTTTTTGGAGACCTAGGATTCAGTGTGGGCTCTTCCCAGAGCTCAGAGATCCAGTTAAAAAAGAATTGGTAGTCCCGATCTAAATAAAATTGATCTCCTTATATAATCCAATGATAAATTTCTATAATTTTATGTTAAATTGGCAATTAAATCTGTTTTAATTTCCCTCCAGCTCCCCAGAATTTCTCTTCAGACCTTATAATGTAAATTTTGCTATCTGACTTTCACTTGAATTGTTTCCTTTAATACGCAAATTTAAGACTATTTAGCTGACAACTGCCTAGGGTTGTGAAACAGGTTATCAGGCATCTGAAAGTCTAAGATAAAGAAAAAAAGCATTTTTATGAATCTGTAAGATGTACTTCTTCTATCAACATGCCTAATACATCTACGTATTTATATGTTGTGTACACAATGTTGCACTCCTGAACATATATAAAAGAGCTCTAATTAATTGTCTTACAAAATAAAAGCATTTACATCAAGTACTTTATTAGAAAAAGGAATGACTGGTCAAATGCTTTTTCAAGTTATCTGATAAGTAAAATCTTTAATAAATAAGCTAGCTTTAAAATTACTGGTAAAGTAATATTAGAAATGTCTTAAGAATTGCCAGCATACATTTTTATTTGCATTTATTAATCAAGAAATTTCATACTTAACCCTACCAAATACTATAAGGTGTCAAAATTTGGCACAGAGGTTACAAAACTATAAACCCAGCCCAAGACAGAATGACCTCTGCTCCTGTAATCATTAATAAATAAGACATTGATATTGGTTTAATGAAAATAGCTACATCTTGAATTATTTAGCAAAATTACCATAATTTCTAATCTTGTGGCAGTCTAGGTAGTCTAGTCCACAGGCAGTAAGGAGGTTTGCTTTGGGAAAGGACTGTTACAGTCTTTGTTTCAAAGTTAAACTATAAGTAAACTTGCATGGTAAAAGAATGTTTAATTTTGTGAAAAATGACCAAACTGTCTTCCAAAGTAGCTGTCGGGGACAACCTGCTCCCAGAAGAAAGCAGCAAACCCCCTCCCCTAAATGCCCTGCAGCTTATTTCTTCTGAGATGCTGGCTCTGCCCCAAGTTCCCAGAACTTAGGTACAGCTGTATCCACCCCCAGGCCAAACCACATCCTGGTACTCTAAGCCAGGTGGGGCAAGAAGTGACAAACAACTGCAGGATGTAGACTAACCTCAGAAAGCCCCTAGGCCCTCAAAGCCCTATTATAAGCCCCTCACCTTGAACACTCTGGGCTGCCTCCTCTGAGGGTTATGGAGCAAGCCGGCAGGTCAACAAACTTGCTTGCCTGACTTTGAGCCTACTGGTCCTTTCTCTCGGCCGACCTTACAGTAGCTGTACCACTTTGCATTTCCACCAGCAATGAGTGAGAGTGATTGCTCCGCATCCTCACCAGCATTTGGTGTGGTCAGTATTTTGGATTTTCACCATTCTAATAGGTGTGTAGTAGTAGCCTATTCTTGTCTAATTTACAGTTCCCCATGACATATGCTATTGAGCATATTATCATATACTTATTTGCCGTTGGTATATATTATTTGGTGAGATGTCTGTTCAGATCTTTTATTCATGTTTTAATTGGGTTATTCTTTTTCTTTTTGTTGAGTCTTAAGAATTCTTCATGTGTTTTGGATTAACAGTCCTTTATTGGAGATGTCTTTTGCAAATAGTTTCTACCAGTCTGTGGCTTATCTTCACATTCTCTTCACAGTGTCTTTCACAGAGCAAAAATATTAATGATAATAATTATGTCTAATTTATCAATTATTTCTTTCATGGATTATGCTTTTTGTGTTGTATCTAAAAAGTAATCATGATGCCCAAGGTTATCTAGATGTTTTGTCTTCTAGGAGTTTTATTGTTTTGTGTTTTTACATCTAAGTCCATGATCCCTTTGATTTGGCTTTTGTGAATGGTGTAAGATCTGTACCTGGATTTGTTTTTGTTTTTGCATGTAGGTGTTCCAGTGCTCATTGTTGAAAAGACTCTTTGAACTATTGTATTGCCTTTCTTTTTTTTGAAAGGTCGGTTGACTATATTTATCTGTGTCTATTTCTGGGATCCCTATTCTGTTCCATTTATCTATTTGTTATTTTATTTTATTTTATTTTTTGAGACGAGTCTCACTCTGTTGCCCAGGCTGGAGTGCAGTGGTGCAATCTTGGCTCACTGCAAGCTCCGCCTCCCGGGTTCATGCCATTCTCCTGCCTCAGCCTCCCGAGTAGCTGAGACTACAGGCACCCGCCACCATGCCCAGCTAATTTTTTGTATTTTTAGTAGAGATGGGGTTTCACCGTGTTAGCCAGGATGGTCTCCGTCTCCTGACCTCGTGATCCGCCTGCCTCGGCCTCCCAAAGTTATTTGTTTATTCTTAAACCAATACCACACTATCTTGATTACTGTTGATTTATAGTAATTCTTGAAGTTGGGTTGTATCCATCCTCTGACTTACTTCTTCAATATTATTTTGGCTCTTCTGAGTCTTTTGCCTTTCCACATAAACTTTAGAATTAGTTTGTTGGTATCTACAAAATAACTAGCCATGATTTTGACTGGAATTGCATTGGATCTACAGATCAATTTGGGAAGAATCGATATCTTGACAATATTGAGTTTTCCTGTCCATGAATATAAAATGCCTCTATATTTATTTAGTCCTTCGTCAATTTCTTTCATCAGAATTTTGTAGTTTTCCTCATGTAGAATTTGTACATATCTTGTTAGATTTTTACCTAATTTTTTAATAGGGGGTGCTAATGTAAATGATATTGCGTTTTTAATTTCATATTCCACTTGATCATTATAGGTATATAGGAAAGGAATTGACTTTTATAAATTTACTTTGTATCTGCAGTCTTGTTCTCATTGCTTCTTAATTCCAGGACATTGATTTGGCAATACTTACATAATTTTCTACATGGATAATTATGTCATCTGTAAAGACAGACCATTTTATTTCTTCCTCTTCAGTCTGTACAACTTTTATTTCCTTTTCTTGGCTAACTATGTTAGCTAGGATTTCCCATACAGCGTTGACTAGGAATGGTGTGAGCAGACATTCTTGTGTTAGTCCTGATTCCAGTGGAAAAGGATCTAGGTTCTCACCATTAATTCTTATGTTGGCTGTAAGGTTCTTGCTTATGTTCTTTATCAAGTGGAGGATGTGTCCCTCTGTTCCTAGAGTGCCAAGACTTTTTATCATGAGCTAGTGTTGGATTTTGTCAAATGCTTTTTCCGCATCTGGCGATATGATCATATGATTTTTCTTTAGCCTATTGGTGGATTATATTAATTGATTTTTGAACATTGAACTAGCCTTGCCTAGCTATAATAAATTACACTTTATCCTGGTATACAATTCTTTCAATACATTGTGGGTTTCAATTTGCTAATATTCTATTGAGGATTTTTGCATCTGTATTCACAAGATATATTGTTTTGCGTTTTTTTTTGTTTGTTTGTTTTTGTTTTTGTTTTTTCCGAGACGGAGTCTCGCTCTGTCGCCCAGGCTGGAGTGCAGTGGCGTGATCTCCGCTCACTGCAAGCTCCGCCCCCCGGGTTCACGCCATTCTCCTGCCTCAGCCTCCCGAGTAGCTGGGACTACAGGCGCCCGCCACCTCGCCCGGCTAGTTTTTTTGTATTTTTAGTAGAGACGGGGTTTCACCGTGTTCGCAAGGATGGTCTCGATCTCCTGACCTCGTGATCCGCCCGTCTCGGCCTCCCAAAGTGCTGGGATTACAGGCTTGAGCCACCGCGCCCGGCCATTTTTTGCATTTTTAATAGAGACGGAGCTTCAACGAGTTAGCGAGCATGGTCTCAATCTCCTGACCTCGTGATCCGCCTGCCTTGGCCTCCCAAAGTACTGGGATTACAGGCGTGAGCCACCACCTCCGGCCGTGTTTTTTCTTTCCTGTAATGTCGTTTGTGTGGTTTTGGCATTAGGGTAATTCTTGCCTCATAGGCTCAGTTGAGATGTATTCCTTTTGTTTCTATCATATAAAAGAGATGGCACAGAACTGGTACAACTTGTTTTTTAAATATTTGGTAGAACTTATCAAATGAAACCATTTGGGCCTAATGCTTTCTGTTTGGATGTTATTAATTATTGATTCAATTAATTAGATATAAACATATTCAAGTGGTCTGTTTCCTCGTGTGTTTTGGCAGAGTGTGCTTTCAAGAAATGTGTCAATTTCGCCTAGGTTATCAAATTTGTGGACATACAATTATTCATAGGATTCCTTTATTATCATTTTCATGCCCATGGGATCTGTAGTAATGTCCCTTATTTCATTTCTGATATTGACTATTTGTTTTTTCTCTTTGTTAGCCAGGCTAGAGGTTAATCAATTTCATTGACCTTTTCAAAAAATCAGCTTTAGGTTTTGTTGATATTCTTTTGATTTTGTTTTCAATTTCATTGATTTCTGTTCTTTTATTTTTTCTCTTCTGTTTACTTTGAACTTAATTTGTTCTTATTCTACATTCCCAAGGTGGAATCTTAGGTTATTTTAGATCTTTCTTCTTTTCTGGTTTGTACATTCATTGATATAAATTTCCTTCTATACAGAGATTCACGGATCCATCCGGGTGGTCCGGGCACCACTGGCGCCCCTCTGCGGCGATTCCCCCGTTCCATTTTCTGAAGCCACAGGTCAGAAGCCGCTGTAGAACGCTTCGCCAAACTCCAGGATCTTGAAGGGAACGTAACGCGCAGCTACCTGCCGCGCAGGCGCAAGCCTTTCTTTCCGCACAAAGACCGTGGGAGGAGGGGTCGGCGCAAGCGCTCGGTGTCTCTCTGAAAAGAACTTCATCATCCTGCCACCGGCTTACGGACCGCAGCGCAACGCATGCGCCTTGAAGACTTACGGAACTTATTTCATGCTCGGGGCGGCGGTGACGTGTGAACGAGAAGGAGGTGGTCAAGGAACGGAAGCCGGGAGGGAACTAGGGCGGAAGGGGACCAGGGCCGGGCTTGTGTTCGGTGCCTTGCCGGGGCTGGGGGGTTCCGATGTGGTCCCCGGAGCGGGAGGCCGAGGCCCCGGCCGGGGGAGACCCCGCGGGCCTACTGCCCCCCGAGTGGGAGGAGGACGAGGAGCGCATGTCCTTCCTGTTCTCCGCTTTCAAGAGGAGTCGCGAGGTGAACAGCACCGACTGGGACAGCAAGATGGGCTTCTGGGCGCCGTTGGTGCTGAGCCACAGCCGCCGCCAGGGGGTGGTGCGCCTGCGTCTGCGGGACTTGCAGGAGGCCTTTCAGCGCAAGGGGAGCGTCCCGCTGGGGCTGGCCACGGTGCTGCAGGACCTGCTGCGGTGAGGGGCGGGCCGGGGCCAGGGCCGCGAGGGCGGGCGGGGGCAGTTCTCCGAGGGCCGGGCCCCGGTCCTGTTCTCTGCACAGTGCACTGCGCCCAGCCCAGTGTCTGGCCCAGAGAAGGCATCCAGTGTGGGTTCAGAAGGCGAAGAAGGAAAATAAGGAGGCCGGGCTAGGGAGGTTTGGAGGGAGAGGAAGAGGGGGTCTGGGGGAAGATTGGGGGTCAGGGATAGTCCCATTAGATGAGTTCCAGAGAAGCCAGCCTAGCAGAGGTGACAGTGATTTGCCTGAACGGACCCCGTTGTGTAGTTATTTCGTAAGAGCCTCCAAATTTGAATGGCCCGTGGAGCAGAAGGTCTAAGAGATAGTATTCATTAACCTAGAGAAGGTCAGAGCTAAAAAGCGGGCATTCGTGGGGAAGAGGCCTGTAGGCATCTTGCCAACAACCCCTGGCACAGCTCATGCGTCTGGCTTGTCCTTGGCACAGGCTTTTTGGAGCAGAGAGGACGTGAAGGATAACGAGGGCTTTGCTGAGTATCTGAGTGCCCTTAAAAGGTCTGTAGGAGATACATGTGTGACAGGTGCAGTGTTTTGGCGGTATCTGAGGGGTAACATTGATTAACTAATAGATGTACAGTGCTTGGCAGCATGCAGATACTTTGTATGCACCATTTGACCCACTCAGCGGTCTTGTGGTGCGGTGATAGATTATCCTCAGCAGACAGAAGAGGAAACTGAGTTTCAGAGAGATCAAGTGACTTACTCAGAGTTACACAGGTTAAAGCTGATACCGGGACTGGATACCTTGTCTTTGGATAAGTCATTTGCAATTCAATGTACGTATCATTCTGAGACCAGCCTAGCGTGATACCCCTCTCAGTGAAGGAGGGAGAAAGTCAACTCTGATGGGTTTTTGTTTTTTTTTTAGTTTGCTGCTCTTTCTGATTAAGAGCTCTCCCTTCTCTACTTTTGTTCTCAGTACCTTCCCATTGGCTGACGATATTGCCTAGGATGGTCTCGAACTCCCGAACTCAAGCGATCCTCCCACCTCGGCCTCCCAAAGTGTTAGAATTACAGGCGTTGAGCCACTGCACCTGGCCAGCAAGGCTTTCGGAGAATGTGTACAGTGGAAACGGTTTTCGTTCATGCCTGAAGTAGGGAACAGGAGAAACAGTAGTTGAAGAAGTCAGTGAAGGATGAGACCAGAATGGGCTTCCTTACTGTAGAAGGGTGACGATCTTTCACTTCCAATCCAGACACTTTAATACATCGATGGTATTAAAGTTTCTTCTCCTGTCTGCTGGCGCTCCACTGAAGAAGCTTCCTGTTGCTTGCCTGGGTCCTGAAGAATTTCTGAGGGTGATACTTCTCCACGGAGGCGACGTGGCATAGTATTAGTATTAAAAGTAGTATCAAAAACTACAATTACTTTTGCACCAACCTAATAGTTAACAGCTTAGCTTGAGGGCCAGCTGGCCTAGGCCTGAATCCTGGCTCTGCCATTTGCTAAATTATGTGGCCCTGCACAAATTTTATGCTGTCTTTAACTCTCAGTCTGACAAATTCTAAAATGGTGATGATAATTGTACCTAGGTTTATTGTGAGGATTTGAAGAGATATTCCTTATGTAGTCTTCAGCATAGTGACTGGCCAGCGGCAAGCATCTAATCAATTGAGCTGCTGTTACTGTTACCATACCACGAAATACTTACATATACTTACATATACATCGTAATACTTACATATACATCATATCCCCACCCTTGCCTTGGAAGAGCAGGAACTCTTTCTCTGTACATCTTTGTTTTCTTCCTTGTGTCTTGCACTCGACAGTGATTTATTTTCATTTGATTGTTTTGAGCACCAATTGTAAAAGGAAATCTCAGCGAGGGCTCAGAAGCTGCCTGTGTTTCTGTTGTCTTAGTGAGGCACTTGCCTTTTGGTTCCAGCCCTGTCATGGTGTAGATTGGACCTCTCTGCTTACCTTCTGAGTCCCTCAGTTTTCTCATTCGTTAAAATGCTCATAACACCGCCTCCTATGCAGAGGTGTTGTGAGGCTTAGAGCTGGAGTATAAACAATGCCGCATGTAGTTGGCACAGCATAGGTGCTTAGTAAATGGTAGTGATGATGATGATAAAATTCCTCTTTGGAGGTAAAGGGGGAGCTGGGGACTGGAATGGGATATTACATTAAGTGCTACTGCACGCCCTTCTTTCTCTTGCCTGCAGTCGAGGGGAGCTGCAGCGGGAGTCAGACTTCATGGCCAGTGTAGACAGCAGCTGGATCTCCTGGGGAGTCGGGGTCTTCCTGCTGAAGCCTCTCAAGTGGACTCTTTCTAACATGCTGGGAGATAATAAGGTTCCAGCCGAGGAGGTCCTTGTCGCTGTGGAGCTGTTGAAGGTGGGTACTCAGAAGGGGGTGTCTGGGTGTCACCTTGTGTAATCATAGTATCCTCCACGTCCCTTGTGTGCGTTCTCTTTTACATGGTGACTGAGTTGATAACTGAGTTTATCTGCCCTCCCTTGTACTTGTGCTTTGTATATATTCGTTAGTGGGGCTTGTACATTTCAAGGGTTAGCCTTTGTCTGGGAATTTTCAGCAACTAACAGTGGATTATTTTCTAGTATCTGTAGGGATTAATGTTAAGCAGCAGTTTAGGAGATGCTTTGCCTTCTGTAGTTTGCTGACAGGAGTTTCTCAGGATTCCTGAGGACCTTGTGGCTTTCAGTATTGCCACCTCTGAACTGGCCCACTCAGCTCCGCTTTCCTACTTTGTGACCGTGCCCTTTCCCCTTCCAGCTTTCTGATGGCCTGCCTTCTGCTGCACATGCTCTTCTCCCTTGAAGAGGCCACTGGGGCCATGGTCCCGTCCTAGCCTCCTGGTCAGTCAGCCTCCTCCCGGCCTGCCTTCCCCACAGCCTTAATCGCATGGCTCATTGCTCCACTCCCTTCCTCAGCAACACCCTCAGCTCCTTTGCATCTCCTTTGGTCCACACCAGGAGACTCCCAGCAAATCCATAGCCCTAGATCAGCCACACGGGGTCTAACACCCCTGCTGGAGAAAATCACCTGTCATCAGACTGAGGTCCCCTTCATGGTCCCCAGCTGTGGGAGGCCCTCAGAGCCACACCACAGCCTCATTTTTCTTTCTCTCTGTCCCCTCACACGCTCATTCCATCCTGTGTCGTCTTTCCTCTCTGCAGGCACTACACTGAGAAGGTAGACTCAGGGTTCCTGAGTCGGCCTTCAGTTTTCTGTCCTCCTACCCCAAGCCTGACCTCCTCAGAGCCCACCTCCTTCTGTGCTCAGAGTATAGTGTCCTTCCTCTGCCCCTCATCTACTGTGTGTCTTCCCTGCCCCTCTTGTCCCTTTGTCCCATTGGCTGGCCTCTTGCCCGGTATGTTCCATCTCCCTCTCAGCCTATAAACCCAAACCCACTCATGCTTTTCCAAACACGGATTGTCTCTTTTGTGGTACCTGGGCCCTACCTAGTGAGTGCTGTTTCCTTCTCAACCGACCTTTGCGTCACCATTTCCACACCTCCCATTCACTCTCACCCGGTGCAGACCTGCTTCAACCACCCCCTCCACCCGGATGCTGTGGATGAGTCTCTGTGTGTGTGTGTGTGTGTGTGTGTCTGTGTGTGTATGTGTCTACAAAGTTGACTGAGCACCTGGTGGCCAAAGTACATTGCAGAGAGTAATTTTGAAATTCACAGACCAAGCCTGACCTCAGGGCCCTTGCATAGCCCTAGAGGCTTCACACAGCTGGAGCCAGCCCAAAATCCCCACCCCTCACCCCAAGAGAAGCAGCCATTTCTCCTCACCGTGAGAGACTCCAGCGCACTCTGCCTCAGATTGGGGAAGAGGTCTCCAAAATCTGCCAGTCTCTCCCTGTCCCCCAGGATTGTTGACTAAGCAGCCCACATTTTCTTCAGGGGCAGCCCGTTTGCTCCATCTACACGCCCTCCCCGCACCCATGCGGTTATTCCCCTGCCCGGTGCCCTGGTCTCCAGGGCTCAGTCGAGGTCCCCGCAAAGACTGCAGGGTGATTTGAGTCTGCCTGTCATCTCACATTGTCCTCCAGCCTGGGGCGGAGGAGAGACAGACCCATGGACCCCCACAGGTGAGGTTTGCACCGGCAACCAAAGCAAGCCTGCTCTTGAGGTAAATTGGTTTTCCCAAGTCCAGACAGAGAAACAGCCAGTAACTTTTTACTTTTGGATGGTACTGAAAAATACAAAAAAGCAAACATTGTCCATTATTTTGTTATTTAAAAAGAATATACAAAGAAATGAAAGTTTTCTTTCTGTTCATCCAACTTTTCTCTCTTTGGGCACTCTCTTCCCATTTGTGTGAGTGTGTGAGTGCGTATGTTTACAGACTTATGTTTCCTTAATGGCCTTGTCAACTCTAGTTCTTCCTGAAAATCTTATTCACTTGTTTCTTGTCTGTCTTTCCTACTAGAAGGGAACAGTGCCATGGGCCCTGGGATCCTAGGAGCAGTGCCTGGTGCCTGGTACCTGGTAGACGGTCAACAAGTCCCTGTTGAGTGAATGAATATATACACACAGACACATGTGTACACATCACTCCATTTTTTTCTAGAAATGGAATTGGTGTGCAATCTGCTTTGTTTTCTTCCACTGCATTATATCAGGTGCCTCTTTCCAGGCCCTACACAGTATGGATTTACTTGATTCTTTTTGATGCCTGCATGATAATCTATTGCTGTGCCACAATTTATGCAACAGGTGCTCTGCAGATGGACATTTAAGTCATTCCGATTTCTCTCTCCATTTTTCCGTTACAAAAAAATGCTACTTGGGCAGAGATCTATGTACTTCTCCCTTTATTTTTATGGAATTGATTTTCAGAAATGCATATGTGCTTTTTAAATTTTAACAAAAATTGCCAAACTACTTTTCAAAAGTTTGTAATAAGTTGCACTTTCATGAAGATTCTGTAGTCCAGTCTCCCCACATCCTTGTCAGCACTGGATGACATCAGTCTTTTCAATCTTGCCAACTTATTGGGAAAAAAAATGATACGTCCTGTTTGTGAATTTTTTTCACCTATGTACTAGCCATTTACATATCCCCTTCTGTGAGTTGTCTGTTTATATCCTTTGCCTGTTTCATATTGTGTTATCTTTTTTTTTTTTTTTTGAGATGGAGTCTGTCTCCCAGGCTGGAGTGCAGTGGCGTGATCTCTACTCACTGCAAGCTCCACCTCCCGGGTTCACGCCATTCTCCTGCCTCAGCCTCCTGAGCAGCTGGGACTACAGGCGCCCGCCACCACGCCCGGCTAATTTTTTCTATTTTTAGTAGGGACGGGGTTTCACCGTGTTAGCCAGGATGGTCTCGATCTCGTGACCTCGTGAGCCACCCCCACCTTGGCCTCCCAAATGCTGGGATTACAGGTGTGAGCCACCGCGCCTGGCCGTATTGTGTTATCTTTTATGTTAATCTGTATTCTTTATGTATTAGAGATAGGTACGTATAATGTATTTAGTATTAAAGATGTAAATATTGTTTCCCAGTCTGTTGCTTGCTTAATTTTTATTTATGATGTCTTTTACCATATAGAAGGTTTCACATTTCTGTAGTCAGATCTCTCAAACTTTTCCGTATGGCTACTGAATTTCAGGTCTTGTTTAGGAAGGCATCTTCTGACTCAAGCTTAAGTGGATATTCTTTTATTACTTTGCACTTTTTTTTCCATTTACATTTCCTTACTTCAATACTTATTTTTGTGTATGTGGTGGGGAAAAGCTGTATTTTCTTCCAGATGGATGGCCAGTTGTCTCGGTATTTTTTCTTGATGTTGTATAACATTAATTTATTTGTGTGTGGTTACTGTGCAGTTACTGCAGTAGTTGCATATCTGGTAGGGCAGTTGAATCAATGAAACTCAATGTCTGTGTCTTACTAGGCTCTTTTCCACCCTTTGACACCGTTGACGAGTCGCTTCTTAAAATGTCTAATTTCTTTGAATTTGTTTACATGATGCAGCAAGTTCTCCTTGGTTCCCCCAAAGCAGTCCTGCTGGCTCTCTTTTGTGGTTCCTTCACTTCCTAAACAGTGATCTTCCTTCAGCTTATTACTTTCCTCCCTGAGTGTCCTTGGGATATTTGCCGTGGATATGCTGAGGACTTTCAACCATTGTATCACTATCCTGCCGTCTCCTTTGAGTTTCAGATTTGTATATCCACTTATAGGTTGTATATATATTCTTGGATATCTCTCAGACATCTTTTTTATTTATTTATTTGTTTGTTTGTCTATTTTCAGATGGAGTCTCGCTCTGTTGCCCAGGCTGGAGTGCAGTGGTGCAATCTTGGCTCACTGCAAGCTCCGCCTCCTGGGTTCAAGTGATTCTCCTGCCTCAGCCTCCCAAGTAGCTGGGATTACAGCGCTGCCACCACACCCAGCTAATTTTTTGTATTTTTTTTAGTGGAGACGGGGTTGCACCATGTTGGCCTGGCTGGTCTCAAACACTTGACCTCAGGTGATCCACCCACCTCAGCCTCCCGAAGTGCTGATACTATAGGCGTGAATCACCGTGCCCGGCCTCTCTCAGACATCTTAAAACATCATATCCAAGATGGGATATTTTGTCTTTCCTTTAAACTAGGCTTTTCCTCCTGTATTTTTTGCTATTAATAGCATCACATCCATCAGTCACTCAATCCACGGTGACTTTCCTCTCAACTTTCTCCTCCAACCCTATATCCAGTTACCAGTGTTATCTTCTGAATTTTGTTTGGCTCCACCACTCCTCTTTCTGTGTTTATTATTCAAATAGTCTGTTGTTCAGCCCCACATAATCTCTTGTGTAAATGGTCTCCTTGCCTCTAATCTTAACTCTATAATCCATCCTCTCCCAACTGGCAGTTAGCTTTCTGTTAATCTAGCCATGTCAGTTTCCTTCAGTGACCACCCACCATCTACAGAATAAAGGATCATCATAAACTATTATACTTTCTATAATGTAGGAGTGCTTCTCCTCTCTCTCCTTTCCACTCTACATTTGTACACGTGCCGCATTGACCCACCCTTCTGTACTCATGTTCCTCTCTCTCTTCCTGAGATAACCCCTTTCACCTCTTCACCTAGCTCACTCTTCAGAATTCTGCTCAACATTTTTTTTTGTTTTTTTTTCAAGAAATCCTGAATCCCCAGGCAGTCCTTTCCTATATTTTCATAGCATCCCATGCACACCTCAGTAAGTCTTTCTTGTTTCTGGTAGTAATTTCCATGTGTGAGCGAAATGGTGACATTATTTCTTGGAACTTACATTTCTTAGTCTTGTCACTAATCTTATCCCATCTGTTTATCGTGTACTTTTCTTTGTTTTTTATTTTGTTTTGTTTTGAAACAGTGTTTTGCTCTTGTTGCCCAGGCTGGAGTGTAGTGGTGCAATCTCAGCTCACTGCAACCTCCGCCTCCCAGGTTCAGGTGATTCTCCTGCCTCAACCTCCCAAGTAGCTGGGATTATAGGTGCCCGCCATCACACCCGGCTAATGTTTTTTGTATTTTTAGTAAAGACGGGGTTTTGCCATGTTGGCCAGGCTGGTCTCGAACTCCTGACCTCAGGTGATCTGCCTGCCTCAGCCTCCCAAAGTGCTGGGATTACCAGCATGAGCCACCATGCCTGGCCCTTTTCCCTTAAGACTCTTTACAGACTCAGTAATGTTTGTGTTTCCAGTATAGCCAATTGGCAGGAAAATGGAGAGACTACCATTGGAAGGGAATTGGATCTCATTTCATCCACCCTCTTCAGAGAGTGATACTGAGGACTAGTGAGGCTGTGACTGGCCCAGGGTCACCTAGGCTGGACTGGAAATCAGGCCTCAGGTCTCATTCACAGATGTTCTACCTCACCTCACCTCCTCAGTCTTCCCTTGCGAAACCACAGACAAGGGAGAGGCAGGAGTGTAAAATCCCCAGTGGGCGTTCAGTGCACTGGCTCCCAGCATCCCATGTGCCTCATTTCAGATGGAGTCACCAAACTTTCTTCCAAGGCTTAAAAACACAGATCCTTCCTCCTTTTTAAAAAGCCGCTACTTGGGGAGGATGGGCTTGGGATTCCTGGGTGGTTGCCTTGTGTGGTCATGGTTTTGAAGCTCGGGGTCAGGGTCCCTGGGTCCCGTGGCAGTGGCCAGGGCCTGTCAGCCCATGTTGCCTTTCCCGCAGGAAAAGGCTGAGGAGGTGTATCGTCTGTATCAGAACTCGCCCCTCTCCTCGCACCCCGTGGTGGCCCTGTCAGAGCTCAGCACCCTCTGTGCTAACTCCTGCCCAGATGAGAGGACCTTCTACTTGGTGTTGCTGCAGCTGCAGAAGGAGAAGAGGGTCACAGTCCTCGAGCAGAACGGGGAGAAGGTACGGAGGCTCACCTGTTCATTCACTGACTCAGCGGTGATTGATTCAGTCCATACAGTAGCGACCCCTTATCTGAGATTTTGCTTTCCAGAGTTGCAGTTACCTGCAGTCAACCACGGTCCAAAAATAATAAGTGGAAAATTCCAAACATTAACAGTTCCATAGACTTCAGTTGTGCACTGTTCTGAGTAGTGTGATGGGACCTCGTAGTATCCCGCCTGAATGCTCATCCCCCCTTTGTCCAGCATCTCCCTGCCTGAGTCACTTAGGAGTCGTCTCAGTGATCAGATTGACTGTCATGGCACTGCAGTGGTTGTGTTCAAGCCACCCTTATTGTACTTTTTTTTTTTTTTTTTTTGAGATAGAGTCTTGCTGTCGCCCAGCAATTGCACAATCTCAGCTCACTGCAGCCTCCACCTCCCAGGTTCAAGCGGTTCTTCTGCCTCAGCCTCCTGAGTAGTTGGGATTACAGGCATGCGCCACATCGCCTGGCTAATTTTTGTATTTTTAGTAGAGAAGGGGTTTCACCATTTGGCCAGGCTGTCTTGAACTCCTGACCTCAAGTGATCCTCCTGCTTTGGCCTCCCAAAGTGCTAGCATTACAGGTGTAAACTACCATGTCTGGCCTATTGTACTTAATAATGGACCCAAAGCACAAGAGCGGTGGTGCTGGCAGTCCAGATTTACCAAAGAGAAGCTGTCAGGTGCTTCCTTTAAGTGAAGAGGTGAAAGTTCTGGACTAAATAAGGAAGACAAAATATCATTTGATGAGGTTGCTAGGATCTACAGTAAGAATGAATCTTCTATAGGAAAAATTGTGAAGAAGGAAAAATGTTTGCATAGCTGTATGTATAGGATTCAGTATTCTCCGAGGGTTCAGGCATCCATGGGGGGTTCCATTCACTGGAATGTATCCCCCACGGATAAGGGGGGCCTGCTGTTCTCATATGCCCACCAGCACTCCTGCTTGGGAAGTTCTCAGCCTTTGTGGTAGCAGCAGTAGTAATTTCTCCCTGTCCCTCAGATTGTGAAGTTTGCCCGAGGGCCACATGCCAAGGTCTCTCCAGTCAATGACGTAGACGTTGGGGTGTACCAGCTGATGCAGAGTGAACAACTTCTCTCACGCAAAGTGGAGTCCTTATCCCAGGAAGCAGAGAGGTAACTTTTAACCCCGAACTGAGCCCCCTCCCCACTGTGGCTGGCCCCCAGAGCCAGCAAAATGTTACTGTATGTGGGCTTTTAAAAAGATAGGTGTTTTTTTTTTTTAAGCTAATTACAGAAGTATTCACTACTCAATGCAGAAATCATGGAAAGCACAGAATATCACAAAAGAGAAAAAAAATGAGGCCTTTTCTTTCTTTTTTTCTTTTTTTTGCTCTGTCCCTCAGGCTGGTGTGCAGTGGCATGATCTCGGCTCACTGCCAGCTCCACCTCCCGGGTTCACACCATTGTCCTGTCCCAGCCTCCTGAGTAGCTGGGACTACAGGTACCTGCCATCACGCCTGGCTAATTTTTTTATATTTTTAGTAGAGACGGGGTTTCACTGTGTTACCCAGGATGGTCTCAATCTCCTGACCTCGTGAGCTGCCCATCTTGGCCTCCCAAAGTGCTGGGATTACAGGTGTGAGCCACTGCGCCTGGCCTTTTTTTTTTTTTTTTCTAAATTGAGACAGGGTCTTGCACTATCCCCCAGGCTGGAGAGCAGTGACACGATCTTAGCTCACTGCAGTCTCAAACTCCTGGACTCAAACAATCTTCCCGCCTTAGCCTCCTCAGTAGCTGGGACCACGAGTGCGCACCACCATGCCTGGCTAGTTTTTTAATTTTTTGTTGAAATGGGGTCTCACCGTGTTGCCCAGGCTGGTCTCAAACTCCTCGGCGCAAGCGAGCCTCCCACCTCCCACCTCAGCCTCCCAAAGTGCTGGCATTACTGGGGTGAACTGCTGTGCCCAGCTGAAAACACGAGTCTTAATTCTTCCCCCGCAGACCATGACTGTGAGTGTAATGTTTATGCTCTTCCTTATCAGTGTCCATTCAACTAATATTTATTGAGCTAGGCTTTGTCTTAGGGACTGGGGATATAGGCGTGGACAAGACAGGTTCCTGCCTTTGCAGAGGTCTTTCTGAGGGGGCCCTTGACCTGCCCTTCCCCCACCCTTCCCCGTGGATGACTGTACAAGGAATCCCTGATAAAGACACACACTCCGGCAGGCGGACACAGACATTGAAGTCTGTCTTCCAGTTGGGAAAGCCTCGCCTTGTTGGGAGGCAGAGGGATGTGTCCGAGGTCATTGTTGGTGTTAACAGTTCATTCCCCGTCTCCCCAAATTGGGAAGACATCTACGAGGTGCCCTGTTTGCATATTCTGTCGCGGTGGGTTGAAAAAGCTTGTCCTCAGTCAGCCTGCTTGAGCTGCCTGTTGACTTGCCACAAGAGATTTTGACCGTCAGCATCTTTTTTCTTGCCACTGGGCAGAGTGGGTTTAGTCTTAACAGATTTAAAACCACCTTGACTGAGTGCTGCTCTCAGGGACCCTTTGGGACCCTGCTCCTCCCGTCCTGTGACACAGTCATCTTATCTGTCCCTCTGTTTCTAGGTGTAAAGAAGAAGCCCGCCGGGCGTGCCGAGCAGGAAAGAAGCAGCTGGTGAGTTCTTGTCTCCTCCAGCCCCATAGCAGTGCCCCAGGCAGGCCTGCAGCGATGCCCAGCAGTTCGGAGAGCAGCCCGCTGGGGTTTTGAGGGGGACAGAGTCTGCAGGGGGCCCAGGCACCACAGCTTATTTTACAGACCGGAGGGAAGAAGGCTGGGACGGCCTTAGCGTCTGGGAAGGGCTGTCTTCCTCTTGCCCTTTGGCTTGCCCAGTTCAGCACTGACCTAAGTCTCCATGCCCCCCAGGCACTGAGGTCTCTCAAGGCCAAGCAACGGACAGAGAAGCGCATCGAGGCCTTGCATGCCAAGCTGGACACTGTGCAAGGCATCCTGGACCGGATCTATGCCTCCCAGACAGATCAAATGGTAGCCACTCCCCTCTGCTCCAGCACTCAGCTGGTCTCTCCATGGGTGTTGGTCACTTGTAGCTTCGGGTTTGCTGTTTGGAGGATCCCTGGGTTCTTTCGGGATGTAGCTGGGGCTGCCTTTGTCTTTCTAGTCAGGAGGTTTGGCCTCAGTGGGTATAGGGTAAATTGAGATTGGGTGCCCAAAAAACCCCAAAGCTGCCTTTTAGAGTTGAAACAATATTGTATGTATTTTGCCAAATGTCTGTCATATGCACTGATAGCTTTGCCTTGTCTTTAGGTTTTTAATGCCTACCAGGCTGGGGTGGGAGCACTCAAACTCTCCATGAAGGATGTCACAGTGGAGAAGGCAGAGAGCCTTGTGGATCAGATCCAAGAGGTACAGAAAGGGGCCAGGGAGGGACACACAGAGAAGTAAGTGACAGAGGACAGATTTGACTTCATTGCACATCCTCTTTAATGAAACTTGACTTGTGACCTTGTGAACTTGAGGAAACTTTCCGTGATTCCCATTTGGGGCAGGATTGCTTTGTCACCCTAGATATTTTCCAACGAAGCCTGAGATGCTCAGAGCCACCATGCCCAGCTCAGGGCTTTGCACTTGTCTCTTACAGCTCTGTGACACCCAGGATGAAGTTTCTCAGACTCTGGCTGGTGGGGTAACCAATGGCTTAGGTGAGTGGACAAGGTGGTTATTTTTATTTTTATTTATTTATTTATTTATTTTTAGATGGAGTCTCACTCTGTCACCTAGGCTGGAGTGCAGTGACACATTCTCGGCTCACTGCAACTTCTGCCTCCTGAGTTCAAGCGATTTTCCTGCCTCAGCCTCCTGAGTAGCTGGGATTATAGGCGCACACCACCATGCTGGGCTAATTTTTGTATTTTTAGTTGAGATGGGGTTTCACCATGTTGGTCAGGCTGGTCTCGAACTCCTGACCTCGTGATCCGCCTGCCTCAGCCTCCCAAAGTGCTGGGATTACAGGCGTGAGCCACCATGCCCGGCCCAAGGTGATTGTTTCTTCTTTTCATCCTGGAAGACTTTGTTTCCCTGTGCTGTGATGAGTTTGACGGTAGATTTGCTTTTCCGGGTGTAGGCAGGCCTCTCCTAGCCTGCCCTCCCTGGGGCCCATCTGCGGGAGCAATTAGGGAATTGCCATTTCCTCCTTGACAGCCGTGCTCATGACCCATCTGTGCTCCGGCATTCCTCAAGCACAAGGCTTCTGACTGGAGGATCCTCCTGCAAGGGCAAGGGGAATCAGGGTCAGGTCCATGGGGTTAACAGAATGCACCTCCTTGGTGACTTAGCTCTGAGTGTGGAAGAAGTGTCTCTGCTTGAAGCTACCATCAGTTTCCTGACTTCCGGGATTTTTTTTTTTTAATTTGCAAGGAGGCCTGGCATCTTTTGTAAAGCTAAGCGGGGTTTTGGTAACCTCAGTCCTGTACTCATTAATGTATTTCTCCCTGGAGTTTATGCATCTTTATGTTGTCTTTTATTTCCAGATTTTGACAGTGAAGAACTGGAGAAGGAATTGGACATCCTCCTTCAGGATACCACCAAAGAACCTTTGGATCTGCCTGACAACCCCCGCAGTAGGCATTTTACCAACAGTGTGCCTAACCCTAGGATCTCAGATGCTGAACTTGAAGCCGAACTTGAGAAACTGTCCTTATCAGAGGGAGGTATGGAGCTGTTTTCCAAGGCCTCAGGTGGGCATGTGGCCATCTGGCTGCCAGAGTTGATGGGCCCAAGCCCAGTTACTCAATTTGCCAGAGTACCAGAGCCCTATAGGGAGTTGAGGGTTTGTTTATATTAAGACTCAGTCTCATAAACACTGGAATGCCTTCATCTTCAAGATTTTCCTGTTATAGTGTTCAGTCATTTCTTTGCCTTGCAGGTTTGGTCCCAAGCAGTAAATCTCCGAAAAGGCAATTGGAACCGACTCTAAAGCCATTGTAGGACCCTCAAGTGAAGGACCCTCATGTAAAAGAGAGACCAGGCTTGCTGGGTGTGTACATAGTTATTTAAACAAGAAACTCTCAGAATGTGTTTGGAAGAGGAGGAAGGAGAACCACTGATTTATCTGGATGCTACTACTTACTACAGGACAGATAGAATTTCTGGAAGCGATGCTCCAAAGGCTTGCTCCCAACTATATTATGGACCTGCCTTCTCATCTTTATAGTGCCACAATTTATACAGTCCTGTGTCTGACCTGTCATTTCATAGCCTGCAGTTCTTGCCATTGGCACACTTAGTTTGTCTTCACCCACCAGCTTCATTCCAGCCTATGAAGGGGAAAGATTTGCAGCTTTGCCAAATCTGAATCAGTTCCCACTTCCCCCTGCGGTTTTTTTAGAGGGGTTTATCCTGTCGCTAATGTCAGTTAAATAACTTACTCTGCCCCACTTGATTTCACTGGTAAGAGAAGAATGAGAATGAAACACTTCAAGGTTTTATTTGAGGGGACTTAGCTGCCATTTTATGGAGAAACGTGTAGTGTAAAAGGTTTTTCTCTAGGGTCATTTGTCAGAATTCTCCAGGTGTTCAGAGAAAGAGGTCGCCCCAAGTGGCCCAGAGTCATGACAGTCCGGAGGGGCTGGTGTGGCCAGTGGGCGCTGCCTCTTCATCCGATGCAGCAGGAGGTCCGCTGGTGGGGGAAAGGCTTCTTCCGAGGCCTCTGCACTTGCCTGGGAAGAGGCCCAGTGACTACAGGACCCCGAGATGTCCAGACCCCTTATGCTTTTCTAAAGAGGCGAAATTGTTGCCTTGGCCCCATCATGGGATAACTTAAAAATACATACCTATCTTCCAGAACAAGCCACACAACAACACACCTCCCCTCCTTGAGCCTGGCACACAGCACTGGGCTCTCTGAATTTGGAAAGCGTTTCACTTTGTGGCCTACTGCTCAGGGCAGGGGAGCTGAGCCAGGATGTGCAATAGAAGCAGGGGCTGTGCCCTCTGCCACATCTGCCAGGAGCTACCTGGGCCACCCGTGTACCTGTCCTGCTTCCTGCAGTCCCCGCTCCCTGCCTCCTTTGAGGGACTGGGCAGGGCGGGGTAGGGGGATAGACGGGAAAGGGTCTGAATGCTCTGGCAACGGTGAGAAGAAACAATAGCCACGCTGCCACTCTGCTGCCCAGCCACCAGGATTTCTGCCTGGAGCCCTTTGCCCTGTCCCTGCTGCCTGAGGTGGCGTAGAGCAGAGGAGAAGAATTTGCTCCAGGCCAGGAGCACAAATCATTGTTCAATGAATTTCTCTCCAACTCGACCTTGGTAAACGGAAATGTTGGGGGTGAAGAGAAACAATCACTATTTTTTTTCTTTTTTATCTGGTAAATAATTAAAAGAAAAACCGGAACACTTGTCCCGTCTCTTCTTTAGGTTGTATCAATGTCTTGTTCCTTCGTGCCTCCCCACGCTTCCAGCTTCTGCACACTTTGGTTCTTTCTCTGAAGTCCACAGGAGAATGTGGAGTGCCTGGTCATGTGAGCTTTGAGCTGTAGCAGCTGCTGCTCCATCCAAGTGGCCGCGCACAGTGAGCTCTCCTGGGGAGAACTCACTCTTTGGCCTCCCTGGTTTTAGCAGTGTGCCATTGCTACAGTTTTCCGTTGCCTAGGCTCTATAAGTGGCCTAATTTCTTCTGCCCATGTGATTGTATCATATTTTAGTCTGGCACTGGTATTTCTCAGCCTCTCCTCCAGGGATGGTGTTTGCCACGCCCTGTGAGGGAGATGGGCTTTGAGGCTGAGGGCAGCATTAGGAACAGGCTAAACAATTGGCTGCAGCACTCGGTCTGCAGCTCCAGGTAAGTCACAGGTGAACTGGCCAGGAAAAGGTGGTGAGAACAGCAGCTCAGAAAGCCCTGGGAGAATCTAAAGGACCTGGTGAGAAGGGCGAGAGGGACTGGAGTTCACAGGCCCTGCCGAAGAGAGGGCAGAACCGCTGTTCCATTCCTTCTGCTGGAAGGAAGTGGCCTCGACCTGGTGAGCCTTGTTAGTCTGGTTTAAGGTTGCTTTTTCTTTCACTATCCTGAGCCACTGAAGAATCCTTGTTAAATGATCCAGACTACTTATTTGCTGTGCTACAGGAAATTAAAAGGAGCTATTGAGCCTGCTGGGAGCAGAGAACAAGAAGGGGTAATCTACAGGACTCGGGTGGCGGCAGCTGCAGCTGCCAGCATGCGATTCCCACAGCTGGGCAATTAGGGCTGAGTGGCCTCAGGAGTCAGCACCGTGGAGGGAGTCACTCCTCTTGAGAGTTTTCTTTTTTTTTTTTGAGACAGGATCTTGCTCTGTCACCCAGGCTGGAGTGCAGTGGGAGATCGTGGCTCACTGTAGCCTCGACCTGGGATCAAGCAATCCTCCCACCTCAGCCTCCCGAGGAGCTGGGCCTACAGGTATGCCACCACACCTGGCTCATTTTCTTTATTTTGGTAGAGATGAGGTTTCAAACTCCTGGCCTCAAGAGACCCTCCCACCTTAGCCTCTCAAAGTGCTGGGATTACAGGTGTGAGCCACTGCACCTGGCCAACTTCATTCTCTTGAATCTTTGCTGCCTCATGACAGGAGTCAGAGCCTGACAAAGTGAAGAGATGATGCCGTGACTAGGAGGGTGGCTGGAGAGTCCCCCATCACTGCTAGTATGGGAACGATGATGGTTTGCAGAGAGGAGGTGTGGATAGAAGGGTAAGTGGGTATTTGGAGGTGAGGGGAAGGGTGTTACTTGGGAATCTCTTGGGCCTGCCTAAAAGGGTTGTGTAACCAGAGTTCTGGGACCGGGGTGGGCTCTGCAGTCAGACATTGTTGTGAGAGAGATGAAAGGGTTACACTGCAGTTCTCACTGCCTGCCTGAAGTAGCCCAAGGCTGAGCAGACCTCCGGGAGGTGGTCATGAGGATCTGGCTCAATCTACCGAAAATATAATCTAGGCCATCAGAAAAGAGGAGGGAAGAGCTGGAGCTGTGAAGAAAGATGAGATCACTGAGAGCTGCTGACTCCCAAAGAATCAGAAGGAGGCCCTGCTCTGAGGCTTGTGGGTGAGCCTGGTGACCCTCCTTTCTTCTGAAGTGTCATGCCTTCTCATTTTTACGTAGTTGTGGCTACTCTTTGGGGAAAGTGTGGCTTCTTTTCTCTTTCTGCACAGAAGCAATGCGAGGTTATAGACTCTGGAATATAACCAGAATATGGACTCTGGAATATGGCCAGAAGGAGCCACGAGAAGGGTAGGGGAAATGTCTGTTTTACAGAAGAGGACCCTGAATCTTAGGCAGCTTGCCGAGGCCACAGAGCTCACAGGGGAATTTAGTTTATTGCCTTCCAGCTTGGAATTCTTTGTTACACAAGTGTTGAGGCTCAGAAAATAATGCCCCAAATGTGGCATTTGACGAGCTGAACTAAAGCAGCAGCCTCAAGCTCTCTCTCTTGACTTTCCCCCACCATGGTGTCTTTCTAACTCTTTCTTTTCTTTCTTTTTTTTTTTTTTTTGACACTCTTCTAAAGCACCAGGAGCATGCTGTCTCTCTGACCCTTTTCCTTTCCTTTTTCTTGGACCCTTTCTTTTTCTAAAGCACCAGGAGGATCTCTTTCTCTGGAAGTTCCCTTACCTGATTGAGAAAACTTCTTCTAAAATAAATGCAGTTGTCTTAAAGCCCCCTCCCTATGAATCTCATTAAATAACCAGGAATGATTAATCACCCAAGAAAAGACTAAAAAAGAAGCTACAGCCAGGATACCATACCAGACAGACTTTTTATCTTTTCTTCTGAGGGCAGTTCCAAGAGATAACCTGGGAGACTGTATCCACATAATAAGACAATCTTGGTTCACAGTGCAGTACCACCCCTCACCTTTCATGACTTGTCCACAAGCTATTGTTTGTCCTTCAGTCCCATTCAGCATCCAAAGAAAACCATTTACAAACCACTGTCAGGTCTTTGGGTCCATTCATTTACAGCCCCCACTTCCCTTTCCCCAGTGAAGAGAGTACTTAAGTGCCAACCATTGGGCCTTTCTGTGTATGTTCATATTTTTTATATGGCTCCCCTGCTTCATGCATGTTAATAAATTTGTTATATTTTTCTCCTGTTAACCTGTCTTTTATTATAAGAGTATTGGCTATGACCCTTAATAGGATGGAAGAAAGAGATCACCCATTTCCACTCTTGCACCAGGCTACTCCTAACCACACTCTCAGAAACACATTCTCATGACCAGGTGCAGTGGCTCACACCTGTAATCCCAGCACTTCGGGAGACCAAGATGGATGGATCACTTGAGCCCAGGAGTTCAAGACCAGCCTGGGCAACATAGTGAGACCCCATCTCTAAAAATGGAAGAAGGAGGAAAAAAACACTCTCAAAAAATAACTCTGAAATTACTTTCTGTAGTGGGCATGTGCCCTGACCCCATGTCAGTGCTTACGGTTGGCAGATCAGCTTTCTTTGGCTGACATTTGTGCAGTTACACATACTTCTACAGATTGGAAATTACAGGCTGGGTGCGGTGGCTCATGCCTGTAATCCCAGTACTTTGGGAGGCAGAGGTGGGCAGATCACTTGAGGTCAGGAGTTCCAGACAAGGCTGGCCAATGTGGTGAAACCCCATCTCTACTAAAAATACAAAAATTAGCCAGGCATGGTGGCGGGTGCCTGTAGTCCCAGCTACTTGGAAGGATGAGGAATGAGAATCACTTGAACCCAGGAGGTGGAGGTTGCAGTGAGCTGAGATCGCTCCACTGCATACCTGCCTGGGCAGTAGAGTGAGATCCCATCTCAAAAAAAAAAAAAAAAGAAAAGAAAAGAAAAAAGAAAATTGCCTCCCAGGAGATACTGGGTAGGGCTGTACCTCAGAATCTCCCCAATTTTAGGGAAACCAAAGAAAGTATTAAGAGTGTTTTGTTGTTGTTGTTTTGCTGGTCTGCACCCTGTAGATAACGTTTTGATTGTATTTTGCAGCAGGCCCTTCAACTGTACAGAAAAGAGCCAGCTATTGGCCGCATAGCACTTCCTGAAGGAGTAGGTTCACAAAAGTAGTAAAGCTGTCTTTATTCACAGGTGATACAATTGTGTATGTAGTAATCCAAGGAACCTACAGAGAAACTGCTTCAATGAAAAATTTATTTTAGCATGGTCACTGGACACAAGCTCAATATTTTAAGCATTGAGTATAGTTCTATATACAAAAATATAAAAATGTAAAAGAAACGATCTATGCTAGCGCCCAATATATTGAATTCTAAGGAAAAAGTTTAATACCCTTTGCCATGGCTTCTCAACCTTGGTGCTATTGATATTTTGAGCCTATAATTATTTGTTATGGGAATTGTACATTTTGGGATGTTCAGAAGCATCCTTGCCTCTATGCACAAGATTCCATTAGCACTGTCCATCCCCTAGCCTAACAGCCAAAAATGACTCCAGATACTGCCCTGGGGGACGGGGAGGATGGGAGCAAAATCACCCCTAGTTAAAAACCACTGCCCTAGGCCGGGCGCGGTGGCTCAAGCCTGTAATCCCAGCACTTTGGGAGGCCGAGACAGGCGGATCACGAGGTCAGGAGACTGAGACCATCCTGGCTAACACGGTGAAACCCCGTCTCTACTAAAAAATACAAAAAACTAGCCGGGCGAGGTGGCGAGCGCCTGTAGTCCCAGCTACTCGGGAGGCTGAGGCAGGAGAATGGCGGGAACCCGGTGGGCGGAGCTTGCAGTGAGCTGAGATCCGGCCACTGCACTCTCAGCCCGGGCGACAGAGCGAGACTCCGTCTCAAAAAAAAAAAAAAAAAAAAAAAAAAAAACCCACTGTCCTACACTGAAAGCTATAAAATATTATAGAGAAAAAAAAAGTTAAAGATGTCCATCCATTCTTCCAAAATTTCTAAGGTCGATGAAAACCCAGTCAGAATGCCAGCAGATTTTGTGCATGTGTGCACGTGTGTGTCTGTGTAAATTAAAAAGCAACTCTAGGCCGGGCGCGGTGGCTCACACACCTGTAACATCAGCACTTTGGGAGGCTGAGGCGGGAGGATCACTTGAGGTCAGGAGTTCGAGACCAGACTCGTCAACATGGTGAAACCCCATCTCTATTAAAAATACAAAATTAGCTGGGCATAGTTGCTTGTGCCTGTAATCCCAACTACTCGGGAGGCTGAGGTGGGAGAATGACTTGAACCCAGAGCCAGAGGTTGCAGTGAGCCGAGATTGTGCCACTGCACTCCAGACTGGGTGACAGAGGGAGACTCCATCAAAAAGAAGGAAGGAAGGAAGGGAGGGAAGAAGGGAGGGAGGAAGGGAGGGATTGATTCTAAAATTATATAGAAAGGCAAAGAACGAAAAATAGCCAAGGCAATCTTGAAGAAGTGAAATAAAGCTGGAGGACTGCTGGGCGTGGTGGCTCATACCTATAATCCCAGCAGTTTAGGGGGCCACGGTGGAAGAATCAGTTGAGTCCAAGAGTTCAAGACCAGCCTGGGGGAACATAGGGAGATCCTGTTCCTATGGAAAATAATTTTTTAAAAGTTTAGCCAGGCGTAGTGGTGTACATTTGTGGTCCCAGCTACTTGGGAGGCTGAGGTGGGAGTATTGCTTGAGCCTAGAAGGTCAAGGCTGCAGCGAGCCATGATTGCACCATTGTGCTCCAGCCTGGGCAAAAGAGTGAGAGACTGTCTCAAAAAAAAAAAAAAAAAAAGGCTGGAGGACACAATTTTCTGTATGTATGCCGTACTTCAACTTTTTAAAAAGTGAATAACACTAAAAGATATTGAATGAATAACTTCCAAACCACTTGTGGGCATAAAAGGGCAATAAGAATAACAGTGCAATAGAAGACAGGAAAATTTTGAAACAGAAGTACAGAAACTCTTGTTTAACAGAAAGTACTAAATGAGCCAGTAAAAGGTAATAAAAATATGTCAGTAATCACAACGAGTGTAAATGAATTGAACTTGCCATATAAAAGACAGATGTTGGTCCGGGTGTGGTGGCTCACGCCTGTAATCCCAGCACTTTGGGAGGCTGAAGCAGGCGGATCACCTGAGGTCAGGAGTTTGAGACCAGCCTGGCCAACATAGCGAAACCCTATCTCTACTAAAAATACAAAAAGTAGCTGGGTGTGGTGATGCACATCTGTAATCCCAGCTACTCGGGAGGCTAAGGCAGGAGAATCACTTGAACCTGGAGGAGGAGGTTGCGGTGAACTGAGATCTTGCCACTGCATTCCGGCCTGGGCAACAGAGTGAGACTCCACCTCAAAATAAAATAAAATAAAATTAGAATAGAATAAATACAGATGATTTTAGGTTTAAAAAAATAATTCAATCCTGAGCTATTTACAAGGGATATACTTAAGTTCATACAAAGATTTTAAATAAAAGGATCAAAAAAGGGACTGTATCTGAGGTAGGAAGTGGGACTGGACTCCAGAGGTGGGGTTTAGGCACTGGACTAAGTTGAGGATTAGCTAAAACAGGGATGAGGTGGAAGCAGCTTTTCATACGACATGTTCACCAGTGTGCCATGTAGTTTACCACTGCCATGCTGATACCCAAATTTACCACCTCTTTCCATGGCAACAACCCAATGACACGGAAGTTACAGCCCTTTTTCTAGAAATGTCTGCATAACCTGCCCCTTGATTTGCATATAATTTAAAATGGGTATAAATGACTGCAGAACTGCCTCACCTGACCTCAAACAATTTGCTCCCCTCAGCCTCTCAAAGTACTGGGATTACAGGCGTAAGCCACTGTGCCCAGCCCAGACAGAATTTTTTTTTTTTTTTTTTTTTTTTGAGACGGAGTCTCGCTCTGTCGCCCAGGCTGGAGTGCAGTGGCTGGATCTCAGCTCGCTGCAAGCTCTGCCTCCCGGGTTTAGGCCATTCTCCTGCCTCAGCCTCCCGAGTAGCTGGGACTACAGGCGCCCGCCACCTCGCCCGGCTAGATTTTTGTATTTTTTAGTAGAGACGGGATTTCACCGTGTTAGCGAGGATGGTCTTGATCTCCTGACCTCGTGATCCGCCCGTCTCGGCCTCCCAAAGTGCTGGGATTACAGGCTTGAGCCACCGTGCCTGGCCAGAATTTTTTAAAAGGTGAAAATGCGAGCCTAAAACCAGAAGGAAACAGTTTCAACTCATAATTGACAAAGTCCTACAAATCTAAAAGAAATAGAAAACCTCAAAGGGGATAAGGGGCTAGTAAGGTGCATGAACAATCAATTCTCAAGAGGGAAAAAGGCAGTTTTCAGAGTGGGAAGCGAGAAGAGTGGTGAGGAGGGTGCCTTAGTCAGATCTGGCTGCCTTAATACAATCCGGCAGACTGGGTGCTTAACTGAAATGCACTCTTTGGCAGCCCTGAAGGCTGGCAATCCAAAGTCAAGGTGCTGGCAGAGTCGACTCCTTCTCAGGCCTCTCATTGGCTTGTGGGTGGCCACCTTCTCCCTGTGTCTTCACGTGGGCTCCCTCCTGTGCGAGTCTGTGTGCTAATCTCCTCTTCTTGTAAGGACAACAGTCATATTATTGGATTAAGGGCCACCCTAATGACCTAATGTTAACTTCATTACCTCTTTAAAGGCTTTATCTCCAAATACAGTCACATTCTGAGGTGCTGGGGGTTAGGACTTCACCATATGATTTTTTTTTTCTTTGAGATAGTCTCGCTCTGTCGCCAGGCTGGAGTGCAGTGGCGCGATCTTGTCTCACCACAACCTCCGCCTCCCGGGTTCAAGGGATTCTCCTGCCTCAGCCTCCTGAGTAGCTGGGACTATAGGCGCCCACCACCACGCACAGCTAATTTTTGTATTTTTAGTAGAGAAGGGGTTTCACCGTGTTGGCCAGGATGGTCTGTCTCTTGACCTCATGATCTGCCTGCCTCTGCCTCTCAAAGTGCTGGGATTACAGGCGTTAAGTTACCCTGCCTCTGCCTCTCAAAGTGCTGGGATTACAGGCGTTAAGTTACCCTGCCTCTGCCTCTCAAAGTGCTGGGATTACAGGCGTTAAGTTACTACGCCAGGCCACACCATATGATTTTTTGGGGGGTGGGGAGACATCAGCCCATAAAAGAAGGTTTGCCTAAGTAGAGAGCAATAGGAGTAGGGTGTCAGCAGCGGCCAGTTCCCAGGTATACACTGGAGCCAGAACCCATAGGTTCCCGAAGGCTTAAGGTAGGGTGGGAAGGGAGAAATAAAGGGTGATTAATACACTGTGGGCTTGAACAAGTGGGTGGGCGCTGGTGCCATATATTGAGATGGTGAGCACCTGAGGAGGAATAAACTTGAAGGTCAGCCTAGGATGGAACCCGAGGCATTCCAGCTTTTAGAGGTTGAGTAGGAGAGGAGGAGCCAGAAAAGAAAACCAAAAGGGGCTGGGGAGGAAAAAGGGCACCCGAACCTATAGGGTAATGGAAACTGAAAATGGCCATCATTGAGTTCTGCTGAGAACCAGGCAGTGGGAGCCCTCGGTTCCAGGGGCAGGCACAGAGGGAGGCATTGTCTGCAGATGAGAGAAAAACAAGAAGAGAACCCAGTCTGTTTTTCACTATCACCGTGTGCTGACAATTCTAAACAATGTGGGTGATTTAGTGGTCTAAGTTCCAAAAAACTATTGTGGTTATCTGAGCTTCAGTGGGCACATTCCTATCACCTGGGCTTTACTAACCCTTGTACTTGGAAGTTCGTTCAGAAAACTCACAATGATACTGGCGGCGCCTCCCATACTCAGTTTGCAGGTAGGTTCTTAACGGTTTGGAATCACTAGAGCTCATTTGCGGTTGCAGCTTGTCTTCAACCCTTATGATAATATGTATTCCTGAGTTTAAATAGTAGCTTCAAAATAAGCCAGGACAGTGTAGTAATTGTAAAGACCAGGGACACAGAGCATGAGTTACTATAATTATGTCATTGTCTATGGCCACTTCGAGTTTTGCTTGTGTTTAACATTTAAAACAGTGGGCCGGGCGTGGTGCCTCATGCCTGTAATCCCAGCACTTTGGGATGCTGCGGCAGGTGGATTACTTGAGTCCAGGAGTTCAAAACTGATGTAAGCAACATAGGAAGACCACATCTCTACAAAAATTAAAAAATTAACCAGGCATGGTGGCACACGCCTGTGGTCCCAGCTACTCAGGAGGCTGAGGTGGGAGGATCATTTGGGCCTGGGAGGTTGAGGCTGCAGTGAGCCGTGATTGTGCCAATGCACTTCAGCCTGGGCAACACAGCAAGACCCTATCTATCGCAAATTAATTAATTAATTAATAAAACTGTGGAAAAGAACAAACCATGTGGTATACTTTTATTTGGTAAGTGAAAATTTTAGTTCATGTGTGAAATATTTTACCAAATTTGAATATCTTTAAATGGAAATTTATTCTTTTCAAAGTGTTCATTGTTGTTCAGATAAAGCACAAATCAAGACAGTGCTGATTATTACGTATTACTATGTAATTATTGCCAAAAATAACTCTGTTGTATGGAGGAGGAAGATGTTTAAAAATGATTAGTTCGCCTGGTGTCAAATGTGCTAGTTATGCCACCAAACTAGTCAATATTTTATCTTCAACTATAAATACATAAGGGCAAAGCTTACTATCTCCTGGAGGAGTATTTATCCTTTTATTTATTTGTTTATTTATTTTGAGACAGGTTTCACTCTGTTGCCCAGGCTGGAGTGCAGTGGCGCAATCATGGCTCACTGCAGCCTCGACCTCCTGGACCCAAGTGATCCTCCCACCTCAACCTCCTGAGTAGCTGGGACCACAAGCATGTGCCACCTCACCTGGCTAATCTTTTGTATTTTTTGTAGAGATAGGTTCTTGCTCTGTTAACCAGGCTTTTCTCAAATTCCTGAGTTCAAGGGATCCGCCCGCCTCAGCCTCCCAAAGTGCTGGGATTACAGGTGTGAGCTACTGCACCTGGCCTTATCCTTTTAATTGCAGAAGTTGGTGAGGAAAATAATTCAGAGGTAATTCTGGCTAACACAGAGAAATTCTCGGTGAGCTGAGGAAAACATCAGATGAACTGTGTCGGCATTCATATTAAATTAGCTGATGGCCCCATCTGTATTTTCACAGAAATGACTCATGTGTGGTGTTTCAGTTTACTGAGTTTCTTTGAATATTTTCTCTTTTTCCAAAGCCATAAAAACTAGTGATTTCCTAATATTTCCCTCTTAAGGCCGTAAAGGGGCTTTTTAGGAAGTTGAAGGGAGGGAATTGGAAAGTTAGACTCCAAGCCCCTCAGCCCAGCTTCCACCAGAACAGACCCCATTTAAACATGAAAGTCCAGGCGTTATGGGCTAAATCGTGACCCCTCTACATTCCCACATTGCAGCCCTAACCACCCCCCAGTCCTCCTCCACTCTGAAATGTGACTGCATTTGGAGATCAGGTCTTTAAAATGGTGATTAGGTTAAAATAAGATTGTTAGGGTGGGCCCTAATCCAATAAGACTGGTGTCCATATAAGAGGAAATTTGGGGGTCAGGCATGGTGGCTCACGCCTGTAATCCCAGCACTTTGGGAGGCCGAGGCAGGTGGATCACGAGGTCAGGAGATCGAGACCATCCTGGCTAACATGGTGAAAACCCATCTCTACTTTAAAAAAAAAAAAAATTAGCCAGGCATGGTGGTGGGCACCTGTAGTCCTAGCTACTCAGGAGGCTGAGGCAGGAGAATCACTTGAACCCAAGAGGTAGAGGTTGCAGTGAGCCGAGATCGTGCCACTGCACTCCAGCCTTGCCGACAGCAAGACTCTGTCTCAATAATAATAATAATAATAGTAATAATAATAATAATTTGCTGGACATGGTGCATACCTATAATCGCAGCTACTCAGGAGGCTGAGGCACGAGAACTGCTTGAGCCCGGGAGGCGGAGCTTGCAGTGAGCTGAGACTGCGCCATTGCACTTTGGCTTGGGAGACAGAGCAAGACTCTGTCTCAAAAAAAAAAAAAGAAGAAGAGGAGGAGGAAAATTGGACACAGAGAGACATCAGGGGTGCACGGTGCACAGAAGGACCACCACGTGAAGAGGCAGCAAGTGGTCAGCCATCTGCCAGCCAAGGAGAGAGGCCTCAGAGGAAACCCAACCCTGCTGACATCTTGATCATGGATTTCTAGTCTCTAGAACACTGCGAACATATATTTCTGTTGTTTAAGCCATCCAGCCTGTGCTACTTTGGTATGGCAGCCCTGGCAAGCTAATTCACCAGGGTAGTATTTGTTTGAGCAGAGGGTTCCACAGCTAATAACTGTTGGAAATCACTGGAATGGAGCACGAGCTTTGGGATGTTCACCTCGGTTGGAAGCACAGTATTGCTGTTTAGTAGCACATTAATATTGGTCCATTTACTGAATGCTGGGACCCAATTTTTATGTCTGTAAACTGGGGTAATAACACCTACTTTGAGGAATTTCTATGGGGATTGTATGGGGTAATGGATGTAAAGTGCCAGGTGCACAGTAGAAGCCCAATTAATGAGGATACTGACCCCAGCCCTCCCCAGGACCTGGGCTGGGTGGATACTGCTCTAGTGACTTCAGTGACACCATGTCCTGCCCAATGGGACTGCGCTGGGGAGGGCTGGAAATCAGTGCACTTTGCAATTAAGGGAGAGTCATTTTAAAAAATGTTTGCTTAGTTAATAAATTTTCAAAATTTTGCCAAATTTGCAAGTAGTGCTACTTTGAATGATTTGGGAAGAATAAAAAATAGGTATATCCTATAGCTTATGAAAATTGCATGCCTCTCTCTCTATATATATATTTTTTGTTTGTTTGTTTGTTTGTTTGTTTTTGTTTTTGTTTTTTTGAGACGGAGTCTCACTCTATCGCCCAGGCTGGAGTGCAGTGGCGCGATCTCAGCTCACTGCAAGCTCTGCCTCCTGGGTTCATGCCATTCTCCTGCCTCAGCCTCCCAAGTAGCTGGGACTACCGGTGCCTGCCACCACACCTGGCTAATTTTTTGTATTTTTAGTAGAGATAGGGTTTCACCGTGTTAGCCAGGATGGTCTCAATCTCCTGACCTCACGATCTGCCCGACTTGGCCTCCTTAAGTGCTGGGATTACAGGTGTGAGCCACCACGCCTGGTCTCGCATGCCTATATTATACATGCACTACAGAGATATACATTTGGATACATACATTACAGACAATTTTATGTGAAAAGAGCAGGAGTCTAAAGAGGAAACAACTGATAATCATAGCACTCAGAGACAACCACTGCCCACATTTCAGTATATTTTCCTTCACTGTCTTTTCTATTGCCTTTTTTTTTGTTTTCTTTCTCGAAAGGGAGTCTGGCTCTGTCACCCAGACTGGAGTGCAGTGGCTCAAGCTCAGCTCACTGCAGCCTCCGCCTCCCGGGTCAAGCAATTCTCCTGCCTCAGCCTCTGAGTAGCTGGGATTATACATGCCTACCATAACGCCTGGTTAATTTTTGTATTCTTAGTAAACACGGGGTTTCACCATGTTGGCCAGGCTGGTCTTGAACTCCTGGCCTCAAGTTATCCGCCTGCCTCTGACTCCCAAAGTTCTGGGATTACAGGTGTGAGACACTGTGCCCAGCCTCTGTTGCCTTTTGTTGAGTAAGTGAGATCAATTTTGTGTCTTTTTTTTTTTTTTTTCATAATCTTTGAACTTTTAAACATAGGTACTTCTTATGCTGTTACAAAGTCTTAATATCCATTTTTAGTATCTATTTTTCCTCCATCCCCTTGGACCCCAGTGGGGCCACAGACAGGGTCTGATGTGAGGTTGGCTTTTGAGCTAGGGAAAATAAGTCTGGATTTTTTTTTCAAATTATTTTATTTTATTTTATTTTACTTTTTGAGACTGAGTCTCACTCTGTCACCCAGGCTGGAGGGCAGTGGCGTGATCTCGGCTCACTGCAACCTCTGCCTCCTGGGTTCAAGCAATTCTCTTGCCTCAACTTCCCAAGTAGCTGGGATTACAGGCACCCACCAATATGCCCGGTTAATTTGTATTTTTAGTAGAGACAGGGTTTCACTGCTTTGGCCAGGCTACTCTCGAACTTCTGACCTCAGGTAATCTCCCTGCCTCAGCCTCCCAAAGTGTTGAGATTACAGGCATGAGCCACCATGCCGGGCCATAAATCTGCATTGGGAGGTAGTGTCCAAATTTCTGCAAAGTCATTTCATTGTAAGGAGACCTTCACAGGAGACCCCTTCACCCCATCTGGGTTCCCATGACTCTGGCCCTTTAAGAAGAGGCTAGAACTCTGGAGAGGTTGAGGTCTCCTTGGAATTGCGGGGGCAACAAAAGTGTCAGAGATTTGGGGAGTGTGGTGGGGACTCTCCTGGCTGGGGTGGCACACACAGAGGCTTAATCAGGTAGAGCGGGAACCAGGGAAGATGACTCATTCCCCTCTCCCACCAGCCCCTGCACCTCCGCACCCTCCCCTCTCTCCCACTTTCCCTCTCTAGTTCTGGCTCCTTCTCCACCATCTCTGCCTTTCTCTGCCCTTTAATCACTCCCACTGCCTTGGCTACAGAATGCTCTTCACTTCTGAAAACAGCTCTGACTTGTAAGAGTTTCTTAGTTGATTTTTGGCCGGGCGCGGTGGCTCAAGCCTGTAATCCCAGCACTTTGGGAGGCCAAGACGGGCAGATCACCAGGTCAGGAGATCGAGACCATCCTGGCTAACACGGTGAAACCCGGTCTCTACTAAAAAAAAATACAAAAAATTAGCCAGGCGAGGTGGTGGACGCCTGTAGTCCTAGCTACTCGGGATGCTGAGGCAGGAGAATGGTGTGAACCCGGAAGGCGGAGCTTGCAGTGAGCTGAGATCCGGCCACTGCACTTCAGCCTGGGCGACACAGTGAGACTCCGTCTCAAAAAAAAAAAAAAAAAAAAAAAAAAAAAAGATTTCTTAGTTGATTTTCTTGGATTTTTTAGGTTAAAAAAGAAAAAATCAAAGGTCAAGTGCAGTGTCTCATGCCTGTAATCCCGGCACTTTGGGAGGCTGAGGCAGGAGGACGGCTTGAGCCAGGAGTTCAAGACCAGCCTGGGCAACATAGTGAGACCCCCATCTCTACAAAAAAATACACAAATTAGTCGGGTGTGCTGGCATGCGTCTGTAGTTCCAGGTACCAGAGGCAGGAAGATGGCTTGAGCCCAGGAGTCCAGGTTACAGTGAGCTATGATCATGTCACTACATTCCAGGCTGGGTGACAGAGGGAGACTTTGTCTCAAAAACAAACAAACAAACCTATGAACACAAAAACCCACCAAAACCACAAATATTCTGCAAACAGTGAGAAGCTGATCTCCTCAGATGTCTGAACTTTCCAGTTTTTATGTCAATTTGCTTTTGTTAGTACCGCTTTAAAAAAAGGTAAACACTAGAGGCATGGGTACAAAGCCTTGACTTGTCCTGAAGTGAATGTGGTTCCTCTGTGATTCTCTATTTAGCCCTGTGTGGTGTTTTTGATCACTCTGTTTGGATCCTTAAATGAATTTGCATCGAGTTGTTCTAAGTGTGAGTTGGGTAAACAACATATAATCATGTTTCGCTTTTTGAACCTTTTTTTTTTTTTTGAGACGGAGTCTCTCTCTCCAGGGTGGAGTGTGCAGTGGTGCAATCTTGGCTCACTACAAACTCCGTCTCTTGGGTTCAAGTGATTCTCATGCCTTAATCTCCCCAGTAGCTGGGATTACAGAAGTGCACCACCACACCCGGGGTTTTGCCATGTTGGCCAGGTTGGTCTCAAACTCCTGACCTCAAGTGATCCGCCCACCTTGGCCTCCCAAAGTGCTGGGATTACAGGCACGAGCTACCACGCCCAGCCTATTTTCAGTCTGTTTTAATGTTTGTAATATAATTGAATTATCCCACTTCTGGTTTGCTTGAAACACTTCGGTGGTACTTCTATCACTGATTTTTTTTTTTTTTTCTGGCTTCCTGTCCCTCCCCAGTTATATTTTTCTATATGGGCAGTGTTTCTTTCTTAACCAACTTCCCTAACTTCTGGCAATTATTTGGAAAACATAGCATTTACTGACTTTGCCACAGTTACATGCCTCTGCTCCCACCCCCGACACTTTGGAATGTACTCCGGGGTTCCTGTCCCAATTTATGGCGATAAAGAAATTGCTTTTGTTATTACATTCTATAGCCCTCCTTTCAAGATTTATCATATTTGTATACCATTTTGTTGCTCTGATTATTTACGTTAATTGAATGTTTGAAGTAAATGACTTAGCACAAGGCATCTTCTCCCAGGACAGCCCAGCTTGTGAGTCATGTATCTGAATTCATCTCTTGGTTGTCGGGACCATGTCTTCCAGTGGCTTTCCAGGAAGGACCGTGAATGTCAAAGCATAACTCAGAAATATTTCATTAGCTGGGTAACTAGTTCACAAGCACACCAAGGAGACAGACATTAGATTCTTACCAAGGGGCAAAGACCTAAACGAACAAACAAACAAACCAATGGGAGGACTGATAAAGAAGAAAAAGGTGCCAGCCTAGACAGGGTGATTTTTCTAATGATTAGCTGGAGGTTATCAAAGAGGCTAGCCTGGGCGATCTATTCTGGAAGAGACTGAATAGGTCACTAGAGAAAAAAAAAAAAAGTCAGTTATCTGTGGATTTTGCAAGACGTCTTTTGAGTTAAGCTGTGCAGTACACGTGGCAGGCTGTCCCTACACGATGTCTGCCAGTATGGCCTGGCATCTCCACCTGACAGGCCAGCATCACTCCATTTCTCTTGGCAGAATGTGACTGCAGGTTTGAGAATATCTTTCTGTTGCCATCACAGTTTACAGAATTTTCCAGTCTTAACATTTTCCATTTAAAATTCTACAGATATTGTTCCATTGTTTTCCAGCAGATGAGTTGCTAGGAAAATCTGTCAGCCACTTAATTTTTTTCTTTTGAATTTTGCCTAAATCAAAATTCATTTTTTTAATCCTCAGAGAAAATATTTTTACCGTAATCTGGATCAACCTTTTATTTATATATTTATTTTCTAGAACACCATTTTAATCTGTAGATTCACATTTTCTTTTGTTTTAATAAAATATTGTTGCATTTACATCGTGTGTGTGTGTGTGTCTGTGTGAGAGACAGGGTCTCACTCTGTCACCTAGGCTGGAGTACAGTGGCACAACCACAGCTCACTGGAGCCTCAACCTCCCAGGCAAAAATGATCCTCCCACCTCAGCCTCCAAAGTAGCTGGGACTACAGGCATGTGCTACCATGCCTGGCGAATTATTATTGTTATTGTTTTTTTTTTGAGACGGAGTCTCACTCTGTCGCCCAGGCTCGAGTACAGTGGCGTGATGATCTCGGCTCACTGCAAGCTCCGCCTCCTGGGTTCACACCATTCTCCTGCCTCAGCCTCCTGAGTAGCTGCGACTACAGGCACCCACCACCACGCCCTGCTAATTTTTTTGTATTTTTAGTAGAGACAGGGTTTCACCATGTTAGCCAGGATCATCTTGATCTCCTGACCTTGTGATTCGCCGTTTGCAACCCTATGTGCCCTGGATTCAATCCTTTCATAATCTTTCAATTATACTTCCAGTTTTGGGTGAAATTCTATAGCTCACACCCAGCCTGCTTCTCCCACTGATAGGGTACATCTAATTTATTTAACCCCTGACTTTGGTACCTGGCTGTTGGCCACAGGATTAAGACAATCCTAGGCTGGGCGCGGTGGCTCATGCCTGTAATCCCAGCACTTTGGGAGGCTGAGGTGGGCAGATCACCTGAGGCCAGGAGTTCGAGACCAACCTGGCCAACATAGCGAAACCCTGTCTCTATTAAAAATACAAAATTTAGCTGGGCATGGTTGCACAGGCCTATAGTCCCAGCTACTCGGGAGGCTGAGGCAGGAGAATTGCTTGAACCCAGGAGGGTGCAGTGAGCTGAGACTGTGCCACTGCACTCCAGCCTGGGTGACAGAGTGAGACTGCCTCAAAAAAAAAAAAAAAAAAAAAAAAAAAAAAAGACGATTTTAATGACATGCTAAAGTTGGAGAGTTTTCACCTTGCGGTGTTGAAAAGCAGGGGGTTGACAGGCTAGATATGGGTTTGAGTTCCAACTCTCTGGGTCTCCTTTGGCTAAACCTCGGTTTATCCCCATACCATATGGGTAACGATTTTCATCTGAGAGGGCTGCTACAAAGATTAAAGTGCAATTTGTATGGCAAGCTTTATGTCAATAAGTAGCAATTATCTTGATTTTTGTAAGCCTTTACTCCATATCACCGATCTGTTTTCAGCATTGTTGACTCTAGCTTTGCTGATTTGATGATGAACATGATTACCTCTTTCACGTCTTTCCATAGCTCTGACAGTTCCCTTTCATCTCAATTCATAGCTTACTCATTGAACATGGAAATCAGGCTTTGACCTCCTTGAGAGTGTGAAGCAGTTATTAACTGGAAATTTCTTGTTTTCTCAAGAGAGTCTTCCAAAATATTCTTATCCTAGTGGGTTGGCGGCAAGGAAGGGTCAGGAAGGAGGGGCAATGCAGGCAGGAAGGAGAAGGACGGAAGGAGGCCGGAAGCCAAAGCGGAAAGAAAGAAGAAATCGCCATAAAGACCCACTCCCGTCCCCCTCCCCCTCCCTCCCTCCTCCCTCCCTCCCTCCTCCCTCTTTCTTCTCTTTCTTTCTTTCTTTCTTTCTTTCTTTCTTTCTTTCTTTCTTTCTTTCTTTCTTTCTTTCTTTCTTTCTTTCTTCTCTCTCTCTCTCCGTCTTTCTTTCTTTCTTTCTTTCTTTCTTTCAAAATTCTGCCCATCATTTGTGCTGCTTTTGTTGCATTTATTCACCTTTGAATGGGGACCATTCTACCTTACCTGCTGTTTGCCCCCAAAGGTGTGGGTAGCTGTGCTTTGACTCCCTTCCCTGTTTATCTAGGAATCTCTAGATAACCTCCACCCATGATGGAGACCTGGACACTGATACCTTTTTTCCTGTTTAACCTCTGAGTTGCCTAAAGAGGGTTTGGTAGAAACTAGAAACTAGCTTCCTGGACAGCCTTCCCCGGGAGCTTGTTCCTACTGAGTCTCTCTCTGAATTTGTTGAACACCTCAATAGCATGACCCAGCTCTAAAGAGCTGGGGACATAGCTTGCTTCCTGGGTTTTGGGTTTGTTCGTCCATTTCGGGGAGATGTAGCCACTTTGTCGAAAAAGCTGGGCCTCTGTTTTCAGAGAAAACATGTGGTGCTAAGTGGACTTGCCTGTCAGCCTCACACTGCTCAGTCCAGGGAACCCGGGCAGACAAAACAATGCCACGGTGTGGCCTGCTCCCACTTCCGTTAAGCCAGCATGGAGTGTGGGTAGGGCTGGTGGAACCAGAACCCAAACGGGTGGCCCCTGCTCATCCGTTTTCCCCAGGAGTTGAATGCCCTCCAGTCTAGGGACGGGGGACCTGTCAGATCTCCTGAATCTTCTCTCACAACCATGCTCAGAAAGGAAATTCATGACTCAGCTCCCTGAGTTCTGTCTGCACTTCAGTTTTTTCTTTATTCTAGGCCCTTTTTTATTCTTCTTGCTGGGTATCTGGAAAGATAGGTTTTGTAAATATAATATAATTCCACTGTCATTTTTAGAAATGCTTTGGAAAAATGTGAGACAGCAAAATGCATCTAATTCTTTCTCCATTTCTCCATCCCCAAGCCGCTTCTCCCAGTCAGCTTTCTGAGGGACAGCCCTCCCTCCCCCATCCTGCCTGTACCTTATGTCAGAGCCCACTCAGACTGCCCCAGCCCGACCAAAACCTAGGTCTTAAGTGCCCTTAGGTTAGTGCTTCCAGATTCAGAGTGACCAAGGGATTGCATTTTAATTACTTTCAGGGAACAGAACAATTTCAACCCTGGTCTCCTAGATTATAACCATCTATCCCACAGGCTGTCTGATGGCAAGAATTTTAAGCCCCATTTAAGGTGGACGCTGGAATTATTTCTGGATGGAGCAGAGTAGCACAAGTTGCTGAGCTGCAAATCACTGTGATAGTGACTGACCAAACCAGTAACCCACAAGGCTAGCATGCCTTGTCAGTGCCACTGTGGTGTGAATTAGACTTTTTTGCAGGTTACATCAATGTGGGAGAAGGACGGGCAATGATGGGCAAGAGTGCTGAAATATCTGATGCTCAGAAACTGCCTTCCTCTTTATTCCTCTGTTAGGTCCCTGGGGAGGCAAACAATGAATGGGAAACTAGCACCGCCGCTAGCTAGCATATAGCACTATTAGGTTGGTGCAAAAGTAATTGCAGTTTTTTACTTAATGACAAAACCACAATTACTTTTGCATCAACCTAATAGTAGCTGAACAAAAGTGTTGGTTGAACTTAATTGATCCTGGAAGACTGTGCCAACATTGAGGAAAAAAAAAAAAAAAGAGCCCATCTTGGAATCAGACCCATCTTTGCTCAAAGTAAGACTCTGGAATGTACTATCTGTGCAACTTGGGGCAAGTTATTTCACCTTTCTGGGTCTCGGTTTTGCCACGAATATGAAAGCTAGTCGTGTCCCTCTGGGAGAAGAGGTTCGTGTTAGTGGCAGGTGCGCCCCCTCCCAATAGGTGACAAGAACACGCCCTCTCCCGTTCCTGCGTTATCTCCCCCAGGCCGCGCGATGGCGCTGCGTCTCCGCAGCGGCTCGGGCCTCTCTGGGGCGCTCAGGCGCGCTGGCCCCTGGGGACGCCGAGGGCGGCTGCAACGCGCAGAGAGGCCGTGGTGAGTGCGGCGGCACTGGGGGGTGATCGTCGCGGCCCCTGGGTTCCCGGGTGGGAAGGAGCAGCTGGGCTGTGCGGAGCAGGCCCTCGTGAGCCCCGGGAAGGAGCGCAGCGCAGGGTGTGGAGCCACCCTCAGCATCCGACCGCAGGCGGGGACGAGAGCCTTGGCCAGCGGCCGGGAGACCCCTCCCCTGACCGCTGACTTGCCGGGGATCCCTGGCATCACTTCCCCGCCGCCGAGACTTGGACCAGAGGGTTTCTAAGGCCCTTTTGGTGCCGGCGTTGCGGGGTCGCGGGTGATCCCGGGGTCTGTGCTCTGATCCCCGGCCCTGCCCGTCTCTCTTACAGGCTCTCCCACCTGCCACCCTGGCCCTTCTCTGCTTGGACGGTGTCTTCCTCTCCTCAGCTGAGAATGACTTCGTCCACCGGATCCAGGAGGAACTGGACCGCTTTCTGCTGCAGAAGCAGCTGTCAAAGTAGGCTTGTGGGAGGGGCGAGGGTGCCCCCTTGCTGGGAAGGGCAGTGTTCCCGAGCCGCCTGTGTGCCCTACCCCAGGTGGTGCCTGGCAGCTGTCTCTGACCTTGGCCTTTAGTCTTCATAACGCCAGCTGCCTCTTCCAGCTGCATCTTTGTAATTCTGAGCATCACCCCGAGACTGAAGGGTCCCCGCACAGGGATGCGGATGGGACCTGTGGGTCCATGCGATCACCTCTGTCTATGCTCAGATCCTTTGCAGTCCACCTGGGACCCAGGGGGCGGAAGGGAGGCCAGTGTTAATCTGCAGTTAAGCTGGGAGTGGACCTGGTAGGTGTCAGGCCCTGGACACCTGCTCAGCATTTCTTCCCCTCCCTCCCCAGGGTTCTTCTTTTCCCCCCACTCTCCAGTCGCCTCCGGTACCTGATCCATAGAACAGCAGAGAATTTTGATCTCTTGAGCAGCTTCTCCGTTGGGGAGGGCTGGAAGAGGAGAACGGTCATCTGTCACCAGGACATCAGGTGTGTAGCCTCCCACCTTGGAGTGCCTGCAGCAGTGGTGTGTGGGCAGCCAGCCAGCTGGTCAGCCTTTGGAAGGGCAGGGCTGGGTGGAACCAGGGCTGGGAACCCCGGGCTGCTGCCATTCCTAGCCGCAGCCGCTTAACCAGGGCTGCCTTTCGCATCAACAGTGGAGCAGATATGCAGTTTGTGGAATTCACTTGGCAAAATCAGCTATGTGGTTGGGCGAAAAGAGAGAGAGATCTGTTTAAGTAGTGGCTGTGGTGGGGGGTCTCCCTAGCATTCCTCTCAGTGAGCTTGTGCCCCACAGAGACCAGAAAAGCCCCTGCTGGGCTTGGGTCCCCTCTGTTCCCATGTGCATCTCACAGTGAGCATCTTACTTTAATGACTATGATCCTAGTGTTTGAAGTGACATGTTTTTCTGATAGCATAATTCTTTTGTTTGTTTGTTTGTTTGTTTGTTTGTTTTTTTGAGACGGAGTCTCGCTCTGTGGCCCAGGCTGGAGGGCAGTGGCCAGATCTCAGCTCACTGCAAGCTCCGCCTCCCGGGTTCACGCCATTCTCCTGCCTCAGCCTCCCGAGTAGCTGGGACTACAGGCTCCCGCCACCTCGCCGGCTAGTTTTTTGTATTTTTTTTTAGTAGAGACGGGGTTTCACCGTGTTAGCCAGGATGATCTCGATCTCTTGACCTCGTGATCCACCCGTCTCGGCCTCCCAATGTGCTAGGATCACAGGCTTGAGCCACTGCACCTGGCCCTGATAGCATAATTCTTAAATGCAAAAGCTTACCTCCCCTGGTGTGTAATTGAAGATGGACTAATCTGTAATTTCGATCACAGCACTAGAGGGCGAGCTGGCTGCTCTGGGCTTGTTCAAAAGTGGCAGCCTCCACTGTGATGCCTTCCTAAGGGATTTTCTAGGGTCATTTTGGCTGTGGTTTTCGCCTAATGCTGACCTGAATGTCACTCCTGAATGACAAGTGGCTCTAGTAAATCATTTTCCTTTGGGCCCCTATACACTCTGATTACCTCCTCCCATTCCTGCTCCAGGGTACCCAGTTCAGATGGCCTCTCTGGCCCCTGCCGCCCTCCTGCCTCCTACCCCAGCAAGTACCACGGTCCTCGGCCCACCTCCAACCAAGGAGCAGCTGCAGTTCCCCGAGGTGGCCGGGCTGGCCGGTGGTATCGTGGACGCAAGCCAGACCAGCCTTTGTATGTGCCCCGGGTGCTGCGCAGGCAGGGAGAATGGGGGCTGACCTCTACCTCGGGGCTCAAGGGAGAGGCCCCAGCTGGCAGGGACCCAGAAGAGCCTGGAGATGTTGGTGCTGGAGACCCCAACTCTGATCAGGGACTCCCTGTGCTGATGACTCAGGGAACAGAGGACCTAAAGAGCCCAGGACAAAGGTGTGAGAATGAGCCACTGCCGGACCCTGTTGGCCCTGAGCCCCCGGGGCCTGAGAGTCAGTCAGGGAAGGGAGACAGGGTGGAGACGGCCACACAGTTTGGGTCCACCCTGCAGCTAGACCTGGAAGAGGGGAAGGAGAGTCTGCTGGAGAAGAGGCTAGTGGCAGAGGAGGAAGAGGACGAAGAGGAGGTGGAAGAGGACGGCCCCAGCAGCTGCTCGGAAGACGATTACACTGAGCTGCTGCAGGAGGTGATGAGGCTCTTGAGCCCAGAAAGGGAGGGTGGAGGTGAGGTGGGTGTGGCCATGGGTAGATGGGGACCAAGGATTATGGCGTGGAGAGCAGGGGATGTGCAAGGGGAGGCAGGGCTGGGTGTTGGGTGACAGGGATTCCTTAGGGAACACAGGAGAGGAGGTGTGGATTTGGGTCCCAGCCCAGCCATGTAGGAGCTGCTTGACCCTGGGCAAGTTATTTTGTGTTGCTGAGTCTCAGTTTCCTCACCTGAAACTAAAACCAGATAACACAACCTTCACTAGGTCACGGACTCTGTGTACAAGTACATCGTCATGTGTTATGGATGCCAGTCATGGAAATTACTGTTTAGCCTGAAGTTTTATCTTACAAATCTTGTTTCCTGGGGGACCGTGTGACTTCCCCTGAGACTGGCTGTGGGTTCGGTTGGGAGGGTGGCATCTTTTATGGCTATTTTATACATGAAGAATGCAGACCGCAGACCTGCCAAATATCACATCGCTAGCAGGGGATGGAAGGGTCTTGGACTTGCCCAGCTCTGCCTCTTACTGACTTTGCAACTTCGGGAAAAATTACTTAACTCTTGGGCCTTCAGTTTCCCTACCTGTAAAGCAGCTTTCTAGAATATAGTTTTCAGGATTCTGTGGAACATTATGTGTGTAATTGCCAGTCACTTAGTGGGGACTCCATAGAAGTAAATGCCCTCCCGTAAAACCCACTCCATACAAGTAAATGCTCTCCCGTAAAACTCACGCTTCTTGACCTTCCAGCCCAGCCTGTCTGCTGCTGCCCTTCCCAGACTTTTGCTATGTGGGCCTCTTCTCCCCACAGAGCTCTTAGCGCACGGGCTAGTGGTTTGGAGCTCTGCGTGTCCAAGCTCCCCTCGCTAAAGGTTCCGATCTCTCCTAGATCACAGACAACCTGACGAAGAAGGAGATTCAGATAGAGAAGATCCACTTGGACACGTCCTCCTTTGTAGAGGAACTGCCTGGAGAGAAGGACCTTGCCCACGTGGTAGAGATCTATGACTTTGAACCAGCGCTCAAGACGGAGGACCTGCTGGCAACGTTTTCTGAGTTCCAGTGAGTGGTGGCTGGGGAGTTGCTGCCTTCAGAGAGAAGCTAGGACACACTTTGTAGCTGGGGGTGCTTGCCTGCCCCACCCCCAGTGCCTAATGCTTCAGCAAGAGAGACAGAAAGTGGGTGTGTTGCCTGGGTTCTGTTTTCCTGGGCAGTTCACCCTGCCAGCCATCCTTGGGGAAAGAGAGCACTGATTTGTTGTTTGTAGACACACCCTGGAGGCCCTAGACCTGGGCTAGCCCCTCTGCCTGGCCACATGCCTGCCAGGACCCCACGCACCCTCCCTCAGTCTTGAGGGACATGACAGCCCCCTCTCTTCCCCTTGCTCACCTCCCAGCGGCTGCTCAGTGGGTCTCCAGCAGGCTACAGGCCAGCTCCATGTGGGAACTGTTTCTGGAGTGCACTGAGCAGCCTGCTGGGCCAGAGTGGAGGTCGGGATGGTGGCCAGAGTCTGCGTTGAGAGACACGACTTCCCTCCTCCTCAGCTTCCCCACATGCCTTTAGATCGACCCTCCTGTCTTTCCTTCTTTTTTCTTTTCCTTTTTATTCTCATTTTGCCTTCTCCCCTTCCCCTTCTTTGTTCCTGCTCAGGCTTTGTTTCTCTTCGTTTTTTTGAGACAGGGTATTGCTCTTTTGCCCTGGCGGGAGTGCAGTGGTGCGATCACAGCTTGCTGCAGCCTCAACCTCCTGGGCTCAAGTGATCCTCCCACCTTGGCCTCCCAAGTAGCTGGGACTACAGGCATGCACCACCGTGCCCAGCTCTGCCTAGGCTTTTGGAAACCCCTTTCTGCATGGCCCTCGTTAACCCAGCTTCCTAAAGCCTTCTTCCCCTGTGCTCTGCCCCTGAGCAGGAGGAGAGCCAAAGGGGTGGCTAGGGGCAACATGTTCTACTCTTGTATTCTCTGCCTTGATGGTGCAGCCAGGCTGGGGCCACTGTGCCTTCCTCAGCCCGGGTAGGGCCACACTGCCTTAGGTCTCTCACAGGCTGCAGGGTAGGTGGCACCTTCCTGAGCAATAGGAAGAAAGCCAACAGGAGCATGGTGGCCCTGCTGGTTTGAGCTCCTGTTCCCCTCCCCCGCCACAGAAACCCTTTCTTCCCCAGCCTCAGACCCCGTGGCCTTGGCCTGGCTGAGACAAGCCTGTGAGGAGTCTCTTCTTCCTTGGCGTCATGCCATATGAGCTCTTTGAGTCCTGGCTTCTTTAGTTCTAGAAACTGGTGACCTGCCTGACATATTGACAGGAGTGACATTTGTCTTTCTGAAGCCAACCATACGGGCTTCAGAGGAAGTTTGCTGCAAATGGTTGTCTCCGTCCCTGAGGGGATGGGACCTTGCCTCGGGCTCCTGGCGTCTGTGGGCTGGAGGCGAGGGGGCGTGGCTGCGGGATTCGAAGAGGAGTTTGACCGCTTGCTTTCCTGTATGTGCTGTCTCCTCTCTCCCTGCACAGAGAGAAGGGGTTCAGGATTCAGTGGGTGGATGATACTCATGCACTCGGCATCTTTCCCTGTCTGGCCTCAGGTAAGGCACCCCCGATGGGCCTGGCCCTTACTCGGATCCCCACTGAGAGGAAGGACTCTTGGTTCCCTGGGTGGAGGCCACCATCTCCTGGGCGCAGGCTCAGCTGAGCCAGTGGGCTCTTGGGGTTCTGTTTCCAGCCTAAAACCCAGGGGGAGCCGAGCGGTCTCTGGCCCATAGTAATGCGCCATAATGAAGAAGACTTTCCTATTGTTAGTGCTTTCAATGAAAAGGCATCAGATTCAGGTGACCTTTGCTGAGGAAGGTCACGGGCCAAGCCCAACGGAGGAAAGTGCTGCTTTAACGGCCAAAAGCATTCGAATTCTGGCGATTTCATATGGTTCAAGTAGACACATTCTTACTCAATTTTCACTTCGGCCTCAAGATATAGGTCACGTTACCTCCATTGTACAGCTTGGGAGACTTAAGTATCCCAGAATGTCAGGGGTACACTCCAAGTTACACAGCCTCTCAGTGCCACAGCTGGGGACGCCACGCTGCCTCCTCATGACTCCAGTGCTCCTGTCCCTCTCAGCCACTTGCCTGCATTGCCTTGCCACACCACGTTTGGTGTATACCACGTTTGGTATACAGCACGCCCCCTTCGCTGGGCTTCCTAGAAACAGCCTTTTGAACTCCTGAGCTAGGGGCTGGGAGCACCATTGCTGGTGGGTTCCAGTCCTCAGGAGGGAGGGGCAGCATTTAGGGAGGGAACAGGGCAGGGTGGGGTCTCAAACCCCAGAAAGAGAGATTGTAGAAAGAAAGGCAGGGAGGGAGGCCAAGAGGCTGCCATGTGCTGTGACTGGAATGAGCTCTGGCTGGGGTTGGCCATGGCGTTCTGGTCTCCACAGACTATGGCGGGAGCAGGTTCCCTGGGTTCCGTTTCCTCTTCTGTAGAACCTGAAGCCTCTCCCAGCTCTGCTCTGCCATACTCTGTCAATAGCCGGGGTGCTGCAATGGCAGGTGTGACTCAGGACAGTGAACACACGTTCCCGGGAGGGTCCTGAGTGGTGAGGGGGAGAGGCTGTGTTTAGCCTGGGGGCTTTGGAAACTGGGAGCCCGCCTCTTCTGATGTCAGAATCACAGCCTCACCAGTGCTCTCCCTGACCAGCCTGGGGTGGGAGTGTCCTCTGAGCGCAGGGGTCCCTGTGCAGGCCTGTGGGGCTCTGGGGGACGAGGCAAGCAGGCAGCAGTCGTCTCTTGCCCATCCAGGGTGGCGTTGGAGCAGCCCTGCCCTGAGCTTCGAACAGGTGCACAACACGGCTGCTTGCGTTCGGGGTGGTAGGTGTGCCGTGGGATCCTGAGGAGGAGGGAGTGGCTCCACACCTGCTTTCTCTCCACAGCTGCTGAAGCTCTGACCCGGGAGTTCTCGGTGCTCAAGATCCGGCCCCTCACGCAGGGAACCAAGCAGTCAAAGCTCAAAGCCTTGCAGAGGCCAAGTAAGGAAAGCGGATGTCCGTGGATAGGGAGGCTATGTGTGCGTGTGTGCGTGTGTGCGTGCGTGCATGTGTGAGCGTGTGTGTCTGGTTTGGGCAGGGTCTTCCCCTCTGTTCATTCTTCCCTCTTGACTTCTCTGCTCTTTGGGAGCCCTGGGCTGCAGTACCCAGTAGGGCTGGGTTTCCCCTCCCCAGCAGGCCTGGGGGGGGGAGGGTCTAGGGCAGGGGTCTCCCTTGGGGAGTGGCATCTGCCAGCTGCTGTGCAGGGAGGCCCTCCTGCTCACACCCTCTTCTGGGCACCGCTCAGGGAAAAGCTTGCTCTTTCTTCTGGAGGGCCCTGGAAACCGTATCCCGCAGGTCCGGGAAGGGCCTGGGCTTTGGAGTCCACTGCAGGACCCCTAAATTGCTCTGTCAGTGACTTCAGTCGGCCTCAGTGACACTGAGGAAGTCCCTCAGTGTGTGAGCTGGTTTCTTCTTCTGTAAAATAAGCAGACTCTTCAGTCTGGAGGATTGAATGAGAGCCTGGCATACCTGCCTGGAGCCCTGAGGGCACACAGAAGGTACCAGATAACCGTTAGCGCCTCCCTTTCCCCTTCCCCCTCCAGAAACCATGGTGGGAGATTTTAGATACGAGTTTTCCATGACTTCAAACTAGCAACTAGTAAGATGGGCCTGCAAGAGGCCTGCCGAGGCCGGCTGTGCTCTCATTGGTGGTTACGTGGCCAAAACTGTCCAAGGTTTCTTGGAACAGTAAATATCCTGTCCGTAGCTCAGGATATTTGTGAGCTCTGGGTGTTCCATCCTGACTTGATATCCCTCCCAAAGGGAGGTGTGCAGGATGAACCCCTCAGCCCCCTCACTGTAGAGACGGAGAAACAAGGGCATGGAGAGGCAACAGGTTTGGGTCAGCATCCCCCGGGGGCCCAGGATCCCTAAGTGGGCCCCCTCGCACGAGCATCCGGCCACACCACAGGTACAGGTGGGCCCAGGCCTCACACATGTCACATGAGAGGCTGGCTCCGATGGCCTCGATGGCTGCTGTGTTGCTAGGGGAGAGGCAGCCACAGCCTTGTGTTCAGGTCCCCACCGTGGGGCTTTTCTTCTAGAACTCCTGCGTCTGGTGAAGGAGAGGCCACAGACAAATGTGACCGTGGCCCGGAGGCTGGTGGCCCGGGCCCTGGGACTCCAACACAAAAAGAAAGAGCGGCCTGCTGTCCGGGGTCCGCTGCCGCCCTGAGGCCTGGAGACCCAGCTGGCCTGGATCTGCGCCCTGATGTAGCTGGTGCCCCAACACCATAAGCCTTCACAGATGCCAGAGCAGCCCCGCGCCACCCTCAAGCTTCACCATGGGGTGTGGTGGGCTTTAGTTTAGTCTCAGAAATGAAGAAATAAAAACTCACATTGTTCTAATGTGATCGCTTTGAAATGTGGTCTGTGGGGGACGCTAGGGGGTGCTGTTCCACCTTGCAGTGCAGGCCTGTGGCTGCTGAAGGAAGGTCACTTGAGGAGCTTGGCTGGGGGGATCCCCGCTAGGCCTGCAGGGCCTCTGTGCACAGCCTGCCCAGTTTTGGGAGCTGGGTTGCATCTGCTGTGTAGCACCTGCCCACACTCCTTTGGCAGTTCAGGTATCCAGCCTGCTGGCCTGTGCTGTGGGACAGTTCTGGGACCCCTGGGCTGGTCCTGGTGTTACCTTGTCAGTGCCGGTTCTTGCAGAAATAAACGTGAACAGAGGCAAGAGGTGAGATCTGAATGTGCGCCAATGCCCTCATCGATTGTGGTTTGGGTGGAGCTGATTAAGGTGGTCCTACCTACCCAACAGCATGGGCCCCAGCATGCTGTTGACACAGGGGGAGCCCCTGTGTCTGGGTGCGTGGCTGGTTTGGGCCAGCCACCCCATCGCCACTGGGAATGGCTGGGAGCCCCTGTCCTGCGAGAGGATGCCCTCTTGCTTTGAGAAGCTGCCTGGTGGCTGTTTAAATCTAGACTTCCCATCCAACCCTAGCACAACTGCTACGCCTCCTGACAAGTTTCAGTAAAAACCACAGGAGTTCAAGAAAGGTTATGACCCCTGTTCGCTGCTTTTTGTGATCTTCTTAGACTGCTTCTCCCAGAGGGCAGGAGCTGCCCCTTTTGGCGTCTATTGAAGGAGGCTCCTAGCGGCCACACTGGGCTGGAGGGGATCTGGGGACCCATGTCCACAGAAGGAAAACCATCAATGTATCTGAAGGTCTGCTTCCGGCCACTGAACACAGGAAGTCTGCTGCTCAGGGCCCAGGTGCTGTGGGTCAAAGGAAACACAGACACGTTTCATAAATCTTTTATTCCCAGTTTCAAGTATGTGTAAGTGTCTGTGATGACACATGGTGCTCAGCGAGCGCCCTGTCACCCAGGACCCTGGTTATAGCACCGTTCAATCAAAAACCCACAGAATTGGAACAATAGGAAGATGAGTCACTTACACAGGTGGGTTGGTTTTTCCTTAGATTTGTACTTCCAAAGGCCCAGATGTCCAATATTAAATGCCAATAAACTTGTGTCTCAAAAGTCTGTGAAAATATAATAATAGTATCCTGAAAAACAAGGTTGGGGGGTGTGGAGAGAGAAGCACCAAGTCTGAGCTCATTGAATCAGAAAACACGTGGCACCATTATCTATGTGACTATAATAGACTAGAGGGTTTCAATGGAAGAGAGGTCTAGATATTCAAGTTTGCTGAAAATGACCTAAGAGGAGGAGAAACAGGATTCGGCCTGACCCTCTCTGGGGGCTGATGAGCCCACGTTTGTCCATGTGTCACTGGAGAAGAGCACTGTGTCTGTGGCGAGCTCGGTGGCTTGAATGGGACAAGCTGATGACAACCTGTCTGTAAGCCTCGTCCCGGTCAAGGTTGGCTCTTGGTGCTGCTCCAGCAGCTCTGTGGACAAACCCCAGCCCCCAAGGCCTTCTCAGGCCCCAAGGGTCAGGCAGCAGCCCTCGGTGAATGACGGGAGGGTCCCCTTCCTCCTGAGCTTGGACACGGCTGCAGGGGTCTGGACGGGGTGGGGGCCGGGCTGGGTGAGGGCGCGGCGGCGTTCATTCAGACTCAGTTGTTGGGGGAAGTCCCACGGAAGATGTGATGTGGCCTGAAAACAGGAGATGACCACGCAGACTTCTTTATTGCGGGGAGAGCTGGTTGTTTAAGAGCCCGCTGAAGTGCTCAAACTTTTTTTCCGTCTCTTCGCTGAAGGAACCACCTGAAGAGTAAGAATCGGGGGGAGAGAGTGGGCAGATGAGGTGCCCAGGCCTTGCCTGACCCTGAGCTGGGTGAGTTGGCCTCAGGGGCTCTGCCGGGGCCACCCCTGTGTGCCCTCACAAGGACAGGTGCCAGGCGCTGGCCATATCTAGGGCTGGGCACATGGCAGGTGCTCTGTCAAAGTTGAGTGAACGAGCGAATAAATATAGCGCCTTTAATTTTAACATTTTGCCAAGAGTGAGGCCCATGACTTTTCCTGCAGAGGAAAAAGCTCTGCCTTCCCTCTTGTTCCCCAAGTCCTATCATCCAAGGAAAAAAGTGTCTTTATTGGACACTAGAAATAACCATAGTTTGCTAGCTTCCAGCTCTTGACAGAAAAACCTGATAGGCAGAGCCCACAGATTGCTGATGCCCACATTTTTGAGGTCACATGCATAATGAGCCAGCGGCCTTGGCTCCAACCCTTAAATAGCCTTGGGGTCTGTGCTGGGCCGGCCCGGTCCTGTACCACCTTCTCTCCATGGCCGGAGCTGGCTGTAAAAACTCAGTCTCCATCCAGGCCTGTGTGTCTGTGGCTTCCGTCTGAATGTGGAAATGTGATGATGGCTGCATTCCCCAAGCTCTTTACCCAAATTAGGAAGCTGCCTCTGGGTCCTTGAGAAAGTAGGGCAGCTCCCGCCTGCTTCCTGGAGCGGGGGCGGCCTGGACCTTACCTATGTGGCAGTTGTACATCCAGATGCGGTGGCCGTCATAGCGGCTCCTGCACTTCATGATGTTGTTGGAGTAATCAGATTCTGCAACCTCGAAGTTGGGGTTAATAACAACCTGGGGAGAAGCAGGGCAGAGGAGGCTGCTGGTTCCCTCTGCGGCCACCTCCACCCAGGCCCGGGGCTCTGCGAGACCAGCGACCTCAGGGAAGGGGAGTGTGGCAGGTGTCAGGACCCAAGAAGGGAGTCTGTGGGTCCCAACAAAGTCCTTGGGGTGGGGCAGTGATGAGTCAGGGAGCACAGGGAGCATGACCCGGAGGAGGGAGACCCTGCCCTCTGTCCATGGCAGTGTAACACACACCCCTCTACCCAAGGTGGGCCTTCGGAAGGGGGTCACCCCCTCCTGGGAGTTCTGGGGGAGGCAGGAGTTGGGGTCTGGGGAGGTCCCAGAGGAAGATGCTGAAGAGAAGCAGAAGGGTATGGGGAGGACCTGGCAGTGTGGGAAGCGGGAAGAGGGCTGCCTGGGCACTGGAGATGGGACACTCGTCACAGCCATGTGACTGTGGACATGTCCCTTCCTCTCTCTGTGAAGTGATGGGTGGGACCTGGGGATCTGTGTCCCTGCCTGTTCTGCTGGGCCAGGGCCTGGCTCTGGGGCTGCTGGAGAAGCCACATCCTCTCCCTGACCTTCCACCCCTGCCTCTGCATCCCCCCAGCTGCAGGGACTTCGCCCAGAACAGCAGGAATAGGAAGGACATATTCTGAGAGGGTGTCTGTGGGGGAAAGAAAAGGGGAGGTTCGCGGTGAAGACCCAAGGAGAAAAGAGAAAGGGAGGGGGAGGGAGAAGAGACAACAGCAGTTAACAGAGGGGCAAAGCACGCAGATGACAGGCCTTCCCTCGAGGGTCCTGCCACATTTGGAAGGGCTGCGACTCATAGCGTGGGGGCGGGTACAGGCTGCTCATTCAGGAACATTCTTTAAATTTGGGGCCCCAGAAGGGCCTGGACATGACCCTTTAACAGGCCCCTGGGCTTGCCCAAAGAGGTGCTGAGGGAAGCCAAGGCCAGCCTGGCAGCCAGCCCTGTGTTGGCTCAGTGGGGCTGTTCTGGGGGCCTGCACCTGGCCCAGCTGGGGCCCTGTCCCTTTAGCTAAGGAGGCACATGCCCCGCTCCGGAGTGGCTTGCGTTTTCTCTCCCACCCAGCCATTCTAGCTGCCCCCTCGTCCCTGGCCCACACATGGCATGGGGCAAACACAGCTCCCCATGCCAAGGCCTCCAGCTGTGCAGGCCCAGGCAGCTCCTCGGCCGCCCAGGCGTCTTCACAGTGCAGCCATGAAGCCGGCTGAATGCAGCAAGGGCTCGTGTTGGGGGCATGAGAGCCAGTGTGACGTGTGGGGTGGAGGTGGGGCTGAAAGTCTGTGTCCCGCACTGTCTCACCCCATTCAACTACTGCAGGCTGAAGCCTCATGAGGGCCTGTGGGAAGTGGCTGTAGGTTTCTGTACGTCTATGAATCTAGGAAATGATGAGGAAGCGGATAAAGCAGGCGCCACCAGGAGCCAGGAGGCCCCTTCAGCCCTGCCTCTGAGCTCTGCACAGGCCCCTTTGCGTGGAAGGCCACTTCCTTCTTGCCCAGCTCCCTCCTCCCATCCTTCACAGCACCACTGATGTCTGAAATGAAGGCCAGCACTTGTGTCCCGTGAATCCCCAGGTCGGCGCTTGTCGCGCCTAAAGTTCCATGTCTATCTTAAGGGGAATGTTCTTTTTGATTAATCGGAGGTATTGACATGCCCTTAATGAGTCCATTTGCTAATTGTATCATTTAGGAGTTGAGAACACAAAATCAAGAGTTGATATGTCTGGGGTTGTGTGGCCGTGAAAGGAGGGTAATGATGATGCCCCTTCCTTGGGAGATTAAATGAAAGAATGGGTTCCCCAGGCTTAGGCAATTCATAGTGGTTATTAAGTGGATGGCACTGGCCAGAATACAGGGAGATACACACTCACCCGGCAACATGATAGCAAACCTCAAACAGAAACCACCAGGCACTGTATACGTGCACATGGCCACGGCTATTCATCTTTTAAAATAAATAACTCTCTGGTTAGACCTCTCCAAGTCTGTGGTTCTGGGCTTGTGGGTGGAAAAGTGCTTGGCTGTCTGCTTTCCAGCCTCTGAAACTGCCCAGGAATCCTCTGAAAGCCCCTCTGTGGTGACTTCTCTGAAGGTGCTGTTTCTTCAGAGGGCTGTCTGTAGGTGGGGACTGTGGGCCAGGCCCTGGGCTGGCTGAATGCCCCCTCAGGAAAGCTTTCAAGGTGGAATGACACATTTCTGGTCATCCACTTTGCTAGCCAACAGGGCAAGCTGGGAAACGAGATGGGTTGGGACGTAGGAGACAGTGAGAGGGTGAGATAAAGCTTCTGCAGGCGGACGTGTACCCGTGCACCGGCAGAGAGATATTAGGGGCACAATGCCTCTTGTCTCCCCCCGTTAGAGTCCTGGCCAGAACATGCCGCTGTTTTCAGGAAGGAGGGAAGCCAAGGCCCCTGGTTCCTCCTCAGGGCTGGCCTTCCGCCCAGGCAGAGTATGTGGGAACAAACCCCGGCAACCCCTCTGACAAAGAAGCCACCTGGCCAGGCTGCCTCTCATGTTCCATATTTTATTCTTATAGATTTGCTTTGTCTTGAGAATGGCCCCTTCTGCAGATCCTCCTCTATGAGGCAGATATTTCCGGAAGAGCTAAATCATAGACACTTGCGAGCGACTGGCTCTTTATGAGTTTGTTTTCAGTCTTGACAGCACAGACCAAGGCAGGCTAGGGCCATAGGAGAAACAGGGATGGTGGAGAGAAGAGCTCCACAGGAGACAAGAGGTGTGGGTTGCCTGAGCATCGATGGAATAAACTGGCCGGAGGAGCAAATCTAGCCTGCTGATGAGTTTTGATTGGCATGCACCAGGTGTTAACTAAATGAAATGTGAATGTCTCTGGCGTCTCTGGTCCTGTGCACCGTCTAATTCTCAGGCCCCCATGCCTGACATTGTTGGGTTAACTGATGGACTGTGATGGCCTCTGGGGGTAGCACCTTGCCCTTTAGACAGCCTGACTTCCATGCCCCTGTGTGGACACCAGTGGGAAGGAGCCTGTGGAAGTGGCCTCCCCTCCTCCCTCCGGAGGGCTGGAGCCCCTTCCTGCCCACCTCACCTGGAACAGGTAGTCTCCAGGGGGCACGTCAGTGATGTCAATCCACTGGCAGTCGATGTCATGGCGGTACATGTCCCAGCAGCCCATGGTGATACCCTGATCGCCAAAGTTGGCACACTCGTAATTCTTCTGGATATCTGCAGATGGGGCAGAGGGGAGCTCATCACCAGGGAACCATGACCCCACTGCCGTGCCCTCTTCCTGCTCCCAAGGCCGCCACCACTGCTTCATCTGGGCTCAGCATCCCACCCCTGTGTGGGCTGCTCATCTGTTCTCATTTCAATAGAACCCCCCAATCAATTCCCTACCCACATCCTGCCTCTTCCCTCAGGCCAGGCTCAAGGTCCCCTTCCTCCATGAAGCCCTCCCTGACTACTCTGATCCACCCTGGCCTTTCTGTGACATCCTCAGTCTGGGGATAACTGCATGTGTGTGCACCGGGGAAATCTCTGGTGCCTGTGGTTTAGCATAACACGCGGGTCATACTGTCTGTCTCCTCTAGAGGATCAGTAGTTAGAGTGTAGGCCCATGTCTTTCTGACACTTACATGTTATCTGCACATGGTAAGAGGTCAAAACCTGTCTGCTGTGTGATTTCATGGCAAGTCAGTGGCGGGCCGCTTCAATGAAGAACAAATTAAACACACATTTATTGAGAAGCTGCCATGCCTGGACACTGCTGTAAACAGTGGGTCTAGCAAGAAAAACTGACATGTCTCCCCATGAAGAGCCCCCGGGGCTGCAGGTGCACTAACGGGTGATCACAGGGCAGGTGTAGTGACCTACTAGAAGTGTGAGCAGAGTGCCACTCCTGCCTGGGGGCATGATTTAGAGGGGGCATTTGAGTTAGAATTGAAGGGTGAGAGCCTGGTGTGGTAGGGACACTTGGCATTGGGATACCAGAAAAAGGTTGGTGGCAGCCAGAGTGGGAGGGGCATTGAGATCAGGGTCCGGGCCGCTGAGCCCAGATGGAGCAGGGTCCTGAGGTCTGGATCTTGTCCAGGAGGCCCTGTGGACCGACCAGTGCCTGTCAGCACGGCTCTGGGGAATCCGGGTGCCCCTGGAACCAGGTCATGCCCATGCCCCCAGCACCTTACTATAGCTAAGGAAGGTCCAGGTGGGGAAAGGTGGCAGTGGTCAGAGTGACACAGGGTCTGTGCCAGGCCTGGGCTCCAGTCAGGTGATCGTGGAGACAGGGACATTCGAGTCCCTCTGAGGCCCCCCATCCCCCCACTCCGCCCACAGATACCTCCTTCACATTCTGTGTCCTCCAAGCAGAAGCTGGCCTTGTGGCCCTCTGCCACCTTGGTGCCGTTGAGGTTCAGCAGGTCGTAGTGGGTGAACACCTCCATGCTGTGGTAGTGCCTGGAGTGAGAGAGAGACGGCCTGGATGTCAGTTTCTGGAGCAACTGCTGCTTGCAAGCAGAGGCCTGGCTGGCGATTTGCCTCTGGGAATACTTCCAGGGGGCCAGAGGGGGCCGGGTGGGGAGAGGAGTGGATAAGAGGCCTGAGGAAAGGAAAGCCGGTGCTTCAGAGGCAGCCTCAGGGCTCTGAAGTCAGACCACTGCTCACCTTGCTAAGCCTCCGTCCTCTCCTCCGCTGAACGGGAATGACCGTTGTAATGCATGGGGTGCTGTGGGTACTGGGGAGGTAGCAATTAGCTGGCACTGCATATGATAAGCACAGAATTCCAGCTATTGTTTTTAATAAGCGTGCAACTGGCTCTCACAGCCCCTTCCTGTTTGATGCACTTTCTTTGGGGTAATTTTAAAAACCCACATTTTGATGTCTTTTGAAATGGAATAGGGTAGGGAGAAAAACCAAAGGGGAAGAGGCATGATTAAGGGGGAGAAGCAGAAAGAACAGGAGCAGTAAGGAATAGAACATGTGGACATGCAGGTGCCCCAAGGTCGCACCTGTGCTTCAGACCTGGTCAGGAAGGGCCTGCAGCTTCGCCTCCAGCCCTGGGAGGTGAGCAGCCAGTCTGTGCTCCTCGCATAGTGCAAATAAAGCAGGGAGGAGCAGAAAGACAGCTGGGAGGCCCTCTGGGAAGGAGTCATTGACTCATCCTCGGGGGCACACACCAGCGCAAAGGGAGACACGTCCCTGGGGTTCTGGGAGTTCTGCAGGAGAGCTTGTGCAAGCAGGCTGCAAATCCCTTGCCGCTGGTTTACATAACGACGCTCCCTCTCTTCCCTTGGGAGGAACTGAGAACAGATGCAGAGTCTTGGAACACATGTGCTTGGTTTAGAATAGCCCTTGGTTCAGAATAAACAAGGGAAACGGGGCTGGGGCTGTCGCCTGTTGCTGCGGGGCCTTCCCGAAGCCTGCACTGCCCAGGCCCAGGGCTGAAGGAAGCAGGCTGTCTTAGCCTGATCCCAGCCTCCAACGTGCATGTCGCAAGCGTCTGCAACTATTCCTATACGCTTGTCTCTGCCATTACAGGGACATTCGGAAAAGGGGAAACTGAAGAACGAGGTGCCAAGTCATGGGAGCAGAGTCCCCTGCTTTGTTGGTGCAGGATCTGAGCCTCCTCTTCGGCAAAGGGGAGAGGGTGGCTTTGCCTGCTCTTGGGGCTGCAAGATTGAGTAAGATGAATGGCGTCAAATAACTAACGTGAGGCTGGTAGCACGTGAGTACTCAGGACTTGACATACCTGTCCCCTTCCTTGCGACACTCCCATCATAGCAGTCACCGTAGCAGGATTTTTATTACCTCTACTACCACTGCTGCTATGACTCTGAGGCCGGCAGGAGCTCCTCACTTCCCCAGCCCCCTGCCCTTGGCCTCAGGTTCCCTCTGCTGTGTACGGGTGGTGGGGGCACGGGGAAGACAGCAATGAACAGGATAGGTTTCCTGCGAGGAAATTCGAGGCTCTCTTCCCTTCCTCCTGCATTTGCCTGTGCTAAAAATATCAGGAGCTGCTAAGTTGGGCTTCCCTCAGTCACTCATGTTTCTGGGTAAAATGACGCTGAGCCTGAGATCCAGAGAACATTCACAAGGAGGCATTTTGTGGCCGTGGAAGTGACGACTTTGAGAAAGTCTATTTTGGCTTCTTGAAAGAGCAAGAAGAGACATGAGGTCTGACTCACTGCCTAAAAAATGTCTGCATCGCTCAGAGAGGGGCTTATGTGACCATGTTTACCGGCTGGAAAGACTGAAGAGAAATAGGTTGATGCTCCGTTGTCTAAACATAATTCAGACGGAGCGCACAGACGGACTCTTGTAAGGCTGACCCCATCCCACTCCTCGGCTTCCTGCAGACTTGATTTAAATCTTCCCTAGCTTCAGTTTTTCCCCTGCAAACACTCAGAGAGGAACAGCTGGTTTCATGGCCTCCCAATTTTCCCTGGCTTCTGTCCTGGGCATCTTCGCTTTGCCTCTCGGGCGTATGCAGTCATCCCTCCCTAGGGCCACATCTCCTTCCCAGCTGCCTGGATTAGAGCCTAGAGCCCCCCCGCCCACCAGCACTACCCACCCATGCCCCCCAGGAAATACAGAACAGGACTCTGGGAAGATGGGACGGTGAGTCCTGGAGAGGAAGGTATTCCTCCTCTTCCCAGGCTGAGCTGTCGTGACCCTTGGACGGCTAGGAGGGGACTGGATCCCTGGGGTAGAGTTAGGGAAGTATGGACTTGGAAGGAAAATCCAGAACGCTAAGGGGAGAGAGCCTGACGCTTGGCGGAGGTCATTGTGATCTGGACAAAAGGAGACATAACCTTCTACCATGAGACTCCAGAGCTCAATGCTTTTTTTTTTTTTTTTTTTTTTTGAGATGGAGTCTCACTCTGTCACCCACGCTGGAGTGCAGTGGTGTGATCTCGGCTCACTGCAACCTCCGCCTTCCGGGTTCAAGCAGTTCTCCTGACTCAGCCTCCTGAGTAGTTGGGACTACAGCGCATGCCACCATGCCTGGCAAATTTTTGTATTTTTAGTGGAGATGGGGTTTCACCATGTTGGCCAGGCTGGTCTTGAACTCCTGACCTCAAGTGATCCACCCGCCTCGGTCTGGGATTACAGGTGTGAGCCACTGTGTCCAGCCCAGAGCTCAGTGTTTTAAGACATGGCACTCGTCAAGGGAGGAGGTGTTGGATGCAAAAACGGATGGCAGATAAAGCTGGTTCAGAGAAAGATGGGAGAAGCAGGTATGTTCTTTGCTGTCCTAGGTCGTTGGTGGCCCCAGTGAAACTCCCAGTCAGAACCTCGGTGCCCTTTACAGAGGAGATGCTTGCGCGCTACATCTTTTCCTACCCCAGCCACATGCCCCCAGGGCATCCGGAATGGACAGTCCTGGAGGCACTCTGCCACGGTGGGGACAACACTCCAGTCCTCGTTTCAGAGAACACTAGGGGTGTTTTCATCCTGGGAGGAGATGCCAGAAAGGCAGAGGCCCTTCTGCTCACTCCACTCTGCCATCCCCCTGTGCCAAGCAGCCCCTTGGCAGAAGCAAGCCCCACAGATGAGATGAGGGCCTCAGATTGGCTCCCAGGGACCACATCGCATCTATGGGCTTCGATCCTCCCAGGAAGCTGTGCCGCACATGTGGTAGGCAGGGTGGAGTGAAAGGGAGTCTCTCCTCTTTGCAGCAATGCCATCCCCGACCCGGAGGACTGTCATCTGAGCTGCAGCCCATTCCCCTTGCTTCTCCAACTCCTAGCTCCTCTCCTGGGGCTCCCCCAAGGTGGGAAAGCCAAGCCCCTCGGCCTGTGGAGCCTGTTGTGCATCTGTGCCCCATGCTCTGTCCTGTCAGAGCTGTGGCACATCGTGCCAGTTGAGCGGCGGTGGCCCCACAAGAGGCAGGAGAGAGAGATGCATGGAGACCACTGGCCAGGGCACAGTGCACATGAGAGAATAACTCTGGGGGCACTTTCCTCCAGGTCTGGTTGTCGAGGAAATTTCCAAGGGGGCCAATCTTTGTGTTTCAGCCGAGGGCTTTCAAAGAACAGAGCTCTCTTCCCGAGGTAGCATCAATTAAACTGGAAATGGCATTTTTTCCCCATTCCCACTAATTTGAGCCAGGGTTCTCAAGCCTGGCTCCAGATGGCCTTCAGAGTGTCTGCAAATCTGCTGACATAGGCTATTAAACTTCTAGAAATATTTGTTTTGAGGAGAGGAAGAGCCAGCTCTCATCAGCTTCCAAAAGGAACCCAACAACGGTTGGAGGCCAGGATCCTGTTCCTCCCACAGCACCTGGAGAAGTCACCTGGAGCTCGAGGGACTCCTCTTAAGGTTCCTAGGATCTTATGGTCATCATTTCTCAGCTATGGACCAGGAGGGGGAGACCAGAAGGTACATGTACTCAGCATGTCCTTCCTTCCCCTCCCATTCCCTCCCAAGCCTTTGACTGGAACATCTGTAAGCAAAGAAATAAAATAGACCACAGGAAAAGCAGGGGTGGAGGCGGGTGGGGGGTGGTGGGGAGCAGGCAGGGAGCCAGAGTCCCCAGATCAGAAGAACATTTCCAGGATGTCACCATGTGCCTATTCTTAGAGGAGACCGATTCCTTGGAGAGTAAGTACATGGCACAGGGAGGCTCCTACCATGTAATCTCTGGGTGGGCCGCCATATGCAGGGCTGGGATGCAATTATCTTCTGCTTATAGACCCATAGGCAGCGTCAGCCCCTGCCGCCCAGGGCTTCCACCCACACGTTCCCCAAAGGGAGCCAAGCACCGATACCGTCATGACTTTAACTCTACTGACTTACACCCTGAAGAAGACTGGCCTACTTCTCTATAAAGACCACACCTTCTTGGGCTAATTAGGATGTTCAGAACATTCAACTGTTTGAATGGAAAATCAGCACCCCTGAATTCTACCATAGTCCTTTCTTGGGAGACTAGTGGAACAACTCTATCCCAAACTGATTGGAATGGAACCAGGTCATCAGTTGTGATACGGAAAAAAAAAAAAAAAAAAAAAAAAAAAGCCAAAGATAGATTTCTGATGAAGAGTCAGTAGACAAAAAAGAAAGAGCATGTGGTTTGGAGTCAGATAGGCACGAGCCGGGATCCCCGCTCTCTGCAACTCCTAGCGTTATCTTGGGCAAGAGATAACTCCAAGCCTCTGTGTCCTTTTCTAGGAAAATGAGGGTTCCCTGGGCCTGACACTTAGAAGGGGGCAGGACATGTTAGTTCTGCCCGTAACAGTGATGACCACATTCCAGAGCTGCAGCGGAGCCTCCACATCATCTAGACAAGGGCTTCTCAGACTTCAGTGTGCACACGGTCACCTGAGAATCCTGCTAAATGCAGATGCTGATGCTTAGGTCTGCAACGGGCCCTGGGATTGAGCAGGTCCCAGGTTCTCAAGTGGTGGCAGATACCTCTGGTCCAAGGACCTCACTTTGAGAAGCAGGGATGTGGTGCAAAAGGCTCGGTTGTATAGATGGGCCATCCAAGTGTGGAGAAGGGCAATGACTAGGCCACATCTGTAGCCCCTCAGGGGCTTCCTGCTGTATGGAGTGGCAGAGGCCTCCCTCCCTTCCTTTCCAAGAGTGTGCCTGCTTCTCTTCCCTCTACGCACTCAGCTCAGGTCTGAGCAAGAAAATCCCTGGACAGGCAGAGACAGCAGGTTCTGGATTAGATTAAGAGTCCAGGCAAAAAAGGGAAAACAAAGAAACAAGGGATGGTAAGAGGATGAGCAGATGGCTTGTGGTGGCTCTAGCCAGGGCTGGCTGTGGGATTTCACCCTGTTCTTCTGTCCTTGTCTGGGATTTGCAGCGCTGGGATCAGGTCCACAGACTGACAGACCTGGAAGGGACAGGCGAGGTCCCAGGTGATGTGGCCCAGCTGACCCGACATTATGCAGCTGGCTAGAAGCATGGCTGCGTTTAGAGATCAAGTCTCAGGACTCTTGGGCCTAGACTTCAGTCTCCACATCCATTGTCTTCCTAGAGGTATTTAAAATACATACCAGGCCGGGCGCGGTGGCTCAAGCCTGTAATCCCAGCACTTTGGGAGGCTGAGACGGGCGGATCACGAGGTCAGGAGATGGAGACCATCCTGGCTAACACGGTGAAACCCCGTCTCTACTAAAAAATATAAAAAAAAAAACTAGCCGGGCTAGGTGGCGGGCGCCTGTAGTCCCAGCTACTCGGGAGGCTGAGGCAGGAGAATGGCGTGAACCCGGGAGGCGGAGCTTGCAGTGAGCTGAGATCCGGCCACTGCACTCCAGCCTGGGCGACAGAGCAAGACTCCGTCTCAAAAAAAAAAAAAAAAAAAAAAAAAAAAAACCCAGTACATGGAATAAATAAATATATATAAAAAATATATAAGTATAAAAAATATAAATATAAATATCTATAAATATAAAATATATATATATTTTTTTGTTTTTTTGAGACAGAGTCTCACTCTGTCGCCTAGGCTGGAGTGTGGTGGCATGATCTCAGCTCACAGCAACAGCTGCCTCCCGGATTCACGCCATTCTCCTGCCTCAGCCTCCTGAGTAGCTGGGACTACAGGCACCCGCCACCACACCCGGCTAATTTTTTGTATTTTTAGTAGAAATGGGGTTTCACCGTGTTAGCCAGGATGCTCTCAATCTCCTGACCTCGTGATCCGCCCGTCTCGGCCTCCCAAAGTGCTGGGATTACAGGCTTGAGCCACCGTGCCCGGCTGGGAATATTTCTAAAGGAACTCAGAGTCCAACAACTGCAGAGCCTGGAGTACCTGGCAGCGCACAAACCTGTGGACACACTTGGAAACCATGGGCTGAAGGTCAACAAGGAGGGTATGGGCGCTCAAAACTGTGTTTCCTGATGTTAGAAGTGTTGGAGGCAGGAAGAAGGGGCGGCAGGCCAGGGAACTTGGAGTGGAGAACGGCTTCGGGAAATGTGACAGCCAGTGTGGCAGATGCAAGCCCCCCACTTAGGAGGATCCTATCTCCAGACCATGCAGCCTCTTGGCTCTAAGTGACCCTGGCAACTCTGAACTCCCATCTGAGGCCCGCAGGACGTCCACCGGGCAGCTTAGCGGGGAGGGTGGTGAGCCAGGCCTACCTGTGACAGTCATGCCAGATCCACGCGTGGCGGCCGTTCTTGGGCCGGAAGTCGGACTGGCCATTGTTGTGGATCTGGGAGGAGAAGCGCAGGAGCCGGCGGTAGCCCGTGGTGGGGTTGGTCTGCGCGGCTGAGGCCGAGAGGCAGTTCTCCTCCATGGCACACTGCAGCATGAACATGGGCCGGTCCTCCAGGTAGGTGGTCTGCTGCACCATCTCTGCATTGAGAACCAGGTCTGGGGCGGCTGGGGAGAACGGCATGCTGGTCAACAAGGCAAGAGACCCCTCCCCAGGGCTCCCACTTCTGAGTCTTGAGCTGGGGCAAACCCCTCTCCTGCCTACCACCACCTTCTGGAATGGCTCAAGGGCTCCTCAAGGTTACCTTCTTGTTTAGCAAGACCCTAAATTCCCCTTTCCCCCTGCTGTGAGTCCTCTTTGACAACTCTTCAGTTATCAGTGCAGATGAGCCAGATGTTGAAATTTCCAGCTAAGCACAGATCATGGTATGGTAATAGATCCCGCGCCTCGTGAGCACTAAACGTGAGTGATGAGCACACGGGGGTTGATTATATTATTCTACTTTCAAGTGGCTTCAAATTTTCAATAACAAAATGCAAAAAACAACAGTTAACGATGTGATTGTTCTACCCAGAGAGAAAGAACACCTCTCATACCTTGGTCTGCTTCTTCTGGAAATGATGTATTTTCCAACATGTATAATATTGTATGTAGAGTTATGGTGTGCTAATACTGTTTCCCTTAAAATCCATCTTGACATATTTTCACGTTGACATATATCCATTACAGCACATTCATTTCATGGCTACATAATATTTAATTCCTAGCTCTATCTCATATGTTTAGATACATTGGCTGTTTGGAATTTTGCAGTTACAAGGTGTGATAAACACCCTGTAGTAAATCTGTGCATATAACTTATTTTTTTCCTTTAGAATATATCTCTGTAAGGGAAACTGCTAGGAGAAAGCACTGTCTATTTTTAAGTCTCTGATTCCTATTGCCAAATTGCCTTCTTAACAGGTTCCTCCAGGTTCCACGGCACACACTGCTGCCTTACGGGGGAGTTTTTCCCAGGTGCCTGCCTTTTACAACGCTTGATTTACTCAATTAGCGCACTGCACAGAGCAGGTGTTAAAAGAATGACTGATGGCTACAATCTACGTTTACTCAACAATTGTATTAGGAAGCTTAGCTTCTTTGCAAAAGGAGTAACTGTAGGCTTTACCTTTAAAAGTGAGCTTTCAGTGAGCATTTCTAGTACCCAGAAAAATGCCATATATGAATCAGTGATCACAAGATCCTGCCATCTTTTATTTTGACAAGTTGCTTGTAAGTTTTTTTTTCCCCTAGACTGCTTGGCAGAATTGCTTGTAAATTTTAAGCAAGCAGAGTCTGTGAGTTTTGCTTCCCTCAAGTTCACCAGCACATGGAGGGAGCTCTGTCTCCCTTCTTCCCCTCCCGCTCCAGGATCATAGGCTGCGGCAGAGCCCAGCAGGTTCTCAGTAAACCCTGTGCGCTCACTGAAGGAGCTGGCATCCTCTGGAGAGCAGATCCAATCACAAGAATTGGGTGTGCAACTGAAGGGCAGGGAAAGGGTGCACACAGATGGTATGTGGGGTGGGGCATGGAAGCCGTAAATCAGGAGGCTCCCATTTACTGACAAGTATTTCTTCTTGGAGGCTATGCAAGATGCAGCATTGCCCTGCACCGAGTGTTCTGGGCATGCTGATTTTTATGAGGGTGTCATGTGAGCCTCGTATTAGTTGACAGGCCCTCTGAATACCTCCAAGCTGAGCATGGGGGTCTCCACTTGGGCTCTCCCTCCAGCTCATGAGAGAGAGATCATTAACGTACCATGTTCTGTGATTAGCTGGGAGCCTGGGACCTGCAATCTCAACACCTGCCATGGGCTGGGGACTTGGCCTCCCCTGCATCCAGCAGGCAGCGGAACTCCTAAGTGGCATCCTTCCACCTACCCATGGCTTGAGTATTACGATGCACTGTGCGAGGCTTTCTGGAGAGAGCTGAGCAAGGCAGAGGTGGAACTACCCTAGACTCTAGCAAGAGAGAGACATGTGCAGCACATAATAATGACTCCTGCAACAAGAGAACAAGAGCTGGCAGGAGAAATGCGGGGTATGACGGGAACTGTAACAGGAGGAGCCTGTCGGGTGGGTGGTCAGGAGGCTTCTTTGGGAGAAGTTGTGTTTTAGTTTTTCTCTGAAGGAGGGTGGGGATTCGAGGAAGCAACACTAAGGATGAGGTTGGGACAAAACACACAGCCTGCGCCAGGGCCCGGCGGCACGAGGGAGGGCCAAAGCCAGTGTGGTGCAGACACTGAGGACGGGTGGGGGTGGCCTGGGAGGAAGCCGGACAACACGAGCCCTGTGTGAGCCCCTGGTCACAGAAGTGCGGTGGGACCCTAGGGTGGGATTTAAGTGGGAGGTGGTCTTGGCTCTGGCTTTGAGGAGGGGAGACGAGGGGAAGCCACCACAGGGGCACGTGTCACTGTGAGGATCTCCTTTGCAGTGATGCTGTGTGGAAGGTGGTCATCTGGACACAGGCAGCAACAGTGGCAGGGAAAGACATAGAGAAGGTTGAGAAAATACTGAAAGGTAAACATCAAGAGGGACTGGACATGGAATGGTGAGGAAGAGGGAGAATCAAGGAGGATGTGTAGATTTCCAGCATATGCAATTGGTGGGGTGACAATAAGATATTATGAAGGGTTGCTGAAGAATTACTTTATTTCCCTGAATACTCTAACATGCATTTGGCCAGAGGAGCCAAGCGCTGTGTTCCTGGCCCCAAAGGCTACTGCCCCGCTGCAGACACACTGCCAGTGATGCTTCAGCCTAAGCTGTGGAGCATTCTGAGAAATCGCCCCACGAAACTATTTTTGGATCTTCCATGAGAATCTGAGGGTATTGTTCATCTCATAAATCTCAGTCCTCAGAGAGAAATTCCCTTTAATCTCTAGAGCTGTGGGTTTCTCTTGACTCATGGGTTAGTTTTCATCTCATAGGTACTGTTAGTTATATTAGTGACCACTTTTCTCTTTGCTCTGGCTGCTAGGAAGCTCACTGTGAAATTAATGACCTATTCATAATAAAGGTATAGAACCCCCTAGTACACGTTTTTAAAATTAACCCCTCCCTGGCTCCATTTTAAGCCACTACCATTTTGCCAGCACCTGTCTTTCATCTGTTTTTATTTTATGCTATCTTGAATTGTATTTAGGTTTGTATTATCTTAATTTCCTTCTAGAAAAGATGGACTATTGCAAATATAAATAAATTGATAAATAAAGAAAAGTTCCCTGACAGGGGAGTGGCTGTTCCTCTCTGCTGGGATGCCTTCCCTTGGGGAGCTGGTAAGGTGGTGATCTCACCATCTCTCCTCTCACACAGGATGTGATAGCTTATGATGTCTGCCCAGAGAAGCCTGCCCTGAGGTCCTGCTTTGTGAGGGCTAGGAGATGCTAGTGAATCTAAAAGGGGTTGGTGGGAGACGCAGATGCTGGGCTCAGTTCAATCCCTCATTCTCTGTGATGGCAGGATGACAGTGCATTTTTGTTTACCAAGCCCTTGCGCCTATTGTCACACTTGATTTCTATTTTCTAGGGAAAACTACAACTATAGACCACAGAGGCTGACACACTTTTCCAAGATCAGCCAATAAGGCAGGCTCTGGTCTCAAGTTCTCTGGCCAGTATCTGGGCCTCCCAATGGAGATGGCTATGTGTGGGTTTATATTATAAGGCCAGGAAAGGGAGGGCAGGGTTTGGGCTCAGGAGGACAGCATTCCAAAAGGTAGTCTACTGCTCCTCTTCTCTCAGCATGGGAGGGAGGCTTCAGGAAGTGGGTCATCCTGAATCCTGGCTGGCATTCCCTCTATGGGCTCAATCTCTCTAGGACTCCCAGCGAACCACCAGGCAGCTAAGTGACCTCCAGGGTCTGAAAACAGGAAATGCTCCACGAAGGAGGTGGAGGGAAGAAGCCAACACCCATGGAAGGTGTCATCGTTCTCATTTAACTGGCATGACGGAGGAGCTCTCAGTCCTGTAGTCTGCCCTGGGTCACTGCGGTAGCAGTGGTCCTGTGACTGAACCTGGGCTACAGACTGCAGCCCCTCCCTCTCCCTTTTCTCCCCACTGTGTCATAGACAGCGATCCGTGGTTGGGGTGGCGGTCATCTCTCTTGTCCCCAGTTTTTCTCTCTTAGGATTTCATTCCACCTTCCTCTATTGCTTGGCTCATGGCAAGGCTTCAGAGTCTCTTGAGGAATAACTCTTGGGACTCTGGTCCCCTCGGGAGCCCGGTGGGGAGGGAGAGGAGGAGCTCTCACTTTCTGAGCAGGCAACTCCGGCCCCGTACTGCACTCCGCCCTGGGGGCAGGCCACGTCCTCCCCGTCGTGCCGGCAGTGTGCCAGGGACAGCTCCGTTCCCGAGCACTTCACTCCGCTCATGACCACTTTGTTGGCGTAGACATCTCCGTGCCAATACCAGGTCTCCTGGAAGAACCAACAAAACAAATGGTGGGTACATCACCTTGAACTGTCACTTTCTCATATCCTGTCAACTTGCAGCCTCACAAAAATCCCAACGTTTTATGATCCCATTTTTCGGATGGAGAAAGCACAGAGAGTCACCTATCCAAGCTGTGCAGTTAGTTGGTGGCAGAGTGGGTGGGAATCCAGGTCTCCTGACCCTAGCACTTGGACTCTGTCACTCTCTCCCTCAGGGAAGTAGAGCTAAGGTTGTGGTCAAACACTGCAAGGCTGCATGTCAGGAATGCCAGGTGCACACAACTCAGGTTGCCTACTTCCTAGTCCTGAGCCAGGGCAGACATTGCTAATCAATCACTGCACTCTCTCCTCTAATCCCGAATGGGATCTCAGAATCCTTCTCAACACAGTGCTCCGCGAAGATGCTATTGGTTGATTGGAAGTGGCAGGAGAGAAGAAATCTATTTGCATATGTCAATCGTTAGACATGTTATAAAGATGAACTTGTGAATTTAGACTTTTCCCCAGTTTAAAGAGCAATTAATAGAGCAGTTCTGCACAGAAACTGAGGAGATCCGAGGCTTAGGATGCTGGGATTTATTTGGCTTCTTTGCTCTATGGGGCTTCAAAATACTATTAGGATTTACTTTCATACTTCAGAGAAGTTTCGAGTAGAGAAAAATGAGAAGCAGAATGGGGGCCGTCAGGTACAGAAACGGGATGAGCACACAGGTGCTGTGTTCCTCAGGTCTCTCGGGCTTGGAGGCTGAGGCAGGATTGGAGCTCAGAGAGGTCTTCTCGGGATCGTCAGAGACAGACCATCAGGATAGGAAGGGCCTTGGAAGTATTTATATCTCATCTAAGCTCTCCTGTGATGGTTCATATTATGTGTCAACTTGGCTAAGCCACAGTACCCAGATACTTGGTCAAATATTATTCTAGATGTTTATGTGAGGCTGTTTTTAGACGGGATTAACATTTTAATCAGTAGACTTGGAGTAAGGCAAATTAACCTCCATAATATGGGCGATTCTCATTCAATCAGTTGAAGGTCTTAAGGGGTTAAAAAATAAAACCTGAGGGCCCCCAAGGAAGAGGCCATTCTGACCACAGACTGACTTCAGACTCAAGCTGCAACATCAATGCTTCCAGCCTGCTGGTCTACTCTGCAGACTTCAGACTTGCCAACCCCATAATTGGATGAGCCAATTCCTGAAAAGAAATACCTTTCTTCATGCTGTGTGTGTGAGATATACACACACATATATAAATACACATTCATATGTCCTGTTGGTTGATAGCGCGCGCACACACACACACACACACACACACAAATACGCATTCATGCAACTTATTGGTTCTGTTTCTCTAGAGAACTTGACCAATACCCACCTCCATCCTCCAGATGAAAAACTGGGGACTTGAGAAGGGATGGGGCTTGTGATCCGTGGCAGATTTGGTACAAATGTCAGTCCCAGGCCAGTTTCATGACCCTAGCTGAGGCCCAGGTGTCTTAGGAATGAGCTGACCGGGAAGAAAAATATCTGGACAAAGTCTCCCTTGAAACGTGGCACTGTTTTTCCACTCTCCTTGGAGATTTAGAGAGTGCACTGGTTTGTCATAAACAGTATTAGCAGAAACACTGCGTTGCCTGGGGAAGCCAAGCTCCCAGAGGGCATAAGCAGCTATTTCAAAGGCCTGCCCATTCTGGAGGCTGGAATGAAGAGCCACAGGGCAGGGGACCCCGGGCGGCTTCTGCTCAGGGCTCAGGACCTCCCATCAGAGCGACCTGGACCCACCCAGCCCATGGGAGACAGTCAGGCTCAGCAAGGATGCGGGAGTTCTCCTCTTCTCTCCCTAAACCCCTTTCTTAGGTCCCAAGAAGGGCCACTGGGGAAGGAGAGCTGGAGTCAGGATTAACAACATAAGAGGAGGGTCTCCAAGCATCTTCCCGTTCTGTAAGCTGCTTAATGGAAGTGTTTAGAGCCAGGATACTGAGGATTTGGGATTATTCATTCCACGTCACATGGAGGACCGCTGAGGCAGGGGAGGTTGGCTGCTTTGCCCCAGACCATTACACAGGTAGCTGGTGGGAATGCGTCGGGATTAGACCCAGAGCCTCCTATTTTGTTGCTCCTTTTGTGATGGGGGTGGGAGGGTGGGAACTAGGACCAGAGCTCAGCTGTTCTCAGCTGAGTCACTCTCTCTTTGGAGAAGGGGAGTTGGAGGAAGTGCAGATGATGTGACAAGTCTTGGAGATTACCTAGCGTGTCAATGGGAGAATGCATTAGGCACAGATGCCAGTGGAGAAATGTGTTCAGACCAGAGCAGGCTTCCAAGGGAGCAAGCTAAGGTGTTTAGGGGGGGTTGAGCCTTGGGCCACCTCCCTGAAGGACTGAGTTGCTTCCTTCTGCACAAGGCACATCAGGGCCCCTCCAGGATCAGCCTTGAGCTCAGGGTGAACCCCAGTGTGCAGTGCAGGAGTGGACCATGAAAAGCAGAGCCCAGCCCCTCATTCTGCAGCCCAGAAATTGAAGCAGAGGTGGGAGCGACCTGCCTGAGGACTCAGGCCTGTAAGGAGCAGCGCGGTGGGCAGAGTGAGGCTCCCTGCCTCCGGATCCAGGGCAATTTGCTCAGTCCTTCCTGCACGGCTAGGGAAGGTATGTGGGAGAGGGGGGCTGACTGAAGACAGTGTGGTCAGACTGCACAGAAGGTGAATGCAGGGTCTGAGGCCGGGGCTTCTCACCTGGAAGGCGTTGCTGGCGAATCCCAGGCCCAGCTGGCGGCAGACCACCATGGCCTCCACGATGCCCCAGTTCTGGCCACACACCATCCCCCACACAAGGGACCCGTTTCTCTCCACCAGCACCTCCACTCGGCCCTCATAGGGATTGCGGCCCCCGTTCAGGCGCAGCTGCAGACACAAAGGAAGGCCACGGTCACCAAGAGGGACAAGGGAGCTTCCCCACTACACTGCCATCAGCCTCAGTGTCCTGGAGTCCTAAGCCAGGTGCTGCTGCCCGGGACACACACACTCAGATTCAGCAGCACTCTTGGCAGCCCCCTGATGGCAGTACCATGCCTAGCGTGGTCTTTTTTTTTGAGACGGGGTGTCGCTCTGTCGCCTGGGCTGGAGTGCAGTGGCCGGATCTCAGCTCACTGCAAGCTCCGCCTCCCGGGTTTATGCCATTTTTCTGCCTCAGGCTCCCGAATAGCTGGGACTACAGGTGCCTGCCACTTCACCCGGCTAGTTTTTTGTATTTTTTAGTAGAGACGGGGTTTCACCGTGTTAGCCAGGATGGTCTCGATATCCTGACCTTGTGATCCGCCCGTCTCGGCCTCCCAAAGTGCTGGGATTACAGGCTTGAGCCACCGCGTCCAGCCACCTAGCGTGGTCTTATAGTGAGGTCCCCACCCCAGGCACCCTAAGCAGCTGGGGAGGTCCAGTGACTCCACTGAGCACCACAGCAGAAGCTGACGCTGCTCCCCAGGAGCCTATCAGTGGGGGCTGCTCTTTGGAAGGATGGTGCTCTCGGGACCTTGACATGTTGGAATCTCACAAGACTTCTGCCTGGGCCTGTTTCTCTTTGCCACAACCCCTACCTGGCAGGTTTCAGAGCCTGCTGGCATCTTGTCCCATGGCTCCCCTGCTGGTCTCTCTGAGACCCACCTAACCAGCTGCCTGTTTGACAACTCCACTTGGTATCTCAGAGATCACAAATCTGAACTTGTCTTTTCTCTTTACCCTAAATGACTGGGTGTGGCCATGTTCAATACAGCTTTATTTTAAAAAACAGGCTGGGTATGGTAGCTCATGCCTCTAATCCCAGCACTTTGAGGGGCCAAGGTGGGAGGATCACTTGAGCCCAGGATTTTGAGACCAGCCTATGCAACACAGCGAGATCCCATCTCTACAAAAAATAACTTGAAAAAATGAGCCAGGTATGGTGGCACACACCTGTAGTTGCAGCTACTCGGGAGGTGGGAGGATCCCTTGAGCCCAGAAGTTTCAGGTTGCAGTGAGCTATGATCATACCACTGCACTCCAGCTTGGGCAACAGAGCAAGACCCTGTCTCAAAAAACAAATGAATAAAAAACCAGGAGGAGGGGTGGGCTTAGCCACACATCATAGTTTGCTGGGCTCCTGAATCTGCTGTTATTCAAGCCAGAAACAGAGGAGCAATTCTTGACATCTCCCACTCTCTTATCTCACATCCTATCAAAGTCTTCACCTGTGGGTTTTATCTCTCGTCTCTCTCCAATGCATCCACTTTCCTCCAGTCCTTCCCTACCCTCCCTCATCTCTTGCCTGAGCCAGAGCAGTGTTCCTGCTCTAGGTCCTAAAGCCAAGGCAAGTCTCAGAGGCTCTGGCTGCAGAATGTGGCTGCCTCGTTGCCTCTGGGGCCAGGAAAACACGTGGTCATCAAGGGCACTTCCCAAGGCTCCAAGACGTTAAGGCTGACCAGGCCTGCGATGGCCTCCATGACAGAGAGAAGGGTTGACTCTTCCGGAAGGAATCTGGACACTTCATGCACTGGGGGGCTTTTCCCATTTTCTAGAGAAGACTGGAGCACACAGTGTAGCTGGCATGCAGTTCTAACTCAGCAAAGGACGCAGCTTGCCATTCCCAGGGCCCCACGCAGGGCGCCAGCATCCTGGAAACCGTGCAGCTTTCTGGTGAGCGGGGTCTAACCTCAACAATGACAATGGAGCCTATGGGACTTCGTGGTCAGCCAGGAGCCTCTGTCCTCACCCTCTCCACCTCCTCACCCAAGGAGGATGCCAGGGAAGGTCAGGCCCTCTCCAAGTCTCTTAAAACAGCCCAGGCATTTCCCTTTTCCTGTTCCTTTGGTTCTCAGTGGCAGCAGCACAGAGTTTTAAAGAACGGAACGAAGTGTGTGGCAGCCCAGTTTTTTTTCTGAACATGAATAGAGAAAACAACGCCTCCAGCCAGCAGAGCACAGCCAGGCTGCACTGTGTTTTGATAAGGTGATGGCTAGCCGGTCCCACGCCTGTCTTTGGAGGTGGTGAGGCAGACGTGAGGTAACTCAAATCAGATGTTAACATGCAAGGAGGCAGGGCCTTTCCAGTTCATACTGCACACAGGGCTTGCACCTGCTGCCACGCCAGGGCCAGGCCCGAAGTTCAGAGGGGGAACGAAACATTGCAAATGCCAAGTGGCAATGTCTGCAGCAGTACTAGCAGCAGTGCCTGGTCACTTCCTGGGTTCACCCCAGAGCTCTGTGGCTGTACTTTCTGCGGCCTCAGTTATAGTCCCCTCTAAGTGTCCAGTTCCCTCACCTTTTTCTGCAAGCCCATGGCAGGGGTGTTGCATCTCACACCAGCGTCCTCCTCGTGGTTGCAGCCCTGAGACTCGGCGTTGAACTTGCAGTCTATGATGGATTTCTCATTGCCCGTGCACTGGATCTCATTGAGGTGGATGGGTCCAATCCCTGCAGAGGGAGAATAAACAGGCGCTATGAAAGCTTTGGAAGGAAACTTTCTGGATTGGCAAGAAAGCCCTGGACAATAAGAACATGCCTCTCCCATCCTCAGAACTCTCCCCACTGCCTCTCATAATCAGCTCAGTGACCCAAGCCTCTTCTCTCCAGAGAGAACAGTGCCAATTCTCTTGGGATTCACTTATCCCATAAGAGCAAATAAAGTTTGCTACTAATTTGCTGTGTGACCTTGGCTGATCACTCAGCCTCTCTGAATACCAGTTTTCTCTCATTCTTTTTCTAGTCCAAAGGAATTGGACTAGAAGTATACGTTTCCTTCCCGACTTTAATGTTCCATGCATTTATGAATCTCAAAGGTACGACTACTGCTGCATCTGTAAGGGTCCCTGCAAGAAACAGATGGCATGTACAAATTGGATTGAGTTAGAAAAAGGGATTTCAAAAATAAAGGTATGGATGGAGTGAAGGGAAATCACAGAGCACAGTCCAGTACTCAGGAGCTAGTGATACAGGCATAGATACCACACCTGATACCTTCTGCCTCCCTGCTAGGGGCTGTGGATTTAAAGATGGGTAAGGCAGGCCCCTGCCCCGAAGAGCTCCCAGTTCCCAGGGGAGGCAGAGCTTACACAAAGGCTTGTGATATGACGTGGTCAGTAACAAAGATGAAGTTCACAACAGGTGCTCTGGGGCTCAAAGGAGGGCCCTCGACTCTGCCGGGGGGTTCTGGAGACGGCTGGTATCGAGGCTTATTGAGGCCAAAAACCAACTTCTAGATCAACCCATATTAGCAGGCAGGAGCCAAGTTTCTATTTCCTTGGAAACTCATAAATGATGCTTCCAATTCCTTGGAATGTTATAAAACGCATAAAAACGCATTGGTGATGGCGGCTGGAAGCATCAAAGGACTAGCATGGAAAGGCTGTGACAAGGCACCGATCCTAATCAGAGCCCAGGAAGCAAGCAAGGCCCACAGTTCATGGGCACAGAGACAGTCAGGAGAGAAAACCTTACGTTGGGAAAGAGCAGAAGGTTCTGTCTGGGAAACAGCTGGGCTGATCCGGTCCAAACGCCCGAGCTCTCCTCCCTCTCGGGAGGACCTCGCTGTCTCCTGCCTCCTGGACTGCCCTCTTTCTGCCTCCATCTAAGGAGAAGCCTGCCTTGAAGAAAAACCTCCATCCTCCTTCATGGTGCAGCTTGAAAGAACTCCCACTTGTCTGAACTTCTGCTTGTTACACATCTTGCTCAAGCGGCAATGAGCTGGGCAGGCAGCCTGAGATTGAATTCAGCTTGAGGTTGAAGATTAGGTTGAATCCTTGGAGAGTGATAAAAGCTTTACCTCTACCTTCCTCATCTGTAAAAGGCCAATTAATTATAATATGTGTTTTGCCAGGTTGGGATTTTTTTTTTGCAGGGGGCGGTGGTGGGGGGAATGAAGTCTTGCTCTGTTGACCAGGCTGGAGTGCAGTGACACGATCTCGGCTCACTGCAACCTCTGCCTCCCAGGTTCAAGCAATTCTCCTGACTCAGCTTACCAAGTAGCTGGAACTACAAGTGTGAGCCACTGTGCCCAGCTAATTTTTGTATTTTTAGTAGAGACGGGGTTTCCCCATGTTAGCCAGGCTGGTCTCTAACTCCTGACCTCAAGTGATCTGCCTGCCTTGGCCTCCCAAAGTGCTGGGATTACAGGCGTTGAGCCACCATGCCTGGCCTGATTAAGGTTATTTCTTATTTCTCCCACTTGACATAAGCTCCTGGAGAGCGGAGTATTTGTGGAATAAATGAATTCTCCATTCCAAGATCCAGGCTGAAGAGCACTTAACCAATGTTTGTAGATTGCTAAGACTAGAGCTCAAGACTGGACAGGACAGGTAAAGCCAACTTAAGAGCCTAGCATGCCTCAGACTCAACTGGTTGGTCTCCTTCTGGCTGAATTTCTATGTAAACTTGCGTGGCTGTCTCAGACATCTGGGGACGAGGCCCTGGGGGGCAGGGCCTCCCTCCTGAAGCACGTATACCCATGGTGCATCCAAGGAACGGCACAGAGAAAGAGGCCCAGCATGGCTCACCCTTTTCCTGCCCCACTGAGTTCCGTGGGGGGTTGGGCAGGGTGGAAGACACTCCGAAGGACACCAGACTGGGCATCTGGCTTCAGCGTGCCCATGGTGTCTGTGGGCTTCTGCTTCCTTCTGCTGACCTGGGCTTGGCATTCTGCACCTTGACCTGCAGCTGTCACCTATTCCTGGGTTCTGGGGCACCCCTGAATTGCTCCTCCTCACGGTGCCTTCCCCATCTCCACCTTGGCTCTGTTCTTCTCCACATACAAACCCTGGCCTACATGACCACAAGGCTTGAGGCAGAATTAGGGCGTGGTGGAAAAGCCATGTCTAACATCATAGAGCAGTGTTATGGCTTCCATGGGTCCAGGCCAATGAGTGGCCTGAACTGTCAACTAAGCTGGTTACAATCAGATTGTAGGAAGCACAAGAGAACAGAACAGGACATGTCACGGGTTCTGCATGTTGTAAAGCTAAGCTCTTGTTTAGAAAACCTTTGTTGGAGTTTTACATGTCACATGCATTCCTTCTTGGGGATTGCATGCAAAAGGGTTTTCAAGCCACTCCTGTAAAACTGGGGAGCCGCCCCCTCCAGTCCAGGAGCCACCAGCCACATGTGGCTATGGAGCACTTGAAATGTAGCCAGCCAGTTTGTCTACTCAGGAATGCAGACAAACTGAGATGTCTGGTGTCAAATACATCCTGGATTTCAAAGACTTAGCACCAAATATGCAAATGATCTCATTAATAGCATTCATATTGATTACATGTTGAAATAATATTTTGGATACACTGGTTTAAAGAAAATACGTTATTAAAGTTAATATCATCTTTTATTGTGGCTACTAGAAAATGCAAAGTAACATGCGTGGTTCCTGTTCTATTTCTTTTCTTTTTGAGAGACAGAGTCTCACTATGTCACTCAAGCTGGAGTGCAGTGATGTGATCATGGTTCACTGCAGCCTACCTCCCGGGCTCAAGTGATCCTCCCACCTCAGCTTTCGGAGTAGCTGGGACCACAGGTGTGTGCCACCATGCCGGTTAATTTTTCTTTTCTTTTCTTTTCTTTTTTCTTTTCTGACATAGTCTTCCTCTGCCGCCCAGGCTGGAGTGCAGTGGCACGATCTCAGCTCACAGCAAGCTCCGCCTCCCGGGTTCACGCTATTCTCCTGCCTCAGCCTGCTGAGTAGTTGGGACCATAGGCGCCCACCACCGCGCTACTTTTTTGTACTTTTAGTGAAGACGGGGTTTCACCATGTTAGCCAGGATGGTCTCGCTCTCCTGACCTCGTGATCTGCCTGCCTCAGCCTCCCAAAGTGCTGGGATTACAGGCGTGAGCCGCCACACCCTGCCCATGCCTGGCTAATTTTTAAAAAATTTTTGTAGAGGGGGGTCTCACTATGTTGACGAGGCTGGTCTTGAACTCCCAGGCTCAAGTGATCCTCCTGCCTCTGCTTCCCAAAGTCCTGGGATTACAGGCGTGAGTCCTGTTCTGTTTCTATCGGACAGCACTGGTCTAGTGTTGGAACTTGTCTAATGCTGCAACTTCTTCACCAAGTATTTGTTCTGCTGATCCTACTGATTCAACTGGAACACATTCATTCCTTCTTTACAACGTCAACAGCTCTGGAGCGCTGCGTGCTGGCAGACTTGGCACTAAGGACACAGAGATACAGATACAGGTGCGCCCTCATGTGGCATGCAGCCTTGCAGGGAGGTGGAGGCACCAATAGGCAGTTGGAGTCCCGATGTGGGCAGGAGTCCTGAGGCACAGAGAGCAGAGCCTGACCAGGACCTCACATCTATGCTGGCGAGGCTGGAGCCAGTCAGAGCTGCAGGTGCTGTGCGTCCAGCCACCTTGTTTCACAGTGAAGAATCTGAGGCCCAGAAGGTTGCTCAAGGTCACCAAGCAAGCAGGTGGCCGGGCAGGGAGGAGGACCCAGATTGCCCGACTCCCAGTCATTGCCCTTTCACGTCTCCTGGCTGTGGGTGTGGTCACTCAGTCCATCAGCTAGAGCCAGGGCTGAGGGGCTGACCCTGTCTGCTCTGTGACTTGATATTAAATGTGGTACTTTTCCCTTTCTGCCTACTGGAGTTACCCCGCCCAGCATGACAGGAGATGATCAATCATCCACTGGTTCTTTGCAGGACAGCATCAAAAATGCCAAATGCCTCTTTCTCCTAGAGTTCTGCAGGCCCCTGGAAAGCTCTGGCTGCTCTGGGCAGTGAAATAATTAGGTCACATAGCACACACCCATGATAAATGGAATGTTTATGTCATCGAGGGCCTGTTTATTCCTCAGAATGAGTGGACTCTGTCCTGTGGGCCCTGGGAGAGCACAAACCCACACGTTGGCCAATCAGTAAATAACTGCAGGGATAGTCAAGATCCAGGGAGGCCGAGTGCAGTGGCTCATGTCTGTAATCCCAGCACTTTGGGAGACTGAGGTGGGTGGATCACTTGAGGTCAGGAGTTCGACACCAGCCTGGCCAACATGGTGAAACCCCGTCTCTACTAAAAATACAAAAATTAGCTGGGTGTGGTGGTGCACACCCATAATCCCAGCTACTTGGGAGGCTGAGGCAAGAGAACTGCTTGAACCAGGGAGGCGGAGGTTGCAGTGAGCTGAGATCGCACCACTGCACTGGGTGACTGAGTGAGACTCTGTCTCAAAAAAAGATCCAGGGGATCCTGAGGAGCTCACCGTGCCCAGGGAAGGAGCACTGTTATATGGCCCAGTGGAAGCTGCCAGGTGGCACAATGTGACTCAGAGTACACCCCAGACCCCCAAACTTCAGTGCACACCTGGAAGCTTGCACAGACTGGAGAACAGAGGCAGAGAGACATTCTGAACGTGAACAGGACTGGGCCAAGGTGGGCATAAGGAAGAAGCCCACGTCTGAGAGTTAGAAGACTTGCCTTTCAGTCTTTCTCTGCTGGCAATGATTGGGGTGACCTCAGACTTGTTCTCCTCATTTCTTGCACTAGAGGACCTGAGGTTTCTCCAGCAGTACTGTCCATGATTCCAGGACTCTCTCTAGGCCTCTGGAATGCAGGCCTCCTTCCAACATCAGGAGACCCTGCAAGAGTTGACCAATTGCAGGCCAGGACGTGGGGACGCCGAAGAAGGAAACAACCAATGGCACTAGACAGATGAGCTCCACTTCTAGAAGGGGGAAAGCTCCACGGTCTTTGACTCAGCTGGAGGTTAAGTTCAATGCAGGATTCTAGAGTCTCACACCAAAAACCACTGGACGTGGCGTCAGGCCCTGGGCTAGTGAGGACTATCATTTCCTCCAGGCTGTGATCAGCGACCTCACCACATTCCTTTCTGTGGGGTGATGGCCCGACATCTGACACTATGGAAATATCCCCTCCCCACTGGACAGGCCACCCCACCCCTTGTCTGTAGCCCATTCTGCTTCCTACCCATCCTTTCCCAGCCATAGCAGCCGACGGTCTGCAGCGGCCTCCCTGCTGGTCAAGGCTGAAAAAATTCCAGGAAATGACTAGGACGTCTCTCGCTCAAGTCACAGTTGTCTCGGGGAGGGCTGGGCACTCGTAGACTGCACAGTCTGTTTGGGGTAAAAACTCCTGTTCAATGACCAAGGCTTGCAAGGATAAGTGGTGTTCGTGAGGCTTCCTGGGGAGGGGAAATGGCCTCTTCTGTGTCGTCTTCTAGCTGCAACATCACTTTCCACCAAGAGACCCACTTGAAAGCCTCCTTTCCTTCTGTTTTTTTGCTCACACGAAAGATTTGTTCAGGACAGTTAATAAAAAGCAGGCCCTTTCTTAATTAGTCTGAGGACATCCGGAGGGCGGCATCTTGTTCCCTTTCTCTGCTGTCAGGGAGGGACTGTGTGCAGGGCTGCTCCGGGGAGGAAAAGTGAGATGGCATTTGGTCCTTTTGTTGTACAGAGTGGTTCAGTCTGGTGACCTCGGAGACCCTCTCCTGCAGGAGGAGCCTGAGAACCCTGGCTTTTTTGGTGGGGCAGCAGAGATCACTGGGTTAGGAGCTGGGAGACCCATGGGGGAGTATTCATTGGCCACTAATATGTTATCTCACCTTGGACGTTTACTCCGTTTTTTGGGCCTTAGCTTCCAAATCCATAAAATAGGGTCTCAATGTTCTCCAAGACCCCTTTCAGCTCTGTCTAGGGAGAGGCCTGGGATTCTCTCCCAGGCAGTCGCCAAAGGGAGGAGGGAAAGTGAGGACTGCCTGAGAGCTCACAGCCAGCAGCCAGGCTGTGCTCACGGCACCATGCTCCCGGCAAGAGAGGCCCCCTCTAGCCTCCCCATTCCTTACCTTGCCCAAGTCGGGAGCCAGTGACTGCCTCTTTGGCACTCCCAAAGCCCAGCTCTCTGCAGACCACACTGGCCGACACCAGGTCCCACTTGTCGTCGCAGACGGTCCCCCATTCTCCATTTTTGAGCACCTCCACGCGGCCCTCCCCGATGTAGGCACCGCCTCGCAGTCGCACCAGGGGTTGCTAAAGAGACACACGGTCCTGCTGAGTACAGATGCTGATGCACGTTCAGTGGGCGACCACTGTCCCCTCCCCCTCCCTTCCCCGCCACCCTGTTCCCAGGCCAGGCACTCAGTCTGAGAGCTGCAACTGTGCTTGATGTATGGATGTGTGTGTGTGTGTGTGTGTGTGTGTCGTGGGTGTGTCGGGCTGTGGGAGCTTCCTCTACAGAGACAGCTCTGGTGCAAGCTCCCTTTGCAGCCCTCGCATGGAGCTTCTGTCCTGGTCGCCTGGGGAGCCCATCGGGGACCGTCAATCACTCACCACCCCAACCTATGTGTGGCACAACCTTCCATCAGCACTTCCCCCACTAACTCCAGAGCCTCATGCTTTAGAGCTAGAGAAAGAAGCGCCTACCCTCCAAAGTCTGCAGATTCCAAATGGATCATAATTCTTTCTTATAACAAGGCTGCTTCTAAGCAAGTTTGGATGAACCTTGCTTATGACACAGTGCTACAGTCTAGGCCTGCAGAGACTCCACCGTACTAGGCAGGCACTGGAACGATTCTGCTATGCACAGCAACCAGAGGCAGGAGGGAGCAGACAGGAGAAAGGGAAGACAGGGAGCTGGAAAGCCAACCTTCACACAGCCACGACTCAGAGAATGGATGGGGAGCCTCATACTGATTTGTCCCAGGGCTGGGGGCATGCCCAGCCTCTCCTGATTTGACTCCAAGTCCAAACTGGCCTGACTCCAGAAGATGCAGCCAACCAGCTATGCAGAGAGGGTGGAGAATTACAGTTTGAACACCCCTAGTGTTCACTGACAGTCTGGAAGCTTTAATCTCCTTGTGGGCTTTACTGAGTTAGACAGGAGTAAGACACTCTCTACGTCTTGGTCACAGTGGATCATGTCTTAAAAGATGGGAGCTGGGTCACTTGACTCCAGCTGTCCACATACCTGGGTTTGCATCCGTTTCTCTGCATGTGTGCGCATGCACGTGCATGTGTGGCACATGTGTGTGTGCAAGCTCACCTGCATGCATGCTGCATGTATGCGCGTGTGTGTTTTGGAGGAGGCTCAGAAGCCTGTGAGGTTCTCAGCTACTGTTGATGCTCAATTCAGCTCCACAGAGGGAGTGACGGAAGACTGTGTAGCCATTCTAAGTGTGTCACCTCAGACCAGTGTCATTGCCTGCCCTGGCCTATGTTGTCCTCAGCCCATAAGTGCCTTCACCCTACCACTGATGGCCAGGGCGAGACAGGCCTGGGTGGAGGTGACCTTTTCAAGCATTCACGTCCACCAGCTACGTTGAGGGGGATGGCATCATACAAGAACCTGCCTCTCCACCAACTGTACCTTGGGGCTGGCCATGACAGGGTGGGGTGCTGGGACAGCACCCAGATTTACAGACCTCAGGGACTGCTCTGACTCTGGCAGTATGGGGAGAAGAAAAAAGGGGAAAACACCCAGTGGCTACAGGATCTTTTAACCTATGGCTTTAAAAAAACACCCCAAACAGAACAAAACGAGTATAACTGCTGGCTGGCTCCAAGCTCTGTTTTCTGCAGAATGGTGGCCTCCTGCTTCCCTGACCTCCCTTCTCAAGCTGTCTTCCCACAGAGTGGACCATCCATGACCTAAGCTTAACGGAGGCAGAGTGTCAAATAACCTCGCCCCAGCCCGGCAGTGGCCAAGCAGTCAGCTGGCCCCAGAGGAAAGAAAGAAACCAAGGGAAAATATGATGTAAGGCACGCTCGCTCTGTTTTAATTGCTTTGGTATGAACTTGATTCCTTTGCTTTAAACCGCACAGTAGAGGAATTCCAAGACAGTAGGATCTGGTATTCTGGATGACACACAAGGAAAGCTCAGAGGCTCAGGCTGAGGCTGTGGAAAGGATGTGGCCATCAAATCATACACAGGGGGCAAGGAGGGTGGAGGTTTAGGGGGTGGTGGGCTGACTGTCGGAGGAGGGGGAAGTGGCGCTGTCCAGGTATGACCTGGAGGCACACATATGATGGTGTGGTCACCTCTGTGCTCTTCAGAGGCCCTTGAGGGGACAGAGGAGGCAGGGCCTCCTGAAAGTGCCAGGACGTTACTCCGAATAGTTCCCACTCCCCCTGGTTGAGGAGTGCTGGGCTCACAGCATGCATTCTAGTCCCCTCACTGAAGGCTCAGTCTTTTGTTCAAATCACCACCAAGCCTGGGAAGGGGGAACCAAGTGTGGTTTATCCAGCTCTTGCCATGGTGCCCTTTTATATTGGAGAAGTGTAATCACCTCCTTTCCAGAGCAGGTCTCAACAAAGAGGGGAGACTGCAGAGGGGAGAGGGGAAAGAGGGAGGGTAGAGGAGAGGAGACAAAGGGCATGGCTGGGGGAAGGCTGGTTGGCTCAGCCTCTGCTGCTCCTGCTCAGCTGCCTGGACCTGGCTGACACACCTGGTTGACACACTACACTCTCTGCCCCCACCCCAGAGCCCTTCTCCCTCCTCTGACTCCCTCTTATCCCCAACTTGGTGACAGCCCACCTGGAACTCACCCCTGCCAAGGTGATGATTACTACGACCATCACGCTAATCAGATGCTGTCTCGTCTACTCATGCCGAGTCAGCAAACAGAGCACTAAGACTGGGGTTTTACCTGGCACAGGGAACCAGCCCCTGAGAAATGATCAGTCACTTCTCCTATCCCTCCCTCTCCTCTTCCCAGTTGCTGTTCCCACCCACTCACCAGATATTAGCTGTTTCCTGAACACAGAAATCACAGAGACCCTTTGATGGATACAGGAAGAAGGAAGAGGAGGAGAAAGAAAAGTGAATCAAGAAGAGACAGATACGGCACCTGCTCTTTTTCAGAGGCTGGGTCAAGCGTGCCGTGGTTGGGGTACTTTACTTGTTCTAGAAAATCGGCCCGTTAGGCCAGGCATGGTGGCTCACGTCTGTAATCCTAGCACTTTGGGAGGCCAAGGTGGGTGGGCCATCTGAGGTCAGGAGTTCAAGACCAGCCTGGCGAACATGGTGAAACCCCGTCTCTACTAAAAATACAAAAATTAGCAAGGCATGGTGGCGGGTGCCTGTAATTCCAGCTACTCGGGAGGCCGAGGCAGGAGAATCACGTGAACCCAGGAGCCGGAGGTTGCAGTGAGCAGAGATCATGCCATTGCACTCCAGCCTGGCAACAAGAGTGAAACTCTGTCTCAAAAAAAAAAAAAAAAAGAAAAAAAGAAATCAGCCCATTGAAATGGGGCTGTTACTTTATATGGGAAGATGTTCATCTACATTTTAGGAATACACTCACAGCCCCACACACACACCCCCACACACCCACACACCACCCCACACACACACCCCACACCCCACACACACACCCACACACTCACACACCCACACACTCACACCCACACGCTCACCCACACACCCCCCACACACAGCCCCACACACTCACCCCCCTCACACACACACCTTCACACATACACCCCCATACTTACACTCCCCCACACCCCCATACACCCCCACATACACACACCCCCACACTCATATATACACCCCCACATACACACACACCCCCACACTCACACACACACACCCCCACACTCCTACACACACACACACAACCCACACACACCCCCACACCCTCACACATACACCCCCCACATACACACACCCCCCACACACACACCACTACAACACCCCCCACACCTCCTATAGCACACCCACACACTCATACACCATCTCCTACACAAACCCCCCCCCCCCCCCACTCCACTCCCACACCCACTCATACATACACCCCCCACACACTCATAAACACATTCCTACCATACCCCGCCACACACTCATAACTGCCCTACACCTCACACACATAGCACACACACACACCCCCACACACTCATACACACATGCCGACAAGTCCCACCCACAACACAGCACACTCATACAACCCCCACACACTCATCACACATGGCCGACACCACAGCCACACACACCACTCCCAGACCCCCACACTCACTCCCTACACAACTCATCACACTCCGACAACCCGCCACACACACTCATACAAAACCCCCACAAGACACGCATACACCGATCCGACATACCCCCCACACACGACTCATACACCCCACAACACACTCATAACACAATGCCGACTCCACCCCACACACACTGCATACACCCCCCGACACGCACACATACACCATCCGACACCCCACACACAATCACACACCCACCACACATGCCGACACCCCAGCACGACTCATACCACACATGCCTAACTACTCCCCCAGCACACACTCATACACCCCACCCATACACTCAACACACGGCCGACACCCCCCAACACACACTCATACAACACCACCACAACTTCACACAACATCCCCCCACAACACAGCCCACACACCTACATACTCACATGTCGACAACCCCTCGCCCCCCAACACACCTCATAACAACACTCATAGCAGCATGTCCGACAACCCACCACAAACACACTCATAACACACTCATACACAACAATTTGCCTCACCCCGACCCCACACCACTCATTAACACAACTCATACACAATGCCACACCCCACACACACTAATAACACACTCAAACACACATGTCCGACAACACCCCCAACACACACAACCCCACACAGGCATCACAACTCAACACACATACTCACACCCCTCACACACTCCATAACAACGCCATACACACATGCCTGACGACCCCCCCACACCATACCCAGTCCCATCACACTCATAATACACTCATACACACTACCTGACACCCCGGCACACGAAACGCCCCCACACACTCATAACACATGCCTGACACCCACCCCACACTACACTCATACACCACCCCTACACACTCATACACACATGCCACCACCCACACACACACTCACACACCCCCAACACGAAACAGACACTGCACACAACCACTCTATACAAGCACAGCCGAGCGACACGACCCCGACACACACATACATGCCCGTCCCACCACTCATACCACACATTCCGACACACCCCACAACACACTCATACAAACCCCCAACCTACCCCGACATAGCAACCACCAGACACACATTACCCCCACACACTCATACGCACATGGTCCGACACCACCCCCCACAACACACTGCAGAATACACGTTAGCACACATGCCGACACCATCCCACCACAACTCTAACACACTCATACACATGCCGGCACCCCACACACATCCACCTCAACACGCAAGACCCACTCATAACCACCCATCATCACTGCACACCACACAAATCATCATCACTAACACCACATGCCGCCACCACACACACTACACTACACAACTCATACACACAATGCCGACACCCCACACACACCAACTCTCATACACACTCATACACACATACGCACCCGACAAACTCTCCTCATACACACATCCACCCAGCTCCACGACACCTCAGTACACGACTGCCGCACCTGCCCAACACACCCCCACAACCACCATACACACACACTCATACACACAAGCCGACAAACCCCCCACACACTCTAATCAGCCAACCGCATGAACCGAGCAGCTCAATAGCACAACTCATGACACGACCCCATCAGCACAATCCCCCCACACCAACACACAGCGACCCACACACACCCCCACACACTCTACACAAAGTCCACCCCCCCACACAACCACACCCCCCACACACTCATACACAACATGCCAGACACCCCCCACACGACACACACCCCCACACACTCATGAACACACATGCCGACACGCCCCCACAACACACCCCACACACTCATACAACACTGCCGACACCCCCCCACACCACCCCACACACTCATAACACACATGCCGACAACCCCCCACACACACCCCACACACTCATACCACGCATGCCGACACCCCACAACAAACCCCACACACACATAAACACACATGCCGACACCACACACACACCCACACACTCATACACACATGCCGACATCCCACCCACACCCCCCACACTCATCTCGACACTGCCTACACCCCCCACAAACACCCCCCCACACTCTACAGCACCACATGCCGACACCCCCCCCAACACACCCCCACACACCATACGCACACTGCCGACACCCCCCCACACACCCCCACACACTCATCACACATGCCGACACCCCCCCCACACACTCAACACACATGCAACACCCCCCACACACACCCCCCACACACTCATACACATCATGCCGACACCCACCCCAACACACCCCCACACACTATACACACATGCCGACAAACCCCCCACACACAACACCCCCACACACTCATACACACATGCCGACACCCAACGCCTAACACACACCCCCACACACTCATACACACAATGGACACCCAAACCAACACACAGCCCACACCACACACACATTCACGCACCCCCCACAACACCATACACACTCCCGTCATCCCACAGCCGACCAACCCCACACACAACAACAATCATACACAATGCCGACCGACACCCCCACGAACACCCACCGCCCACCACACTTCACTCAACACAACATGGCCGACACACCCCACCACACACCCCCACAACACGTCATACACACATGCCGACACCCCCCCCACACCACCCCCACACATCTCATACACACATGCCGACATCCCCCCACACCACCCACACACTCATACAACACCACATTGCCGACACCCCCACTCACCCACACACGCCACACCTCATACACACATTGCCACCCCCGCCACACCACCCACCCTCGTCACACACAACCCCCGACACACCCCCACACACTCATACACACATCCGACACCCCCCACACACACACCCACACACTGCATAAAACACACATGGACCTCACCACAACGACTCAACACCCCCACACCGACCCCCCCACACACTCCTACCCACACTCCGATACCACACAGCCGGCCCGACACCCCCCACACACAGACCCACACACACTCCATAACACCATTCACGACACCCCCCCACACACCATACACACTCATACACACATGCCGACACCTCCCCCAACACACACGCACACTTGAACCACTCCTACCTCAATGCACACATTCCGCACACACTCCAGACCTCAGCCCCCTCCACACACACCCCCACACCTCATACAGCACATCCGACACCCCCCACACACACCCCACACACACTCAACCACACATCCCCCCCGCTCATACCCGCACACCATGCCACACCGCCCACTCACACACCCCCACCAACACTCATACACACATGCAGACACCCACCCCCACACACCAAGCACAACCGAGTACACCCATGCCGACACACCCCCCAAATACTATCATACACCATGCCGACACCCACCCACACACTCGCACATCACACCCACACACACCACCCATCAAAGCACGCACAAATGCCCGGAACAAAACCCCCCCCACACACGCCCGCACTACACAAAGCCCAGCCAACACCCACGACTCATACACACTCATACACACATGCCGACACCAGCCCTCCCACAGACCAGCAAACCCCACACACTCTAAACACCACAGCCGAAACCCCCCTCGCCCACACACACCCCCACACCTCCATACACACATGCAGACACCCCCCCCACATACCCACACATCAACACACATCCGGACGAGCCCCCCGACACACACCCCACACAGACTCAACCACCCGACACATACCCCCCGACCCTGCATACACACATGGCCGACAACCCCAACACAGACCCCACAAACCCACCACTCATAACACACATGCCGAGCACCACCACCACCCCACACAACCCCCCAGCGAGACTCAGTACGACACTCTCACTCATACACCATTCCTACAAATTCCTACACCCCCGCCACACACAAACCCCCACACTCATCACCACATTCCGACACCTGCAGCACCGCCCTCCACTCCTCTCCTTTTACACACCACACAAATCCCCCACCAACTCATACACACATTCCTACACCCCCACACTCACCCCCACACACTCATACACACATTCCTACACCCCCCCACACACACCCCCCCACAAAAACACACCAACACATGTCCACACCCCCCTACACAACTCATACAACACATGCCGACAACCGCCCCCAACACACGACCCAAGCCCCACAACCTCATACATCACATCACAGCCCCCCAGCACACACCCCACACACTCATGCACCATGCGACACCCCCCACACACCCTGTTTTTTAGGTGCTCCACTTCCATCCCCTTCCGCTCTCATTGCTCTCCCACTCTCCGTCTCTCTTCCCTCTTTTCTTGCTCTCTCTCTACTGCGTCGTCCCCGTCCTCTCGCTCTCACACATGCTCTGACCACACCGGCTGCTTGTTAGCCACCATGACCGCGATTTCGGCGCATCTTCGCGCGTGCCCTCTGCGTGTACTCTCTCTTAGTTAGCGTACGGTGGATTAATTGGGGGGGGTTAGGCTAGGCTATCATGTGTCTATAGCAAAAAAAAAAAAAAAAGGTACCTCTAGCAGTCGTCGTGGTCGCAGCCGGCCCCTCTCGTGCGCCTGCTCGGTCCTGCACTCTCGCCGAAGTGCTCGCGGCTACGCACTTGGCGGTCTCTGCCGTATGTCTCGCCTGTTGCTTCCAGGCCTTCTCTGGAAATCTCTCTCCCTCTTCGCGCTCCTACTATCTTAGTCTCTCTACCGTCCCTTAACTGCAGTACTCTCCGCTTCTCTCGATCATGTTATCGCGTCCTCCGCCTCTCCCTTGATCCGCTTGTTCTCTCTCCTCGATCCCTCTCTTCGTCTCCGCTCGGGCGTTCTTCCGTATCTCTACTCGCGCTCTACTCTCGCCTCTCTCCTGTTCATCTCCGCGCTGCTATTATCGTGTCTTGCTTTCCGTCGCTCCACTATTGCTCCCCTCTCTTTTCACACACGCCCCCACGACACTCTACACACATGCCGACACCACACCCCCACAACACACACCCCACACACTCATCACAACATGCAGAACCCCCAACACACACACACGACCCCCCACACTCCATACCCACTCATACACACTTCAGAAGAACACCCAACACCCCACCACACCACCCCACAACCTCATACACACATGCCTACACCCCCCCCCACAACACCCCCACAAACTCTAAACCTCATACAAACCCATGCATACAACACCACCACAACACCCCCCCAGATCATACACACATTGCCGACACCCCAACACACACACACCCCCACACACTCAAAACACAATGCACTACACCCCCCCACACAACCCCCCCCACACAACTCATACACACATTCCGACCCCCCACCAAGCACACTCAAAATACAGAACACTCGATAACACAATGCCCGACACCCCCCCACACAACTTCAAACCACACTCATCACCATGCGACACCGCCGCACCCCACAAGACACACCCCCAGCACATCATACACACTCATACACACATCAGACACAGCCTACCCACCCCCCCCACACCACCCCCCACACACTCATACACACATGCCGTACCCACCCCCCACACACCCCACCCACACACTCGACTACACACCCTACACACTCTACACCCGCCACACCCAGCCACACCCACACACACTCATACACACCATGTCCGACACCCCCACACCACCCCAGACACACAACTCATAAACCACATTCCACGACCCAACACCCACAAACACAACCCCCAACAACTCATACACCATTCGCACCACACCCCACCCACACACACCCCCACACACGCATGACACACATTGCCCACCCCCCACCACACCCCCACACACTAGACACACTCATAACACATGCCGACACCACCCCCCCCACCCAAGCCACACCCCCACACACCCCCCACACACTATATCTTACACCATTGCCGGACACGCACAAACACCAACTCACACACCCACGACACCCCACCACACACCCCCACTCATACACCACATGCCACCCACCGCACACGACGCCCCACACCTCTACACACAGGCCCCCCCCCACACAACACCACCACACACAGACCCCACATCATACACCCCCCACGCGACACCACAAAACTCTAGCATCAACACCCCATGCCACACACCCCCACGCACTCACACCCCACCCACCCTCAACACACTCGACACCCACCACACACACCCACCCAACACACTCATACACACATGCTACTCCCGGCCAAGGAGCCACCCCACCACACCCACCCCCACACACTCATACACACATGCCGACACCCCCCCCACAACTCCCCTAACACATGCCCACACATAAACCACACTATAGCGACCACCCGAAACCCACCACCACACCCCCCACAACTCATACACACATTCCGACACCACCGCCAACACACCCCCACACACTCATACACACATGCCGACACCCAACCCCACTCCCACGCAACAACCCACCCACACCACCCACATCATACACACATGCCGACACCCCCAACACACCCCCACACACTCATAACCACAGTCCGACACCGCCCACACACACCCCCGACCAACACTCACACACATGCCGAACACCCCCACACACACCCCCAACCTACACATCATACACACATGCCGACACCCCCCCACACCCCCACACACACACATGCCCACCCCCCACCACACTCATACACAACATGGCCCTCACCCCCACACCCCCCCACACACTCATACACACAGGCCACACACGCGACACACCCCCACACACTCATACACACTCTACACACATCCACAACACCCCCACACACTCATACACACAGCGAACCACCTTCACACACATGCCGACAGCCCCCCAACACACCCAACACCTGCATACACACATGCCGACACCGTGCCCACATCAACACACCGCAGAACACACTCATACAACACAGTGCCGCCCGCCACACACGACCCAACACTCATACAACATGCCGGACAACCCCGACACACTTCACCACCACACGACACCCCCACACACTTGCATACACACTCAACAAATGCCGACACCCCCCACACACACTTCCACACACTCATACAACCACATGCCGGACACCACCACCACACACTCATACACAACCTTTCATACACACTCCGCACACCTCCCACACATTCAACGCATCACAACATCAGCCACATCCACACCCTCACATAACACACTCATAGTGCCGTACATCCCCCCCACACACCCCATACCACTCATACACACATGCCGAGCCCCACACCGCCCGCCACAACACACTCAATACACATCAGCTACGACCCAGCCCACACCACGCAACCCCACATACACATGCCCCCCACACACACTCATTACCACTCTGACAACATGCCCGAAATCCCCCCACACACCTCATACAGCACTCATACACACATGCGACACCCATCCACCCCCCACCATCCTCACAACACTCATAACACATTGGCCGGACACCCCCACACACTAACCCACAGACTCATACAGCACATGCCGGACCCACACCCCCCCCCACACAGCATCATACACACCATACAAAATGCCGACACACCCCCACACACTCATACACACTGCAGCCTACAACACACTGCCGGAACCCCCACACCACCATACACACTCATCCACAGCCGAACCCCCACCAGCAACACCCCCACACACTCATACACACATGCGCTACACACCACCCCCTACAGCACATCCCCACACACTCATACACACATGCCGACACCCCCCACCCCACCCTCCACCACACACACCCCCACACACTCATACACACATGCCGACACCACCCAAAGGCACCCCACAACACCCACACACCAACACTCATACACACATCCGACACCCCCACCCACACACACCCCCACACTCATACACACATGGCCACACCCCCACACACAGCACCCACATACCACATATACACACACGTCATACACACCATGCCGACACCCCCCACACACACACCACACCTCATACACACTCATATACCCAGCCGACACCCCCCACACAACACCCCCACACACTCATACACCATGCCGACACCCCCCACAAACACCCCCAACAATACACTCATACACACATGCCGACCCCCACAGGCACCCCCCCCACACACGCATACACACACTCATACACACATGTCCGACACCGCCCCCCACACTCATACACACACTCATACACACATGTCGACCCCCCACACACCACCCCACAACTCATACACACTCATACACACATGCCGACACCCCCCCACACACACCCCCACACACTCATACACACATGCCGACACCCCCCCACACACCCCCACACATCCATACACGCATGCGACACCCCCCACACACACCCCCCCAACACACTCATAACACACATCGACACCCCCCACACACACCCCCCACACACTCATACAACACATGCCGACACCGCCCACACACACCCCCACACACTCATAAACACTCATACACACTAACACTCCGACACCCCCCCCCCACACACCCCCCACACACTCATACAACACATGCCGACACCCCACCACACCCCCACACACTCATACACACGCTGGACACCCCCCCCCACACACCCCCACACACTCATACACACATCCGACACCCCGCCAAACCACCCCACACACACCTACACACATGCCGACACCCCCCCACACACCCCCACACACTCATACACACATGCCACACCCCCCCACACACACCCCCACACACTCATACACACATGCCGACACCCCCCACACACACCCCCACACACTCATACACACATGCCGACACCCCCCACCACACCCCCCCACACACTCATACACACATGCCGACACCCCCCCACACACACCCCCCACACACTCATACACACATGCCGACACCACCCCCACACACTCATACACACTCATACACACATGCGAACACCCCCCCACACATCCATACACACATGCCGACACCCGAACCCCCCCCCCCACACACTCATACAACACTCATCACACATGCGACACCCCCCACACACTCATACACACTCATACACACATGCCGACACCCCCACACACTCATACACACTCATACACACATGCCGACACCCCCCACACACACTCATACACACTCATACACACATGCCGACACCCCCCACACACTCATACACACTCATACACACATGCCGACATCCCCCCCACACACTCATACACACTCATACACACATGCCGCCACCCCCCCACACACTCATACACACTCATACACACATGCCGACACCCCCCCCCCACACACTCATACACACTCATACACACATGCCGACACCCCCCACACACTCATACACACTCATACCACTGACACCCCCCACACTCATACCACGCTCATACACACATGCCGACACCCCCCCACACACTCATACACACTCATACACACATGCCGACACCCCCACACACTCACACTCATACACACATGCCGACATCCCCCCCACACACTCATACACAACTCATGCAACACATCCGACACCCCCACACCACTCATACACCAATACACAAGCATGCCGACACCCCCCCACACACTCAAACACACTCATACACACATGCCGACACCCCCCACACACTCATACACACTCATACAACACATGCCACCCCCCACACACCTATAACACACTCATACACACATGCCGACACCCCCCCACACCACACCACTCATAACACACATGCCGACACCCCCCCCCCCCACACACCCCCACACACTCATACACACATGCCGACACCCCCCACCACTCATACACACTCATACCACATGCCACACCCCCCACACACTCATACACACTCATACACACATGCCGACATCCCCCCACACACTCATACACACTCATACACACTGCCGACACCCCCCACACACTCATACACATCATAAACACATGCCGACACCCCCCCAACACTCATAGCACCACACATCATACACACATGCCGACATCCCCCCCACACACTCATACACACTCATACACACATGCCGACACCCCCCACACCTCATACACACTCATACACACATGCCGACACCCCCCCACACACTCATACACACTCATACACACATGCCGACACCCCCACACACACCCCCACACACTCATACACACATGCCGACACCCCCCCCCCCCCACACACTCATACACACTCATACACACATGCCGACACCCCCCCCACACACTCATACACACTCATACACACATGCCGACACCCCCACACCCCCACACACTCATACACACTCATACACACATGCCGACACCCCCCCACACACACCCCCACACACTCATACACACATGCCGACACCCCCCACACACACCCCCACACACTCATACACACATGCACGTGCGTTTCACGTAAGTATAACGTGACTAATGTATGGATGACTTAGGATAATGGCAGGTTCTCTACCTTTGGTGGAAGCTTTTTAAAATTGTTATCCTTTCTGTTGCAAAATAAACCAAACATGCTTGAAAACGTGTGGTTGACTGCATGTGCTTCTCAGAGTTGGGTCCAGTTCTCCTTTGGGAACTGTGCAGGGGCGCAAGGTCCCTGTTGCACACCCTTCACCATCTGCTCCTGCCGGGTAAGCAGACAGCGCACAAACAGCCTATGACAACTGATGCTGGGGTAGTCTTCTCCCCCAGATGGTCCTTCTCTGCAGAGGGTGCTCGGGTCTCAGAGTAAAGCAGCCACGATGGTGATTCTCAGCTGAGGCCACCCTTCCTCACTCTCCTGGGGGATCCTGCCTACTCTCTCAACACCTCCCATCCCCTCCAGGTGCCAAGTGGCCACACCTCATGCCCTGTCCTCACCTCTGGCTTGTAGGCTTTCCGGAATCTTGAGGGTCCGTCAGGGCTGAAGACCTGCCCAGGCACACAACTCACTACGGCCGGCAGCCCATTCTCACAGGTGACATTCTTCATGGGGTCCAGTGACACCTGGGGGCCCAGCTTGCAGCTGGAGATGTGCGCCTCTGTGCCGGTGCAGTCCATGGAGAATGGCCAGTAGCGCTGTTTCCTCCGTGAGGCAAACATTCTGCAGACGGTGGGAGGGGACAGGTGATCAGGGCATCATGACACCTATCCTGATTCCTTCTGCAACGAGGCAGAACAAGAGAGACTGGGCCCTGCTCCTGGAGCTCAGCCCTGCTTCACAGAGGGGTCCTAGCTCAGTCCATTCAGCCAGCATTCACTGAGCACCTCCTAACGCCAGGCGCCACACTGGGCACTGGGGTACAGGACCCACAGTGTGGACAAGGCCTCCTGCCCTCAGGCAGCTTTCATTCTAGGAAAGAAAGGACTTACTCAATGTAGTGAAGTAATAATAATAATGAAGCCCAAGAATACAGAATGCACAAAGGTATTTAAAACAGGTGAGATCCCTGGTCCTAGAAAACCCCTCACAGTCTAAGGTAAACCATTTGTTTACCCTAACTCTTCAGATAATTTCAACATAATTTGTTGTCATTCTGTTTTTTGTTTTTGTTTTTGTTTTGAGACACAGTCTCACTCTATCCCCCCAGGCAGAAGTGCAGTGGTGTAATCACTGCAATCACTGTAATCAAGCAATTCTCATGCCTCAGCCTCCTGAGTAGCTGGGACTACAGGTACCCGCCACCATGCCAAGCTAATTTTTGTATTTTTAATAGAGACGGGGTTTTGCCATGGCCAGGATGGTCTCAAACTCCTGATCTCAAGTGATCTGCCTGCCTTGGCCTCCCAAAGTGCTGGGATAATAGGCGTGGGCCAATGCGCCCAGCCTGTTGTCATTCTTTAGCTTTATTTTTCTTTGTCAATGAGCAGTACAAGCTGATTGCTAAACTCTCTCAGTGCTATACAAGATTAAATTTGTATTTCCAATGAGAAGCAATGAAAACAGTCTTAAATTACTCCATCTGCTGAATCAAAGTACAATCTGCCTAGCAGTAGAAATTATAATGGAACAAAACTGCTGCTTCCTGCACCCAGGAAGATAAGTGAGGTTGAGGTTGTCTCTGTACCACATTCTAGGGAAGCCCTTAGCCTGTATTGCTAGCACAGGCAAAGTGTTCCTTTGTATGTTTCTTTTTTTTTTAAGGCAGAATATGGATGCAGGTAATTCAGTGTTTTTTTTTTTTTTTTTTTTTTTCTGAAACAGTAACAAACTGATAAGTAACAGATTGGCTAACAAAAAGGATACTGTACCTCAGTTTCTCATGTCCAAAATCAGAAGTAGTAACAGTATCTACTTCACTAGATTGTTATGACAGTTTATTTATTTGTTGTTTTGTTTTTTTTTTTTTGAGATGGAGTCTCACTCTGTTGCCCAGGCTCAAGTGCTTTGGCGCGATCTCGGCTCACTGCAACCTCCGCCTCCCAGGTTCAAGCAATTCTCCTGCTTCAGCCTCCCGCGTAACTGGGATTACAGGTACCTGCCACCACACTGCCTAATTTTGTATTTTTAGTAGAGACAGGGTTTCACTGTTTTGGCGAGGCTGGTCTCGAACTCCTAACCTCAGGTAATCTGCCTCCCTTGGGCTCCCAAAGTATTGGGAATTATAGGCATGAGCCACCACGTTGGGCCATAAATCTGTATTTGGAGGTAGTGTCCAAATTTCTGCAAAGTCATATCATTGTAAGGAGGTCTTGGCAGGAGACTCCTTCACCCCATCTGGGTTCCCATGACTCTAGCCCTTAAGCAGAGGCCAGCACTCTGGAGAGGTTGAGGTCTCTGGGACCAGGGTGGTCTCGAACTCCTGACCACAGGTGATCTGCCCACCTCTGTCTCCCAAAGTGCTGGGATTACAGGCATGTGCCACTGTGCCTGGCCTGTGGTGACAGTTTAAATTCGTTAATACTTGTCACTTAAAATAGTGCCCAGACATAGGAAGGGCTACATAAGAGTTTGTGAAATAAATAAGTAAATAAATAAAACTGTATTTGGTTAAAGAAAAAAAGAAAAAGAAGAGTGAGAGGAGGGAGGGATTCCATGGTTGGAGTGATGAGAGACGACTTTACGGAAGAGAAGACTTTAAATTGGGCCCTGAATGATGGTGGAATTCGAAACAAAGGAGGTCCAGGAAGGCCCTGCTGCCTGCTCATGCCAACCCAGTTTTTCAGGGCCCATGTGCTTGTCCCTGCATGGCAGGACCCAGTGAGATGCCAGAAGGGAGCCAGCAGAGGGGCCTCACTGGGCAGGCTGACCCCAAGACAGGGCAGAGGCGAGATCCCATCCCTGCTGGTCCAGCAGCCCTGGAAGTACCTCCTTTATCTCAGTGTGAATGGGGTGTGAAGACAGAGGAAGGGCAAATCCTACAGACACAGTTATCATCTCTCCTTAACCCAAATCTGAGACTTGTTAGAATTCTAGTGTGCCTGTGAACGCAATGACACGGAATCTTGCCGAGGACTATCCTGGCAAATCCAGGGTGCGTGCTCACCACAGCGGCAGCCCAGAGCAGAGAACTGCTCAGGAGGGCTATTAATAATTCCAGGAACCACTGCCCTCCCGACACACTTCCTGCAAGGGCCCCTGCACTTGGAAGCCTACAGCATGTTCCATGACGCCCCAACAAGGGGCGGGAGAAGATACTCGGGGGGAACACCAGCTGCTCAAGGATTGGTCAGACCTCACCGCCTGCCTTGGCTCAGGAAAACCCCTCTGCTTCTAGCCGTCAGTCAGCGCCACCCTCTCCAGGAACAGATGTCCTGCGTTCTAACTGGACAATGCAGAGCCCACAGCAAACAACTGTCCCCAGCAGCCCAGATCCCTCTGACATCAGCCCCCAGGAATGTGCTGCAGACCCTCTAGCACATTCAGGCCTCGCTGAGGCGCCCCTCCCCTCCCCTCCTCCATCCCAGTGTTTCACTGGGGACAGGCCTCCGAGCTGCAGACAGAGGCCCTCGGAGGGTTGTGGACAGCCCACTCGGCTCCAGGCCTGGAGACTGGAGGGGTGACTGGAGTGAGTGAAGCAGCCTTGGGTGGAGTGGAGAGGGAAGCCTGCCTGTGAAAGAGGCAGCTAGGCCAATAGCTGGACTGTAGGAAGAACATGAAGCTGGACTGATTCAACCAAGAGTCCTACCCACCAGCGCTCCCCTGACCTAGAGTGAAGGCAGATGTGGGATTCTGCCAGCTGCTGAGTACAACTATTTCTATGATGCTTTCTGGAAGTGGGGAAATAGCACAGGATGGATTTGAGATGGACTTAAGCTAAAACCCCATAAGCCCCCACTTTGATGTTCTCGGTCTCTTAGAATTAGTGTCAGCTCAGAACCAGTGGCTACTAGTCCAAAAGATCTGATTATTTCCTTTTCTCCAATGCACGCTCATCCTGGTGAAAGGTGCCTTTGGAGAACTGGGAGAAAGAATACAGTATAAATTTCTGGCAGGGTACCAGGGTGCTTCCTTGAGGGTACCCAGCCTTTCCCTCATTCAAGAACTGGTAAAACTGGCTCAAGTATGGGAATGGATTGAGGGGTCATGACTCTGCTTTTATGATTCAGGATAGACTTTTGTTTGCTCGGCCTAGAACTTTTCTGCTTATACAGATTATTAAGTACGAACTTAGTAGGCTTCCTGTCTATTTCACATCGAGGAACACCATGATCAACCAGCCAACACCACAGGTCTGCAGCAGTCAGACTGATCGCTGCTTTGACTCCACTGTCCAATAGGGTCAGCACGTCCACCTTTGGCAGTACTACAGCCACAGGACCCCTGCCACCCTGGAGCCAATTACTCCCATCGCATTCAGGTTCCTGGTTCAGTGGCTGCTGTTCCTGCTGTGAGTCCTGGCCTTCAGAGAAGAGTGATCACAGCTCCTCAAGGAGGCTGGGGCTCCTTTCATATATTTACTTTTCACCGTCAAGGTGAAAGGCGTGTCTTCAGGACAGTGTGGGTGAGGAGGTCTTAAAGGTAAGATCCATTCTAACATTTAACCTCCCTAAGCTTTTGAATTCTGTCTTCTACACACAACAGAGGCAGGGTCAGCATTTCTACTTACTCACTGTAGGCCACACTTTGGTCCACATTTCAGTCAATCAACCAAGCAAACCGCTGGAGGCCTTTCTAACTTCCTGAGCTGCAACATTAAATGCAGAATCTCTGCTTAGAGAGCTCATTTCAATTAAATGATGTCAGTATTGAGATCCTACTTTCGGGAGAACAAAATCATGAGTACAAAATGCTCCCTCCCGGCACCAGGAATGGGGGCCTGCAGTTTAAGCTTCATTAGCTTCAAGGTACATGCATTGCACCCCAGCCCAATGTGGAAGTCAGTGCCATGGCCAAGCCAATCAGAGAGCAGCCCTTGGTGAGGAGCCCCTGACTCTATCTGTGGCTGCAGAGGCCTCTGGGGTGTGTGCAGGTAACTGGGGGGTATTAGTCCATTCTCATGCTACTAATAAGGACATACCCGAGCCTGGGTAATGTATAAAGGAAAAAGGTTCAATAAACTCAACAGCTCCACATGGCTGGGGAGGCCTCACAATCATGGCGGAAGGTGAAGGAGGAGCAAAGACACGTCTTACACGACAGCAGGCAAGACAGCGTGTGCAGGAGAACTGGCCTTTATAAAACCATCAGGTCTCATGAGACTTATTCACTATCATGAGAACAGCATGGGAAAAACCCAGTCCCATGATTCAGTTACCTCCCACTGGGTCCCTCCCACAACATGTGGGGTTATGGGAGCTACAGTTCAAGATGAGATGTGGGTGGGGACACAGTCAAACCATATCACTGGGGGAAGCAGAGGTGCTGAGGGAGAGCTGCAGTTGGAGGCCGGGGGCAGCTCTAAGGCTTCCGAGTGGGCACCAGCCCAGCAGGTTCACAGAGGGAGCCAGTCCAGTAAGGCAGCAGTGGAGCGGGAGGCCCAAGATGGAGGGGCCCTCAGGGGTTAAGCAGGTGAGTTTCTGAGGCTATAAGGTCCTTCAGGGACCTTGGTGGATACATGGAGATTACTAACTCCACCCCAGACTGAGAATTACTTTGAAAATAATTTCCTGCATAGAGTCGGCAGTGCTGCATGGCGGGAGGGAAGGGGTCCCTTCTTGGGCCTCAGAGGTGTGCTGCCAGCAACAGCAGCCACAGACTGTAGGAAGAGGGAAAGGGACACGGGAAAGATGCAACCGGAAGCCACTGCTTCAAGTGTCAGGCAGGGGGGTGGTCCTCAGTCTGGCTTCCAGACCTCTGCAGTCCTCAGCCTCTGAGCAGGGCCCATTGATATCCCTGGCCCCAGGCCAGTCCTGCCCCAGCCCTCAGACTGGCCAGTGCTTCTGAGCTGGCCCTACCCCAGGGAGAATAGGAGCTGCAACGGGGCCAGCAGGTAGAGACTGCTGGGTGGTGCTCTCCCTGGAGCAGACCTGGGCTGTCCTGCAGGCTCTGCTGGGTGTGGGCTGTGACACCCTGAGTCCACTGCCCTTCAGGCCTCTTCCATGCAGATCCAGGGCTTAGGCCAGTGGTCTCTGAGCCTTACAATTTCCTAGGAGTCCTAGCCCTTTGCTGGCAGTTTAGCCCCGACAGCCCACAGAGGCACAGAAAGTCTTCCCAGGACCTTTCTCTTTGGGGCACATGTAGGCCTAACTGTCAACTGACTCCCAGACACGAACACAAAATGACAGGGACAAGCAGAGAAGGTCATGCTTCCCCTCCAACTCCTCCGCTAGGAAGGCCGCCTCATCTCTCCAGCTAGAAGGCTGCAGGAGGGGCTGGTTTCCAGCAGCTTCTGTTCTTCATCTCCCATCCTGCAGACAGCACCACCCACCACCCCCTCCTTGGATTGCTCTCAGCCTTGGAAGCCTCGTCCTCCCCGTCCTTGAAAAGGCAAGCCATAGACGCGAGGGTGGGAGAGGCAGGGAGGGGGTTCCAATCCAGCACGTAACAGGATTACCCAGGGCCCAGCTGCTGAAACTGGCCTAAGATCAACTCCTCAAAAGCCAAGAAGGACTCTGGACTGGCCATGGTTGGGATATGGCTTCCAAACGTCATCTGAATGAGGCGCGTGCTGTCCAGCTCGGAACTGTGCCAGGCTAGGGGCACTGGTAGGGCCAGCCAGGTAGGAAGCCTGCCAGGGAGGGGGTTTGCTTTTCTTGGCTCCAATTGGTAAGAAAAGCTGAGAAGGTGTCACCAAGGAAGGAGTCAGGCGGGAGTTCTCCAAAGTATTCAGAGGATGGCGACTCCTGGTGCCAACAGGAAGGTCTGGGCCATGTCTGGGGACTGGGATCACCATGGTGGTCACCCTGGGGTGTTGTGTGCTTACCCAACTGGGCAGCTCTGTGGCCGCACTCATTCACCCACATAGGGGGCTGGGGGCTGGGATCAAAGTATGGCCCACCCCATCCAAGCAGGGCTGGGCCAGGGTCAGGGAGGGATACGTGGTCTGCCCAGCACCCCAGGGAGCTGGTGAGTAGAGCTGGGGCTTCAAGTCAGGTCTCCTGACATGGAAGCCATGTCTTTTCTTCCTCTGATTTGGAAGGAAAGAGACAGTGCTAAGCGTCTGCACATCTGGACACAGGGGACCTCCAGAGGCCAGGATCTGCCCCTTCCTGGTTCTATCACCTTTCTCCAGTTTACTCACTTCTAAAATAGACTCCTATTTCCCAGTGGTGTTGTGAGGATTAAATGACTGAGAATAGTGCCGCCATACTGTAAGCCTTTAGTAAAGAGATGCTACTATTCCTATCATTATTAAGAGGAGGGAGGAAGACCCCATGACCAATCAAGTACCCCAAGTATGTGCAGCCATCAGCTTGTTGGGGTGCTGGAATCCTTCCACTGGACACCCCTTAAGTCAAACGACTCCAGGTTCTGTCCCTGTCTACTTCTTTCCCCCACTGGGAAATATTAACCTTAGAGACCATCACAGCATTGTCAGATTTAACTGGGATTGGATGAAGTGAGCTGCATTGATCAGTTTCTCAACTACCTGCTGCAATTTCCAGATTTCTCAGAAGAATCATTTGCCGAGGGCACGTAAACATTTCTTCTTACGTTGGTGTTGTCTCTGCTCGGCCTGGCCAGGGTATTGTCCTAGCTTAGCTCATGCAGTCCCTGAGCTGGCCGGCAGCACCCCGAACTGGGGTTATCTGGAATGGGGATACCTTGCACCTCACTGCTGCAATATGCCTTCCCTCAGGCTACTCTAGGGGATTAGGGTCTATCTCCTATAGACGCGTGCGTTCCTCAAGGGTAAGGATGCCACGGGGTGCCCTTGAACTTGCTGCCTGGCCTGGCAGAGGAGCTCTGTGCAGGCTGCCTGCAGGGATACTAGCTGGCCTGGCCATGCCTGGCCAAGGAAAGGCCACCGCCAGGGTGGACTCTTTTAACTAGGTAGGCAGGGCAGATACCCTCAAAACCACCTGTTTGGTGCAGTCCTCTTACTTGTACACTTTGGTGTTGTATGTCCTCTCCCCAGGGAAGCCGAACATGCCGCAGACCACGCGGGAATTCTTGGCCGTCCAGTGCTTGTCACAGATCTGCTTCCAGGTCTTGCCCTCCTTCACCTCCACGTAGCCCTCTGTCACCGGGGTGCGCTTGCGGTAGGTCGAGAGGATGGCTCGAATCCGAATGTCCTCCACCTGGATATTCAGGTTCTGGGAAGAAGGAGGTGTGGAAGGAGAGGGTTACCCTTCTGGCCTGGCTGCAGACACACCAGGCAACCAGTCCTTCTTTAGTGATTACCAGCCGGGCCTGCTGCTGGCCTGCCTGTGCCCTTAGGCCCCGCAGTAAGCTCTGGGCACCTCCGAGGGGCACACGGCCCAAGCTGCAGTTAGAAAGCGCTATGCATGGGAGGTAGTGAGGTTGCCAGGACCCAACAGGGAGTGGGGTGACCTGGAACAGTCAGAGAAGACTCGGAGAGCCCATGGGCTTCTCCCACATCCAAACCTAAGATCTTGGAGAGCAAAGGGCAGCGGACTCCTCCTGCACAGGCCTCGAAATAAATGCATGGGAGAGAAAGTGTTCTTTGAATGTGGATTTTGCATTTCACTCCAAAGTACTTGTGTATGTGCCTGTGTGTCTGTGTGTGTCTCCCTGATTCATCTTTCAGTAAAACTTGAGTTTCAGATAGAGGAGCCCCAGATGTCCTGAAGCTGGTGGTACCACCCTGCAGACTACTTTATACCCCAGGGGTGGGCACTTCTCTGTTCAAAAATCCTTAGAGAGGCCTGAGAGAAGGCACAGGGCTTAGAGAGAAAGGAAGCAGAGATTCCTGGCGTTGAGTGTACTGTGTGCAGAGACCCACACCCGCCTGGCAGGGATCAGGGAGGTAGGGTTGGGGACAACTATTTGGCTGCAGCAAGGAAAGGAGAGACTGCAAACACTTTTGAGGTTCCCTTCCCATACCCACCCCACCCATCTATCTGTGGAGTAAAGGACAGGGGCTGGGGTCAGGGTTGGAAAAATTAATTGGCAGGGCTCTTTGGGAGGAAGTAGAGGAGGGGCATGGGCGGGAGGAAGGCGCCTGCCTCCCTGCCACATGAGCGCTCCTCCTCTCTCGACGTGGAGCTGGAATGTCCCTGTACCACCTAGACCTCCCGGGGATCTGGAGGAGAGGGGGCCTCAAGAGGCTAAGCTGGATGAGAGGAGCAGAGGTTCCCTGGAGTTACGGTGGCACTTTTTAATGCCTTTCCAAGACATGCCATAACAGGTTCCAAATTCTATGGAACGCCCTCCCGAATCAGTCACGGCCAGCCATCACCAGCTCTTCCAACAGTCCCTGACTGAGTCCCTGCCTCCGTCTGTCTGCCACGGGGCCAGTCACCAAAGAGCCTCTTTTTTCTTTTAATTAATTAATTCTTAATCTTCTTTGAGGCAGGGTCTCACTCTGTTGCCCAGGCTGGAGTGCAGTGGTGTGATCAGGGCTCACTGCCGTTTCCATATCCTGGGCTCAAGCAATCCTCCTGTTTCAGTCTCCCAAGTAGCTGGGAGTACAGGTGTGCACCACCATGCCCAGCTAATTCAAAAATATATTTCAGAGACGAGGTCTCACTATGTTGCCTAAGCTAGTTTCGAACTCCGGGCCTCAAGGTATCCTCCTACCTCAGCCTCCCGAAGTGCTGGAATTACAGGTATGAGGCACTGCAGCCGGCTCTTTCTAAAACACAGATCTAACCTTGTCCCTTGGCTAGCTCCTCTTTGTCTATGTAATACCCTAATATTAAGCAAAATGCTCTCAGCCATTCAGGACTGATTCCACCTATGCCTCCAGCCCCCTCACTGTTCCTAGCTTCACATGGATCCGCAAACACCATGAATTGCAGCATATAATAGCAACAGCTACTGCAAAGCACGCACCAGGTGCCCAGCCCTATGCGAAGTGCGTTCTCCTACTTAACCCTCGCATGCTGTAATGAGGTGGTTGATAGCTATTACCATCCCCATCTTACAGATGAGAATACCAGCTGACTCCAGTTCCCTCCCCAGGGCCACCCCGAGGTGCAGGGGAAGACACACACACTGTGAGTGGGTCAGGGACTGGGAGGTGGGGCTGGTCCAAGCGGGGCTGGAAGGCAGGAGGAACCCAGCGCCCCAACTGCCCCAGCCCTGTCCAGCCGAAATGCAAATGAACGACGAGTTTGAACAGAACCATTCTTTGGGTGCCCAGGGATTCAGGTCTCCTTGCCACAGCCTTCAGGGTCTACAGCCAGGCCATGCTCTCAGGTCCTGAAAGGCGGTGGAAAGTACGTGGCCCTGGAGTGATGGCACTTGGCTCCGTTTCCTTTCCACCACAGCAGAAGGAATGCTGCCAGCAGCAGGTTTATGCCTTCCAGTCTGGATGCTGGATCCTTTACAGCCTCATTCAGGCCGCAGGACCCGTGCCACCAAGACACGTGGACAGGGGCGAGCCAAGAAAGGGCCTGAGGTCTAAACCCAGCCCATGAGCCGGCCCTCTTCTGTCTCTTCCCACTTCAGGAGGCCGGGCTGGAATTCCAGTGTGTAACTGTCATGCCCAGGAGGAAAGTTACTGCCTAGCATCAGGCCTGTGCTTCACGGGGCCGGCGGCCCGGGCTGACCTTCAGTTCACAGATCCTTTCCCCTGTATTGGGCAGCAGTGCCGGCTCACTGCAGGGAAGATGTGACCCCTAGCACCTGGCCTCCACAGGAGGAGGAAGAAGGCCCAGCTGGAGGAGCTCAGTAGACCCCACTGGAAAGAGTTACGCAGGCCTGAGGCCAGCATACATCAACCCAAATGCCAAGGGAGCTTGCACTGGTTCCTGCGATGATGCGGGACAGGTTCCTCCACTGAATATGGCTGGTGGGAAGAGCCTCGGGGGCTCTACGATGAAGGCAATGCAACCCGGAGAAAAGAAGGAGCTAGCACCAGGGGTCATCATCCTCATTCTTCCACTGACTCACTGCATATGAGTTTATGAATCTCTGTGTGTGTTTGCATGGTGATATGTGCTTGATGGTCCGTGTGTGTGTGTGGTGTGTATCTCTGGGTCTGTGTGTGTGCACGGTGGTATACGCATGATGGTGTGTTTCTGAGTGTCTGTATGTCCGTGTGTCATATGAGCCCCTGTATAAGTCTCTGTGTGTGTCTCTCTGGGATTGTGTATCTCTGGGATTGTGTCTGTGTGCATGATGATGTATGCACGACAGGGTTGTGTGTGTGTGTGCCTGTGTGTCAAGTGGGTCTCCGTGTACTCTCTCTGTATGTGTCTGACACATGGGTCTCTGAATGTGTAAAGTATACATCTATTTGTGTGTCTTGTGGAGGGGGAAATTCTGAAAGGATCTTGTTCCTTGCAAGGCCTTAGGAAAAGTCAGGATATGCTTTGCATTCATTCCTTCAAACTGGAACATCTTCTCTTCTTCTCCCTCCAAAGAACCAAAGCCTTCCCAGTCTTTAAGGCGCAAATCCATCTTATTCATTCATTCATTTAACAAAATGCAGTCTCTGCCCTCCCTGGGCCTTGCTGGGCTTCCTCCTTACACCCCAACCCCAGCAGCTTTGAATAATGACAGCTATGGGCATCATTTATTAAACACCAATTAATTGCAGGCTAGGTTTCATTCAGAAAACTTGACATCCACTCCATTATTTAATCCCCATGGCAGCTTTCAAGATGGCTCATGGTCCACCCGTTTAGAGGTAAAAACATGATAAATCTTCGCAAGCTTTTGGAAGTTACCCAAGTTCACACAGCCAATAAGTAGGTAAACAAGTATGCAAATCGAGTTCTGACTCCAAACCTGTGCTCCAGGCTCATAATGACCACTGGTCTCTGAGCAGTCCTCATCTCATGCCTGTGTCCAATACATTGTCTGGTACTGAGAGTGACTCACCCAGGGCAGGGCCTCGGGCTCAGAATTCTGGGTGTCCCCTTCAACCAGCTGAAAGGTGCTGGTGCTGTGCACATTGCAAGCCCAGCGCCCCATGTCGAGGGGCAGTGAGTCAGACTGGATTGTGTACGTGACGGGAGAGCTGGGATCCTGACATTCTTGTCTTCAGGCCAGCGGGAGGAGGCAGGAAAACCCTCTGGGGCACACATTCGATGCTCACACTAGCTAACCAGCTCACAGAGACTTAGTTAGACCTCTTAGAAAACACACACACTTCACTGCTGTGGAATCCCTTCCATGACCACAAGTGTTAGGATATTTTTTGCCCCAGGAGTTCGGTCCCAAAAGTGAAGAGAAAGTTTGAAATATTGAAATATACACACTTTTTTTCTTGTTTTTAAGTGAAAGGCACTCTAGACTTGCTCGTTTAAAATTCAGCTCCAAATGCCAGAAGCTGGTCAAGCACCCTGCACATATTAAAATTCAAGCTCAAACCTGATGCTGTCCCTCTTGCCAGAGATAACAGTGCACCCAGGCCTCCAGAAAGCTTCCCTTCAAGAGAGACACAGAAACTCCGGGAAGTGTGGTCCTCAGAGCTCATCACATCCTCCAGCAGGGCCTGAGGCTCTGGGAGTGATTTGCATCCATTCCCAGAAGGGAAACCCAAGGCACAGCCAGGCAAGGGACTTGTCACTTCGGCTGGAGAGGAAAGGAGCTCTGGGTTCTGACTCTCAGGTTTATGCCTGAATGACATTTAACATTTGCAGCATCTGCTCATGACTTGCCAATTCCAGGATGCGATAGTCTGGATCTGTCGCCAACAAGGAATAATCACCCATTTTGAAAGTCTAGCTGGAAGATGCAACAGGAAAAAGTACAAGGAGAAGCAAGTCGAGCAAGCCAGACTACATGAATCCACATTACAGTTGCCCTAAACTCTCAGCACTAGGCACGCTGGCAAGGCTGGGTCTTAGCTCAGCAGTCATTCTCCTTCCCGCTGTTCTAGAAGTCGTAATATCAGCCCAGGCTTTCTGACCTGAGAAGTCATCCTGGGGGTGAGGAGGGGTGGGAGGATCACGCTGGGAAGACATAACATCATGCCAACATCTCAACGAGAATGCATGAGTGTCAACTCTAGACAGCCTCTGCTCACCTTGCATGCAGCCTCCCACAACCACCAGTAAGTTCCTGCATCTTACTCTCAGAGCCTGCAGCTTTCTTACTTTGGCTATTTAAAAATAAAACAGGGCCGGGAGTGGTGACTCACACCTCTAATCCCAGCACTTTGGGAGGCTGAGGTGAGCAGATCACTTGAGATCAGGAGTTCAAGACCAGCCTGGCCAACATGGTGAGACCCTATCTCTACTAAAACGAACAAACAAACAAACAACACAAAAAATAGCTGGTCATGGTGGTGCATGCCTGTAATCCCAGCAACTCAGGAGGCTGAGGCAGGATAATCACTTGAATTCGGGAGGTGGGGATTGCAGTGAGCCAAGATTGTGCCACTATACTCCAGCTGAGGTGACTCAGTTGAGCAAGACTCTATCTCAAAAATAAATACATAAATAGGTGGGGCGTGGTGGCTCACGCCTATGATCCCAGTACTTTGGGAGGCTGAGGTGAGTGGATCATTTGAGGTCAGGACCAGCCTGACCAACATGGTGAAACCTCATCTCTACTAAAAATACAAAAAAAAAAAAAAAATTAGCTGGGCATCTGTAATCCCAGTTACTCGGGAGGCTGAGGCAGAAGAATCACTTGAACCCGGGAGGTGGAGCTGGCAGTAAGCTGAGACTGCGCCACTGCACTTCAGCCTGGGTGAAAGACCAAGACTCTGTTTCAAAAAAATATAAATAAATAAATAATAAAAACAAAACAGGCTGGGTGTGGTGGCTCACACCTATCATCTTCATGCTTTGAGAAGCTGAGGCAGGAGGATGGCTTGAGGCCAGAAGTCCAACACCAGCCTAGGCAACAGAATGAGACCTCATTTCTAAAAAAAAAAAAAAGTTGGCCGGGCACGGTGGCTCAAGCCTGTAATCCCAGCACTTTGGGAGGCCGAGACGGGCGGATCACGAGGTCAGGAGATCGAGACCATCCTGGCTGACACGGTGAAACGTCGTCTCTACTAAAAAAATACAAAAACTAGCCGGGCGAGGTGGCGGGCGCCTGTAGTCCCAGCTACTCGGGAGGCTGAGGCAGGAGAATGGCGTAAACCTGGGAGGCGGAGCTTGCAGTGAGCTGAGATCCGGCCACTGCACTCCAGCCCGGGCGACAGAGCGAGACTCCGCCTCAAAAAAAAAAAAAAAAAAAAAAGGTTAAAAAATTAGCTAGGCACCAGCAATCCCATTACTGGGTGTATTCCCAAAGGATTATAAATCATGCTACTATAAAGACACATGCACACATATGTTTATTGCAGCACTATTCACAATAGCAAAGACTTGGAACCAACCCAAATGTCCATCAATGATAGACTGGATTAAGAAAATGTGGCACATAGGCCGGGTGCGGTGGCTCAAGCCTGTAATCCCAGCACTTTGGGAGGCCGAGACGGGCGGATCACGAGGTCAGGAGATCGAGACCATCCTGGCTAACACGGCGAAACCCCGTCTCTACTAAAAACTACAAAAAACTAGCCGGGCGACGTGGCGGCGCCTGTAGTCCCAGCTACCCGGGAGGCTGAGACAGGAGAATAGCATGAACCCGGGAGGCGGAGCTTGCAGTGAGCTGAGATCCGGCCACAGCACTCCAGCCTGGGTGACAGAGCGAGACTCCGTCTCAAAAAAAAAAAAAAAAAAAAAAAAAAAAAAAAAGAAAATGTGGCACATATACACCATGGAATACTATGCAGCCATAAAAAAGGACAAGTTCATGTCCTTTGCAGGGCCATGGATGAAGCTGGAAACCATCATTCTGAGCAAGCTATCACAAGGACAGAAAACCAAACCCGCATGTTCTCACTCATAGGTGGGAATTAAACAATGAGAACACTTGGACACAGGGTGGGGAACATCACACACTGGGGCCTGTCGTGGGGTTGGGGGAGGGATAGCATTGGGAGAAATACCTAATGTAAATGATGGGTTGATGGGTGCAGTGGGCCAGCATGGCACAGGTACACCTATGTAACGAGCCTGCATGTTCTGCACATGTATCCTAGAATTTAAAGTATAATAATAATGAAAAAAAATTAGCTGGGCACGGTGGTACCTGCCCATAGTCCTAGTTCCCAGGAGGCTGAGGTGGGAGAATCACTTGAGCCCAGGAGTTTGAGGCTGCAGTGAGCCAGTATTGTGCCACTGTACTCCAGCCTGGGCGACAGAGCGAGATCTCTTCTCTAAGAAAACAAAACAAAACAAAACAAAACAAAACAGTGGCCTCCCAGATACAGACCCATGTCCCAACTACCAGCTTGACACTTTCCTCAGCACTTGAAACCAAACACATTCAAGATGCCTTCACCTCTTCCTCTTTTCATCGAGTTACTGAGGGACGCGCCTGCCTCCAGCTTTGCAGACCTTTGTGACCATCTCTCTTCCTCACTCATGTGCTCATTCAGCCCAAGCAAGACCTTCTCTTTGCCCTTCTATTAGCTCGCCATTCTCAGTCCCAATTCCCAGTCAGCTGTGCAAGGAGAATTGTGGGAGCCTAAGAAAGGGCGTGATAATGTTGTCATCTCACCTAGGCCCACACTGTCTCCTGGCCTCTGGTTTCTTCTCCCGTCCGTTCATCCTCTTTGACCACAGTGCATTCAAGGGTCTTGCTCAGATCTTCCCGGTGGCACCCCCACGTTAGGCCCAAACCACACCCTGCCATTCTCTGTCCCTTCTTTCTACCTATCAGAATCCTGCCAACCCTCAGGGAAATTGTTAATCATTTGTTCATTCAAAAATATTTGTCCAGTGCTACCATGTCCCAAGTGCTGTGTGAGACTCTGAAAGGACAGGCATGGTCCTCACTGTCACGAGGTCCGTGATCTGGAGGAGGAGAGGCAGTACCAGCATCTCTGTGAAGCCCCCTCCCCTGTCCCCAGATGGCACATCCACATGTTTGATTTCTTCTTTATTTCTCCAGCACTGGCGTCTGGTGACTCATTAAATTCTTGGCTTATGCCGACTATCTTGTACTAGTATTTACTTTTCCGCATCCTTTTGCCACTCAATTGGACTGTGAATCCCCTAAGGGCAAAATTGTGCCTTATTCATTTTTGTATTACCCACACAGTAAGAAATTATTACTGGTTCCTTCCAACCATGTCTGAGGACTCACTATAGCCAGACACAGAGTGGGTCCTCAAACATGTTTGGAAGGAACCAGTAATGATTTTTTCAAAATCCAACAACAGGAGTTTAGCTTAGCTAGACATGCTGTGCGCCCAAGTTCAACATTTTAATAAAGACTTTTTTTATTCTTTAATGCAAAATAAACAGCTACGTAGTCCTCCCCTCTCTTTCTAACATAAGCATGACTTGTGTGACTTATGGACAGGAGAACATCTGTGCTTTGTCCAGGCATCCTTTTGTCACCTGAGCTCCCTAACACCCTCTCCCCTTTTCCCTTGAGATCTGACACCAATAAATAGTTACTGAACTGAATTAAAAGCCGTCTGATCCTCAGCACACAGTTAGATGGCTTGGCTAAGTGGGTATTATCTGTACACAGTATGAGGCATGCTGTATTCCAGGAGTCTGGCTATGTTATAATTATCCCTTTTTTGATGATCCAATCAGAAACTCTTAGTTTAAGAGGCTACTGGAGGGCTGAGCGCAGTGGCACATGCCTGTAATCCCAACACTTTGGGAGGCCGAGGCGGGCGGTTCACCTGAGGTCAGGAGTTTCAGACCAGCCTAGCCAACATGGGGCTCTACTAAAAATACAAAAATTAGCCGGGCGTGGTGGCACGCACCTGTAATCCCAGTTACTCAGGAGGCTGAGGCAGGAGAATCACTTGAACCCAGGAGGCAGACGTTGCAGTGAGCCGAGGTCACACCATTGCACCAGCCCGGGCGACAAGAGCGAAACTCCAACTCAACAAAAAATAAGCTGCTAATAACGTTCTTTAGCCTGTGACTTCTTGATGGAAGAAAGTGGGAGAGGAAAGGCATTTCAACAATTTCTGTTCCTCAGCTCTAGGCGACAGAGGCCAGTGGGGGCAGGGTGGGGGTGGCCTGGAGAGCTGAGGTCATGCTGACATCACCAAAGGAAAGAGCCAGGAGTCTGTTGGGGCCTGACTCCTGTAAATCAAAAGCTTTGCAACACTGCTGGAAAACTGAATGCTCTGTGTTTCACTTTCCAAACAGGCAGCCACTTGGGTAGGTAATAGAGGCTGCTGTTTTGGAGAACGGGCAAGCCCTGCTGTCGGCAGGAAGCCGGTGGGACACTTGCTCCAACAACCAGCCCCTGTGACCCAGCACTTCCTCCTGTCCTGGTCAGGCCCGACTGCACACCACACACCCTCATGGTGAATCTGGGGTTCTCTTCACAGCCATCATCACCATGGTAACACAGTCATGATGCATGAGATTGTTTCTCCACTGCTGGACGGTAAGCTCGGGGTGGGCAAGATGGTCTGTTCCATCACTCCCTTTATCCTCATGCCTAGTGTAGGGTCGGGTGCTGAATCGAAATGTATCGGTGAATGAACGAACAGATCCTTAGCAACAGGCTCCTGGGGATGGGGTTGGGGAAATTCCATGGCATTGACACCCAGCATGGCTGAGGTGATTCAAATAAGCCACTTAGGCGCATTGCTGAACCAGGCTGACCGCTGCCCACTCTGCCCTAGTCACATCACCAGACCTTCCTGCAGAGTGGATCTGCCCACCCAGGGCTGGCAGAGGCTTTCTCCAGCCCAGCTCAAGCCCCCACTTCATCCAGATAGCAACTATCCCACAGGTTTCCTCATTCACCTCTCTCTTCTCCAAACTGCCATGCATTTGAGCACCCATTCACATTCTTCAAAGTTTGAGTACATCCTGTTCATTTATTTATTTCATCTAAAACAAATTATAAGCCTCCTTATTCGTGTGTGCTATCTAACAAATAAACAGAATGTTATGTATTGGTTTATTTCATCTCACGAAGAGTTTTAATGGTATTTATACTTTTCAAAGCATTGTATCTGCAACACCCAGGTCAGAAACCAGGTTCCCATCTGTTATCCACATACACACCCTTCTGCATTTCAGATGTTCAGTTGGGAAAATAGGTCACTCTAGAACTACTTGCTTTGTGTGTCCCTTTTGGTAGCTGGCAAGCCCTGGCTACATACAGGCTCTTAGTAAATAGAATCGCGGAATGTGAGGGCTGGACAGGATCTTTTTTTTTCTATTTTTTTTTTTTTTTTTTGAGATGGAGTCTCCCTCTGTCGCCCAGGCTGGAGTGCAGTGGTGCAATGTTAGCTCACTACAACCTCCACCTCCTGGGTTAAAGCGATTCTCGAGTAGCTGGGACTACAGGCATGCGCCACCATACCCAACTAATTTTTTGTATTTTTAGTAGTTGGGGGGGGGGGGTCTCGTCACGCTGGCCAGGCTGGTCTCGAACTCCTGACCTCAAGTGATCCACCTATCTTGGCCTCCCAAAGTGCTGGGAATACAGGCATGAGCCACCATGCCCAGCCCTGGGACAGGATGTTATACATCCTCTTGTCCAAGAAGTGGGAGAGACAAAACCCAAGAGAGCTACATCTGATTGTCCAGCCAGACTGTTCAGTAAAACAGAGTTCAGAGGCTGTGGGCCTTCACCTTGGCTTCTTCTGCCCTTGCCGAAAAGTCCGGCACAAACTATCCCCTGGCTACCATTTCTCTTCCTCTTACAGAGAGGCCATCCAACTACCCTGTGACCATCCAGGAATGGGGTCTAAATTTAGGCGCGGGGGGACCACTACCTTCTAAACTGCACAGAGGTGAAAATAGGCCCCCTTTTTCCCCAAAACCACCCAGTGCAACCTCTCTGGTGGGAGTCAGGGGAAGGACGAGATTCCTAGCTGGGAAGGGTTCAGACTTTTCAGAAGTCCTTCTAGAGACCTTTCCCTTTTAGGCTGAAGCCCCTCCACCCTCTGCCGCCCCCAGACAGAGCTGCCGCTGGGAGGGCAATGCTGAAACATTTGGCAGCTGACTGTAACTAATAAAAACCTGGACCCAAGGAATTTAAAAAATTTACAGCAGCCTCAGTCCCTGTGGTTAAGATGAGAAGAAAGGGCTTTTTCAGGTCTCAGCGTCCTTCCAGACGAACGCGAGAGAGCAGAGAATAGGGGGACCAGGTTCTCCCCTTGGGTGGAAAGAAATGGCTTTCTCCTCGTTCTGTCCTCATCGTCCCTCTGTTGGCCCCTCAAGACCTCCTGCGCTGCCCACTTTCACAAACGGGAAACTGAGGCTTGGAGGTCACTCAGGGGATAGGCAACACCTAAATCTCACAGCCTGGGGATTTTCCAATCAGTTCCGGCAATGGAATTGCTTTTTGCAAAAGAGCCTTTAAAGGATGGGTAAGGAAGAAGGTGGGGTGGGGTGGGGTGGGGTGGGGTGGGGAGGGATGGGGTGGGGTGGGGTGAAGAAAAGAGAAAAGACCAAAACGTTTCCTGATCTAGCGACACACAGCCCAGCCACGAGGCTTCCTGTGAGAGCACATGACTGGGCAACGTGCAGAGCAGCCGGAGAGCAGAGGTTTACTCAGCAGGGCATCTGGATTTGTCATCTTTCCTTATCTAATGCTTTTTCCAACCAGTCTACCCGCCACAGGCAGGAAACAAAGCCTCTCGATTTAAGAGGCTCTGAAATCCTAGGAGGTTTGGTTTGGGCTCTGTTTTCCAGGTTTAAAAGAGATCTGTTCGTTTGGAGCCAAGAGTATTTCACATTTGCTTATTTGCTCCTACTTACCTCCTTTTAAGAAAGTTTTGAGGATTGACCTAAAACTGATTTTCTTTATGTCCAGACAAACTTCTGTTTTGTAGGACAGTGTCCAGAGGCCCAAGAAGGGTCAGTCACTGGACATAGAGCTGTGAGTTCCAGTCTCCACTGGGACTGGAACCCAGGGGTTCTGCCTTCAATTCTGGAGTCCAAAACTGAGAATATACAATAAGATATGACGGCACAGCCTGTGTCAGAAAAGGGGAAAACTGAGAACCTGCCTGGTTAATTTCCTGGATGAAATGAACCAAGGCTGGGGATTCAGTGGTAGGACTAACCAGGGCAGCACTTTTAGAGTCTGCAAAGCACTTTTACAGAAATCATCTGATTTTTTTCCCCTACAGAATATTTAAAACTACCTTGTAAATGATGAATGCACACTACGTCATTCTGATGGAGAAACCATTGCCACCGAACTACAGACCGTCACAGCTGGAAGGGATTGAATTCAACTCGCTCGACACTTGCCCTGTTGTTCTGGATGCTGCTCAAAAGGCAGGTTAGGGTACAAACCTGTGAACTTTCCCTTGGTGGGGTCACTTATGTGAAGAAGGTGTGATTTTTTTTTCCTCCTCTAGAGGGGAATTTACAATCAGGAGCTCCCAAGGATGCTGCAAGCAGCTGTAGGAGTCCAGGGAAGCACAGTTCGCTCATTAAGTGAAATTCCATCAGCCAGGCTCCAGGGCTCAGTGACTCATGCCTCTGGCATTCCAGAGTAGGATGAACTTGGTCTAGACTGATGCAGTTTTCTTCCATTCTCCGCTTTGGGAATTCCAGTGCACTCTGGAGGAAGCATGGGTTGTGAGGGTCATCTGTAACGATCTGTGACCTGTCCCCAATCTCCAGGGGTTAATGAGGGTGAATGTTACAGAGCCCAGCCCACACCCTTGCAGAGTAGGCATGGGAAGGGACGTGGAGGCCCAGTGGCCTACGACTGGGGTCGCAAAACACAGAGAAATCATTCACTGACATTTCATTCCTGGCCACTTTTCAATTTGCCCCTTCCAAACTGGAGGAATTCGAAGGAGGGCTTTAACTCTCACACTTTGATATGAAGAGTGAAAAGTCTGTACCTGGTTTCAAGGTCAAGGCCATTAGGGGCTGCAAAAAAGGCAAACAGAGAACTCAAGCACACAATACACATGCTGGTTGGCATCCCTTCTCTCTATGTTCTCACACACACGTGATGCCAATTTACACATGGTACGCAATGTCAATATCCAGCTAGGCACACACCATGTGGGATGAGTGCATTTTCCCAGACACTGAGTAACAGGGTCTTGAAACTTGGCAATCACTTAATCCCGCTTCCCTCCCCATGTAGGCAATCTGACCACAATATTCCTGGCAGGTGTTGTCCAGTTCATGCTTGAATTCCTCCACCGACAAGGAGTTCCCTGTCAGGCCTCCAGGCCCAAGCCAAGCCATTGCATCCCCTGTGACTTGCACGTATAAGCCCAGATGGCCTGAAGTAACTGAAGAATCACAAAAGAAGTACAAATGCCCTGACCCGCCTTAACTGATGACATTCCACCACAAAAGAAGTGAAAATGACCGGTCCCTGCCTTAAGCGATGACATTACCTTGTGAAAGTCCTTTTCCTGGCTCATCCTGGCTCAAAAAGCTCCCCCATTGAGCACCTTGTAACCCCCACTCCTGCCTGCCAGAGAACCCCCCTTTGGCTGTAATTTTCCTTTACCTACCCAAATCCTATAAAAGGGCCCCACCCTTATCTCGCTTCGCTGACTCTCTTTTCGGACTCAGCCCACCTGCACCCAGGTGAAATAAACAGCCATGTTGCTCACACAAAGCCTGTTTGGTGGTCTCTTCACACGGATGCGCGTGACACTCACCACTAACTTTGGGTAGAGCTACCTGCTGCGGGGCTTCCAGTGAGCCTAAGATCTATCTCCCATCACACTCCCCTCCGCCTTGGCTCTGGGAGTTGGAATATATTCTTTTTTTTTTTTTTTTGAGACAGAGTTTTGCTCTTGTTGCCCAGGCTGGAGTGCAATGGCACCATGTTGGCTCACTGCAACCTCCCCCTCCCCAGGTTCAACCTCAGCCTCCCAAGTAGCTGGGATTACAGGTGCCCACCACCACGCCCAGCTAATTTTCTATTTTTAGTAGAGACAGGGTTTCACCATGTTAGAGAGGCTGGTCTTGAACTCCTGACCTCACATGATTTGTCTGCCTCGGCCTCCCAAAGTGCTGGGATTACAAGCATGAGCCACTGCATGCGGCAATACATTCTAAACATTCTTCTGTATGGTAGTAGTTCAAGTATTTGAAGAGAACCATCTCCCCCCATATCCTTTTCTTGACAAAAAACTTTACTTCCTTGTGATATGGTTTCCAGATTTGTCTCCATCCTGCTGGCCTTTCCCCTGGTGACCTGGTTAAGATCTGGATCCAGAACTGAACCCTGCAGTTAGCGACTGGTCCAAAAGGCAAAGAGCTTAGGGAAATAATTCTTCTATCTGTAAAGCAGTTGACATTAACTGGTTTTTTTTTTCTTTTTTTTTTTTTTAGCAGCCCTACCATACTGTTGGCTGATACCGAGCTTTTTGTCAACCACTGCTGCCTCAGAGATTTGTTCTTTCTTTTTTTTTTTTTTTTTTTTTTTTTTTTTTTTTTTTTGAGATAGGGTCTCGGCCGGGCGCAGTGGCTCAAGCCTGTTATCCCAGCACTTTGGGAGGCCGAGACGGGCGGATCACGAGGTCAGGAGATCGAGACCATCCTGGCTAACACGGTGAAACCCCGTCTCTACTAAAAATACAAAAACTAGCTGGGCGAGGTGGCGGGCGCCTGTAGTCCCAGCTACTCGGGAGGCTGAGGCAGGAGAATGGCGTAAGCCCGGGAGGCGGAGCTTGCAGTGAGCTGAGATCTGGCCACTGCACTCCAGTCGGGCGACAGAGCGAGACTCCGCCTCAAAAAAAAAAAAAAAAAAAGAGAGATAGGGTCTCACTCTGTCACCCAGGCTGGAATGCAGTGGCACCATCATGGCTCACTGCAGCCTCCACCTCCTAGGGTCAATCAATCCTTCCACCTCAGCCTCCCAGGTAGCTGGGACCACAGGCGCATACCACCATGTCAGGTTAATTTTTTTAATTTGGTAGAGATGCGGTCTTGCCATATTGCCCAGGCTGGTCTCAAACTCCTGGGCTCAAGCAATCTGACCACCTCTGCCACCCAAAGTGCTGGGATTACAGGTGCGAGCCACCACAACATGCCTTTTTTTTTTTTTTTGAGACGGAGTCTTGCTCTGTCGCCCAGTCTGGAGTGCAGTGGCTGGATCTCAGCTCACTGCAAGCTCCACCTCCTGGGTTTACACCATTCTCCTGCTTCAGCCTCCCGAGTAGCTGGGACTACAGCCGCCCGTCATCTCGCCCGGCTAGTTTTTTGTATTTTTTAGTAGAGACGGGATTTCACCGTCTCGATGGTTTCGATCTCCTGACCTCGTGATCCACCTGTCTCGGCCTCCCAAAGTGCTGGGATTACAGGCTTGAGCCACCGCGCCCGGCCCATAACATGCCTTTTTTTAAAAAAAAAGATCAATGATTTTTTAGTTACTCTCCCTAAAGTCTGCACTCCTGGGACTTTTTTCCCCCATGGACTTTGATATAGGCCCTTCTATTCATCCCTAGTATGTTACAGTTTGGGCCCATTATTTCAACCTACAGCAGTTTTTCCGAAAGTTCATTCCATAATTTTATACTCCAGCAATCTCTCCTAGTTTTGTATCTCCCACAGATTTTATCAGTATTCCTTTTAATTTCCATGAACATTCCTGACACATGATGGGGAGGCCGGAGCAGAGCCCTAGTGCTCGCCATCAGAGACCATCCACTCTGTTTACACAAATTAGTCAGCTGTTTACCCCGGGTATCATTAGTCAGTGTGTTCATGACCTCACCCAACTGCATGTCCACCAAAGCTATGTCTTTTCTTCTTATCCACAAAAATTTAATAGCAGGCATTTCTTTAGCTGAGAGGAATGATCCTATGACTTCAGCTACCGACACAGGCCATTCCAGAAGGTATTTTGGAGAAATGTCTCAGCATCCCACAAATATCCCACGTAGGTGGTCCAGGCAGTTCTCCACCCATCAGGCCAGCACTGCCAGTAAGCATAAGCCTTAGCCACAAAGCCCTGGATGCAAGAACCTTCTGGCAACTCACAGAGGTTCTCCCCAGATATCCTGAGGTCTAGGCCCTTTCATGATCTACTTTCAGTGGCTACCAAAGGGAAGAAGTTGCAGGGGACTGGTCATCAATGAAAGTTCCCTCAGTCTCTGTGGTTGGGCCAGAAAGCTTCCCCCTGGCTTGTGGGCACCAGCCTGATCTATCTGACAGCAAAAGGGAGGCCTTCGAGGAAAATGCAGAGCGTACAAGGCTGTGGATGTCACCTGGCTCTTTAAGCCAGACGTCTCCATAGGTTGCCCTCTGTGGGTTTCTGGAGATTCGTTAGGGCCCATGCTCCTTGCCATGGAATCTCAGTCCTTCCAGAATAAGAAAGTTGTCTCTGACATATTTTTTTTTCAGTCTTCTTCTTTTTTTTTTTTTTTTTTTTTTTCTTTTGAGATAGAGTCTTGCTGTTTTCGGCTCAGGCTGGAGTGCAATGGTGCGATCTCGGCTGGCTGCAACCTCCGCCTCCCAGGTTCCAGCAATTCTCTTGCCTCAGCCTCCTGAGTAGCTGAGATTATAGGCACCCGCCACCATGCCTGGCCGATTTTTGTATTTTTAGTAGAGACGGGATTTTACCATGTTAGCCAGGCTGGTCTCGAACTCCTGACCTCAGGTGATCCACCCACCTTGGCCTCCCAAAATGCTGGGATTACAGGCATGAGCCACCATGCTCAGCCATTTTCAGTCTTTTCTATGTTTATTCCACCCCATGAAAGTTCTGCTTTTGATATGACCCATCTTATTTCGCCCTGGAATTGCTAAGCATTGGAACTGGCACTTAGTAGGTATTCAACAAACATTTATCTAATGAAGTGCCACTCAGAGTCCTTTTTCCAAAATCTTTTTTTTTCTAATGCCAGATGAGCCTTCTCATTTTCTCGACACAAAGCTCACTGATGTTTTGGCCTGTCCCTTTTTTTTTTTAAATTCAAGTCATCAATGACTTTCTTATGCCAAGAAGCCTGGGTCTTCACTGGACACTCCAAGTAGATTAATCTGAGGTTCTAGGTTGAACAGAGGCCCATCCAAAATGTTACAAATCAGCTCATGGTACGATTAGGCAGGACAAGCTGTGAAGAAATTATTTGTTTCCATCTGCTTCTCATTGCTGTTTAGCTTGTATTTTATCCTGGGAGATTCTCCAACTAAGGGGATAACAATTTCTGGCTCACATTTCTGGGAAGAAGAAAATTTGGAAGTTGGAGACATTGCTCCCATTAGGTACCTAGAATTTATCTGTTGGATACAATGATGCATAAGATATAGCCCCTGCCCTCTGGGAGCTTCCAATCTCATGGGAGAGATAAGATACACATAACTGGGGGCTAATTATTGCTCATGAGGTTATAAGGAATGGAGATGGAAAATTTTGTGAAACTGGGTTGGACAAGCCCATCTGTCAGATCATAAACTTCATGGTAAAGAAAGCAAAGCTGTCTTTAGTAATTGGAAGACTGAGGAAAGTACATCAACTCCATCACAATCTCTCTAGTTATCTTCAATAAAATAGCAGCATTTGACAGGTGTCGACCAGAAGCAGCCTCCTCCACAGCTGAGAGAAGCCTGGAAATCCTTTTCCATGCTATACTACAGGGCTGGACAAATTCCCAGCACGCTTGGGAACATATACGGAGAGAGTAAGACTATGTGAGCCATGACAGTAAGGGCCACAGTCTTGGGAGAACTTCCTCTGGAGCCCAAATAGGGCAATTTCAAGTCACCTTTCTTCTGCATTAGTGCTGGGGTCAGTTGGAGGCTGAAGCACAGCGAAGGTTCCTTGACCTGGATTTGGGGCAGATCCCACAATTCCTTGGGGGTGGTGTCCGACACGTTCCTTGAGGACAGGAGTGTTAGCTGCCAACTCATCCTGTCCTAAGCCCCACATATGTTGCACAGAAGAGTAATGTAATAAGTGTTTGTTAATGTAATTGTTTGGGTAAAGAATTTGCTGGAAAGCTAACCCTGAAATTTAGCCATAAATGTAGATTTTCAAATGCTGAAATGATCAGTCTGGCAACATCAGAATCATCTGGGGCTGCTTAAAGAAAAATAAACTGGTCCCATAGCAGGAGATTTTGAGCCAGCAGGTCAGTGGGAAGCCCCAGTATCTCCATTTGTTTGTTTGTTTGTTTGTTTGAGACAGAGTCTCGCTCTGTCGCCCAGGCCGGAGTGCAGTGGCGTGATCTCAGCTCACTGCAAGCTCCGCCTCCCGGGTTTACACCATTCTCCTGCTTCAGCCTCCTGAGTAGCTGGGACTAAAGGCGCCGCCACCACACCTGGCTAATTTGTGTGTATGTGTGTGTTTAGTAGAGATGGGGTTTCACCGTGTTAGCCAGGATGGTCTTAATGTCCTGACCTCGTGATCTGCCCGCCTCAGCCTCCCAAAGTGCTGGGATTACAGGCGTGAGCCACTGTACCCAGCCCAGTACCTGCATTTTTAAAGTGATTCCAAGCCAGGAGCGGTGGCTCACGCCTGTAATCCCAGCACTTTGGGAGGCCGAGGTGGGTGGATCACGAGGTCAAGAGATTGAGACTATCCTGGCTAACATGGTGAAACCCTATCTCTACTAAAAATACAAAAAAATAGCCCAGAGTGGTGGCAGGCGCCTGTAGTCCCAGCTACATGGGAGGCTGAAGCAGGAGAATAGTGTGAACCCGGGAGGCAGAGCTTGCAGCGAGCAGAGATCACCCCACTGCACTCCTCTCTGGGCAACAGAATGAGACTCCATCTCAAAAAAAAAAAAAAAAAATTAATTAAAAAAAGTGATTCCAATCCTTAGCTACATTGGCCAGTGGTAGCCAGCTTTCAAGATGGCCCCAGCAACCCTACCTTGTGTCTAACGTTTGTGTAATCTCCTCCTACTCTCTACCAGGGTTAGTCTGTGTGATCCATAGAATACAGTGAAATGATGGCCTATCACTTCCAAGATTAAGTTATGAAACATGACTTCCATCCTGTGCTCTTTCTCTCGCTCTCCTTTGCCTCACTTACTGGGAGGGAAGATGACCACCATCTCCTGAGGCCACTCAAGCAGCCTACAAAGAGGCCACATAGAGAGGAACAGAGGGCTGCAGTCTACAGCTAGCAAGGAACCACAGCCTGCCAACAACCATAACAGCCTGTGTGGGAGGGGACCTTCCAGCCCCCACTGACAGCCTGCGTGCAATTCCATGACAGACCCTGAGCAGAAGCAAGAAGCTAAGCCGCTCCTCAATTCCTGACTCTCAGAAACCGTGTGAGATAATAAAGATTCATTGTTTTCAGCTGCAAAATCTGGGGGCAATTTGTTATGCAGCAATTGATAACTAATACATTTTCCTACCCAAAGGGCAAGCTCCTGAACATGGCACAGGAGGTGTTTCATGCCCATCTTTCCAGCTTCAGTTAACTCTACTCCCAGATGCACTCTTCCTGAGATCATGCCCCCTGAGATCAACCTTCCCACCTCTGTGCCTCTGTCCATGCTGTTCCTTGTGCCTGGAAATGCCCTTTCCCCATGGATGGGATTCCCTTCTCCAGAAATCCTTCCCTAAACTGCCCTTGCATCTAATCCCATTGGGTTAGGTACCCTCCTTCCTGCTCACACACACTTGAAATCAATACACAAAAAGCGAGTTGCATGGAAGAGGAAAAATGTTTGCATGACGGAGACATCAAAAGCACATGACTTGCCTCTATCTGGTTAATCAACGAATTGTCAAATTTGAACCCAGGAATCCTTTTGTCGCTGCACACCACACCAACGTCCTCCGTGTGCTTGCAGTCGGTGACGCCCCAGCCATTGGAGGTGCATGCTGCAAGGGTCACCTCATTGCCAGTACAGTGGAGATTGTCCAACCAGATGGGCCCTGAAGGAGGCAGAGAGGAGAGAAACCAAGAGATGCGTCAATGCAGGTCTGAGTCTTTGAGGGACACCAGTGTCTCACATGGAAAGAGAATTTTTCTCTAATTTTGGCAGCTGTGTGTGGCCATCAATTAATTTTTATTATATTAAGATACTGCACGTAGCTCGAGACCACCTGGATTCCCACACCACGGTAAGCAGCTAATGTGATTTGGGGATGTGGTAGATTGAACATGATTGGGATAGAAATTAGATTTAAGCCCAGAAGTCACATGGGATAGTGGAAAGAGCAGAGCTTTGGGTACCAAGCCGGGTTTGAGCTCTCGTTCAGCCAGGGTCAAGGGCCCTTTTTCTTATCAGTAAAGTCGGACTAACAATGACACTTCAGCTGCACAGCTGTGTGCAGATCAGAGATACTATGAAGCACGTGCCTAGTTCATTGCTGGCCATAGTTACTAAAAAATAGTGATGATGATGATGTTTTAGTGGCACTGATTATGGCACAAGCCAGTCTCACCTTCTATCTGTAGCAGAGGCTGAACTCTGACCCTTCAGGGAGGAACTAAACTCTCCAGCCACTGAAGGTTTGGGTTTTTTGTTGTGGTGGTGGTTGTTGTTGTGTGAGACAGAGTCTGGCTCTGTCTCTAGGCTGGGGTGCAGTGGGGCGATCTCGGTTCACTGCAACCTCTGCCTCCTGGGTTCTAGTGATTCTCCTGCCTCAGCCTCCGAAGTAGCTGGGACTACAGGCATGCGCCACCACGCCCAGCTTATTTTTTGTATTTTAGTGGAGACGGGGTTTCACCATGTTGGCCAGGATGGTCTCGATCTCCTGGTCTCGTGATCCACCTGCCTTGGCCTCCCAAAGTGCTGGAATTACAGGCATGAGCCACTGCGCCCGGCCTGGTTTGAGGTTTCTAAGCATTTCACATGTAGTATCTCCTTGGTCTTCCAATACCTAGAGGATGAGGTGGCATGATTATCCCACCACCCCTTGAGCTCAGAAGCCCAGGCCTTGACTTCCTATTCAGCTCCTCTTACTTCTCAATGTTTCCCATCACTGGCTCAGAGACAGCCCAGCCAGACTGGCCCATGGAACCACCTCATTATGTTCTAGAAGGCCACCATGGGACTCTGCTTACCTCCTGGTTTTTTTCTCACTTGCATTAAGTAGAGAATTCAGCGTGCAAAGTCCTAGAGGGTGAACCACAGTGAAGCACTACTTCACACCCTTAGGATGGCTACTATCAAAACAACAGAAAATGGGCCGGGCGCAGTGGCTCACACCTGTAATCCCAGCACTTTGGGAGGCCGAGGCGGGTGGATCACGAGGTCAGGAGATTGAGACCATCCTGGCCAACATGGTGAAATATTGTCTCTACTAAAATACAAAAAATTAGCCAGGCGTGGTGGCACGTGCCTATAATCCCAGCTACTCAGAAGGCTGAGGCAGGGGAATGGCTTGAGCCTGGGAGACAGAGGTTTCAGTGAGCTGAGATCACAACACTGCACTCCAGTCTGACAACAGAGCAAGACTCTGTCTCAAAAATCAAAAAAGCAAAAAGAAACAACAACAACAAAAAAACCAAAAAAACAAAACAAAACAAAAAAACCAGAAAATGACAGTGCTGGCAAGGGTATGAAACGGGAACCCTTGTGCACTGTCAGTGGGAGTGCAAAATGGTACAGGTGCTATAGAAAACAGTATGATGTTTCCTTAAAAAATTAAAAGTAAAATTACCATATGATCCAGCAAAAGAATTGAAAACGGGGTCTCTAAGAGGTATCTGCACACCTGTGCTCATAACAGCATTATTCACAATAGCCAAGATGTGGAAGCAACCCAGATATCCATCAACAAAATGTGGTCTATCCATACAAGGGAATATTAGCCTTCAAAAGGGAGGAAACTCTGAAACCTGCTGCAATATGGATGATTCATAAAGACATGATGCTAGGTGAAATAAGCCAGTCCCAAAAGACAAATATCATATGGGGTATCTAGAAGAGTCAAATTCATTGAAACAGAAAGTAGAGTGGTGCCTGCCAGGGCCTGGGATGAGAAAGAAATGAGTGTGGTTGTTTAATCGGTACAGAGTTTCAGTTTTGCAAGATGGAAAAGTCTGGAGATGGACGGTGATGATGGCTGCACAACAATGTGAATATGCTTAACACTACTGAACTATACACTTAAAAATGTTTAAGGCTGGGCTGGACACAGTTCACACCTGTAATCTCAACACTTCGGGAGGCCAAGGCGTGAGGATCCTTCAAGCTCAGGAGTTCAAGACCAGCCTGGGCAACATAGCGAGACCTCGTCTCTACTAAAAATCAAAACATTTAGCTGGGCATGGTGGTGCATGCCTGTAGTCCTAGCTATTCAGGAGGCCGAGGTGGGAGAATTGCTTGAGCCCAGAAGGTTGAGGCTGCAGTGAGCTGTGATTGTGCCATTGCACTCCAGCCTGGGTGACAGTGAGACCCTGTCTCCAAAAAAAACCCGAAAAAGTTAAGGTGGTAAATTTTATGTGATGTGCATCTTGCCATAATTTTTTAAAAAATCATAAAGTACTAGAGGGTTTTCAAATAGTGATTTTTAAAAGTGCCACTGCAAAAATGAAAGAAAACAAAACTAAACCTCTCATTTTTCTCACAGCTCCTTTTAGGAGTCTAGAGCAGCAGACATAGTCAAACAAGCCTGGGTTCAAGTTCTACGTGCCACACACTGGGACACTGTGTGATGCGGGCAACTGCCTCACCACACCTGCTTCTCATTTCTAAAGCCAAAATAATGATGCCGAGCAAACAGGCTGCCATGGAGACTCAATGAGGTAATGTATGTGCCTGGTATACTTTCAGCCTCCCTTTCCCCTTCCTTCTTCCAGTCCGTCAGAAAAACAATACATTCTACTGCTTCTACGATGTAAGAGAAAAGCAAATAAAAACATTCCCATTGGAGAGATTAGGAAACCAAGGAGAGAAACAGAGGGTCTTCAAGGTCGAGAAGGACCCCGGGGCCAGTCTCCTGATGTCCAGGCCCTGCTGAAACGTGTCTGTTCTCACGGTTGCTGGTCAGGGCCCAAATGACAGCACCTTGGATCCATTGTGGAGAACAAAGAGCTAATTGAAAACATCTGGGCTGAGGTTTTCCAACTGGCTTCTCAATTTGGCCTGGTTTCCAAGCAGTCAAGCTCCACTGAAACATACACTCCCTAATCTATTGCTGTCTCAACAACAAACCAATGTTTGTCTTGCTAAGTACTAGCAACGGAAAAGACCCTCCACGTTCTAAGCAGAACGTTCTGTCGCAAAGCTGCTGAAGTGACAGAGATGGTGAAAAGCAGTGTCACCCTATTCCATCTGCAGTGAGAGAAACCCCCCTCACTAAGGACCTGGAAGTCCACCAGTGCATCATCAAAGGAACTAAAAACAGCTGCAAACCAGAGACTCTACAGAGCCTGCCCCAAAGAGCTGCTCTCTTACAAATCTTCCATGGACCCCCAATAATTTTCCACGGACCCCTTCCACATATGCTTGGTCAGTTTCTACTTAGATGGTAGATACGTGAATTTGTACTTAGCGCAAGACAGCATCACCATGCATGGCATACTCGTTTGGCCTGATTTCATAACAAAAATTTTTTTTGTTTTTTGAGACAGTGTCTCACTCTGTCGCTCAGGCTGGAGTGCAGTGGTGCAATCATAGCTCACTGCAACCTCCGCCTCCCAGGTTTAAGCAATTCTCCCACCTCAGCCTCCCAAGTAGCTGGGACCAAAGGCACATGCCACCATGCCCAGCTAATTTTTGTATTTTTTTGGTAGAGACAGGATTTCACCACGTTGACCAGGCTGGTCTCGAACTCCTGACCTCAACTAATCCACCTGCCCCAGCCTCCCAAAGTGCTGGGATTACAGGCATGAGCCACTGCAAAGGGCCCTTTTTTTTTTTTTCCTCTATAGGTTTAGTGCTTATTGACTAGACTACTCTGATTCCAATGCAACCAGCTTCTGGGTCTGCCTGCTGGAAAGCAGGGTGGTTCTAGGTACAATCCAGTAGATGCCTCCTCAGAACTGCCAGGAAGGCCGTGTCCTTGGGACACAAGATGAGAGTCAAACTTTGGACACAAGAAAGCCATTCAATCAGAAGCCAAATTTTATCTTACTCTTTCCTTCCAACACCTCTCCTGATGAAAGAAGAGATAAATATATATAAATATACATATATAAATATGCACACGCACACACATACACACACACATATATATACAAGTTAACAGATCATTAGGAAGGTAAAAATCATAAATGAAATTCAGTTGGAATGCCAGAGCCCAGGACAATGGAAACTATTCAAGTTAGACTCCATGGGGTCGCAAATGGGTGCAGTGGGTCAAGCTTGTAATCCTAGCACTTTGGGAGGCCAAGGTGGGAAGATCACTTGAGGCCAGGAGTTTGAGATCAGCCTGGCCAACATGGCAAAACCCTGTCTTTACTAAAAATACAATTTAAAAAATCAGCTGGGTCTAGTGGCGCACACCTGTAATCCCAGCTACTGGGGGGGCTGAGATGGGAGGATCACTTGAACTCGGGAGGCGAAGGTTACATTGAGCCTAGATCCCACCACTGCACTCCAGCCGGGGTGATAAAGCAAGACTCTGTCTCAAAGAAAAGGAAAGAAAAAAGTCTGTGGGGTCACAACGTGGTTATCGCTGGCTTCGTTGCTCTGGTCTAAAGAATGAGGGATGTGACTGGGAATAGGCTTAGTCTCCTGATTCTGAAGACAGGTGAAGGAGAGCAACCACCTTAGCTTCAGCTGCTATAACTTGACCAGGGATTGAGAAACAGGACAGCTGCTCCCTCCAGAACTCCCTAAAAGGGCCTGTGGTTTACCTGAGCTCAGAGATGCTTTGGGAGAACAATGTGTGGACAGGCCAGGCTAGAAAACCCAGTTCATCCCTGGTGCCCTCCCTGGTTTCATTCCTCCAGCCTGAACTTCAGAGGAGCTTGAGGGGTCCTGGAGGGGCAGCCTTATCCACAGTCTGACCGGCACATGAAGCCCCTAACCCCCGCCGGAGCAAGCCCTGGGTGCTGGCCACGTTCTGTGCTCACTATACCAAGAACTGTTTGGCCAACTCTTTTTCCTATTCTGCCAAATCAAAATCAGTCAATTAGCTAATATTTACTAAGTGCCCACCATGTACCCAGTGATAAAAGATCTGGACTGATGCTGGTGAAATTCAAATACATTTAGATGTAAAAGATCTCTCATGTCATAAACCAAGCACCACTTCACGTAAGCAGCTTAACTCGTAAAGCCTTGAACACAAGACGGGGTTTCTTGGTTTTTTTTTTCTTCCAGGCACCTGTTTCTTCCTGTCCTCTCTTTGATATTATTCCTTTTAAAATGCTTGATGGATTCCATGTCCACAAAGATGGCCTTTCCAGTACTCCTGGTCTCTTCGTTGATATACCTCCTCTCTCAGGGACTGTCCTCCATCCTGCTCCAGCCACTGTCCCATGGTTTCTCATTACCAGAGATTGCACCCTTCAATATCCATTTCACCCTTCCTGCTGTGTACCCACATACAGCTCCCTTCATCTTTTAGTAAACTTCTTGTGTCTCCATCTGAACAGCGACCCGCAATCCAGTGATCACAGCAGCTATGCATAATCCTACAACTTCTCCATGTATTACCACCCTCCTTACCCAGCACAGTCTCCATGAACCATGAGTTTAATCCTTCCCTTTCATATTCCCGCCACTCCTTGGAACTTTTCACTCTTCACCATGCTTGGATGGCAAAGTCCCACCTGGGTAAAAACCTGTCTCCTACTACCCCATGCCTGCTCCTGATAGGGAAAAACCACAACCCCCTTGTCTGACAACAGGTAAGTTTTAAATTGAGGTTAAAATAAAATTGTCACTGGAAAAATACCCAGTCATTGGAAAGCATTTGTTATAAAATAATGAGCGTTGGAAAGCCTGGAATGGAAAACATGAATCTGAGGTTACCCCTGGATCGCTCAGCCAGTCAGATAAACAGAGATGTGGAAGTATCAGACATTTGTTTAAAGAAGACAGGAAGTGGGTTCTAAAGCCCAGCATTTGCTAACTTCACTTCCGTGGCTCTCATCGCTGCCAGGAAGCCCAGAGCGAGCTGCAGAGAACATTTGACTCTCTGCTGTCTCCTGATCCAGTTACGCCAACAGGAAATTTTCAATTGCATGGAGGTGAGATGTGTATGAGATGGGACTTCCTTTCTCCTATAATTTCTAGAATAACAGAAAGTTGGAAGGGAGGATAACAGTTATCAACTTCAACGACTCCCAAACCTGTCACTTTACAGGCTTCCAAAAGAGACAAGAGTCCTGGGCTCCAGCCCAGACCTTTTAAACCAGATTTATGGTGGGTTGAGGTCTGTGCTATTCTGTACTTTTAAGCTCCCTTGGGCGATTCTTATGCAGTCAGCATGGCATTAGCGCTTTAGTCCAGGACAGGAGTGTGGGCAGCCCTGTTTTAGTCCAGTAGCCAGACTTGTGCTGAGGTCTGGGCTGCAGCTCAGCCGGGGGGCGGGTATGGGAGCTTCCTTTGCCTGGCTGACCCACAGATGGGAAACTCTTAGCTCCTGGAAAAATGTTTAAGAAGAAACAATGCCCTCCACCCTCGTCTCTTTCCTATTTGGGAACATGCACCGTCAGGCTTTCAGGAGTTCTTAGAGAGCCCAACTTCCAGATGGGGAAAATGAGGCTGGAGAGGACAAGTGTCTTCCTACCAAGTGTGGTGTCAGAGGTCAGTACAGACTGAGCTCTAGGTTCAGGACTTCAAACTTGTCCTGCCTCAAAGCTCTTAAAGGAAAGTTTTTGGGATTTTTTTTGTTTGTTTTGAGACGGAGTCTCACTCTGTCACCCAGGCCGGAGTGCAGTGGCGCGACCTCGGCTTACTGCAGCCTCTGCTTCCCTGGTTCAAGCGATTTTTGTGCCTCAGCCTCCCGAGTGGCTGGGACTACAGACACTCGCCACAATGCCCGGCTAATTTTTGTATTTTTAGTAGAGACAAGGTTTCCCCATGTTGACCAGGCTGGTCTCGAACTCCTGACTTCAAATGATCAGCCCGCCTCAGCCTCCCAAAGTGCTGGGATTACAGGCATGAGTCACCACGCCTGGCCAGCTCTTAAAACAATTTTTAAAAATAAATTAATAAATTTGAACCTCACAGGGAGGAAAGAATAGGCTAACCAACAGTGAAAAACCCAAAGCATCTCTGTGCCTGTCGTGACCAAGCCTGCAATAGCAGGTTAGTGTTAAAACGATGAACTCCACATGCCAGGACAGCGGGAGGCGTCAGGGAACTCAAGCATATGGGAGCTTTTGTGAGGAAGAGCAAGAGGTTTTCCTAACAGAATGATCTGGAGTAAAGTGCAACTTCACCTGGGCTGGCACAGCCTCCAGGCAGGGAATATGGGGTGGAGAGAGAAGCACAGGCCGATTTCACCCCATACGTGGGGTCACCAACTGTCCTGGTTTTCCTGAGGTTTTCCCAGGATGTGAGACTTTCTGTGCTAAAGCCAGGAAAGTCCTGGGCAAATCGGTATGGCTGGTCACTTACTGTGCCCCTCCTCAAATGCCCCCCCACCCCTGCCTTACTGCAGGGTACAGCCTGCCTGTGCTCGGAAGGATGCCAGTCCCTAGATGGGCATCACCAAGAGTTTACACTTTGCAGTGCGTGCAGCCTCCTCTCCCAGGCTGACCTCAGGGAAGGCAGCTCCGGGCCTTGCCAGGTCACAGCACTCAGATCCAAAGCACAGAATGTTTACCTTCCCCCTTGCCGTAGGAGGAGCTGGCAGTCCAGGACTTGGCCTCCACATAGCCCAGCTCCCGGCAGACGACGTGGGCAGCGTGGATGGAGAAGTCGTCATCACACACGGTACCCCACTGGCCGTCGTAGTACACCTCCACCCGACCCTCGCTGTGCTTCCTTTTCTGCCCGGCCAGGCGCAGCTGAATCTTGGCCACATTGGCGGGGGCCTGGGGCTGGTGATACTCGGGAGCCGGTTGCTGGAAGTACTCGGGGTAGTGGGGCCAGCTGTCATACTGTGCCAGGCTCAGGGGGTACAGGAGGGCCAGCACAGCCAGGCAGCTGCAGAGGCGGGAGCACAGAGGCCTCTCCATCCCTGTCTTCAAGCTGATGATCCCACGAGGGGGCCCTGAGCAGCCGGGAGGGACAGGCGGGGTACGGAAGCAGCAGGAGCTTTCTGAAAGACAGGAGAGATGTGTTAGGATGAGAATGTGGGGCTACGGAGACCTACAAGGAGAATGAGAGATTTCATACCCCTTGGCTTAATACAGAAAGCTCGTCCATTCTCGACGCCAATCCAGCCCCACTCCTACCTGACGTTTCCACCACGCAGGGCTAGGAGGTCCCACCTCCTCTACCCACCATCTTCCCCATCTCTCTGGAATGCTTTTTCCAGTAGAGTTCCTGGCAGGGAACAGAGCACACTCCAACTTAATTTGAGGAGAGTTTTTTAATACTATGGACATGCAGGCAGAGTTCTGCGGAACTAACAAAGGCTGGTGTCACACCCTAGGGCTGGTGACTCAGGGGGGCTGTGACCACCCTAGGCCTGAAGGGAGCCTGGGGGGTGAGAACTGGAGAGTGGCAGAGGGAGCAGTCTCTTAGGAGCCTTCACTGGAGAGTCTCAGAGCCAACCCACAGCAACGGTGGGGACGCAGGAGGGAGAATAAATACCTGACTCCCTTTCCTCCCATCTTTGAATCTTTCTGGTCGCCTCCTATTAGGCAAACCCAGACCCCTCCAACTAAAAGCCAGTGGCAAGGGAGCTGAGCCCACTGGGGGAGCCTGCATGGGCTGGTCTCCTAGAACATGGGGGCCGGTGGAGAAGGAGCGGGTTTGAAGGGGCGAGGGCAAGAGATTCAACACACCCACCCTCCATTAAATGAATGGCACCCCAAAACACTACAGGAGCATTTGCTAGATGAATTCTAATGTTCCCGTCAGCTTTGAGGGCTGCAATGCTAAATGAGTTTTAAAATCCTCAAGGTCATGGTCATCGTATCTGGTGGAGCCTTCCTCTAAGAATTCCCGAGTGAAATCATGTAGCAAGAAGACCTCGTGTATCTTGGTCCTCTCGTAATTCAGAGAAAAAAGGAGACTGTTTTAAAAGGACCGCACGTGTGTCTCAGAGAAAGATGCAGGGCCCTAAAACAGGATGAGCAGGTGGAAACTTAGGTGGGGGCTTAAGGTACTTTATTTTAACCCTATGCAGAGGAGTAGGCTAATCATATTCTTCCGGTCATGGCACACTACCTTTGAGGAAGGTCTGGATAACTTTTCTGTAGTCAGAGCTGTCCAGAGCTGCCCATGGAGGGATGATCTGCCTTGGAGAGAGGCAGTTCCATGTCTGTTGGGGGACCAGCAGCGCCCAGTGCCCCAAATAGGAGGCTAGGGTAGAGATGTTGGAGCTTGGGGGACAGTCAGAACTGAGGATTTTGGAAAGTTTTCTGATGTTGCCAGAGAGCCAGCCATCCTCATCCTGCGACTAATAAACAAGGCCAGAAAGTGATGGAGGGTTCCTGTGATAGCTCCTGACCAACTGACCAATGCACAGCCTGACCCGCTAGTGGTGTGACTCTGAAGGGAATCAGGGTCCTGGCCACGCACCATTCCCATCAAAGCACACCTGCATCCTCAAGCTTACCTATGTCTCACAAGAACCTTGGGGAGTTTAGAAGAGGCAGGTACTATCAGGATTCGTATTTTACAACAAAATCAAGAACGAGAGAGGATCAGCGATTTTACCAGAGTTGCACAGTTAGTGCAAGCAAAGCCAGAGTGGGTCACTCCCAATCTGCCATCCCATATAAAAAGTCCTGGTTCAGCTTGGATACAAAAGCCTTTACGTGTGGCACGCGCCTACCTTCCCTGCTTCAGTTCCCACAATGGTGTCTCCCTTCCCTCACCCCAGCCCTGCCCATGGCACATGTCCCATCATATCAGCCTGTACCAGCTTCAGCTTTTGTCACCTAGAACAATGCGCCTCCATCCCCTCTCCTCCAGATGGCACATGGTGCAATCCTTCCTGTTCTTCACGGAGACCTTCCCAGGTCCTCCTATCAGATTGAATGTCTCTCTGCTTCCCTTTGACATCACATTTTGCTTGTGCTTTACACTGTTGTCATGTCTGGCTCTGCCACCGGACCCTCAGGCCCAAGGGACAGAAACCACCTCTTTGTCATTTCTTCTCAGCAACGCATCTGCCTCTGGATGTGTCAGGCTACCTTCTAGTAGATAAAGCTTCCTGCCAAGAACAAGTAGAAAAGGAAGGTAAAATACTAAAACATATGTTTGAAGACATGAGAAAGTTACCGAGGCAGCAAGGCCCGAAGGCGACAAGAATCCAGAGAGATGGGAAGGGCATTGAGGTGAGGCTCACATTTGCCTCTGTGTTTCCCCAGAAGACACTCTCCAATTCCACGGCAGTGATCAACAGGCTGAGAAGCTAAGCAAAGCTGCAGGCAGCCTCCAGGGACTGGGGAGACTGGGAGTTCAGAACCTGCCAAGGACAAAGGGACCTGTTAAACAGCCCCAGGCTCTCAGATGCATTCCTGAAGATCTGCACTCTAGCAGCCAGGGCATAGGAAGGTCTGACATTCCCATAAATGGAATACCAAAGAAGAGGAGAGAAAGGATGTGCAGAGGAAATAATGGAAGAAATAATGGCCTAGAATTTTCCAGAATGACAAAAGACATCAAGCCCACACAGTGTAGTTTACAAGGAAAACCACATCTGGGCACATCGAAATCCAACTGCAGAGAAGACAAGACAGAAAGAAAAATCTTAAATACAGTCAGGGTAGAAAAGCTGAGTTACCTTGGAAAGAGCAGCAGAAAGACTAACAGCTGGTCCCTCAACACAAATAAGGAGACAAGATGTTAACAGCATAACATTTTCAAAGGGCAGAAAAAAATGTCTGCCTAGAATCTGTGCCCACTGAAGAGAATGAAGGTAAAATAAGGACATACCAGATAAACAAAAGAGGAGCGAGTCTGTCACCAGAATATCCACAAGACGGAAATGCTACAGGGAATTCTTTAGGCTAAAGGAAAAATCATCCCAGATGTCAGTACGGAGGCGTAGGAAGGAATGAAGAGTATGAAGTGGGAAACGATGTAGGTAAATCTCAGTAAAGTTCGAGTGTGTAAAACAGAAAAATGTCCTGTGTGGGGTTTAAAATATATGTATGATTAAAAAGTATGGCAACCATAGCACAAAAGGCAGGAGGGCATTAAATGGAGCTCAAGTGGTTTGAGGTTCTTGTGTTGTCTGGGAAGTGGTAAAAGTACTATTGTCTATTAGATTTTTAGGAAGTCTAATAGATGCATGCTGTAATCTTTATAGGAATCATTGCAAGAAGTACTAAAAGTAGAACTAACAGGTTAATAAGGGGGGGATGGTAGCATTAAAAAATACTTGATTAATCCAAAATTGAAGCCATAAAACAGACAAAAAGTAACATGAAACAATTCTTACAAATAGAAAAAATATTAGATGGTGGATTTAAACTCCAGTATATCAGTAATTACATTAGATAAAATAAATACTCCAATCAAAAGACAAGTATCATCAGAATGAATATAACAAAACAATTGAGCTTTATATTTCTTTCTTTTTCTTTTTTTTTTTTTTTTGAGACGGAGTCTTGCTCTGTTGCCCAGGCTGGAGTGTGCAGTGGTGCCATCTTGGCTCACTGCAACCTCTGCCTCCTGGGTTCAAGCAATTCTCCCACCTTAGCCCCCTGAGTAGCTGGGATTACAGGCATGCACCACCACGCCTGGCTAATTTTTGTATTTTGAGTAGAGACGAGATTTCACCATGTTGGCCAGGCTGGTCTCGAACTCCTGACCTCAAGTGATCCACCCGCCCGCCTCGGCCTCCCAAAATGTTGGGATTACAGGTGTGAGCCACCACACCCAGCCCAATCCAGCTTTATATTTCTCAGAAGAGACAAAGAGGCTTAATGTAAAAGGATGGAAACAGATATACCATGCATACATTAACCAGAGGGAAACTGGTACAAAGTCAGATAAAGTTGACCTTAAGAAACATTACCAGAGACAAAAAGGGACAGTTTACAGTCATGAAAGTCAATCCACCAGGATAATCTAACTCTTCTAAATGTGTATGCATAGTTTCAATACATACAAAAGAAATATTGATGGAACTAAAAGGAAAAAATAGACAAATTCATAATCATAGTGGGAGATTTTTACATACCTCTGTCAGTAACAGATAGAAGAAAGAAAAATCCTGGCGCTGAAGATGTGAATGACATAATTAACAAACTTAACCTAATTCATAAGTTTCTATAAACTGTACTCAGCAACTGCAGAAGGCAGCTATGCTCCAGGGACACATGGAAGATACAATGATACAAACATATTAAGATATTAAGATACAATGATATTATGCAGAATATATTGTTTAACTACAGCAGAATTCAGCTATAAACCATTAATAAAAGAACAAGTAGAAAATCCCCAAATATTTGAGAATGTTGGATGAGGAAATCTATTATCATGCATCTCTTCCAGCTCACAGTACTAAATTGATTTATTCATTCAACAAGCATTCATTGAGCTCCTACTAAACCCGAGACCCTGCTGGGAGTACAGGTCTCCTTTTCCATGGCCCTGACTGCCTAGCTGGAGTTCGCCTACAAGGTATCAATGATCGTTCATGGACTGAACTACCTGAGCCAGGGGGTGCCTAACTTTGAATTCAGGAAGGTTTTCCTCTTCTACATTGCCTTTTTTTTTTTTTTTTTTTTTTTGAGACGGAGTCTCATTCTGTGGCCCAGGCTGGAGTGCAGTGGCCAGATCTCGGCTCACTGCAAGGTCCGCCTCCCGGGTTCACGCCATTCTCATGCCTCAGCCTCCCGAGCAGCTGGGACTACAGGTGCCTGCCACCACGCCCGGCTAGTTTTTTTGTATTTTTTAGTAGAGACGGGGTTTCACTGTGTTAGCCAGGATGGTCTCGATCTCCTGACCTCGTGATCCGCCCGTCTTTGCCTCCTAAAGTGCCGGGATTACAGGCTTGAGGCACTGCGCCCGGTCTTTTTTTTTTCTTTTTTTGAGACAGGGTCTTGCTATGTCACCCAGGCTGGAGTGCAGTGGTGCGATCAAAGCTCACCACAGCCTCAACCTCTTGAGTCCAAGAGATCCTCCTACTCAGCTGCTCAGCTTCCCGTGTAACTGGAACCACAAGCATGCGTCACCATGCCTAGCTAGGTTTTGGGGTTGCTTTTTAATTTTTAAATGTATCCTCATCTTGTGGAAATTAAAGACAGAAAGCCAATGAATTGCCAAAGGTCACACAGAGTGCTTGGCAAGCAGCTAACATTATAAAGCACCCCCACGTGCAGGCACTGTTCTCAACGCTCCAGTGTTTTAATTCACTTGATGTGGTAGGCACCGTTATTATCCTTGGGAGGAAACTGAGGCACAGAGAAGTTTGGTAACTTGCCTAAGGTTGCACTGACAGTAAGTGCAAGCCAGGATCTGAAGGCGGTGGCAGGCTGACCTGGGCTCTGTCCCCCACCGCAAAGCTCTATTGCCCCCAGCCTGTCTATCGCCCTCCCCTGACCTTCCCACCCCATCCCCCAAAGGCTTCAGAGACTTCCAGATCCTCTAATCCTATCCCAGAAAGAAATGAAAAAAAATGTGGTCTTGTAACATTTTAAAAGACATACTAGGCCAGGCGTGGTGGCTCATGCCTGTCATCCCAGCACTTTGGGAGGCCAAGGCAGGCAGATCACGAGGTCAAGAGATCGAGACCATCCTGGCCAACGTGGTGAAACTCCGTCTCTACTAAAAATACAAAAATTAGCTGGGCGTGGTGGTGCGTGCCTGTAGTCCCAGCTACTCAGGAGGCTGAGGCAGGAGAATTGCTTGAACCTGGGAGGCAGAGGTTGCAGTGACAAGAGATCACGCCACTGCACTCCAGCCTGGTGACAGAGTGAGACTCCGTCTCAGAAAAAAAAAGACATCTTCATCTCTGGATTTGTATATCTGTAAACTGCTCTACCCATTTTCCTGGATTCTCCAATCTGTGGGAATGCTTTAGTGTTCAACTCCTAAATCTTTTCCAGAACAGCGCTCCTGAATTTTTTGCCTCTTTGGTTGGGCCTTCGCCTACTCCCTCCTCTGGGGGATTGTAACATATTAAACCCAGCTGCTTTCCTCTTCTTTTAAAAATTACTCTTAAGGTTTTTTTGTTGTTGTTTTTTATAGTGAAAGTTACACAAGCTGGTGAAAAAAATATGGAAAATGCAAACAAGTAAAAGGAAGAAAATAAGGACTGGGCATGGTGGTTCACACCTGTAATCCCAGCACTTTGGGAGGCCAAGACGGCCGGATCACTTGAGGTCAGGAGTTAAAGACCAGCCTGGGAAACATGGCGAAACCCTGTCTCTACTGAAAATACAAAAATTATCTGGGTGCCTGTAATCCCAGCTACTCGGGAGGCTGAGGCAGAAGAATTGCTTGAACCTGGGAGGCGGAGGTTGCAGTGAGCTGAGATTGTGATACTGTACTCCAGAGAGAGACTCCGTCTCAAAAAAATAAAATAAAATAAAATAAAAGTAAGAAAATAACTTGTAATACCACTGGGGGGCGAGTAACCATGATCAAAACTGTGTTGTAAACCTCTCCAGTCTTTTTTTTTGTACACATTTCCTTTTAAAAATTGGAATCATTTTCTACGCACTGCTTTGTAAACTGCTTTTCACACTGAACAGCATATTGCAAACATGATGCCTTACGGAATATTCTTTCCTAAGATTTGTATAACATAGTATTCAATCTTATGGATACAGAATAATCAAGTTTCTAATTTTTTTACTGCTGTAAACGTTGTTGTAGCTGAAACTTGGCACAATCTTGGGATAAATTCCTAAGAGTGAAATTGCTGGGCCCAAGGGTTTGTACAAAAGCAACACTTTTGCAAAACTATATGAACTGCCTTCCAGAAAGACTGTGCCAATGGAAACCTCTGCCAGCAGTATGTAGGTTTCCCCCAAACCTCAAAAACTCTGGCTATGACCATGTTTGCAAACTTTCCTCCATCTGATAAGCAAAAGAGGGTATTCTGTTTTAACAAGCATTCTTTTTATTACTAAAGAAGTAGAGCTTTTTCTCTTATTGGCTACCTGTATTTCCTTTTTGGAGATTACACTTCCTTATATCCGTTTTTCTATTGAGCTTTTCCCTTGTTGCTTTGTAAGATTCATTTTTTCACACTGGTATCCTTCCAACCTCAGGGAGGAAACACTGCCAGCCCTTCTGGGTGACCACGCTGCCTCCTGCAGATCAGGATGGGAACAGCGAGGCCATGCCAGGTTCCATGGGCGCCAACGTCGCCCCGTCTCTCTGCTTACATTGCTCACACAGAAGTGGCTGTTACAGATGAACGGGCACCTGACTGGGCCCCCAAGCCTAACACAGTGCCTGGTGCATGTTAGCTGCTTAATTAAGATGGGTTGGATAATAACAGGGGATGCATGGCTCAGAGTAGACCCCTCATTCCTGGGAAAGACAGGGGAGGGGACCAGGCAAACCACAGCTTTGCTGATGGTGCTGGAGAGAGCCACAATGTCATTTATAAACAACTGAGAGCTCACAAAGGAGCTGGAATGAGCACAGGCAGAAGTTCTGAGATTATAGAGATTATAGTTAGGTTGGCATAATGAGAGGGCTCCATTACACCCAGAAAACCAGGCCCCCTTTTTCAGTTTTTATCTCTGTGAAGTAGACATATTCTGACCTGTGATAAAATGCAATCAGCACCCGGGCGCGGCGGCTCACGCATGTAATCCCAGCACTTTGGGAGGCTGAAGTGGGCAGATCACAAGGTCAGGAGTTCGAGACCAGCCTGACCAACATGGTGAAACCCCATCTCTACTAAAAATACAAAAATTAACTGGGCATCATGGCACGTGGCTGTAATCCCAGCTACTTGGGAGGCCGAGGCAGAAGAATTGCTTGAACCCAGGAGGCGGAGCTTGCAGTCAGTCGAGATCATGCCACTGTACTCCAGCCTGGGGGACAGAGCAAGTCTCTGTCTCAAAAAAAAAAAAAAAAAAAAAAAAAAATTGCAGTCAGCGAATCAACACAGTGGCAAATCAGAGGAAAAACTTTCTGACTTTATCCTCACTTTTTCCTAGGAGGTGGGAGCCCTGTCCTGAGACTTATAGAACCACTGAAGTCCTGAAAGTCCTAGGTGAAGACGACTATTATTACGGGCTGAATTGTGTGTCTTTCTGTCCTGCTCTGGTCAGTGTGTTTAGGACCTGAATCCCTCCCTGTCGAAACCCTGCTCCAACATCACTGGTCGTGATTCTGCTGCTAGAACTCCATAATGCTTCCTGCCTGGATCTCTCAAGACTGCCTGAAGATGCTCTTGTCTGGGGTGGACCATTCTCTCTACCTGCTGTGTCTGTTGGAGGCGACTACATCGGATTATTACGGCTGAACCTGCCCCAAATGCCTGCTCCCACCCTCAATTCCATGTGTGTTTACTCTGGACCCTGACTTATCCAGGGATGCTCTACCCACACCCAACTGCTCTGACCTGGTGGTCATCTGGTACCTGACATGCCTCTCTGTAGTGGTTTTAAACAAATTGACCCTATGACCCTAGGTCAAAGCGCACGTAGAGTGGGACCTCTGGCCTTCCTGTCTTCGATTGTGTGGGCCCCTCCTGCCTCTCTGCAACCCTCCTCCTGGAATTTACTGGCACCACTGCTTCCATAGAGAGGTGATGTTGGATGTCTTGGAATCAGAAAACGGTGTCTGAATCCTGCCTTCCCCCACTTCCTAGCTATATTAAGAGCCTCAATTTCTTCTTCCAAATATAGAAGTTACCTTCCTTATGTGTATGTGTGTGCGTGTGTGTGTGTGTGATGGTTAAATGAAATAATGTGAAGATCCCTAGCACACAGCATCGAATCAGTCATGTTGATTTTCTTCTTTCCTTCCTTTGAATCTAGAACCTCTGATTGTGGGGCTCTGTGCTTCATACTTAGTAAATATTGACCGAGTGAATAAATATAAATTTCTATTCCAATATTCACAACCTATCAATAATACCTTTCCCTCTGACCTAATTACATTGGAATGCAAGCTGACAAATTCATTCCTTGTCATTTTTCATATTAAGACATTTAAGTCTTAAGGAATAGATTAGTTATTTCTATGAAGGCACTTTTACATTTTTAACAAGAAACTCCTAGATGTGAACTTCTAGATATGAATTTTACCTATTGTGCAAGGCTGGAAGTAAGAATATTAGGATTTTTCCTGAGTAGTTGGACCTGACCCGTGCCCTTCAAAACAGCTCACCTATATGCCTGTCTGCCTCTGAAATTCACTTGTGTAGTAAAGGCAGTAGGCAAATGTTGAGGTAATTTATGGGATACAAAGATCTGGGATCAGAAAATCTCACCCTAGCAGATAATCAAGGTTTATGTCTAGACAGGAATTATGGGTTATAAGGTTGGACCAAGGAGGGGCAGAACAAGGCACAATCCCAGCCCAGCACAGCTGACTTCCAAGGCAATGCACCAGCTCAGCTGCACACACCTGCTTGCCCTGAAGGAAATGAGTCTCTAAACACATGCTGGACATAGGTGCTCCAAAGGGGCTGTCAAGACCTGAGGCAGTGAGTGCTGCTGACACAGAGGGGAGAACAGGCTACCTGCAGTTACTTCTACAGAACCAACAGGGAACGGCAATTCCTCAAGTCTCACCTCCTCCAAGAAATCCACTCAGCTTACTTCCAACAATACCTGCAGCTGGCTCAGGAGGCTCGAGGGGTTGGACAGACTTCATTCCCTGAGTCCATTTCCAAATAGATGTCTCAGGAAGGCAGAAGGAAGGAGTAACTTAAAAGGCTTCAGTGGCCGGGCGCAGTGGTTCCCGCCTGTAATCTCAGCACTTTGGAAGGCCAAGGCGGGCACATCACCTGAAGTCAGGAGTTTGAGACTAGCCTGGCCAACGTGGTGAAACCCCATCGCTACTAAAAATACAAAAATTGGCCAGGCATGGTGGCAGATGACTGTAATCCCAGCTACTCGGAAGGCTGAGGCAGGAGAATCGCTTGAACCCAGGAGGTGGAGGTTGCAGTGAGACAAGATCACACCGTTGTACTCCAGCCTGGGCAACAAGAGCAAAACTCCATCTAAAGGAAAAAAAGAAAAAAGGCTCAGCTTTCCCACCTTTCAGCATGGACAGTGAATTAGAAGGTGCAAAGAGGCAATTGGCAGTAACCTTTGGGGGTCTGATAATTTTCTCGTGCAAAGACTGGAGGGAACAATTCTACAGCAGTTTCCCTCAGCTATGGATATAAAGACCTTCCTACTCTCTGCCTGTTTTATGTATTTATTTACCACTCCCTGGGCCCCCTGTCCTGTTTGAAGAGGATCACTTCTACTTTTATACAGCAACCTGGACACCACATGGGCTGGTGTTGAAGGTGGGCTTCTGTGAAAGAGAATGTTGGATTTTTTTTTTTTTGAGACAAAGCTTTTCACTCCTGTTGCCCAGGTTGGAGTGCGGTGGTGTGATCTTGGCCCACTGCAACCTCTGCCTCCCAGGTTCAAGCAATTCTCCTGCCTCAGCCTCCCAAGTAGCTGGGATTACAGGCACACACCACCACACCCCGCTACTTTTTTTCTTTCTTTCTTTCTTTTTTGTATTTTCAGTAGAGAAGGGGTTTCGCCATGTTGGCCAGGCTGGTCTTGAACTCTTGACCTTAAGTGATCTGTCCGGCTCAGCCTCCCAAAGTGCTGGGATTACAGGCATGAGCCACCGCACCCAGTCAAAATTGGATGTTTAAAAGTAAAACAGAACCTATATTTATTAATCACTAATCAGTATCAATCTGTTTTTGATCAGTAACAATCAGCATGTGAAAAGTGCTAAGACAGGCATTCACTCATTTCATCCTCTTGTCTGGATAAGCACTGCCCAATAAAAATGTAACGCGAGCTACATATGAAATTTTAAATTCTCTAGTAGCCACATTCCAAAAGTAGAATGAGACAGATGAAATTAATGTTAAAGATATATTTTATTTGATGCAATATATCCCAAATATTATCATTTCGATATGGAATCAATTACAAAAATTATTAATGAGATGTTTTGCGTTCTTTTTTCTTTTTGTACTAAGTCTTTGCAATCCAGCATGTACTTTGTGTTTGTCGTGCATCTCAGTTCCAACTAGCGCATTGCAAGTGTTTGGTGGCCCCATATCGTGGTGGCTGCCATACTGCACAACACAGCTTTGGACAACCCCCTGAGCAAGGTATTACCAGCATCCCTATTTTCCTAAGGAAAAACCGAGGGACAGAAAGGCTACATGATTTTCCTATAGTCACACTGCCAAAAAGTGATCAAGCTGGAATTTGTAACCAGGCCAGCCAGATACCAGAGCAGACGCCCTTATTCACTAATTGTTGAGGTCAGGAGTTCGAGACCAGCCTGGCCAACATGGTGAAATCCTGTCTCTACTAAAAAATACAAAAATTAGCCAGGCGTGGTGGCACACACCTGTAATCCCAGCTGCTCAGGAGGCTGAGGCAGCTCAGCCTTGAACCCTGGAGGTGGAGGTTGCAGTGAGCTGAACTCATGCCACTGCACTCCAGCCTGGGCAACAGAGCAAGACTCCCTCTCCAAAAAAAGAAAGAAAGAAAGAAAACAAAATATAAGTGCTCTGTATCTCTTACGATGTCTTGGCATAAACAAATATGTAAGTTCTCCATCTACCCTTCCAGACATTTGAGGACATCTGTACTAATGGCAGACACATTTCTCTTCTCCATACCTATTAGTCCTTGCTCAGAGATCTTAATTTCACAAAAGAAATAAAAAAGCCTGGTGGAGATATCACAGTGGGGAGAGTTTTTAGAAAACAGGCAGGTCTATTCTCAGCATTCACCTTGGAAGACCTCCAAGGGTGTCTCAAAATGGACAGTCTAAGAAGCATCTGCTCCAGTGAAGCCACCTCCGTCCACATTGTGGAAATTCCAGGACCCTCCTCTACCCTGAACGTAAGCAGAGAGCATCTGCCAAGTGGGTCAGCAGAACATGGGAGACTCAGGCCAAGGATTTCTGTAGCTCCCACCACACGCTCCAAAGAGATGCGGCTTTCACAGGCACACAAGCGTCCACAAGGGGAAGGCCTCCCAAGGTGCTGGGATCGCAGGCATAAGCCAAGGTGGGAGGCCCACCTTGGAGAGTATCCTGTTCAAACCTCGTTTGAGTGAGGTCTGGGAGCTGCTGTGGCAGACGGCCTTAATTATTCACACAGTTGAGCCCAGGAGTGGGTCATAATTAGAGGGACAAGGCAAGGTGCCGAAGGACTGAAGTCTCTGACTGACACAAATAAAAGCCAGAGACCACGGGGAAAAGTTGGTTGTGCCTGGCTCTTCAGAAAGGGAAAATTATCCCCCTAATACGGTCTCACTGGGTTCTTGACTGCACGGCTGAGAACACTCTTACATTCAATACAATCCATTCAAGGCTACAACATTTACACAGCTGATTCTAGTATAAGCTTTGCCAACAAGAGGCACTGTGTCCTTGGGGGGTATCAGAGAGAGCGATCAGGAAATAATTCTTTCACATCACAGGGACTCGGGGACCAAGGTATTCCTTATAAACATCAGCTGGATCAGCTTACCTTCCCCAGGGTCTCGGGCACCTCCCAATGCAGGGGCTCACTCAGACAGCACACAGCACACCCTTCCAGGAAGAACAGGCAGGATGCTCTGCCCCCTCTTTACTGAACATAAGAGGCATTGACTAGTGGCTTATACATGCAGAAATTGGTTCAAATCTTATTTCTTCGCTTATTAGCTCTGTGACCTAGGCCCACTTAGAGTTTTCTAAGACTCAGGATTTCATCTACCAAATGGAAACAACATGTAGTTAAAAACAACTTTTCTGGCTGGGTGCGGTGGCTCACGCCTGTAATCCCAGCACTCTGGGAGGCTGAGGCAGGTGGATCACTGGAGGTCAGGAGTTCGAGATCAGCCTGGCCAACATGGTGAAACCTCGTCTTTACCAAAAATACAAAAATTAGCCAGTCGTAGTGGTGGGCACCTGTAATCCCAGCTACATGGGAGGCTAAGGCAGGAGAATTACTTGAACCTGGAAGGTGGAGGTTGTAGTGAGCCGAGATCACGCCATCTCACTGCAGCCTGGGCAATAAGAATGAGACTCCGTCTCAAAAAAAAAAACTTTTATAAGGAAAAATATGAAACATCTTTTCAAGCCTGCTGTAAAAATCTTAAGTTCCTGTCCCATAGTAAGTTGTCAATAAAAACAGCAGCTAATATATCTTGGTTCAAACAGGTGCTGCCTGCTAGATTCGGGTCAGGTTATTCAAGCACCAACTACAGTTTTGAGTGATACTAAGCTGCATAATGCAGTTGTTTATATTTAATTTTGATCTTCAGCTTCCCCGAGTGTTATCTGGGGAACTGTGAGCTGCCAAGGCTGAGCCTACGTAGTTCCTTCTGGATCCAGCTCCTTGCAACAACTTAAAAACTAGAAATGGGCTGGGTGCTCATGCCTGTAATCCTGGCACTTTGGGAGGCCAAGACGGGATGATTGCTTCAGCTCAGGGGTTTCAGACCAGCTTGAGCAACACAGGGAGATCCTGTCTCTACAGAAAAAATTTTTTTAATTGGCTGGGTATGGTGGCAAATGCCTATAGTTCCAGCTACTTGGGAGGCTGAGGCAAGACGATCACCTGAGCCCAGGAGGTCGAGGCTGCAGTGAGCAGTGATTGTGCCACCGCACTCTAGTTCAGCCTGGGCAACAGAGCTGAGACTTGTCTCCAAGAAAAACAAAAACAAAGAAACAAAAAAAATACACACATATACACACACAAAAAACTAGAAATGTACATTTACTCCAAAGAATATACAGTATTAGCAAAAAGCTTAATTATCTAAATTAAAAGGTGTCTTCTCATATACTGTATATATTAGGTATGTGCAAAATTGTGCCATGTCTGCAAATAAGGCTTTTAAGCAGGAGGGTAAGGGAAAAAAAGACTTTTAAGCAGGGCTTATATCAACCAGTGCTTGCGGATCTTGCTGCGAGCTGGGGAAGGGGGCTGGGTTGGAGGGAGAGAAAGAGGTTCTAAACCTAGATCTTACTCAAGATTCTGAGTTGGTCATGAGCAGTACTGTTACAATTGTCCAACAAGCATCATTCACTGGAAGACATCATTAGCCCTTGAAGCACCTGTCACCCTAAGAACTTCCCAGTACACTCCAGAATCCCTGATTTTTCTCATCCCAGTAGTAGTATTGTCCTGATAATGGATGAGTGTTTGAAAATCCTTCATGAAGCCTCACTTAATTTTGACCCAGCACAGCTAACAGAGGAAAAGAAGAAAATGTAAAACTGGCCTTTCCAGGGTCTTTTTCTTAGACTACCACCTTGATAGCTGAGTCAGTCTGCCTAGGAAGGAATGTGAAAGGCCTGCTCCAAAAAATGCTCCAGTATCAAGATTTTCCTTGAAGCTACTCAAGTTTTTTCTTCCTCCAAAAGCAATCCCTTTTGAATCATTTCATCATCCACCTAAAAAGGCATTCTGTGTTATAGAATTCACCTGTTTAATGGTACCTTCTGGAAAATCCAGTGACAACTGGCTTCCTAGTTCATTCTTAAACACAGGAGAAACCCAGAACATGGCCTCTGATCAATGACACTTGACCTTGTGGCACGCAGTCGAATAACGCCCCATGTGACCAACTGATTCCTAGTCAATAGCAACAATTGTTTTTATTGCCAATAGCAGTAACAATTCCTAGTCATGCAGAGATAAAGGAAAACACATTGTAAAAATTATACACTGTGTTTGGACATCATGCTTTTAGATTTTCAAGTGCCCTGACACAACCTGATCCTGATGTGATGCTCATTAACTGCCTCCTTCCTCAATATAAGTATGTGGGACATAGGACTCTCGCAAAGCAGGCTTCAATGGGACCCTACTTTGCTTGCCTGGCCTCCAGCAGGCCCCCAGTAAATAGGGAAGTGATTCATTCCTCCCAGCACTGGCTCCACATCTTGTGCCCTGGAGCTCCCAGCAACAGTCCTGCCTGCCCCCGATTTGAAGCATCTCATAAACAACCTGGCAGTTCTCAGCCAGGAACAGTGCCCTACCCTGCCAAGGGCACTTGCTTGCAACAGCGTGGCCCAGAGCTCGGCTGAATTATTCCCTCCAGACAGAATGTTCCGCTTGACATTTCTGCCAGATGCCTGCATTCACATTTGGGATCAGGGGCTAAGGTGGGGTCTCTCTCCTCCATCGGACCCTCCCTGCCTGGGATTCCTGCTTGGACCAACAGGAGAGATGAATGGTCCTCATTCATGGCCCAGAGCATACTGTGGAGTGGCGATCCCAGCTGTGGTCTGGGGCTGCTTCTGGTCCCATGGGGAACACATTCCTTTGTGGAAAGAGGCTGTCTTGGCTGAAAGGGGTTTGCTCAGAGAATGAGAGAAGTGGCTCAGGAGCCAGAGGACTCTTTAGAACCACCTTAGACAAGAATGGAGACTTTAACATCAGGCTTGGTTTGGGCTGTCTGGTCCACTTGGCCCTTGGCCAAAGATTCTACTTCAGTCTCCTCCATTTCTGACCACAAAGTGGGAATGTTCAGGGCACAGTGAGATGGCGAGAAGGTAAGCATACAAAACTGCATTTTTTCCCCCAGTCTCCAAAAAGAGGTCTTTGTTGGCATAATTTGTTGTGACCAATGGGAGCTCCCTTCAGCCCACCTCTGGCTCTGCATGGAATCTCATTCTGACCAGGCTGTTTCCTGGGAAGGTTGAAGGTACAGTTTCAAAGACTTTAAAATGTGCCTACCAGAGACTCTCAGATTGGATTAGAGTGCAAAAGCCAAATACATAGTGTCTATAAGACACATCTCTTCTCTGCAGCTCATAAAGAAGGGGCAGGGAAAATCCAAAATTGGTGATTTTGCTAAAGGCAATTCAGAAGTGATTGAGACAAGCATGTCTTATTAGTCTGTTTTCACACTACTGATAAAGACATACCTGAGACGGGGTAATTTATAAAGAAAAAGAGGTTTAATGGACTCACAGTTCCACGAGGCTGGGGAGGCCTCGCAATCATGGTGGAAGGTGAAAGGCATGTCTTACATGGCAGCAGACATGAGAGAATATGAGAGCCAAGCAAAAGGGGTTTCTCCTTATAAAACCATCAGCTCTTGTAAGACTTATTCACTACCACAAGAACAGTATGAGGGAAGTTGCCCCCATGATTCAATTATCTCCCACCGGGTCCCTTCCACAACATGTGGGAATTACGGGAGCTACAATTTAAGATAAGATTTGGGTGTGGACACAGCCAAATCATATCAATGCCCATTGGGTTCATATTACCCAATCCCTACACCCTAAACAAACAAACAACAACAACAAAACAAGAGATGTGGTTTGACTATAAGGTAACACGTAAGAATTGGAAAAACATGGCCAGCATCTGAGAGTGGTCTCAGATTCAAATCTGGCTTCTGCAAATGAGGCAGAGTTTTAGGGTCTTCACGGGCTACATAAGAATTTAAAGTGCTCAGCATAGTGACTGGCTCAGTCACCACAATTATAAAATCAGCAGCAATCTGAACAAAATCCAGGAGGCACATCATCCATCATTCCCATCCACCACTCTTGGGTAACAGGCTTTAATCATCCTCCCCAACTACACACACTCTCTCTCTCAGACACACTGTTTCTCAGAATTAATCATCTATGGCCAAATCGGTCTGAGTTTCTGTGCCACTTTCAAGGCAATGTTGAATCCAGAAAAGGCAGGCAAGGGGGAGGTGATCAGAAGCCAAATCCAAAATGGCGTGCAAACTTGGTAAGCAATGAAATCACTGCAAGCAAGTCCAGGGATTACAGGGATGGGGCCCGTGGCATGAAAATTCCTGGAGGGGGAGTGCCGAGATTTGGCCTAAGCATAGATGCTGAGGTCAGGAGGGGTTTGGGTGGTTGGAAATAAGATGAGTGTACTGGGTGAAAGATGGCGGGAGTCCTGGGCTGGAGGGAGTAAAAAACCAGTTTTTCTGAGATGACTCATCGAAAGGGGCCCAGGAAGCACGTTCCGAGCTCAGTCCCCAAGTGACATCCTCCCTATGCCCTTCCTGCTTAGCTTGTCACATGCCTCACGTGAGGCTCATCACAGCAGACCTTGCCCTTGGCTCCATATACCTTTTGCATCTCCAGAAGCTGCCAGGCCAAGTTCTCATCCAGGCAGTGCAACCTGGGCCAACAGTCAATTCTTCAGGGCCTGTGCTTGTCCTATGAGAGCCAAACCCAGAGAACCCAGTGATAGCAGGAGCCGCTGGTACAGAGACCATGGCCACATTTTCAGCTTGTCTGGAAATTTCTGGCTCCATAAGGCAATCAGGTAGGAGTGCTGGTCTGAAGTTCATTAAGAGCCCGTGATCTGGAACTTTGTGGCCCATCACAGCACTGGATCCTGTCCAGAAGCCTAAGGAGCAATAGCAGCAGGCACCAAGTGTCACATCACTGAAGCTGGCCGGGCTTGGCTGCTACAATGCCAGCTGGTGCTGGGTCACCAGGGACCATTCATCAAGGTAATGTCATCCACAGGGTAGTGGCATATAGAGAGAGACCTGCAGGTCCTCACATTTACTGAGGGGACAGACCTTGTCGGCTACCTGTGAAGCTGATCAGTTTCATTGGTGCTGATCACATGCCTCTTCTGGGCCTCTTTTTAAAGAATGATTCTAATATTCTTACTGCATCTCCAGACTGCACTGGCTCCCACTACCAGTGACAGGATGTCTCCATCCTCTTTAGCATGACACAAACTAGCTTCAACCTGCTACCCTGAGCTCCAGCCATGCTGACCTGTGCGCAAGGGGTTCCAACTGCTTTTACACCTCCCTGCCTTTGGACTTGCCATTTCCTATTCTAGAATATCACATATCCACTTCATGAACACCTACTCTTTAAGAATCTACTCGAGTGTGTGTATAAAACATCCTAAGGAATCTGCCAAAAACTATTACAACTGGTATATGAGTTCAGCAAGGTTACGGGATAACAATATCAATATACAAAAATTAACTATATTTCTACGTACAATGAAAAATTCAAAATGAAAGAAAGCAATCCCATTTACAATAGCATCAAAAATAATAAAATACTTGGGAGTAAGTTTAACAAAAGAAGTGTAAACTTTATACTCTGAAAACTACAAAACATTGTTAAAAGAAATAAAAGAAGATCTAAATAAATGGAAAACATCCCATGTTCATGGATTAGAAGACTTAAATGGTTAAGACGAGAATATTCCTCAAATTGATCTACAAATTCAACATAATTTCTATCAGAATCCCAGCTGACTTCTTTGTAGAAATTGGCAAGCTGATTGATTCTAAAATTCCTATGGAAGTGCAAGAGACCCAGAATAGCCAAAACAATTCTGAAAAGAAGAACAAAGTAAGAGGACTTATACTTCCTGTTTTCAAAACTTACTACAGAAGTCAAGGCAGTATGGTACTGGGATAAGGAGAGACATATAGACCAATGGAATAAAACAGAGAGTCCAGAAATAAACTCAAATATCTACAGTCAATTGGTTTGTACAAGGTCCCAAGATCATTCAATGGGGAAAGAATAGTCTTCAAAAAACAGTGCTGGAACAACTGCATAGCCACATGCAAAAGAATGAAGTTGGAGCCCAACCTCATAGCATTTACAAAAATAACTGAAAATGGATCAAAGACCTAAATGTAAAAGCTAACACTGTATAACTCTTAGAATAAAACATAGAGTAAGTCTTCATGGATTTGGCAGTGATTCCTTACCTTGGATTTGGCAGTGATTTCTTTTTTGAGACGGAGTCTCGTTCTGTCGCCCAGGCTGGAGTGCAGTGGCGTGATCTTGGCTCACTGCAAGCTCCGCCTCCCGGGTTCACGCCTTTCTCCTGCCTCAGCCTCCCCAGTAGCTGGGACTACAGGCACCTGCCACCACACCCAGCTAAATTTTTTTGTATTTTAGTAAAGACGGGGTTTCACCTTGTTAGCCAGGATGGTCTCGATCTCCTGACCTCGTGATCCACCCGTCTCGGCCGCCCAAAGTGCTGGGATTACAGGCGTGAGCCACCGCGCCCGGCCTGGCAGTGATTTCTTAAGACATTACACCAAAAGCACAAGAAACAAAAGGAAAATATATGTAAATTAAACTTTATGAAAATAAAAAAAGCTTCTGCACATCAAACAGAAAATGTTTTGAAGATGCTTTAGGAACCAGGGCAGCAGTGGTGATGGTGATAAAAAAGGGTGATGACCAAATAGTCATCGCACTTATTCTACTGTTTTGTCATTGTCTATTTGCGTGTCTGTTTCTCTTTTAAGCTGGTGATCCCTCTGGAGGGTAAGCATCTGTCGCTTGTACGCTTCTGGATCCCCTCTGCTCAACACAGAACAGACGTTGAATAAATGTGATTTGAACTGGAAAGAAAAAAGACACTGTCAAGAAAGGGAAAAGATAATCCACAGAATGGGAGAAAATATTTATAAATCATGTATCTGCAATGGTCTAGAATTCAGAATATGTAAAAATCATTTATAATTTGACAAGAAACCCAGGCCGGGCGCAGTGGCTCATGCCTGTAATCCTAGCACTTTGGGAGGCCAAGGTGGGTGGATCATCTGAGGTCAGGAGTTTGAGACCAGCCTGGCCAACATGGCAAAACCTCGTCTCTACTAAAGATACAAAAATTAGCCAGATGTGGTAGTGTGTGCCTGTAGTCCTAGCTACTTGGGAGGCTGAGGCAGGAGAATCGCTTGAACCCAGGAGGTGGAGGTTGCAATGAGTCGAGATCGTGCCACTGCACTCTAGCCTGGGTGACAGAGTGAGACTCAGTCTAAGAAAAAAAAAGACAACCAACCCAATTAAAAATAGGCAAAAACTTAAAAAGACACTTCCCCAAAGAAGATATTCAAATGGCTTACAAGCGCATAAAAAGGTGTGCTACATCACTGATCATTAAGCAAACAAACACAAAGTACCAAGAGACACCACTTCTTACCCATAAAGGTGGCTGGAATTTTTTTTTAAGTGGAAAATAAAAAGTGTCGGCAAAGACATGGAGAAATTAGAACCTTCATATGTTGCTAGTGGAAATGTAAAATGCTACAGCCACTGTGAAAAACAATTTGGTGATTCCTCAAAAAGCTAAACGTAGAATTACTATATGACCCAGCAGCCCCCCTCCTAAGTACATACCCCCCAAAATTGAAACACATTGAAAAAGGTGTTCAAGCAAAACTTTCACATGAATGTTCATAGCAGTACTATTCATAATGCTCAAAGGGTGGAAACAATCCAAATGTCTGTCAACTATAAATGGATTAACAAAATAATAAAAATATTCCATTAACAAAAATGGAAAACAATAGAATATTATTCGGCCATAAAAAGTAACAAAATACTGACATATGCTACACAACATGGGTGAGGCTTAAAAACAGTAGGGGAGCACCGTGGCTCATGCCTGTAATCCCAGCCCTTTGGAAGGCCAAGGCAGGTGGACCATGAGGTCCAGAGATCGAGACCATCTTGGCCAACATGGTGAAACCCTGTCTCTACTAAAAATACAAAAACTAGCTGGGCGTTGTGGCGCACGCCTGTTGTTCCAGCTACTTGGGAGGATGAGGCAAGAGAATCACTTGAACCCAGGAGACGGAGGTTGCAGTGAGCTGAGATGGTGCCACTGCACTCCAGCCTGGTGACACAGCAAGACTCCTTCTCAAAACAAACTCCACATATTTACACAAATTATCCAAAATTGGCAATATAGAGACAGAAACTAGATTAGTGGCTGTTTAAGGTTGGGAGGATAGGCGGTGGTGGCTAACGGATACGGACTTCTCTTTATGTTGATGAAAACATTTTAAAGTTGACTGGGGTGATATTTGCACATATCTGTGAATATACTGAAATCCACTGACTTGTACATTTTAATGGGTGAATTGGATGATACGCAAATTATATTTCATTAAAGCCTTTTTAAAAAGAATCCACTTCGATGACACTTGAAAGCGTCATGCAGGCAGCATGGGGTTGGTTGCCAGGCATCAGAATATTACTCTTAAGTGAGGACTTTATTATTATTATTATTTTATTATTTTTGGAGGCAGAGTCTCATTCTGTCGCCCAGGCTGGACCACAGTAGCACCATCCTGGCTCACTGCAACCTCCACCTCAGCCTCCTAAGTAGCTGGGATTACAGACATGCACCACCACGACTGGCTAATTTTTGTACTTTTAGTAGAGATGGGGTTTCATCCTGTTGCCCAGGCTGGTCTCGAACTGCCAAGCTCAGGCAATCCCCCTACCTTGGCCTCCCAGTGTGTTAGGATTACAGGTGTGAGCCACCATGCCCAGCCTTATTTCTAAATACACACATAAATTATCAGAGTCACTAATAAATCATTCTACTTAAGAAGAGAGAGAGGGCCGGGCACGGTGGCTCACGCCTGTAATCCCAGCACTTTGGGAGGCTGGGGCAGGTGGATCGCCTGAGGTCGGGAGTTTGGGGGCAGCCTGACCAACGTGGATAAACCCCATCTCTACTAAAAATATAAAACTAGCTGGGTATGGTGGCGCATGCCTGTAATCCCAGCGATTCGAGAGGCTGAGGCAAGAGAATCGCTTGAACCCGGGAGGCAGAGGCTGTGGTGAGCCAAGATCGGGCCACTGCACTCCAGCCTGGCAAGAAGAGTGAAACTCCGTCTCAAAAAAAAAAAGACGAGAGAGAGAGAGAGAGAGAGAGAGAGAGATCAGACGGGAAGGGAAGGAGGAAGGAAGGAAATGAGGAGGGCGGACAGGATACAGCCAAAGAATGGCCTAGACTCGTGCTTCAGCAGAAGCTGCCAGAAAGGCAGGAGTTCTCCAGGTGGATCTGAACCCTACAATGGCCGAGGGGCAGCCTGGAATGACCCCAAGTGGTGATACCCTAACACAGCTACAACTGCAAATCTCAACAGGCTGTACCCTCCATCCTTAGAGGTTTTAAGGAAAGGAGCTACTTAAATCTCTTAACTAATCTGTGATTATAAACTGACTCTTTCAAATCACAGATTATAAACTGTGTTCTTTCAAATATCTCTTCCAAACCCCCTCATGGTAGAGAAAATCAACATCCAGTCCCAAGATCTTGAGGTGTAATTGAAGCAGCCATATTTGGGCATGAAACGTGTTTGAAATCTCCTGCTTTGCCTTTAAATTCATGCACTCTTGCTAATGTTCTATTCTTGATGTAGCAGCAAGGGCACGTTCACTTTGTTAAAGTCCATCCATAACAGGCATTTGTACACCAATGTTCACAGCAGCATTATTCCCAGTCACCAAAAGGTAAAAACAACCCACATGGCGACAGGGGAGGAGGAGATAAACAAATGTGGTCTATCCATACAGTGGGATATTATTCAGGCTCAAAAAGGAAGGAAATTCTGACACAGGTTACAACATGAAAAAACCTGGAAGCCATGCTAAGTAAAACGAGCCAGACATGAAAAGACAAATATCACATATTCCACTTACATTAAGTACCTAGAGTTCAGTCATACTCATGGAGACAGAAAGTAGAATGGGGGCTGCTAGGGATTGGTGGGAGGGGGCGATGGGAGTTAGTGTTCAATGGGCACAGAGTTTCTGTTTTGGAAGATGCAAAAGTACCAGAGATGGCTGATGGTGATGGTAGCACAGCAGTGTCAACATACTTAACGCCACCGCACTGTACACTTGAAAATAGTTAAGATGGTGAGTTTTATGTTATTTATATTTTACCACAATAAACACAACAAAAGCAACCCAAAAAGCCTATATGGGTATATGCTTAGGATCAATGTGATTTTACTGATACGCTATTCTTGGGGTGGGTGAAAGCATCTTTAGAAATATGCTTTTCTGGCCGGTTGCGGTGGCTCACGCCTGTCATCCCAGCACTTTGGGAGGCCAAGACGGGCGGATCACGAGGTCAGGAGATTGAGACCATCCTGGCTAACACGGTGAAACCCCATCTCTACTAAAAATACAAAAAATTAGCCGGGCATGGTGGTGGGCGCCTGTGGTCCCAGCTACTCAAGAGGCTGAGGCAGGAGAATGGTGTGAACCCGGGAGGTGGAGCTTGCAGTGAGCCAAGATTGTGCCACTGCACTCCAGCCTGGGAGACAGAGAGAGACTCTGCCTCAAAAAAAAAAAAAAAAAAAAATGCTTTTCCCTGGGTATCATGGTGGACACCTGCAATCCCAGCTATTCGGGAGGCTGAGGCAAGAGAATCTCTTGAACCTGGAAGGTGCAGGTTGCAGTGAGCCGAGATCACACCACTGCACTCCAGCCTGGGTGACAGAGTGAGACTCTGTGTCAAAAAAAAAAAAAAGAAAAGAAAAGAAAAGAAATGTGCTTTTCTCAATTTTATACTTGTAATTGTTTTAGAAAGATATTTAGAAAAGTATCTTTCTCACTACATCTTTGAGTCATGCAGGCACCCTGAAGAGCTGTACTGTGTTTACCTTGGTACCCCAATGGTATATCAGGACAAGACTGGGGGCACAAGAAGTTCATGGATCCAAGTTCCAGAAAGATATTATAAAGAAACTGCAAATCAAGTTGTTCACAAGTCATTACCGTAAGTTATTTTGTCATAAGTGTATGTTTTATAGGCAAGCGGCATCATTTTTGTAGAAGATACCCTCGGCACACTGTTGGCAACACATCAAGGAGGGTATGTCTGTTGCCACAGGACATCCAGAGGGCCAGCTGTGTCTGCCTGTCTGACATGGATTGTAGGAATGAAAAAACTAAAAAGAAAACATCGCTCTTTGCTTGGAAGACTATAATTAAATATAATACTTAAGGTATCCCAAGTGAAGGGATCAAAAGCCCTGGACAAGAAGAACCTACTAACTGTGTTCTTAACCACACCCTCAGCATCTGCTTAGTTTTTGTTCTCATCTGCCACACACGCTACTTGTCTGGTAATATTGTTACTGCCACAGGAAGTGCAAAAGATTTGTTAAAACTCTGGACAGAAATCTGAACTAAACAGTCCCCATCATCCTTTATCATCATCAATCAAGTGGCTATTCTTTCTTAGTTTGTTTTTGAGACAGGGTCCCACTCTGTTGCCCAGACTGGAGTATACTACAGCCTTGACCTCCTGGGCTGAAGCAATCTTCCTGCCTCAGCCTCCTGAGTAGCTGGGACTATACCACGCCTGGCTAATTTTTTTTTCTTTTTTTGTAGAGACGGGGTCTCCTTATGTTGCCAGCTATTCTGAAAAGGTGCCTAGAGACGTCCCTGACGCTGGTCACGGAAGAAGGGCTGCCAACACGCTTGGCTGTGTTCCCTGTTGAGCAAGTGCTGTGTTGGACAGCAGTGGGCGCATGTGTGGAAGTACTCAGGTGAGAGATTTCTGATGTCTTGCTTCAACTTACATAGGACTGAAGACTTAAGAGACTCAGCTGTGTGTTGCTCTGGCTGCATCTCTGTGAATGTCTCGTTGGCCCTTCCTTTTCTAGCCTGCAACTGCTATTCCCTGCTATTCTGTGAGCCTAGAGCAGGCCACTTCATCTGAGGCCTCATGGACCACCCAGGGTGTGAGTGCCATGCAGACCGACCACAAAAGCCTTTCTCCAGGGGGAAATGGATGGTGACAGTAACAAGCTGCTCATGTAAAGCCAGGCAGCCCCTGGGAATGGGAAATCATATCTCCTGCTGTGGTTTGAATACGTGTCCCTCCAAAAAAATTCATGTTGAAATTTAATCCCCAATGTGGCAGTTTTGAGAGGTGGGGCCTTTAAGAGGTGGTTGAATCATGAGTGCTCTGACCTCATAAACTGATGAATCCATTCATCAATTAATAGATGAATGGGTTATCAACAGAAGGGAATTGGTGGCTTTACAAGAGGAAAAGAGACTTGAGCTAGCATGTTACCATGCTCAGCCCCCTCACAATGTGATGTCCTGCATCACCTTGGTATACTGCCAATTCCCCACCAGCAAGAAGGCCCTCACCAGATACAGCTCCTGGACTTTGGACTTCTCGGCCTTCATAACAGTAAGAACTAAATTCCTTTTGTTTAATAAACTACCGAGTTCCAGGTATTCTGTTATAAGCAACAGAAAATGGCCTAAAACACCTCCTAAGGCTCCCCAAACTTTAAAATGAAGGAAGCAGTCATGCTTGTGTAACTGCAGCTGCTGGTGTGGAATCACCTAGAAATTCTTCCTCCATGGAGACAGCCTATTAGCTAAGGAAAAAGAATCTATGGCTGTCAGAAGGCAGGGTGGTTTAAGGTTAATGTCTTGCCACTTTGGAGTTCCTCCAGTTGAATGGAATTGGGTTGACCAGTTTCTCTGCCTCTAACTGGCTATTTTATGGAAGGTCGGTTCATTCCCTATTTCAAAGCAACAAGCATAACAGCAGAACATCTAGGAATCCTATGAAAAGGGAATCCTTTTTCCCACATGACCTGCCAAGAAAGGAGAATTCCAACTTATGAGTCTCATTAACAAGGGGGAGAAATTTCTCCATCACTCCATTTCAAAAGCAAATAAACATAAGTAATGAAAATGCTAAAAGCAGAAGGCTCTGGTGTTGTATTAGTCTGTTCTCACGCTGCTAATAAAGACATACCTGAGACTGGGTACTTTGTAAAGGAAGGAGGTTTAATGGACTCACAATGCCACATGGCTGGGGAGGCCTCACAATCATGGCAGAGGACAAAGGAAGAGCAAAGGCATGTCTTACATGGTGGCAGGCAAGAGAGCGTGTGCAGGGGGACTCCTATTTATAAAACCATCATCTCTCATGAGATTTACTCACTACCACAGGAACAACTGGGGAAAGATCTATCCCCATGTTTCAACTACCTTTCATCGGGTCCTTCCTACAACACATGGGAATTATGGCAGCTACAGTTCAAGATGAGATTTGGGTGGGGACACAGCCAAGCCATATCAGGTGTTACATATCTTCATTGGTTAAATGCAGAATAAAGTTGTGCATAAACTAACGATTTCAATGGGAAGCCTATATACCCCCACTTCTCTGTCATAGGATTTGAGGGCTTCAGCATGAAGGTACCAGCTGTCAGAGTACTCAGGTGATGCTAAAGAAGGGAGATTGTCCTCTATCAGATTTCTTTCTGGGGCCTTTGTTTCATCCAGGAATCCCAGCAACAGTCATTTCACTCATCCTATTTTTATACCTTGGAGTCAAATAATGAGGAAGTATACTGCTCTCCAGTTCAGAGAGGGCAGCTCTGAGCTCTTACAGTTTTGCAATGAGCTAGGAAACAAACCCTGGCTTCCTGACTTTGCAGTTCATTTATCTCAAGCACCAAATGTCCAATTACTAAATATTTACACAGGGATTTCTGACAGCAGGTGTATAGGAAGTGATAAGCCCAGGATGAAGCCTGAGCCAAGAAGAACTCTTCAGAGAGCAGCTGAGAGTCCATGAGTAACATGGAGAACCAGAATCACCAAAGCCCAGCCATGAGGAGGCTGGGTTAGATCCTGGCTCCCTGGGTCACCAGCTGTGCCCTCTGGACAGCTTATCTGTTTACCAATTTCCTCAGCTGAGAAATGAATTTGAAAATACCCACCTAACTCTTTAGTGGGACCTTGTGAGAATCAAATGACATCGTGGACAGAAAAGTGGTTTGAAAGGAATAATATACAATACGAATGTAACAAGTTACACAAATCAACAGAACTCAGATCGACTATAAAAAAAAGGCATTTTGGGGAAAATTGGGAAATGTTTAAATGTAGACTGCTATTTGGCATTAGATGATACCAAATAACTTTTTCTTTTTAGTTTTCTTAGGTCTAAAGATAACATCATAGTTATTTAATATCTTTAGAAATCATACTGAAATACGTAGCAATGAAATGACATGATGTATGGGATTTGTTTTAAACTACTTCAATGACAGAGAAAGGGACAGATGACATACATGTAGCAAAATAACTGTTGAAACTCAGTGAGAAGCTTATGAGGCATCATTACACCCTTCTCTCTACCTTTCTGCATACTTGAAATTTTTTTCGAATAAAAAGTAAACAATGTAGTGTTTTCTGGGACTCAACACCTTCGCTGATGGTCATGTCCAGAGCACAGAAAATCTGTTTCCTTCACAAAGCCCTTCCACACTGGCCATCTAGAGGTCAAAGGACAAGGACTTGGGAAGAGGCCAGGAGAGGCCAGGCAAGGAGCCCCATTGGAAATAAAATAAATAGAAGCATCTTTGCAGAATCTCCTATCTGTGATGCTTAAAATGTCAGCCAATGTGTGATGTCAAGTACATGTTTCGTTTTCAGACCTGAGTTTCATACTCAATTTTGCCACTCAATGCCTAAATGACCTTAGACTAAGTCACTTTCTAACACAAACTTACAGGGAAGCAAATGCACGTGCATGAACAAACACACATATACATACACACACGCACACATATGCACTCATATACACACAAGTGCACACACGCATGCAAACTCATACATATGCAAACATGCACACCAACACCAATACACATACACACACATACAGGTGTGCACACACATGCACACAGGAATGCATATGCACACACATAAACATGCAGACATGCACACAGGAATACATATGCGCACACACACATGCAAACATGCACACACACAAATACACATACAAGTGTGCACACAGGAACACATAAGCACACACATACATGCACACACACATACACACACCTGCACACACATATACACCCATGTGTGCACATAAACACACACCGGTGCACATATATACACAAACACGTGTGGGCACACACGTGCACATACATGTGCGCACATGCATACACAAACGTGCCCTGCACACATACACACATACACACACACACACAGATCAGTGACTCAATTTTCTTGGGGAGAGCACTGGTAGCCACCAGGGCCCATGAGGCGGCATGCATTTTGTCATGGGTCTGATGGCCATTCCAGGGCAGATGTTAGGGACCAGGAAGAGGAATGGGACAAAGGTGAGGAGATTAAAAATGTAGTCAAGTTAGGATGCAGTGAGTCAGTCACTTACCTGGGAGCTGCCCAGGGAAATGAACTCTTCCTCTTCCATCCTAAACCCCACCCCTGACCATTAAGTACACGATACACCATCAATAACTAATTCATTCCACCAAAGATGACAAATGGTGTTTTGGGGTTCCAGGACAGACAGGCTAGCGGTGGTGTAGGGGAGGGACCTGGAGTAAGAGGTACGGTTTCAGTCCCCACACTGACTAACCCAGTGGCCCTGAGTCTCATCGTTTTTCTTCCTCTGGGAGAAAAAAAAAAAAAAAGTACTGGTTTTGAGATCTCCGCAGTTTCAAGATCTTAGGGAAGAAACTAATTTGGAGCATGTTTCTGTCATGCACATCTCTCCCCTCATCAGGGCTTGGAGTTTCCTAACCATATTGGGTAGTTCAGCCCCCTCCCTCGCCGAGTTCTGCGGTGTTCTCTTCTTCTCACCCTAGCTCCGCCCCGCACTCCTGCAGTTTTTTGATGGGTCTTAGCCCCGGCACGGAGAGGAGGGAACCTCGCTTGTTTCTCCCAATCATCTCTATTCCAGCGCTGATTCCTGGGACACTTCAGGCAGGCAGCTATACCTGGAAGGCTTCCAGATCTGGGTTGGTGAGAAGGGACGCGGTGGGCAAAGCTCCTGCGTAAAAGTTGTAGGCACTTGGGACCGCGGGACCAAAGGCGCAAGATTGAGATCAGCTGTAGCCATGGGTTCGCTCGTGCCCGTTCTTTCCAACTCCAGGGCTTCTCGGTATGAGGCGGGAAAGGGTCCCTGGTCCCCGGAGAGCCAGGGAGACTTGGGAGTGCATACCTGGCGTGCCGAGCGCGCCTCTGCTCCCTCAGGACTCAGGGCGCTCCCGCGCTCCCAACAGCCTTTCGGGCAGGCTGGGGGTTGAACCGGGTTCAAGCAGTGGGTGCTACAGCTCCCAGGCGCAGCCCGTGTGTTCCCGCCCCTACTCTGTCCCAGCCCAGCACGCTCTACATTCCCAAAACCACAGCCCCGAGGGCACCCACTGTCCCACGCCCCGTCGCCCCGCGTGCCCAACTCCTCAAAGCCAGAACTCGGAAGACGCTGTCCCTGGAGCCACGCTGCACTCTCCAAGACGCCCAACACGCACCGAGACTCGACTGGCTGTGTCCCGCCTGACTACGGGCGCTCGGGACGATCAAGGGATCCAGCGCCTCACTTCCCGGGCGCGCCAGCAGCCGCGCCGCGCCCGGCCCAGACGAGGTGGGACTGGGCGGGGCCGCAGGAGGACCCTTTAGCCTGCACGTCCTCTCATTGCTCCCCGCAAGATGTTCTCGGGAACCGCCAGACACTTTCGAGAGGCAGCCCCGCGCAGGGCGAAGCCTGGAGATCCCACAGGGACGCTCCCGCTTTCTCGCGAACCGCTTCGGGGAGGGGGTGGCGCGGAAGCGCTCTTACTTGGTTTCAGGGATCCGCAGTGGTCGGGCTGGGACCGCGCTCTTCACGGTGGTCTCCCTCTGCTTCAGCCGCCACGGAGCCCCTTTCCCCAGCAGAGGAGGCGGCTGAGGTCTCCGATGGCTGGAGAAAGCAAGCACCAACTGCAGATAGCCACGCGCAGGAGTCGCGCGTTTACTCTTTTCCCCCTTACTTTTAACCAGAGGAGGATGGCAAACCCCTCCCCGGACCCACCCCCTTCCCCGAAGGCGGCCGCCGCTGCAGGCCCGGCCTCCAGCCTCTTTTGTTGTAATTCGAGAGCGGCCCCTCCCAGCGCCAGAGGGAGCTCTGCGGGGGAGGCCAAGGCCTGCGGGGCAGCCCTTCCCAGGCCCCTCGCGGCCGGGTTTCCGGAGCCTGAGAAGTCTGGAAGGGGGCCTTTCCTCGGGAGATTCCTCTACCCCTTCCCCCACGCAGCGCTCCCAGAATTTAACCCTTCGATGCCCTTATCCAGCAGCCTTAGGGCCCGTGCCTTGTCCACCTCCTATCCCGAAAACCCTGGCCCTCCCTGGCGCATAGTATACGCTCAATTAAAGCTGCCGAATGAAAAGTTTTGAGAAACTTGCATCCATCTCGCCTGGGTTTCACCTCCCTTTTCCTGTAGGGGGAAACCGATCCTGAACAAGTAAATAAACAGCCCCCTTTCGGCCAGCCGATCACATCTATGGCCTTGGCCAAGGCTCTCCTCCGAGGACTAGTTTTCTTCTTTGTAAATTCAACGCTTTGGATTCCGTGACCTCTGGAGTCCTTTCTGGAATGGCAGGGCTGGGATTAACAAGCCCTGTGCTTGGGGACTGAACAGGACACAGCTAACGGGTGGCCATTGTGCAGAAGGACCTCCTGTGCCTGGCTCTGAGGCTCCTGGGTGGGGGATGGGCATGCTGGGAGAGCCCTCTGCACAGAGAGGGCTCCTTAAGCAACACCAGGGCTTTGCCAGGCCCAAGGAGGCAGCTAGCTGCAAAACAAGGGACCCCTGTGCCAAAGTGAACTGTCACCTGAAAGGCAGCTCCTTTCTCAGTCCTCTCTTACTCCACCCCCTGACTAGATAAACTCTTCCCAAATCTCACCTCCAGCCCAGGCTTCTCTCCTAAGCCGTGGATATTTAAATCCAGTGGCCCCAGAAGGACTTTCACCTGGACATTCCCATGGCCATAGCTAACCAGGCAGGCCCCAAACCTTGACCCCTGTGAGCTCTCCCAGGCTCTCCCGTTGCCTCCTCCTTACCCTCCCCACTGATTAGTCCCTGGCTCTGGTGGGCAGTAGAGGGAAAGAAAGAGTCAGAGGAAGGGGGTGTAGTTATCAAAGGTAGGGGGAGGGATCTTTGTGGTGGTGGAATTGTTCAGTATCTTGAGATACAGAAAACTACACAGGTGATAAAATTGTATAGAACTTAATACACCAAATAAAATTTCAGCCTGTAGTCCCAGCTACTGGAGAGGCTGAGAAAGGAGAATGGCGTGAACCCGGGAGGCGGAGCTTGCAGTGAGCCGAGATCATGCCACGGCACTCCAGCCTGGGCGGTGAGCAAGACTCCATCTCAAAAAAATAAATAAATAAAAATTAAAATTAAAAAAAAATCCTCCGTGGCTCCAGGGTCCTCAAAATGTAATCTGAATCCCTTGATTAAGCTGACAGGGCCCCTGGGGCATTTCCAGCCTGCCCATCTCCCAACCCCATCTCACCTCTCCCCCTGGGCCTTACTTTCTGTGCTCCTATAAGCCTTCTATTTCACACCCCAGGGCTTTTGAACATGACATTCCCTTGTCTTCTCTGTACAGTAATGCCTGGTTATTGAGCTTTCACTCAGCTGTCACACCCTACACAGTGCCTGGATATACTAGATGCTCAATAAATGCTAGTGAAACTGGGCTTTCCGCTTTCCCCATCTCCCATCCTTCCACTTCTAGTCCTACGCCCTCCTGCTAAAGCATTCACCAATAAGGTAGAAAACGAAAGGAGACCAATTTTGTAAATAATCTTTGTGTGTTACAAGGAAAAGCAAACTTCTTTTGAAATATTCAGAAAATATGTAAAAATATAAGGAAGAAATTGTCACTCTGGTGTCTTATCACCCATAAATACCCTACTGTTTGGGTATTTCCTTCAGAATATTTGTTCAACCAAATTGTAGTTATGCCTTATTTTTTTTTTTTTTTTTTTTTTTTTTTTTTTGGAGACAGAGTCTAGCTCTGACTCCCAAGCTGGAGTTCAGTGGCGCAATCTTGGCTCACTGCAACCTCCGCCTCCCAGGTTCAGGCGATTCTTGTCTGTCTCAGCCTCCTGAGTAGCTGGGATTACAGGCGTGCACTACCATGCATGGCTAATTTTTGTATTTTTAGTAAAGACAGGGTTTCACCATGCTGGCCGGGCTGGCCTCGAACTCCTGGTTTCAAGTGGTCCACCCACCTCTACCTCCCAAAGTGCTGGGGTTACGGACGTGAACCACTGCACCTGGCCTCTGATTTTTTTTTTTTTTTTTTTTTTTACCATATCATTTTGTGTTCATTTTTCAATGTAATTTTTAATGGTTTTAGAGAGTTCTGGTCTGAAATTATTGTGCAATGGAGTCATTTCTCCATTATTGGATATTCAGTTGTTTACAGCTTTTTGCTAGTGTAAATTACACCATGACAATTATCCTTTGAAAGGAATATTTATTGATTGGGTACAGTGTGGTTTCTGCTAATTGTATGTTACAGATGAAAAAGCCCAGGCTCAGAGAAGTGATTTTCCCAGCATCACAGAGCCGGTGAATGACCGAGCTGTGAGAACCAAAAGGAGCTTGACTCCTCCAGCGATTATTAGTGGCCCACACTGGAGGCCTCAGTAAGTCCATCTCTGCCTCACCATGTCCTCACTTCCAAGAGAAAATGAGTCAAGTATTTGAAGCTTGCACTGGGTGGTTTATTGATGCACTTTTGTTGAACTGAAATGAAGACCTAGGAGACTACTTCGGGACAGCAGCAGACCCTTGTCCCAGATGAAAGAAAATGATAGCGGTATGCCTTATGTCTGTAAGTCTGGATACACCTCCCACCCTGCCACCTCCACCACTCAGGTCCTGCACTGCTGCAGAGGCAGAGTCGTACAATGAGTTCAGGGCATGCTTGTGCAGTCAGGGGGCCTGGGTTCAAATCTTGGCTCCACCGATGGAGTTCACTGATGTGAACTCTCTTTTCCTTCACATGCTTCATCTCTAAGAAGCGCCTCACTCAAAATGCTCCTAAGAGGTTGGGTGGGATGGCTCGCGCTTGTAATCTCAGCACTGTGAGGGGCCAAGGTGGGCGGGTTGCTTGAGTCTAGGAATTTGAGACCAGCCTGGGCAACATGGCAAAACCCTGTCTCTACAAAAAATATAAAAATTAGCCAGGCATGGTGGTGCGGGCTTGTAGTCCTAGCTACTTGGGGGGCTGGGGCAGGAGGATCGCTTGAGCCCAGGAGGTCAAGACTGCATTTGAGCTGAGATCACGCCACTGCACTCCGGCCTGGGTGACAAAGTGATACCCGTTAAAAAAAAGAAAAGAAAGAAACAGCTCCACAGGAGTAAAAGGACTGAATGGGCTCAGAACAGTCCCTGGTATGGTACTTGTACAATAAATGTTGCGTTGTGAGGAGGGTATCTTTGAGGAGGGTACAGTGACTCCTTGTCCCTCAGGGCTTCAGACCCCGCACAGGGAGAGGGAAGGCAACACCTCCTGCCCACCCCATCCCCAGGGTCATGTGATCCTGCATTAGGATCCATTCCCAGAATGTGATTACTGAGTCAAAGTCTAGAGGCTATTTTTTCTTTTTTTTCCCCTTGGCTTTTGCACTCTCTTACCAAATCACTCTTCTACCAGAAGCATAGCATGTCCCAGTAGGCACAGGCTGAGGCTCCAGGGAGGCCCAGCGAATGCTGTAGCCAGTCTGTGTCTTCATGCTGCTTATATGCCAGAGTAGGAGACTGACAAGAAACAAAGACACAGAAATGAGGAAATGTGGGAGTCGGGTGGCGACGGAGTGCTACAGAGAAAACAAGCTGGTAAGGAGGACAGAAGGTGAAGGAGGCTCACCCCACTGGTCCAGTGGGGGTGGCTAGGGAAGGCCCGTCTGATGAAGTGGGAAAGTCGGAGTGATTTTAGTAGGTATTAGTAATGATTACTTAGATGAATAAAAATGCAGAAATGAGTAGTTAAATTTATAGAACTGAAGAAGAGGCTCCCTGTGGTCTATTTGTTAAATTAAATGGGGAAACCAGTCAACCAACCAATCAAACAAACACTGATCCAGCCGTGTGGGAAAGTGATTTGGAAATATAGTCACGAGCCGCATAATGACATTTCAGTCGAAATGGTCCAGGTGTATGACGGCTGTCCCGTATCAGTTGGTGGTCTCATAATGTTATAATAGAGCTGAAAAATTTATCTCTCCTATTGACGCCATAGCTGTTGTGATATTGTAGTGCAAGAAATTATTCATGTGTTTGTAGTGATGCTGGTGTAAACAACCTACAAGCTGCCAGTCATATGACAGTCTAGCACATATCACTATGTACAGTACATAATAATTGATAATGATAATAAATCACTGTGGTGCTGGCTTATATATTTACTCTACTAGACTTTTAATTGTTATTTTAGGGTGCACTTTTACTTATTTAAAAATAAAACTGTCTGGGTGCAGTGGCTCATGCCTATTATCCCAGCACTTTGGGAGGCCAAGGTGGGCAGATGACCTGTGGTAGGGAGTTTGAGACCAGACTGGCCAACATGGTGAAACCCTGTCTCTACTAAAAAAAAATATAAAAATTAGCCTGGGCATGGTGGTGGGTGCCTGTAATCCCAGTTACTCGGGAGGCTGAGGTAGGAGAATCACTTGAACCCAGGAGGTGGAGGTTGTAGTGAGCCGAGATCACACCACTGCACTCCAGCCTGGGTGACAAAGCAAGACTCCATCTCAAAAAAAAAAAAAAAAAAAAAAAAAAAAAAAAAGCCTAACTGTAAAACATCCTCAGGTCCTTCAAGAAGTACCCAGAAGAAGGCATTGTTATCCTAGGAGATGACAGCCCATGTCTGTTAACGCCCCTGAAGACCTTTCCAGTGGGCCAAGATGTGGAGGTGGAGGACTGACACTGATGATCATGACCCTGTGCAGGCCTAGGCTAATATGCATGTTTATGTCTTAGTTTTTAACAAAGAAGTTTACAACACAGACAAAAATAAATAATTTCAAAACTAGAAAAAAGCTTACAGAATACGAGAAAACAATTTGGTACAGATGTACAAAGTGTGTTTTAAGCTAAGTGTTATTAACAAGGTCAAAAAATGTTTTAAAAGCCATTTATAAAGTAAAAGAGTTACAGTAACCTCAGGCTAATTTATTGTTGAAAAAAGAAATCTTTTGTATACATTGAGTGTAGCCTAAGTGTGCGGTGTTTATAAAGCCCACAGTAGTGTACAGTGTACGTTCACTCACCACGCACTGCCTGACTCAGCCAAAGCAGCTTCCAGTCCTGCAAGCTTCCTTCATGGTAAATGCCCTCCCTAAACCGGTCTATCTTTATTTTGAGACAGAGTCTGGCTCTGTTGCCCAGGCTGGAGTGCAGTGACGCAATCTCAGCTCACTGCAAGCTCTGCCTCCCGGGTTCACGCCATTCTCCTGCCTCAGCCTCCCAAGTAGCTGGGACCACAGGCGCCCGCCACCATGCCTGACTAATATTTAGTATTTTTAGCAGAGACGAAGTTTCACCTTATTGGCCAGGATGGTCTCGATCCCGGACCTCGTGATCTGCCTGCCTGGGCCTCCCAAAGTGCTGGGATTACAGGCATGAGCCACCGCGCCCGGCCTTATCTTTTTTTTTTTTTTTTACTGTATCTTTTCTATGTTTAGATATGTTTAGATACGCAAATACTTAACACTGTGTTACAAATGCCTGCGGTATTCAGAACAGTCTGAATATGCTGTACAACTCTGTAGCATAGGAGCAACTGGCTATCCCATATACCCTAGGAGTGTAGTAAGGTATACCACCTAGGGTTGCATAAGTACACTGTGTGATGTTTGCACAAAGACAAAATCGCCTAATGACAAATTTTTCAGAATGTATTTCCTCCTATCATTAAGCAATTCACATCAGTGTATGCCAAAGGGTTGGTGTTTGATCTGGCCTTGGGGAAGGGATGGTCACAAAGATCACATATTCCACTGTTCCTATGTTGGCCAGATATCTATCAGGTCCTATGATTTGGCTTCCGTGTTTCTCATCATTCCAAACCTGAACATTTTATCACAACCACTTTTGATGAGTGTGGACATTTCTTCAGCGGAGAGAATGGGGAGGAGGCGGCGAACTCCTGCCTCCTCTGAGGAAGCAGCGCCCCTTAGTGGTCTGTCTGTCACACAGCAATGTGAGCTTGCTCTCTTCAGAGCCAAGCTATACCAATGGGGTTAAAACCCTAAAAATCTGAAGATTTAAAGGGTTAAAATATAAAGAGACGCCAGGTAAGTTAAAAACTTGTGCTCCAAGCATCTTGTTTACAGACATGGAACCCGAGGCCCAGAGAGCTGTCAACCCGAGCACCTTCCCTAGGAGGGTTTAGCAGGAGTGCTGAGACCAGACCCAGACCCAGGTCAGCTAAGCCCCAGGAGAGCTCCAAATCTACTCAGAAAGCACAGTTGTAAATTGCATGTGTGCAGTCAGGAGCGGTTAGGACATATCTGCCTTTTTCCTAGGAAACACAACGTTTTTACATTGAAAAGTGTAATTTCATTTAATCTATTTTCTAGGATGTAAAAGTATTCTGTCAACCACAGCATGCTAACTTCATCCCTTTCCTTTCCTTTCCTTTTGCTTAATTTATTATTATTATTATTATTATTATAATCATCATCATCATATATACTTTTTGAGACGGAGTTTCAGTCTTGCTGCCCAGGCTGGAGTGCAGTGGCACAATCTCGGCTCACTGCAACCTCCACCTCCTGGGTTCAAGCGATTCTCCTGCCTCAGCTTCCTGAGTAGCTGGGATTACAGGCGTGTGCCACTAAGCCTGGCTATTTATTTATTTATTTATTTATTTATTTATTTATTTATTTTTAGTAGACATAAGGTTTCACTGTGTTGGTCAGGCTGGTCTCGAACTCCCGACCTCAAGTGATCCCACTGCCTCAGCCTCCCAAAGTGCTGGGATTACAGGCATGAGCCACCACCGCACCGGGCCTTCTTTTGCTTAATTTATTATTAATCATCATCATTAACAGCCTGTTTGAGAGTATGAAACAGTTTACTTGGAGGAGCTCAAAGCTTCTCATAGCTTTCTCTAATGAAGAAAGCCATGCAGGGCAGTCCTCTGTGTTCAGCAAAGAAGGAAATTCAGACTGGGAGGGAGAAGCCTTCCATGAGACCAGGTTCCACAACTAACCTGCCCTTTCCATCACTCGCTTGGGCTGGGAGTGACTCAGTCCCTCCAACAACTTCTTGTGCTTGGAGCCCATTTGGGGCCCAGTTCAGCGTGACATCACTCAGTGCTTTGAAGTGGGACCAGGATCAGAACAACTCAAGCAGCCTGGGAAGGTCCTATTCATAACAATAGTAATAAAAAGTGTGCTTTCCTCTCCTGGGGATTACCATATCTGAAATCTGGCAATCAGAAATTAGTTCCTTTGAGTGAACTACCAATACATGCAACAGTGTTTTAGTCCATTTTCTGTTGCTATAACAGAATACCACAGACTTGATAATTTAAAATGAACAGAAATATATTTGACTCCAGGTTCTGGAGGCTGGGAATTCCAAGGGCATGGCACTAGGAAGGGAGAGCAAAGAAGAGAGCAAGAGGGGGCAGAGTCCCCTTTATAAAAAGCCCACTCTTGAAATAACATTAATTCATTCATGAGGGCAGAGCTGTCATGACCTAGTCCCCTCTTATTAGACCCCAACTCCCAACTCTGATGCATTGGGGGTTAAGTTCCCAACACATAAACTCTGGCATACACATTCAAACCACAGCAAGCAGTATGGTGGAATTTCAAACATATCAGGATGCCTACCCCAGCTCCAACACGCACAAAAAAGCCAGCCACAAAAGGGTGATATACTGCATGATCCACTCATAACTCTAGAAAACTCTAGAAAAGTTGGCTGGGTGCGGTGGCTCAAGCCTGTAATCGCAGCACTTTGGGAGGCTGAGATAGGCGGATCATGAGGTCAGGAGATCGAGACCATCCTGGCTAACATGGTGAAACCCCGTCTCTACTAAAAAATACAGAACACTAGCCAGGCGAGGTGGCGGGCGCCTGTAGTCCCAGCTACTCGGGAGGCTTTCGATGAGCTGAGATCCAGCCCCTGCACTCCAGCCTGGATGACAGAGCGAGACTCCCTCTCAAAGGAAAAAAAGAAAAGAAAGAAAACTCTAGAAAAGTCAAAACTAAATGGCAGGGACTGAAAGCAGATCACTGGCACCCTGAGGCTGGAGGTGGGGTGGGAGTGGCCTGGGAAGGAGCATGAGGGAGCTTTCTGTGGTGATGGAAATGGCCTATACCTTGGTTGTGGTGGTGTTTATATTAGCATAGGTGTTTGTCTCAAACTCATGAAACTGAACACTTAAAATGGGTGACTTTAGGTAAATTCCTCCATAATAAAGTTGATTTTGAAAATTAGTCCCTTGGGTGCCCCTCTTCTATCCTTTTTCAAAATGAAAAGTTTGGGCCAGGCTTGAAGGCTCATGCCTGTAATCCCAGCACTTTGGGAGGCTGAGATGGCAGGATAGCTTGATCTCAGGAGGTCAAGACTGCAGTGAACTATGATGATGTCATTGCACTCCAGCCAGGGCAACACAGCAAGATCCCATCTCTAAATAAATAAATGAAATAAAATAAAATAAAAAGTTTGGGGAAGAGTAATGAGGGGTAATAGAGCACAGTAGCTGGAGCAATACTGCCTGGGTTTGAATCCCAGCTCCACCACTTACTAACCATAACTGATCAAGTTATTTAACCTCACTGGGCCTCAGTTTTCTCACCTGTAAAATAGGCAGGGACCTCATAGGATGCTTGCAAGGCTGAAATGAATGTATGCATGTGAAGTGCTCAGAGCCCAATGCCTGGCAGACAGCAAGTGCCACTCAGTTATAAACATTTACATGGACGTGACTTGTTAGACACAGACTCGCTTCAAATTGACAGCTTTTTTCTAGTTATGATTCTTTAAAAATTTTAAGACCAGTTTTAGATTTACAGAAAAATATAAACAGAAAATGTAGAGAGCTCCCATATGCCCCCCATACACAGTGAGTTTCCCCTATTATTTTCATCTTGCATTTCAGTGGTACATTTATCACAACTGATGAGCCAATATGGACACATGATTATTAACTGAAGTCTGCACTTTACATTAGGGCTCATTCTTTGTGTTGTATATTCGATGGATTTTCACAAATGAAAATTTGTGAAATTTTCATTTGCAGCATCATGCATCATGCATCATGCATCATTGCAACATCTTGAAGAATGATTTCACTGCCTTAAAAATTCCCTGTGTTCTACCTTTTTACCCCTCCCTTCCCCATAACCCCTGGCAACCACAGATCTTTTCACTGTCTCCATAGCTTTGCCAACTCCAGAGTGTCCCATAGTTGGAGTCATACAGTAGGTAGACTTTCCAAGAGGGGTCTCTTTCACTTAATAATATACATACTTATTTATTTATTTATTTTTAGAGCCAGAGTCTCACTATATTGCCCAGGCTGGTTCCAAACTCCTGGCCTTAAGTGATCCTCCCACCTCAGCCTTCCGAAGTGCTGCAATTACAGGAGTGAGCCACTGCAACCGGTCTCACTTAGTAATATACATTTTATTTATTTATTTATTTTTTTATTTTTGAGACGGAGTCTCACTCTGTCGCCCAGGCTGGAGTGCAGTGGGCGGATCTCAGCTCACTGCAAGCTGCGCCTCCCGGGTTTATGCCATTCTCCTGCCTCAGCCTCCCCAGTAACTGGGACTACAGGCGCCCGCCACCTCGCCTGGCTAATTTTTTGTGTTTTTTTAGTAGAGACGGGGTTTCACTGGGTTAGCCAGGATGGTCTCGATCTCCTGACCTCGTGATCCGCCCGTCTCGGCCTCCCAAAGTGCTGGGATTACAGGCTTGAGCCACTGCGCCCGGCCTAGTAATATACATTTAAGATCCCATGCCTGCTCATGGGCTGATAGCTCATTTTGCTTTTCTTTTTCTTTTTCTTTTTTTTTTTTTTTTTTTTTTGAGACAGAGTCTCAAGAGCAGTAGCACGATCTCGGCTCACTGCAACCTCTGCCTCCTGGGTTCAAGTAATTCTCCTGCCTCAGCCTCACGAGTACTAGGATAACAGGCGCTCACCCCCATGCCCTGCTGATTTGTGTATTTTTAGTAGAAGCGGGGTTTCACCATCTTGGCCACACTGGTCTTGAACTCCTGACCTCAAATGATCTATCCACCTCAGATTACAGGCATAAGCCACCATGCCCGGCCGATACCTCATTTTTCAAATTGCTGAATAATATTCCATTGTTGGGATGTACCACAGTTTATTCATCCATTCATCTGTTAAAAGACATCTTGGTTGTTTCTGAGTTTGAGCTATTATGAATGAAGCTATTATAAATATTCATGTATAAGTTTTTGTGTGGACTTAAGCTTTTAACACCTGTGGGCACATATCAAAGAGTACAAACAACAGTTGCTGGATCTTATTGTAAAAGTATGTCTAATTTTGTCAAACTGGCCCGGCGCGGTGGCTCATGCCTGTAATCCCAGCACTTTGGGAGGCCGAGGTGGGTGGATCACGAGGTCAGGAGATCGAGACTATCCTGGCTAACATGGTGAAACCCCGTCTCTACTAAAAATACAAAAAATTAGCCAGGCATAGTGGCAGGTGCCTGTAGTCCCAGCTACTCGGGAGGCTGAGGCAGGAGAATGGCATGAACCTGGGAGGCAGAGCTTGCAGTGAGCTGAGATCGCACCACTACATTCCAGCCTGGGCCACACAGCCAGACTCCATATCAAAAAAAAAAAAAAAAAAAAAGAAAAAGAAAAGAAAGAAACTGCCAAACTGTCTTCAGAAATGACTGTACCATTTTGCATTGTGACCAGCAGTGAATGAGAGTTGCTGTTACTCTACATCTTTGCCAGCATTTGATGTTGTCAGGGGTCTGGATTTTAGCCATCTATTAGAATTAGCCATTCTAACAGATGCCTAGTGGTGTCTCGTTGTTCTAATTTGCAATTCTGATAACATATGATGTGGAGAATCTTTTCATGTCTGTGTTTGCCATCTGTACATCTTTGGTGAGGTATCTGCTCAGATCTTTTGCCCCCCTCTTTTTTTTTTTTTTTTTTTTGAGACGCAGTCTCCCTCTGTCACCCAGGCTGGAGTGCAGTGGTGTGAGCGTGGCTCACTGCAACCTCTGCCTCCCAGGTTCAAGCGATTTTCTGCCTGGGCCTCCTGAGTAGCTGGGATTACAGGTGCCCACCACCACGCCCAGCTATTTTTTGTATTTTTGTTCATTTTTAAAAACCGGGTGTTGACTTTTAAGAGTTCTTTGTATATTTTGGACTCAAGTCCTTTCTCAGATATGTGTTTTGCAAAATTTTCTCCCAGTTCGTGACTTGTCTTTCCATTCTCCAAATCGTTTTCCACCAAGCATCTAGAATGCCATCATACCTTCCTGTCTGTGGGAGTGTGTGTGTGTTTAATGGAGTGGGAGGAGGAGAGAGAAGGACAACATTTGGAGGGAAGGGAGGGTACTAGGAATGAATAACACTTGATGTAGTCTTCAAGGGTTTCTTATATTCTGATTTGAGAGAGACGATATCATATTCAATAACAAGAAAAAGCAATGTGAGATGCATTGCAAATGCCTGGCATCCTGCAGCAAGCAGAGATCTGAGGGATTGGAGATGGCGGTGGGGGCTGCTTGGAGTCTGGAGGGGGCGGCCATGTGCAGGAGGAGGAAATTGAGGTGAGAGGAGGAGAGGAGGAATGACTTGGAAAGAAGAGCAAAGCATTCCAGACTGGAGTAGGAACTGGGTGACATGAGAGAGTCACGGACCAGGGAGACCAGCTTAATCCCTCCTCCTGCAGGAGCCCCAGGACATCTGGGAATAGGGCGGGTAGGGTAGGGCTACAGTGGACAGACCCCGGCAATTTGAACTATACTCGGAACATGGGGTGGCAGATTCTGAAGACAAGCTGGGCCAATATTCTCATTTTGCTGCTTCCCCTAACTTCCCTTTTGCCCCCTCCACATGGAAAGTCTCCTGCTGGGAGAAGAGGGAGACTCACTTAGCACAGTCATGCAGAGGGGAAAAAACGCTGATTCAAATCTCATTCCCAGACACCTGACTTCTGCCAGCTCTGACCACCTTGTCTCAAAGATGCAGCTGAAACAGGGAAGGGGGAGCACCAGACAAAAATGGGAGCTTTTCTGCAGAGAGATGGGCTGGCGCTTGGCAAGGCCCACGCTCCGGGCTGCAGCCCAGCACCGCCTCACTGGTCTCCCAGAAAGCATATCAGGTGCCTGCTTAGGGCACTCAGGGTTGGCTGAGGACATAGCCTGACTGCTCTGTTCCAGTCACTGGTATTTATGAGCCTCCTGTGAGCCTAGACCCAGGTCTACACCACAGGGGAGGTGGGAAAGGTGCAAATTCTGCTCTGCCCACCAGCCCCCTGCACCTCCAGGAGGTACCCACGGTGGGCAGAGGATGAGATGTTCGGAGGAAGTCGTGGTTCAGGAAAAATAGCCCCCAAACCTCAATAGCATTAGCACCAAAACAGGATGAACACGTCTCTGGACTGAATTATGTCCCTCCAAAATTCACATTAAAGCAGTAACTCCCAGTGTGATGTTATTTGGACATGAGGCCTTGGGGAGGTAATTAGGGTTAGATGAGGTCATGAGGAAGGGCTCTCGGTATTTTATTAGTGGCTTTCTATGAAGAGGCAGAGAGAGGAATCACTCTTTCTCTTTGCCAGGAAAGATCCTGTGAAAAGACGGGTCTATGAACCAGGAACCAAATTGGCCAGCATCTTGACCTTGAACTTCCCAGCCTCCAGAACCATGAGAAATGTCTGTTGTTGACACCACCCAGTCTGGTGTTTTGTCATAGCAACTGAGCTGACTGAGACAAACACATGAGTGGCGTTCCCTTCCCAGCCTTCCAGCCACAGCTGGCTGTGGCCAACACTGGGACACTGGGGACTTTGCTTCTCTGTTCACTCCCTCCACAGTTTACCTCCCTGCTCTGGGCCAGCGGTTGTTCTCAAAGTGTGGTTGGGGACCACTAGGAGTTACCAAGACCCTTTCAGGGGGTCCACTGGGTCAAACTATTTTTAAAATAAAACTAAGACCTTATTTGTCCTTTGAGTCTCATTTTTTAGAGCTGGTGATATGTCAGGAGCAGCTGGAGTCACTTCCTCCAGACTGACCAGGCCTTATCATTGGGGAAAACTCCAGGGACATCAGACAACTTGGATTCCAGTCTTAGATTTCCCCTTGGGAAATGGGGCATTGACTTAGATAACAAAGCCTCCTCCTTGCTGTAGAAATGGCATTGTCCTATTTTCCCTGAATCTTGATGTTCTTTTTCGTAGATTGAGATATAATTTTAGATCCCCTATACATCTCACAAAGCTGTTAAGGAAGCCAAATAAATTAAATGTGAATGTTCTCTAACAAGAGAAAATTGTTCCATCATTATTACGTGTGATTATTAAGAGAGGAGAAACCCAAGGAGAATCAGCAGTCAGCACTGAGTCTAGTCAGAGGCCCATCCTCAACCTTCCTTTGTTGCTAGGAGACCAGCCCTTTGTTGCTAGGATCCTTAATCCAATACAGCATCAGTCTTTGAACACGGTTTCCCTTTCTTCCACACACCTTCCATGTTGGTAATTGGATTTGTTTTCCCTTAAAGGATCCCCAAGCCATTTTTTAAAATACTAAATTAAATTAAAAAATAAAAATGCAGGTTCCTGTGCCTCAACATAAAACATTTCTGGTCATTCCCTTTCTCCCATTTCCTCTCTCTTTCTCTCTGTCAGCCTTTTTTTTTTTTTTTTTTTTTTTTTTCTTGAGATGAAGTTTTGCTTTTGTTGCCCAGGCTGGAGTACAATGGTGCAATCTTGGCTCACTGCAACCTCTGCCTCCCAGGTTTAAGTGATTCTCGATTCTCCTGCCTCAGCCTCCTGAGTAGCTAGGATTACAGGCATGTGCCACTATGCCTAGGCTAATTTTTGTATTTTTAGTAGAGACGGGGTTTTACTGTGTTGGCCAGGCTGGTCTCAAACTCCTGACCTCAGGTGATCCACCAGCATTGGCCTCCCAAAGTGCTGGGATTACAGGCGTGAGCCACTGCACCTGGTCTCTCTCAGCTTTTAAAATGATGAAATATAACCTACATACACAAAAGTTCATAAGTCATAAATATGAGCATCATGGACTAATATCCAGCGAATATCCACACAATTACCAACCAGCTCAAGAACTAGAATATTACGGGCACCCCAAAAACATCCTCACAACCCACATGCTCCTTCCCAAAATTCCCTCCCTGCCCTGAAGGTAAACTCTCCTTTTGAAAATGGTAATGAATTCTTTGCTTTTCTCTCTATGACTTCTTAATGTCCAGGGCTCCAGGGCCCAGGACTGGGTGACCTTATCCAGGTTACTGGCTCTAAATGCTTCCTAAACGCTACCAATTCTCAAATGCATGTCTCCAACCAGGGCCTCTCCAAAAACCTCCAGACTCCTGTATCCAACTGTGTGCTTAACCTCACCACTGTGTGTCCAAGAGACGTTTCACTGTGTTACGTCCAAATCTATGCTCCTTATCCTGCCCCAGTCCACTTCTCCTGAAGGGGAAAGGCATTTTTCCTGCTGTTAGACTCTCTTACTTTTAATCCCTCAGATCTGTTACACATCCTGTTGGCTCTGCCTTCAAAGGATCTCCAGAATTCAGCCACTCCTCACCTTCTGGCTCATCATCCTCCATTTGGATGATTGCAGTAGCCCCAACTGATTGTGTTGCTTCTACCTTGGCCTCAACAGTTGATTTTCAAGACCACAGACAAGTAATTCTTTTAAGATACTCATCAGATCATGTCCAATTCTCTGATCAGCTCCTTGTGGGTGGCCTGGGAACCCCTGAGCCTGCAGCTGATGTCTGAAGAGGGGGCAGTCTTGAGAGAGACTGTGCCCTTCACCTGTAAAGTGTGGCCTAACTCTGGGAAGTTAGTGTCGGGACTGCATCGCAGGGAGACCTCTGTAGTCATCATTGCTTTCAGTTGCGAGTGGGCACCATAAATTCACCAACGTGAGCTCCCTGAGTGCAAAAGGAACTCCTGAAATGGGGAAGGCCCAGGGTGGACTGACTTAAGCATGGATCCAGGGACTCAGATGATGTGGCCAGACAGGGCTGTCTGGTGCACAGCCTCAGGGGCATGAATATTTTATCAGCTCTGCTTCCCTATGGGTTGGTTTCATTTCTCTTCCAGCAAAAAACTTCTTCATGAGTCTAGGGAAGACAGCTCTTGGAAGTTCCAACTTAACATGATCCCAGCCCAGCAAATCCAACTGAAAGAGCACCTCTCTTCCCAGCATCCCCATTGATCCCAGGGGCAACTAGAGCCGGCCCTGTTTGAGTACCCCCAAGCCTGTCATGATGGCTAGGAAATGCAATTCTCTGGCCAGAAGAAGGGGAATGGGAAGCTGTGAAGGACAGACTAAAAGGGCCCCATTTCCGGTGCGGCTGCAGGCACCTGAAGTGATTCGTTTAGGCCAGATATTCCTTGGTGACGCAGTGTCCTTCTTGCTGCCCCACACACCCATTTCCTCATCAGTAGACCAAGGAGGTTGCACAGATCGAAGGTCTCCTCCAGCCCAGTCATACTAAGAGCCTATGAAATCCAGAACAAAGCCCAGGGCTGCGACTGTCTATCATGCTTTGTCCTGTTGTTGGGTTTATTTTCTCTGTGGCTATCTTGAAACCCCCAACAGACCAGCTGGTCTCCCAGGACGCCTATGGACAGAATCTCACACCATTATTACCTCTGGAGAAGGATCCAGGGACCAGTGATATCCGCTGCCCTTAGGAGCTCTGCTCTGTCTTGTGGCATCATGGGACCTCACCAGCTTGCCCAGGTAAAGTGGAAATTTCTCCTTCCTGGAAATCTACAAGAGGATCAAAGACAGTACAACTGCATAAGACTCCGGATTTCATTTCATTTAATTTCTTCTTTTTTTTTTCTTTTTTGAAATGGAGTCTCGCTCTATTGCCAGGCTGGAGTGCAGTGGCGTGATCTCGGCTCACTGAAACGTCCTCCTCCTGGGTTCAAGCGATTCTCCTGCCTCAGCCTTCCGAGTAGCTGGGATTACAGGCACCTGCCACCACGCTTGGCTAATTTTTGTATTTTTAGTAGAGACGGGGTTTCACCATGTTGTCCAGGATGATCTCCATCTCTTGACCTTGTGATCCGCCCGCCTCAGCCTCCCAAAGTGCTGGGATTACAGGTGTGAGCCACCACACCTGGCTTCATTTTTTTTTTTTTTAACAAGATGGATACACTGTATTTATTTATTTATTTATTTATTTATTTATTTATTTATTGAGATGGAACCTTGCTCTGTCACCCAGGCTGGAGATAGTGGCATGATCTCAGCTCACTTCAACCACTGCCTCCCAGGTTCAAACGATTATCATGCCTCAGATTCCTGAGTAGCTAGGATTACAGGTGTGAGCCCCCACACATGGCTAATTTTTGTATTTTTAGTAGAGGTGGGGTTTCACTATGTTGGCCAAGCTGGTCTTGAACTCCTGGCCTCATGTGCTCTGCCTGTCTCAGCCTCTCAAAGTGCTGGGTTTACAAGCGTGAGCCACTGTGCCCAGCCTAGATATACTTTATTTTATTTTATACAAACAATGTTGGCGGCTGTTAATGATGTGGCACTGAAAGATGCAAACTCACTCAGATCTTCCTAGGAAAGGTGGGGGGACCTCAGGTCTATGCTTGCTTCTTCCTGGGGACACCAGGCAGTTAAATCACCATACGTGAGGGCTTTTCTTCTTCACAAAGGTCCACCCAATCCTCATAATAAAACCATGGGGCATGTAGAACAGTGCCACTGTCTCATTGTACAGACTATGTTACAGAGACAATTTTATTCACCACAGTTCTGAGTGGAGGGGGTATGGTTGGGAAATGCCAAACCACCTGGTGGGCTGCTGTACATCAGAGCGGTGAGTGGGAGCTGAGGCTACAGTCCCCAGGGGCTGCCTGCAGTGGGAGGGTCACACTTGGGGCACAGGCTTGGAGGATGCAGCTGAGGGCTGGAGCTTTGGGATGCCACAAAGCTGTAGGCTTGCTCCCTGGGATTATTCCAACATTTCCAGAAAAGGCACCTGCTCACAAAAATGCCAGGGACACTGGATTTCTTGATAAAAAGTTCAAAGACTGTGGCTTTGCATTTGGGCATGGTGTGGAACGGGTCTAAGTTTCTAGGGAAGATTGTTGGAAGGCACTCCAGCAAGGGCAGGGACAAGACGTGCCCACCGCTCTGGCTTAGTTTTCCCCTGAAAGGGACAAGAAGAGGCATCGTGGATCCCTGGGGGACATTTTGTAGGTATGTTGAGATCATTATAATATCTTAACATTATGCAGGTAAAGAAAGAAACTAATGCTTTTCCCTGAAAATTCTTCCCTTAAGTAAGCAGCGTAAGCGTTTGTGTATCCGTCTGTGTTTGCTTTAATTTGGACGCCAGGCACCCAGAACTGGACTCTTCGTAACCCTGGTCCCTGGTTCATGATATACTTTTATCTTCAGCCTATCATTGCATGCCTGGGTTTATTTAATTTTTTTCTTTCCTCCCTTCCTCCCTTCCCCCTCCTCCCTCCCTTCCTTTCTTTCCTTTCCTTTTCTTTCTTTCTTATTTCTTTTTCTTTTTCTCTTTCTTTTTTCTTTCCTCTTTCTTTCTTTTTTCTCTCTCTCCCTTCCCTCCTTCCCTTCCTTCCTCCCTCCCTCCTTCTTTCCTTTTCCTTCTTTCTTTTTTCTGTCTCCCCTCCCTCCCTCCCTCTCTTTTTCTTCCTTTCTTTTCTTCTCTTTATCTCTTTTCCTTTTCCTTCTTTCTGCCTCTCCTTCTTTCCTTTTTTCCTTTCTCTTCTTTCTTTCTTTCTTTTCTTTTCTTTTTTCCTTTCTTTCCTTTCCTTTTTTCTTTCTCTCTCTCTCTTTCCCTTCCCTTCCCTTTCCTTTCATTTCCTTCCTCCCTCCCTCTTTCCTTTTCCTTCTTTCTTTTTTTCTTCCTCCCCTCCCCTCCCTCCCCTCCCCTTCCCTACCCCTTCCTTCCTTCCTTCCTTCCTTCCTTCCTTCCTTCCTTCCTTCTTCTTCCTTCCTTCCCTCCTTCCTTCCTTCCTTTTTCTCTCTCATCTTGCTGTCACCCAGGCTGGGATGCAGTGGCACAATCTCAGCTCACCGCAGCCTCCACCTCCTGGGTTCAAGCGATTCTCCTGACTCAGTCTCCCAAGTAGCTGGGACTACAGGCATGCACCACGACGTCTGGCTAATTTTTGTATTTTTAGCAGAGACAGGGTTTCACCATGTTGGCCAGGCTGGTGTCACACACCTGGCCTCAAGTGATCCACCTGCCTTGGCCTCCCAAAGTGCTGGGATTACAGGCGTGAGCCACTACACCTGGCCAGAAATAGATTTCTTAAGTTTTCCTTTTCCTTCTGTCCTTTTCTGGTTTCAGAATCAGGTTATGCTAGCCTCGAAGAATGAAGTGGGGAATGCTCCCTTTATTTTATATACTCTGGAAAATTTGCACAAGTCTAGAATTATCTATCCTTATGACTGTTTGGTAGAATTTACCCAGAAAACTGCTTAGGTCCAGTGGGAAGGTTTACAATTATTAATTCATTCTTTATGAATGCAGGGTTATTCCAGTTCCTTATTTCTTCTTGAGTCAGTTTTGGTAAGTTATAATCCCATAGGATTTTATTTATTTCATTTAGGTTCTCCAACTCAGTGTCATGAATATATTCATACTTATTTTAATCTATTATTATTATTATTTATTTATTTTTTTGAGATGGAATTTCACTCTTGTTGCCCAGGCTGGAGTGCAATGGCATGATCTCGGCTCACTGCAATCTCTGCCTCCTGGGTTCAAGTGATTCTCCTGCCTCAGCCCCCAGAGTAGCTGGGATTACAGGCATGTGCCACCATGCCTGGCTAATTTTGTACTGTTTGTAGAGATGGGGTTTCACCAGGTTGGTCAGACTGGTCGCGAACTCATGACCTCAGGTGATCCGTCTGCCTCAGCCTCCCAAAGTGCTGGGATTACAGGCGTGAGCCACTGCGCCAGGCCATTCTTATCTTTTTGCTGTCTTCTGTATCCATAGTCATCTCTTTTTACTCCTAAAATTGTGTATTTGTGCCTTCTGTTTGTGTGTGTGTGTATGTGTGTGTGTGTGTGAACTATCTTGCCAAAGTGTCCATTTTATGTCTTTTTGAAGAACTAGCTTTTGGCTTTGCTGATCCTTTATTTCTGAGCCCATTATTTGCTTTCTTCTACTTATTTTTGTTGTTACATTGACTCTGCTGTACTTTTTCCACTTAGTTGATTACATTTTATCTGTTATGCTTTTCTAATACATACATTTTAAGGTTACAGATGTTCTTTAAGCAAAAACATTAGTTGCATCCAGCAAGTTTTGGCATGTGGATTTCATTAATGGTCAGTTCTAATTATTTTCTAATTTCCAATACAGTTTCTTCATCAACACACGAGTTACTTAGAAATGTGTTTAAAAATTTCCAGATATTCAGTTTTTAAGTTATGTTGGTGGGACATGGTGGTGTGCACCTGTAGTCCCAGCTACTTGGGAGGCTGAGGCAGGAGGATCACTTGAACTCAGGTGGTCAAGGCTGCAGTGAGCTATGATCACACCACTGCAATCCAGCCTGAGTGACAGAGTGAGACTCTGTCTCTAAAACAAAAATAAAAACAAACCCCGAAGTTTTCTTTTGTTATTAATTTCTAACATTAAAATGCTGTGGTCTGAAAATGAGAAAATATGAAACTAATTGCTTGAAATTTATTAAGCTCAAATTTGGCAAATGCTCCATATGTACTTGAAAAGTATGTGTTCTATGAATGTCCACTCTTAGGACTGCTGAGCATGTTATTCAGGTGTAGCAGATAAGCTGAATTGTCTGCTTCATCTATTACTGTCTGGGAGAAGTGTGTTAAAACCTACTATGAATAAATTTGTCTATTTCTCACACTGGTTTCCCAACCCTCTGAGAACTCCTATAACACACTGGTTAATCCCTTCATGTCAAGAACCATTTCTTCCCAGCAGGTGCCCAGTGAACGAATGCTTGCCACTGTGGGTTGAATTGTGTCCCCAAAGCATATGTTGACGTCCTAACCCCCAGGAACTGTGAGTGCGACCTTGTTTGGAAAGCAGGTCTTTGCAGATGTAATCTGGTTCAAATGAGATCATACTGGATTGGGGTGGGTGTTAAATCCAACGCTGCTCCTTAGGAAGAGAGGGAGATGTGAAGCCACAGTGGAGACACACAGAGATGGCCATGTGACAACAGAGGCAGAGATTCGAGTGATGCTGCCGCAGCCAAGGAGCGCCAGGGATCACTGGCAGCAACCAGGGGCTTGCAAGAGGCAAGGAAGGATTCCACCCTAGAGCCTAAGGAGGGAGCGTGGCCTTACAGGCCCCTTGATTTTGGACTTCTAGCCTCCAGAACTGAGAGAGAATAAGTTTCTGTTGTTTTAAGCCATCCACGTTTGTGATACCTTTTTATGGCAGCCACAGGAAATGAACAGCCCTGCCATGCCAAACCACTGACTTGAAGTGAATTCCTCTCCAGTCTGTCACTCAAGCCTCACCAGCATGGGCTAAAACCTGCTTGTGTGAGAGTGAGGGACCCTGGGATCTGCCTGCCCGCCCACAGATCTTAAGCCAGCCTCTGCTCTGGCAGGGTATAAACACCCAGAGTAGACAAACACCAGAGGAAGAGCCTTGGATGTAGACAACCAGGGGGACTATTATCCAGGGGAACTAATTGGTTCCATTACCCCATCCCTGTGGCCCCTCCGACAGTGGAACTGCAGTGAGAGGTGGTGGAAAGCTTCACATTTTTGTCTCTTCCACTTTGTAGAGTTGACCCAGTATCTCTGGATTTCTGCTATAAAACGACTACTTTTGGCAGTGATTATGCTGCAAAGGTCACATTGTCTTTTCAGAAGGGCAGTTCAGGTTGGAACTGAACTGGGTTGGGCAGCCACTGGGTGGTGACATTGTTTCTCCACCGGCAGCAGGTGACCTCCAACTCCAATCAGGGGATGCCCAGGCCTGCCCAGACCTTGGCTGGGCTCTGAGGCAAACCTTCCAGATGGGATGATGGAGGCTGCAGTTGAGGCCTGAGTCAGGAAAGATGGAGCAGGAGATAAAGTCCTGGGCTGGAAAAGAATGAATGTCACAACTCTATTTTACAGACAGTGGCTCCGAAGGGCTTTCATCACACGCATCATCTTGGAGCCCCTTGACCTCTCTGTGAGGGAGGCATGACAAGAGTTTTTACTCACATTTTATAGGATTGGAAACTGAAGTCCAGAGAAGTGACATGGCTTGCCGAAGGCCACATTCGAAGTGACAGAGGCAGGGCTTGGCTGGGCCTTCCGACTCCAGGCCACAGCCATGGCTTTCTGAGTGCAAGCTCCTTTCATCAGACACTTACTACAAATGAGTCAGAGCGCTGGGCCATGGGGACACAGGCATAAAGTTGACATGCGGTCCTTGTTCCTAAAAAACTCGGAAGGCTGGGCACGGTGGCTCACTCCTGTAATCTCTGTGCTTTGAGAGGCCAAGGTGGGAGAACTGCTTGAGCCCAGGAGTTAGAGACCAGCCTGGGCAACATAGTGAGACCCTGTCTTTACAAAAACTGAAAAAATTAGCTGGGTGTGGTGGCATGCACCTGTAGTCCCAGCCACTTGAGAGGCCTAGGCGGGAGAATTGACTGAGCCAGGAGTTTGAGGCTGCAGTGAGCTATGATCGCATCACTGCAGTCCAGCCTGGGTGACACAGCAAGACTCTGCCTCTAAAGAAAAAAAAGGAAAGCTCATAGTCTTGGAGATGGGACAGAGGGCAGGGTGACAAGTATATAAACAGACACTTCCAATGACAAATTTGGTAAAATGATGCCATGTGAGCAGAGAGAAGGACCTGAACTCAGTCAAGCAAGACTTCCGGTTGGGGGTTGATGTGCGTTCCCCCAAAAGATAAGCTGAAGTCCTAACCCTGGGAGCTCTGAATTTGGCCTTGTTTGAAACTGAGTCTTTGCAAATGCAGTCAAGTTAAGACGAAGTCATCAGGGCAGGTCCCAATCCAGTATGACAGGTGTCCTTATAAGAAGAGGAAAATGCCACGTGAAGACTGAGATAGAGATGAAAGTGACACAGCTGCAGGCCAAGGACCATTGAGGATTGCTGGTCACCGCCAGAAACCAGGAAGGGACCAGGAAGGATTCTACAGGGTCTCAGAGGGAGCGTGGCCCTGCGGACTCTCAACTTCCAGCCTGAAAAACTGTGTCTGTGTTTTCCACACTGTGGGCTGTGCCTTCATGATGTCACTTCTGCCCACCACGTTTTCCTGCACGGTCCCCTCTGAAAGCTCCATAGCCTTCCCTGTTGAGCTCAAGTGTCCTCTGCTTTTGGGAAGTGTATTCGCCTCCTAGGGCCCTCATGACAAAGCACCACAAACTGGGTGGCCTCAACAGCAGACACTTATGCTCTCACAGTTGTGCCCCTAACACAGGGGAAGCTAGATACCTCCGGTGTTTCAGCTCAATGCTCAGAGCTGACTGCAGTCATTCAGGTTTTACAGCTCACAGCCTCAGATTCTAGCAACATTGTCTGATTCAGCTTATGCTGTAAATGTAGCCAGTCGCATAGAAACTGCTACAATTAAAAGTACAGTAGACCCAGAACTGCTTAATTAATTAATTTATGAGATGGAGTCTTGCTCTGTCAGTGCAGTGGCGTGATCTTGGCTCACTGCAAGCTCTGCCTCCTGGGTTCATGCCAGCCTTCTGCCTTAGCCTCCCGAGTAGCTGGGACTACAGGCACCTGCCACCACGCTTGGCTAACTTTTTGTATTTTCAGTAAGACGGGGTTTCACCATGTTAGCCAGGATGGTCTCGATCTCCTGACCTCGTGATCCGCCTGCCTTGGCCTCCCAAAGTGCTGGGATTATAGGCGTGAGCCACCATGCCTGGCTGCTTAATTTATTTTTAAGACTTCAACAAGTTATTCGTTCTCATGCAGCTCCTTTTCATATTTCTCATATTCGCTCCCACACACAACTTCCTGGGCCCCTATCTCTAGGTAATGAGAAAGCAGACAAACTGATTGGTTCTGTGTTTCAGCAAGCTCAAGCGTCTCATGCACTTCTGCACCAAAATACTTCCGCCCTTACTTGCATGTTCCATTTATCTCATAGCCACCCTAGGGCTATAATACAAGCCTGTCCTACTTGCCAGCATGTCCCTTGAATCACACCTGTAGAAGGCTGTAACTCATGAGGTTTGGCTCCAGATGAAATCTGGCAAATGGATGTTACACATGTAGCAACCTTTGGTAAGCTTAGCTATGTTCATGTGACCATAGACACTTATTCTCATATGCTGCATGCTACATGCCAAACAGGTGAGACAGCTGGTCATGTATGGTGACATTGTCTGTCATCATTTGCTCATATGGGGATACCTAAACAATTAAAAACTGACAATGGACCTGCTGATACTGGTCATGCTTTTCAAAATTTCTTACAGCTTTGGGCTATAACCCATAAGACAGGAATTCTTTATAATCCTAGAGGACAAGGCATTATAGAGCGGGCACATCAAACATTACAATGCATGATGAAAAAACAAAAAGGGGGTATAGGAGGCCAACTACCACCTCAATCAAAACTACATTTAGTCTTATTTACTTTAAATTTTCTGACTCCTGGTACAGAAGGTAAGACTCCAACAGAAAGACATTGGTAAGTGTTAGAGGAAAAGAAGGAGGTTTATCCAAAAGTGTTATGGAAATCCCCGGAAGAAGGAAAATGGAAAAGTCTGGTGGATTTACTAACATGGGGACGAGGGTATGCTTGTGTTTTTTGCAGGAGATGGACAAACCATGTGGGTGCCCTCAAGGTGCGCGTGACCATGGAATGGGAGACTGGAGGAACTCAGGGTGGCCAACCATGGACCTGGTCCCTCTGGTATGAGCCCATGAGTCAGCTGGATCCTCAGTGCAAAGGTGGAGAGAAGGCCAACTGGAGTCACGACACACTTCTAAGATTACATTTGTAAAGATTATCATCACTCAATTTTCAGTTTGTGTTTTTAATCCTTATGTTGTTTTGGTAGCTAAGAAGGACCAGCTCCAAGTAAACAATATCCAATTGACCTGTAAGTCTTGCCAGTTATGTCGCTGCATTAATCATAGCACATTGCAAACACATAATATCTCACTTTGATTATTTAAGTCTCATCCCTGGACTATGGATTCCCATTAATCTGTCCAAGTCTTGGGCTGCCACACCTGCTTTGCATTTTGTGAAACTTCTAACTCAGCTTACTCATTGTGCCCGTAGAGCCTTAAGCATGATCATTTTTGCTACTGTTTCCTTGGTCACGCTATTAACTTCTGTTGTGATATCTCCTGTAGCTTTTCATAATTCTATCCAAACAGCTCAGTACGTGGAGAACTGGACAGGCATAGCCAACCAAGCACAGCTAATTCAGAATAAAATTAACCCTGAGTTACAAACTGAAGTGGCAATGTTAAAATCCACGGTTCTATGGTTAGGGGAACAAATACAGAGCTTGCAGTTGCAGCAGCAATTGTGTTGTCATTTTAATCACACTCATATTTGTGTAACCAACTTAGAATATAGCCAAAGTGAGTATCCATGGGGCCTTGTGAAAGCCCATTTGCAGGGAGCTTTCACATCCAACATCACCTTTGATATTGGTGAATTACAAAATTCTTGATTTAAATAGGTAAACTCAAGAATTTCTGCCTTCTTTTGAAGACTGGACCGAATTCCAGCAAGGCCTGGAGAGCCTCAACCCTTGGACCTATCTAAGGCACCACATTTACATCTTATATGTGGTTCTTGGAATAATGTTGCTTTGTCTCTGTCTTCTGTTTATAGTCTGTAAAATCGGATGGACTGCCAATCAGAGAATGAGAACTGCCCAGCCTGGCCTTACATTCTTTCAATTAATTCATAAATGGAAAGGGGGATATGCAGGTAGCCGAAGGCCCATGGGATGTGACCAACCAGCATTCCACCGGAAGCTATATGCTCAAACAGCAACCTGTTTATCATGAATGCAGGATGTGAGCAAACTCACAACTGTTCCTGCCGACAGAAGGTTTGCTGGAATCACTCCCTGGCCCCAAGGCTGTCTACTGCAACATTTAGCCTGTTGTTTGAGGAATGCAGTCTTGCAAGCCTAATCTGGACTGAGCAGCTGACCCCTTCTTCCACCCCGACTTCTCACTATCTATCTCTTTTGCCTAATAAATAAGGAGGGCCACGTAAAGCTCAGGGCCCTTGTCCACTAGAGGCAAGGTGCCCCCTGACTCCTTCTTCAAAATATACTCTTTTGTCTCTTGTCTTTTATTCCCACGTTCTCCTTGCTTTGTTCAGTCCCCCTAGGTCCGTGCAGGTTACAGTGGAATCGGTATTCACGTGCGTATTCTAGCTCATTTCATACTACGGAAGCAGTGAGGTAAGTCATGTGGCCTGCAAAGCTGAAATATTTATTATCTGGTCCTTTAGAGAAAAAAGTTGCTGGCTTGGTCTGCAGTGGCATTTTTCAAATGTGAGCATACATTATGAGTGGCCTGGAGGGCTGGCAAAATGAAGAATTTGATTCAAGAGGTCTGAGACCAAGCCTGAGATCCAGCACTTCCGTCAGGCTTCAGTGATGTTGATGCTGCTGACTCAAGGACCACATTTTGAGAAGCAAGGACCGAGAGCAGCTCCATCTGATAGAAACATACTGGGAGCCACACAGGCAATTTAGAGTTGTCTAGTGTACACATTAAAAAAGTAGAAAGAAACAAGTGATGTTAATCCAACATTTTATTTAACTCAATATACCTAAAATACTGTCATGTCTCATGTACCCAATGTAAAGAAACAGATATTTCTTATTTCTTGTTTTATACAAAGTCTTTGTATAAAACTTTTTTTTTCTTTTGAGACAGTCTTACTCTGCTGCCAGGCTGGAGAGCAGTGGCGCAATCTCAGCTCACTGCAACCTCCGCCTCCTGGGTTCAAGCGATTCTCCAGCCTCAGCCTCCCGAGTAGCTGGGATTACAGGCATGCACCACCACACCTGGCTATTTTTTGTATTTTTAGTAGAGACGGGGTTTCACCATGTTGGCCAGGATAGTCTCCATCTCCTGACCTCATGGTCTGCCCACCTCAGCCTCCCAAAGTGCTGGTATTACAGGCATAAGCCGCCATGCCCGGCCTGAAGTCCGGTGTATATTTTATACTTAGAGCTCCTCAGTTTGGATTGCCCTGCTTCAGTGGCCAGAGGCCGTCATACTGGACAGTGTAGCTCTAGAGTACAGACTGGAGCCAGGCTGCCTGCGTTCAAATCCCAGCCCCACTATTGGCTAGTTGGGTACCTTGGGCAAGTTATGTGCCCTTTTCACATCTGTTTCTCCACCTGTAAAGTGAAGGTAATCAAAGCACCTCCTCGTGTCATTTTGGGGATTGACAGGGTTAGGCTTTGTGTCCCCACCCAAATCTCATCTTGAATTATAATCTCCACAGTCCCTGGGAGAGACCAGGTGGGGTAATTGAATCATGAGAGTGGTTCCCCCCCGTGCTGTTCTCGTGATAGTGTTCTCACGAGATCTGATGGTTTTATTAGTGTTTGGTAGTTCCTTCTGTGTTCATTCTCTCTCCTGCCACCTGCCAAGGTGTCTTGGTTCTCTCTTCACCTTCCGCCATGATTGTAAGTTTCCTGACACCTCCCCAGCCATGCTGACCTGAGAGTCAATTAAACCTCTTTCCTTTATCAATTACCACATCTTGGGAAGTTCTTTACAGCAGTGTGAAAACGGACTAATACAGGGATTATGTAAGCTAACAAAGAGCTAGAACAGTGCCTGGCGTGTAATAAGCTATCATTGTGTTATGATGACGGTTCTGCACAAGAAGCACCTTCTTTCCCTCCAATAATCAAGCAGGTGGTGCCATGTTTCCTGCCCCCATCCCTGGGGCCAGACTGTAGAGTTTAGTATGCTCTCTCCTCAGTATGCTCTCTCCTCAGTATGCTCCCTCCTCAGTATGCTCCCTCCTCAGTATGCCCCCTCCTCAGTATGCCCCCTCCTCAGTATGCTCCCTCCTCAGTATGCTCCCTCCTCAGTATGCTCCCTCCTCAGTATGCTCTCTCCTCAGTATGCTCTCTCCTCAGTATGCTCTCTCCTCAGTATGCTCTCTCCTCAGTATGCTCTCTCCTCAGTATGCTCCCTCCTCAGTATGCTCTCTCCTCAGTATGCTCCCTCCTCAGTATGCTCTCTCCTCAGTATGCTCTCTCCTCAGTTCTCAGCCCCCTCGCTTTAAGGATCCTGCCTTGTTCATTCATTCCACAGATATTTATTGAATGTCTACTGCGTATCAGATCCTGTGCCTGGGGACACAACATGAAAACAGACAAAAAGCCCCTGCCTCCTGGATCATGTTCTAGTAGGGAGCGTCTTACACAGAATGTAATGAACACAGAGTGTGCTACATCTAAGGACATAAGCATCATGGGGGGAAAGTGAAGCAGGGTGAGGGGGATGGAAAGTCCTGAGAGGGCCCTGAGGCCAGGGTGGCTGGAGTGGAGAGTCGCGGAGAAATGAGGACGGTGGTCAGAGAGGTGTGGAGTGCGAGGCCACAGTGCAGGGCTGTCTAGGCCATTATAAATACTTCGGTTCTTCCTGAGTCAAATACAGAGTGGAGTGGAGGGCTTTTGCCTAACGACTTCAAGGTCTGAATCACACCTTATCAGGCTGCCGTGCTGAAAACAGCCTGGTTTGGGTTGGGGTGGGGTCATCAATCATCCTCCCTGGCCCTGAACTGAGGGGCTCACTGGGATGTGAGGTACCCTAAAACAAGATGAGTTTTATCTTTTGTCCTCCTTTCATAATGTGTCCCCATAATGTCCATTTTAATGTATTTGAGTGAAAATATGCACATCCTCATAGGACACAGTGTCATGTGCCCCACATTAACATAATGGCATTATGCAACAATTCTCATGTCTTGCTTTCAGTATTCAACACTATTTTTAAAAGTCACCTGCTTGCTATCCATAGGTCTAGGTCTGTCTCTCATGACTATAGTGTATTCCAGGGCACTCACCTGCCGCCTTTGACTTGTCCAAGACCTTGCTTGCCTCCAACAACGCAGTCACTCAAAATCATTGCAAGGGCATCCTTCCGTAAGTCCATTTATGGACCCAGGTAGAAATCTCTCCAGAGACCCACGTGCGAGTGGCTCTCTGAATCACAGGGCGCACACGCTGCTAACTTTTAAGCTGCCAGCTCCCCTTCTGGGGTATGCATTGCAGTTTGCACCACCACCAGCAATATTGAAGTCCAGGCCCCGCATCCCGCATCACTGCCAGCACTTGAAGTCTGGCAATTCTGAGGGGCATAAGGTAGTGGCTCTTAATTTACATTTGCATTTCTTCAGCTCTCTTAGTTTATCTCTTGTTCACCATTTGGGCTTCCCCTGCTGTGAATCACCTATTAATATCCATGGCCGGGTTTTTCTTTTGGATTTCCTTTTTCTTGTTGTTTTGCAAGAAACTTTGTACATTTTAATCCCTTTTCAATTTTAGTGACTGCAAATACCTTCTTAGTCTGCCATCTGTTAGCTTTGATGATGAACAGAAAGCCTTACTTTAGATGTAGTCAAATCCATCCTTTCCCCCTTACATTTGGTGCTTCTTGTGAGGTTTAAAAAGTGACTTTTAAGGACAACTTAGAATGAAAAACAATCTGAAGCTATGTTTAGAATAAAATAAATATGCAGGAATTATTTTCTGTAAGCAGGGCTTCAGAAAATATCAATCTTACTTTGCCTCTATTATTACTACCTAATTCTGGGCTTTCTTTTTCCTTTCTGTCAAGCCTGAACAGGTTACGAAGAAAGGAAACCACCTGAGGTAAATTTGGTTTTCCTAAGTTTTTCTAAATACAGCTTTAAAATGCAACACTCCCTTAACAAACTTTGGTGGAGGGAAGAAGTGAACAGAGGACTGAGACTCAGAGGCCTGGGTTCCATCCTGCCCTTCCCGGCATACTGCATACGGTTTTAAAACCACACAACTCCACACATCTGGAAAGAACAGCAAAGATCAAGAACAATATATATATATATATATATATATATATATATATTTTTTTTTTTTTTTTTTTTTGAGACAGAGTTTCGCTCTGTTGCTTAGGCTGGAGTGCAGTGGCACAATCTCGGCTCACTGCAAACTCTGCCTCCTGGGCTCAAACAATTCTCCTGCCTCAGCCTCCTGAGTACCTGGGACTACAGGCGCCCACCACCTTGCCCAGCTAATTTTTGTATTTTTAGTAGAGACAGGGTTTCACTATGTTGGCCAGGCTGGTCTCAAACGCCTGACCTTGTGATCCGCCTGCCTTGGCCTCCTAAAGTGCAGGGATTACAGGCGTTAGCCACCATGCCCGGCCTAGAATAAAATATTTTTAAAAGATTTGTTTCACAAATTTTAGAAACCTAAAGAGGTGATTTGTGAAAGAAACCAGATTTTCATTAGTTTACAAATATTTATGAAATACTATGTACTACTCGGTGTCTTCTTTATTGGGTTACAAACGTAGAAACACAGAAAGTAAACACAGGACTTGTCATGGTCCATGTTCAAGGACATTTGGGGCAGAAACAGATACACCGATGGACAACAGGGCCACGGGAGGTGGGAGAGAATTTAAACGTATAAGTTGAACATTACAGAAAACAGCTAGGAACTTTTGGAAAACTCTCTTGTGCTGCCATGACCAGCATCAAAGAACTTTACCAGGCTGAGGAGAGCCCGCTAAATGTTTAAGTGTTTTGAGTCTAAAATCTGGGTATTAAAGCTTGGGCCAAGGGGGAGAAGAAGCAATCTTAGGAGAAGAAAGTGCTAAGTCTGGTCCCTGGAGTTTAAGTCTTGTGTAATCACAGGCAAGAATAAGATGATTAGGCCCGGCGTGGTGGCTCACGCCTGTAATCCCAGCACTTGGGGAGGCCAAGGCGGGTGGATCACGAGGTCAGGAGATCGAGACCATCCTGGCTAACACAGGGAAACCCCATCTCTACTAAAAATACAAAAAATTAGCTGGGCATGGTGGCGGGCACCTGTAGTCCCAGCTACTCAGGAGGCTGAGGCAGAATGGTGTGAACCCAGGAGGTGGAGCTTGCAGTGAGCTGAGATCGCGCCACTGTACTCCAGTCTGGGCGACAGAGCGAGACTCTGTCTCCAAAAAAAAAAAAAAAAAAAAAAGATGATTAATATTTTCAGAACTGTCCACTTCAAACTCTGATTCTCACGAAGGCAGAAAGGGTGAAAGGTGGTATTCACACTCCCAATCAGAAGCCTGAGAGAACAGCAAGAACAGCCGGCACAGGGACCTTGTAGAAATAACACAACGAAAGACCCACACTGGGGATTCTAAAGCTGCTCCTTGGTGTTTCAGTGGCCTTGCCACAGACCAGCTTTTCCCCTTCCAGTCACACAGGGGCCACTGGAATCCCAATCCCTTGACAAAACACCAGATGCCTGAGATGTTTATTTGATGACTGGATGAACAGGAGGAAAAAAACTCCTTTTCCCTCCATCTTTGGAGTTCACATATTTAAACAAGAAGCCTGTCTTTTGTGCCTGTCACCATTGTGTTCTGTGAGGAGCTTTCAGTTCTTTACTCAGGGCAGAAATCCTTCTTAAGGCTTGGTTTTCTTGTTTGGGCCTCTTACATGAAACAGACACAGGCTGCTGACAGAAATGTTGAAGTGGTCATGAAGTCTGGAGCCCGGATGTCGTTCACCTGCCAAACAGTGTCAAGGGTGAAAGGCAAAGATCGAAGGCCAAAGTGCCCCTAATGTCCCCTGCAGCAGGTCTCAGTCAACCTTAATGGATCTATTAACAGAAAGTGGCAGGGCTGCGCAGGGGAAGGGGGACTAGCCTGGCTAAAAGCAAAATAAAACACATCAACAGACACACTCTTCTATTGTTAGGAGGAGGTGGGATCACAGGCTCAGAGGGCCACAGGCTCCCAGACTAGGCGGGGCCGGGAAGACTCACAGGATTGCTTTTCATGCTGCCACTGATGGATGCTCCAGGCAGATCCACTCTGCCAAGGCGTGCTTTGGGATTAGCTGGGCAGTCCTTTGTCTTTTCATGACGTTTCCAAAAGACACTGTGACTCTGATGGAGGTGACCTGCACTTCACGAACTCTCTGTGCAAACCATTAGCGTTTCAGGATCTCAAAAAAACCAAAAAACACCACCAGTACATGCCGATTCACAGGACAAATGGAAACAGACTGAAAACAAACAGAAACACAGAAGCATGGCTTTTCAGACCTGTCAATATGGTTAGTGTTGGAAACAGGCACTGACTTCTCTTCCACCAAGTGGAATAAAAATTTAGATGCCTTTTGACATCTTAGATATTTTAATGTATTTATACTCAGGCAAAAAGCCCTATAATTATTGCACTGCCTCAAAAATTATTTACCACAGTTCTATCTTAATGCTGTGTCCTGTTTTCCTAGCGGTCAACGGCTTGAGCAGCCCCCTTGAGCTCACTTTGCTGGCTCTGTTCTCTCATTTTGTTTTGCGCTTCCCTCTCCTCTCCAGTATGTCTCAGGCCTTTATTTTTGTTGGTCCTAACAGCTGGTCCCCTTCCCTTCCCATCTGTCTCTGTCATCTATTTTCAGGTTATGGCTCAGGCCCACCTTCCTCCTCCAGGAGAACATCTATGTATTCTCCAACGGCTGAGAAACATGCTCAGCGCCTAATTTCATCTTCCATGCTGAGCGTCTAATTTCATCTTCCATATCTGTAACGCGTAACATTAATAAAGACAGTCATAATTTTCTGGAAATAAGCCAAAGGTTCTAAGCTTAGCTCGAACTGCGAAACGGTGTAACACAAAGTCAGCATTTGCTGTTACTATTAAATATATAAGAGTTGGTTCATTTTATTTCTTTTCCTTGTCTACACACAAGTAGGTCCTTAAAATGATGACCTTATAAACAGTCATCTCCGAGTGGCAATGATTGTTGGTAAATGGCTTAACATTGTGGATTGGTCACTACTTGTGAAATACCTGGTTTCTGAGCTGCAGAGCGTGTGGATGCCCTCTCCACAACCCCACACAATTGTGATTCACTGTATGCACACCCAACACTACACATGCAAAGAGTGTGTGTCAGACTCAGACAACGTATTTCCCTGAATCTGGACTCAAGTTCAACTCAGCATTCTAATGAGTAAGAAGATTCAAAGATGACAAGGAAGCAAGCCCACACAGACTACAGGCCATGGGATGATGCACTTTCATTTTATTGATTTTTCAATACCTAAGTGTGGCAATGTGAGGCTGCCACATACAGCAAGTGACATGACACCACAAGGACCTTCCGAGAGAATTATTCTTTCTTTGGATGGAAGACATCACTTAAACAAAAAACTTTTAAAGATGCTCCCTTGCTTTTTATAATTCCTAACTGTAAAACAGAATTTTAGCACAGAACAAAAAAATTCTCCTTGGTTGGTCACATCATTAATTATTGAAAGGGAAACTTGGTATCAAAAGAAACAAAACATTGAAATAAATAACTAAGTAATTTACTGAAAGGTAGTTTTGCTGCATTGCACACGACCGACCGCACAGAATTCTAAAGCTGATTTTTTTCCTTAAAGGATGGAAAACTCATTTGCCATTTTTAGTTTCTTGCTAAGTGATACATGCTCCTCTTAAGGAAAACTACTCTGTATAGGCCTGAGTTTAAAATGTAAGTATCTGTTTATCCAGAGTTAATCTAGAGTACACAGGTGTGGAAAACTGGTGGTGAAAACAGGGACCTACCCAGCCTTCAGGGCAGCTGGGCAGGGGCCCCATGTCACTGGCCTCAGCCACCAGCAGTGCCTTCACTCTGCCCAGGTCAGAAAGCACTGCCTAAAGCCGGAGCTTAGGATGAACATGGGCAAAAAGCACTGGTACAATTCCATGTATTTCTCTTCTACCGTAATGTCCCCAGAGGGACTGTGAAATCTCTGAGAATATCCCCTGGAGGAGGTTTAAAAATGAGAAGCCTATGATACGGCTGTGGAACATAAGCACTTATTGCTGGCATGTTTCTACCAAGATTGAAGACGATGCTTTTCTTTGATAAAGCTTTGGGCAAGTTCCTAGTCCAATTTCTTCTGTTACAAGTACACAGAGCCTTCTTGGTCAGCTCTTGATATGAATTCTTCTCTAGAATTAAGCTCCTCCCTGGCTTGTCTCTCACCCACCCTGTATCTCTTAGAGAAAGCACCTGGCTGTCTTCACCTACGCGAGACCTTCTCTGGAATGTGATTTGCTGCGACTGCAGACATCTCCACACAGCATAATGAACTCCCTTGAGTGGTCTCTTTTTAAACGATTTTGGGTGAGGGGCAGGTCTCTTGGTTTGTTTGAAAACTCATCTTGAAAATAATCTAGACAGAAAAATGTTAAGTGAAATTCTGGTGCATAAACAAATATTTTAAGATTGAAGTTTGGTTACTTCTCTTGTCCATCTTTTTGTGCCCACAAATGGAAACTACATTCCTGATTTAAGAGGATGCTGCTGTCTGTATCCTTTTTTGAACTGCATTGTTCTCAAAAGGACAAACAAATTTTTCTGCAAATATTTTAGTAAATATTCTAGGCTTTACAGGCCACACATAGTGTCTGTTGCATATTCTTCAACGTTTTTTCTTAGGTAACTCTTTAAAAATGGCAAATCCACTGCTGCCTCTCAGCTGGAGCAGCGAGGTTTTCTCAGCCTTTGTTTCAGGACCCTCAGGTATGTGACTAACTTTTATGTCCAGAGCTGGAAGGCGGGGGTCTCCTAACTCCCTGGGTGCCCATCTGCCAACTTCACCCATTTGTGGCCCTTTCTTCTGTCTCTGCTGCTGACCCCTAGTGGCTCCATCGCCAGCTCCCTGCAGCCTCCACCAATAATCCATGGCTCCTATATGAGGAGTCACAGGCAGGTGGCCAAGACCAATTTATTAGGTGGCCAGGACCAACTTATTAGGTAGCCAGAAGCTCACCCCCTTTCTTAACAACTTTGACCATGAAGCACAAATATGATGCAGGCAAATCCAGACAGGCAGAGCCTCTTCCGAGGCTCTGCGGCTGCACAAGGCACTGCTGGAGATGAACTGGCTCTCGCCTCTGCCCTGTGACAAGCCTCTGCCTGGGTCCCCAGGCTGCTAGTAACATGCTTTGAGATCTAGGTGGAGGGAGCCATGCCCCCACAGCTCTTGCCTCAAGGATTAGATGCATTTTACCTTCCAGAGAGGCAGGTTAAGCCACACCTGAGGCAGTATGAGCCACAATTGGGACAGAACTCCCTTAGTCTTCTCTTCTGACCCCTCAGCAGAACTGCCTCTAATGCTCAGTTCATGGCAATACAGGCCTTTTCTCTCATGTTTCTCCAAGCTCGTCCAGCCTCTGCCCAGTACCTAGTTCCAAAGCCACTTCCATATCCTCAGCTATCTGTTATAGCAACAACCCCACTAATCTGCTACCAAGTACATGAATTTAACTGTTCTTGGAGTTAGGGAACAGCATACAGACACTCGCACAAAACAAACGCCACCTAAAAAACTGTACGAGAATCCCCCAAACTTCTCAACTAAATAAATGGGTGAAAAAACGCAATGTCATATATGCCAATCCAATTGTCCCTTTTAGATTTTGGCTTAAATTGTCATTTTTTTTTCCTTCACATGTGAATTTATTTTCTGTATTGGATGCAGACTCTTTCCTTCTGGATTTACAGTGGCACTGACAACGACAGCCTCAGCCAAAGCAGTGAGGAAGAGCACCTGGCAGGCTGTGCGTGGGGTCTCCCAGCACGATTAAAAGCTGAGATGACTTTTAATTAAGGAGGGTGGGGCGGGGAACACCAATTGGAAGCTGGAAGAAACGGAGGCACAATTAAGCAGAAACACTGAGAAATACTGAAGAGCAAGGAGTGGGCATGTGCTCTAGTTCCAATAAAACCGAAACTGGTGAAACTAGGATTTTTCCAATTCTTTCAAAACCAAAGTGTTCTAATGCCACTGAAATATGGAATAAGGAGAGTAATTACCTGCGGTCAGGAAAAGATAATAGTAACAAGGATTTTTCCAAATAAAAAGAACCAGTAAATTCTGAAGTGTGTGTTTTTGAAGAACCAGCATTGCCTCCCCTCACTCTGGTTCCTGGAGATTTTTCACACACTCACACAAAGCTCTAGTTGATAGTTCACTATCACTTTCATAAATGGTTATCTCCTGGTGCCTATATTTCTCTGTTTTAGATATACATGGTTTAAAAAATTTAAATTTGCAAAGAAAACATACACAGTAACAGACCTGAACAATAAATAAAAACTAAACATCACCCTCTTCAGGTTAGAGCTTTCAAGACAGAGAAAACAGAGGATTATCATTTCAGGCAGGAAGTTGTTTGGTTCTATAAAAGCATCACTATTCAGTCCCCTCTCCACTGACAGAATGTGGCTTTCCACCTCCCTCCGGTATCAAAGTGCATCTGTTTACATTTAACATTCCTTAAAGAAACCCCAGAAATCTCATTTACTTTTGGCAGATACCCTGTGCAGCAAAAATCAAGTGAATTTCCCTTTTCCCCACTCCTCAATTTAAAGCTGTACTCAAAATGGCTAAATGCAATACTTCTAGACAGCAGGGCTTACAAACAATGGATTTTGTTTTTGTTTGGAGGAACAAAAAAGGGAAATAAAAAACAAAACCACAGGAAAATAAAGAGGAGAAACCCTGAGGCAAAAATGGCTTTTCCTTTCGAGTCTTTGAGTCTTCGTGGAGCTATGAGCCGGATCACAAGATCACAAGATCACAAGGTCCCCGCAGCGTTCTGGGCAGGAAGACCCTCCTCCATCCAGAGGGCGGTGGCCGAGCTGCTCCGGAGAGTGCGCCGGTGGATGCGCCGCAGCCGCAGCAGGTACAGCAGGATGGCCAGCAGCACCACCAGGAAGCAGCCAGAGAACAGGTAGTGGTTGTAGACAAAGGAGACGCCCCGCCAGTGGGTGTGACTGGCCCGGAAGGCCTCCTGCTGGATGTCTCTGTCCATGTGAACACCAAACAACAAACAGGCCAGTAAGCAAGGAAAGGGGTGGACACAGTGCACAGGGGGATGGCGGGGCCCAGGCCCCAGAGCTGTACTTCAGGAACCGCAACCCTACCTCTGAAATGGAGAACAGAACAGCCCAATGCAGGGAACTTCTAAGTGTCAATGAGATAACACCTGAAAGTATACTCTGAAGTCTGTCATTATAATTTGGGTAACCAAAATCAGAGGAATTTAGAAGAGTCGAGAGGGATTTGCTGATACAAAGTAGTCAACGTGTAAACAAACTGCATGCTTGTGATCAGTAACACCCACGACTCACTATTTTTACAGTTAACCCAGTTAAAAGGTTGCTGAGAAATGCTCAATTAAATGGAGGGGGTGGGGGGAAGGGCAAATATCTCATCTATCTGGTAACTCAGGTTCATACCACAGGTCAACTGACAGCAGATCTGCAAACGTGAATGGGGAAAAATGCACATCTTTGTTATACCCAAGCGCTGACTGAATGTAGCATTTCTTTGACCAGAAATGCAGACAACAAACGATCAGTAGCGTTGGCAGCACCTGCAACTTTGTTACTAATGAAAATCACAGATCTTTCACATCACATTATGTTATCACTAATGCCTCAAAATATCATTGACGCTCATTGACTACACAAATTACAGAAAGTGCTAATTCTGCTGCCAGATCCTGTTATTTAATATGTTAAGAAGAACACGTATTATAGTATCACAAACTTGTTTTCTGTAATATTTTGATGAATATAATTTCAATATGATGGTTTCTTCTGTAATCCTATGTATTTATACATGCATTTAAAAACAGTATTTGGAGAAGAGGCCTTAGTCATAAAGGTTAAGAACCCCGGAACTGACCTTTTACCAGGGTTGGGGAACAGACAGTTGAGAATAACCAAACACAGGGCAGTAGGATTGGAGGGCTGTGTATTATGGGATGGTAGGGTGGGAAGGGAGGAAGCACTTGTGGGGAGGGGGCAAGACCAAAAGCAAGCATCACTGTCCCCACAATTCTGCCGTGGCTGGCTCTAACAGCAATGCCCCAAACAGGCACAGGCCACAGCTGCCATGAGGCACTGTAACTGCAGATTCCTGTTACCAAATTCACAGCCCTACCTTAATGGTAGAAAGCGGGTCCTGTAGAGGATGGCTCCAAGGGTCCACTGAACCTCCTTGTCATAAACTTGCAAGGCAGTCTTGAAGCTTTTATAGTTGACAGGAAACGAGAAGCCCCTATGAAACACCTCAAACATCCAGGCCGATTTGAAGCACTGATACCTACAAACGGCAAGCACAAAGGCAAGTCAGACTGACTCGCTCTGTGAAGACGGCAGGCACACAGACAATCCTTCCCTCTCCAGGCAGCCCTGGGGCACGGGCTTCCTCAGGCCGGCTCTCCCAAACCAACTGCGTGCGTTTCAAGGTTGATGTACTTGGTTCACATCCCTAGTCCCACAACATGGAGCAGTTCACCTGTCAAATAATTCGTGCATGAACCCGGTCTCGGTGTAATGTCATATATCCCTGAGACAGATTTCTTTTCCCTCTGGCATTTCACCATTCATTCCCTGAATGAATACTGAACAGGTTCCAACCTCTTTGTACCTCAGTTTATTATAAAATGAGATGGTAGAAAGGTTCTTTTTAGCTCTGATATTCTATGACTCTAAATATTTATTAGAGGTTTACTTTTGGCCAAGCACTGTGCTAAGCAAGCAATAAGATAGAATAATTAGTAAGATACAGTGTCTACACTTAAATGACTTACGATGAAAGGGGATTTTTTTTTTTTTTTTTGAGACAGAGTCTCGCTCTGTCGCCCAGGCTGGAGTGCAGTGGCCGGATCTCAGCTCACTGCAAGCTCCGCCTCCCGGGTTTACGCCATTCTCCTACCTCAGCCTCCCGAGTAGCTGGGACTACAGGTGCCTGCCACCTCGCCCGGCTAGTTTTTTGTATTTTTTTAGTAGAGACGGGGTTTCACTGTGTTAGCCAGGATGGTCTCGATCTCCTGACCTCGTGATCCACCCGTCTCGGCCTCCCAAAGTGCTGGGATTACAGGCTTGAGCCACCGCGCCCGGCCTGAAAGGGGATTTTTAAAAAGGAAGAGAAAAACAAAGCAGAACATGATAAATGCATTAACGAAGTAGGATGAATTCTTGAGACTCAGAGAAAGGGATGAAGTCTGATTGAGGGGACAGAGGAAGACTGGAAAGGGATAGCCTCTGACTGGACTCTGATGTCTGGGCAGGACTTGAACAAGCAAAGGTATGAACAGGGGAATTTCAGGGGGAAGAGATAGTAAAAGTGACCAAAACAAAAAAGATATGGAATATGTCTGGGCACAAGTATTTGTACTGTTTGAAAGGGGTCCAGGGTAGATGGGAAGAACAGTGAGTGAGGAGAAGCTGGACTGAGGCCAGGGTGTGGCCAGCCAGTGGGGCCAACAATGAATTATGGTTCTTAAGAGTGCCCTGGGCTTGACCTTCTAGTACTTACTTAAGCCTGTGGAGGTCAGCATGAGAGGCGTACAGTCCTCGGTCAAAGCGTTCCCGCAAAATGGACCACTTTGTTGCACAATAATCCTGAAAATAAATTCACCAAAATAAATCACTACTAAATTATTAAAATTCTCACTTTAAAAATGGTTTACCTAATTTATATTTGTAACAAGCATATCCTTCCCATTAGGAAACACACAAGCTTAACTTATACAATAAATGCAAGATATACACAAACACTCAGGGAATACTTACTGATTCGCAAACACAACGCTTTGCCTTAAAATTCCGTCCAGGTATTGTTAAAGAGGGCTTTGCTGTACACAACCAACCTCTCCAAAACTGTTTAGTTTCTCCCTCCATGATTGCATGGTACAGACATACATTTTTGGAAAAGTGAAGCAGTATTTTAGCTACTTCAAACTAAATCCTTTATCTGCTGAGGACACAGTACAAGCTACTGGGAAAATCATTACAAAAGGCTTTTGTCTTTAACAGAAGGGAAAGAGATCCCACTATTTCCTGAAGTTATTTGTTACATTAGTAACTTTTATTGAGCATTGTGTAAGTGCATCTTCTCAATGTAATACTTAACTCCTCGAGGTGGCTACTATCCTGACCTCTATTTAAAGGATGAAGACACTGCTGAGAGATGTGGGAGATGGGCCTGAGTGTGTGACAGGGAGCTCAAGGAAAAAGCACTTGGCCTAGAGAAAGGGCTCGGCATAGGCACTTCAGGAACATGAACATGGACACAGAGGAGAAGTCGTGGAGAGCGTGAGGGAAGCTAGCTGTTTGACATGATTACAGCATACAGTGCTCTGTGCTTCGAGACAGGTTTGAGGAACACTTGGGAGATAAAATATTACATTTGACTGATTACACTGGGGTGTACAGGGAGAGATGAATTGGTTAGAGGGAGAAGTCCATGACTCCTAGGCTGTAGGGAGGGGGACTGGATGGTTGGTGATGCCACTAACCAAGAGAGAACAACAGGAACAGAATGGAGAGAAAATGGTGGGTTTGTCTGGAGCTGTGGAATCTGCAGGCAACCGGGCAGGGGTCAGGATTGGAGCCTCCTCTTGAGAGGCAGTAGCAAACCCTGAGCATGGATGAGACCATCCAAGAACCTGAAGGTCAGGGGCCAAGTGTGGAAGTCTGGCATCACCTAAGTTTAAGGTGTGTCAGGAAGGCAGAGAGAACACAAGAACAGGAGTGTCCTGGCAGGTCAGGGAGGGGGAAGGCTAGTAGGAGAATTGTCAGATGGCAGCAAAGCACAAAAATGACATAAAACACTGTATTTTGGAGGTAACTGATGACCAGGGTAGCTAATGGAGTGGTGGGCAGAAGTCAGCTTACAGTACATTTTTTACTTCTGCTGTGACTATTCAACCTCCCTCCAAGCAAAGGGAACAGGATTCCAACATGCTGCAGTGCAGCCTTCCACACTCCATCCTTCCCTGCCAGTGTGAAGTGAGGACACAACCCGTCACCGTCCACGCTGGTCTCTCAAAAGCATGCGGAGCAGATGGCGTCTCTCAAGGGTACCTTTGCAGCTTTAGTAAATTTAGCAGCATTGTAGTCTCCCCCCATTCGTAACACATCCTCGGTGCAGTAGTAGAATTCGGAAAAGCCATAGAATTCACTGTTCTGGAAGTGAATTGGGGGCTGGTAGACCCCATTGAGGGAAGTCTGGGTCTCGTTTGTTTTATTCATGAAAGGCTGGATAGTCTCTCGACACAGGTCAAAGTCTCCAGTCCCTCGTAGGTATATGGTTTGTCCATTTTGCTGGATTTCATCTTTAATGTCTAGGGGTAGGCAGGGGTCCAGGTACGGCATATCAGGAGTCAGACCAGTCTGTTTACCCAGGAGCCTACGGCAAAACAAGAAACTTTATCGTGAGTCCTACAGAAAACTGTGTTTTCAAGAAGTAGCTGCAAACCAGTTTCTCAAAATACGCTCTGTGGGACATGAGACCCGCAGGATGGTGTCTGTGGAACAGAAAAGGGTTCTGAGATAATTAGTTAGGAAAATACGCACTTAAGACTTTCTTGGAGAGTCAGGATACAAACTTGTCTGCAGCAGACAGGCTACCAGAGTCCAGTTAGACAACCTAACCGATTACCTGATGATCCCGGCAATTGGGCCTGACGTTCCCAGTTGCTGGGCACAAGACAACTGTGCTGTTGCCAGCCCCATTTCCGCCACTAGTGCTGGTGATTTTACCTAATACAGATGGAAGGAACGTGACTGTGACAAGATCTGGTCCTGGGCAAAGCAGGTTAGATGCTTTAGAAAACTAAGGTCAAGTTACTAGAAAATTATCAAACCAGGTGTGGGCAGGATTTTTAAAACTGGGAAAAATTAGCAAACGTCTATAAGGATTTGGTATCAGATTGCTTTGCAAATCTCTTTAAGAACTCAGTGTTCTTTAAACAAAGACAAACTGGTATCTCAATGAGGGGTGCAGTGCATGCCGAAGAAAGGATGGAGTCTAAAAACAGACCTTGGTTCAGAGCAAAAGATTAGCAAATGAATATAGAAGTTAAGACAGAATGTTTAAGGCCTGGCTCTATTTTTAGATTCTGTTTCAACTTATTTTTTTTCTTGATCAACTATGGGTCCCAACTGCAGTAGACAGCAGTTTCCATTGCACGATGGGCTCTGAGAAGCCCTGTAGAAGCCCTGTAATAAACATTAGTTTTGTTAACTGAAAGGCACTAGGCTTATTACTTGCTAATGAAATTTCTGGGAGCGAACATCTGTCATCCCATTGTGTGTGCACGCCTTAAAGCAATGAGAAACAGAGAGGAGCTCACGAAATGTCAAGTGATGTTGGTGCTGGATACTGTGAAATCACAGGGGGCTGACAGGTGTTGAACTGGTAGAGTTAAGCATGGTCAGAATTCAATATTCATCACCAACAGTCAAGTTTTCACTTTTCACTTCACTCACAAGTTGTGCATTCCTCAGATCAGGGTTACTCATCATGCAGTTGAATGTAATAAATTAAGGTCTTTGCCATAAAAATGTTCACTTAATTAAAAAAAATTAATCACCACTACAAATGGCAAACAGATAAATGTGTACTTCAATGCTCAATTCATGATAAATGAAACATTTGTAATTATTATAAAAGTCAAAGAGTAGTCAAATACATATTTCAAGCTATTATTTTTAGTTGTCCTGTATCTAAATTAAGAAGTACTACTAAACTATCCATTATATAAAGCTTTCTGACATTAAAACCAATGAGTAAAAATTAATGTTTCGGAAAAAATATATTTCAAATGTTTATAAAATATTTCTAGTTTAAGACTACTATAAAAATGATTATACCAAGATATGCTAAATACCAATTAAAAATACAAAACCATGGGACTACCAATTTTATAATTAAAACTATTCAGACATAGGAAAAGGTTTTTATTGCTTTTCCTATTTACACACATGACTTTGTGGTAAATGTACTGAACAGTTCCAACTTGGTCTTTTTTCAAGTTCAGGCCTTCACAGGTTTACTAAGATTAATCAATGAAGTATACAATCTCTTAGCTCAATGAATTAGGATTTTTTCCCCTCAAAATTGTTATATCAAAATAAACAAACAAAACACAGTAATAAATAGGATAGCTTACATAACCCCAGAGTCAGATTTTTTTGTATTCATCCAAATAGCTTTTCTGTTCTTACAAATTTCAAATAAATAATTGCTATATACTTACACTTATAAAGTCAATTTAAACCAATAGAGTGCTGTTTTTTTTTTTATATATTTTCTATACCACAATTCTACATACACTCATTTTTTAAAGCTTCACTGCTAAATTTAAAAGCCACTAACTCTGACTCTTCTAGATAATTTATTTCTCTTGAATAATTCCCTTCAAGATGGTTTTTATCCACTAACTAGCTGCACAGGCTGGTTCATCCATAGTCTCCAGAACATCACATATTTCAATCTCCTCAGCAACAACAAGACAACACACTACCTGAGGCCTCCAGGACACCAGGAGTGCTCCAGATACTGGGTTTTCCAAGGACTCTGAATCATGAGTAGCACCACCCAGGGCTCCAAACTATTCTATAGTCTGATGGTGAAATTTCTAATCCATCAGTTGAGATGCGGGTGAGAGACAGAGAACACGCACGCACGTCCTTCAGGGCACGTGGGACAGAGGGCCGAAGGCAGGACCCTGGTGTGCTTTCATCTCTTCTCCCTGCTCAGCTAGTGCGGGAATAAAAAGCTAACAGTGCAACACACTTTTGCTAATTGAGTTCTTCCTGCTTTGCCTGGGTCTGTTTTTTAGGAGGAGAGACCTAGGTTTGCAAGTGACTGCCAAGGAGTGAAAGGTGCTTTACCTGTTCTTTTGAATGGTGTTGGCAAATATTCTGTCTTCGTATCTCTGTCGAGCAGCATTGCCACCAAACCCAAGAAACGTGGCCACATAGACTCGATACACATGCTCAGTTTGGTGAACATCACATCCCAAGTTAAATTCAGCTAACAAGTTTTTAGCTACTTCTTCCTGCAAACATAAGCATAACAAACTTTAATAGCTTAAGCTACTTTAACCTTCTACTAAAAAGAAGGGTCTAATAACAGTCACATCTAAGAGGGACAAAAACATCTGCTTCTGCACTTCCCAAAGACCCTTCTAAGCATCCTTCATAATTCAATATGACAATTCTGATTCAGGAAATTTCAGATGGGCTGCAAATTTGTGATACTGTTACGACTTTTTGAAAGAGGAAGTGACCAAAACAGTTCATACCCTCTGACATTATTTATGTAATCCTATGCTGTGGAAATAAACCTAAATATGGAAATGTTTTTATGTGCAAATATGTCCTTTGTCATTCTATGGCAGAAAAAACTAGATGTCATCTAAATATACACTAACAAGGAAAGGTTAATTACAGCAATCAATAGCTTACGGAGGAACATGCTCATGCAGTGTTAAATAAAGGACAAAAATCACATAAACTAAGATTATCACAACCATATTTTTTAAAACTATGAGTAGAAAAAAAAAAAGAAAGGAAATTCACTAAAAGGCTAACAAGGGCTTTTTTAGGTGATGAATCCATGAGAAATTTTTAATCTTGATTTTTCAGTATTTGTTCCAAACATTGTTTCTATGTATTTTTTTACTTTATATCGAGAGGGGAAAACATGATTTTTTACAAAGAGCATAACAGTCTCTAGAGGCATGTCTGGAATGGGAGGTAGGAAACACAAATTCTAATACTTGAATTTACAAAGTATTTTTCCAAGAAGCTTAATAAAGATGTCAGTAACATTTATTGAGAACATACTAGCTGCCTGGCAGTGCACAGATACACTGGATGCATTATCTCATTTAAACCTTCTTACAACCCTATGTTGTAGGTACTTTCATTCACATTTACAGATGAAGAAACCAGCTTAAAGAAGGTACATGCTGGCCGGGCGCGGTGGCTCAAGCCTGTAATTCCAGCACTTTGGGAGGCCGAGACAGGCGGATCACAAGGTCAGGAGATCGAGACCATCCTGGCTAACATGGTGAAACCCCGTCTCTACTAAAAAATACAAAAAACTAGCTGGGCGAGGTGGCGGGCGCCTGTAGTCCCAGCTACTCTGGAGGCTGAGGCAGGAGAATGGCGTGAACCCGGGAGGCGGAGCTTGCAGTGAGCTGAGATCCGGCCACTGCACTCTAGCCTGGGTGACACAGCGAGACTCTGTCTCAAAAACAATAAATAAATAAAAATAAAAAAGAAGGTACATGACTCGCATAAGGTCCCATAACTAGTGAGGAGGATGATGAAGAAACCCAGGCCTGTCTAGCTCCACGGTCTCACTTTGAACCCTCCCCCTCCGCGCCACGCCATGCTGCCTCCCACCTTTGAGGCGAAAATGCAGGAAGCTAGGCTTTGGCGTTAATCTACAGCTGAACACAAATGGAGTAAAAAAGACGTGCAGTAATTCAGAAATACATCTGGAAACTGTGCCGGGGTTCTCTAGACAAGGTTGCCCAGGCAGCAACTGAGAGGGCACAGAACCGGCTGGAGAACAGTTCGGGTAAACCACCAGTCGAAAGATGTGGAAGCAGTGGATACAAACCTCAATCCTCCCCAAGGAAGCTCAACGTCTGAACCATTAAAAAAAAGAATTTCCCCCAATTCTAACTTAAAAAATTTAGATATTATTATGTTACATTTTATAAAACCTGTTGAGAAAAGACATGACTGAAGAGAAAACATAAACAGAAACTCAAGCATGCGACTGCGTATATACCAAAGAAAAACTACGGTCAGAAAACAAACCAGCTGATTTCAATGAACACACACAAGCGGCTCAGCTGAGGTCTGCCTTGTTCCTCCTGTCTCCTTTCTCCTGGGTTGAGAGGCGGCACCTCAGCAAGCACAGTAAAGATGTGTTCAGACTCAGAAAACAAAACAAGAACGATGGACACATGTTAAATGAAAACCAAACCAAACAGAAGGAAATTTGTACAGATAATGACCTGCTGTGAGGACGCAAAGCTTACAGTTTTGGGGACTTCGTACGCTATCTGAGTCGACACGCCGCCCATGTCGAGAATGCCCGCTGTCCTTTTACGGACAATGGCTTCACTGCTTTCACTTCCAGGAATGTTAACTTCCACAACTGCCTCATCATCTGGAAAGAACAGAAAGTGTTCATTGGAACAGAACTAATCCAGAGAACTGGGCTCTTCTGAAGAGTCACCTTCTTTCCATGGTCTATTTCAAGCATATTCAGGCAAACCCAGTCTACTCCTTCCAATTAAAATCAAATTGAATTATGTTCAACTGCAGCTCCTCTCATTCTACTCCTACACGCTTAGAAGTGTCACAAAGCTTAGCTTTTTTCAGCCTTTGGATTAAACAGAAAAGCACCAATTTCCAACTAGATACATTTGCTGGAAACATGACACTTACCATCTTCAATATGCTCAAATCGTCCAAGGACAAAATTAATGCCAATCCAAGCATACACACCTATAGACATTTCACAGGGTGAAGAGAAGAAAAAATTTTAAAACATTTTGTGTAACTCTTATTAGCGCAGTCTGTACAAACATCTCATTTATTTCACTCCCTGATAACCTGTAAAATCATCTGAAATAACACCTTGCTACTGATGTTTTTATTACTCCAAATGGCTTTCCAAGAACTCTCAACTTCAATGCTTATAGTTATACCATCTACATAGGTTGAAAATACAATACGCTAGGTGCTAGTTTTCTTTAGAAATTTATGAGTTCTTTCAAAATACTGGAATTTTCACTTTTATGATGTTAAACCTGCCAAGTTTTACATCAAGGTATCGGCTGGGCAGGGTGGCTCATGCCTGTAATCCCAGCACTTTGGGAGGCCGAGGCAGGTGGATCATGAGGTCAAGAGATTGAGACTATCCTGGCCAACAAGGTGAAACCCCATCTCTACTGAAAATACAAAAATTAGCTGGGCGTGGTGGCAGGCGCCTGTAGTCCCAGCTACTCGGGAGGCTGAGGCAGGACAATCGCTTGAACCTGGGAGGCGGAGGTTGCGGTAAGCCAAGAGCGCGCCACTGCACTCCAGCCTGGCGAAAGAGCGAGATTCCATTTCAAAAAAAACAAAACAAAACAAAAAATGAAAAAAAATTTCAAGGTATCTTCTCCTTTTTCCTTTATCTCTCCATTCACTCAGCTGACAAGTCTGATTCTATTTTCACATTCCCTACACCTGGTTTTCATTGCCACCTTGATTCGAACCATTACAGATGGGGGGAAGCCCATCTAATCCATCCATGCCCCTATTCCTCTGTTGCCACCTGCTCTACTCTCTGCATTGGACTCCTCTACAGAAAGAAGTCCAAATTCCTGGACTGACAATTCAAGAGCCAGCCAATCGCTAACACTCCCGCCACTCCTTCCAGAAGGCCCACCACCCACACTAAAACATTTGTGTTTCTTTGTCTACAGTACCCTCTTTCCAATCTGACCTGAGTCAAGTCCTTTCTTCCGCCTGGCATGTGCTTCCTGCCCCTCCCTCAGAGCCTCACCCTTCCCATGCTCTGGCATGTTCTATTAAGAACTATCCCCTCCCTTGAGGTGCAATTCAGATGTCACTTTCTCCAACAGGGCCCTAGCTGGAAAAAAAAAATGCCTCCCTCTTAAGAACGCCTGTGATATTTTTTCCTATCTTTTTTCTGGTACCTAAAACCCTCATAGAACAGCTAATTGTGTAGCTCATTTGTCTGTAAGCAGCTGAATGGCAATGTGTAAATTTCACCCCATTTTTGTATTTTCTAGTGTCTTTCACATAGGAAGTATTAATGCTGAAATGACAGATGACTTTTGAAATACTTTTTGGTATACATTTCTAGCAAGCTATACCCCAAATTATTTCATTGACTTGGCATTTCATTCTCAAGGAGAATCATTTCTTTGAAAATAGAACAAAGATTTGATATTTCTCAGTGTACCAAAGTTGAGAAGAAGCTCCAACAGCTTAATAATGATCAAAGTCCCAGGAAGCCACACAACTGAGGCAAGGCACACAAGCCTTTTCTATCAAAGTTGAGTTTACATCAAGCTATGTCCCTACATGTGGTGAAGACAAATAGCTATTTTTCAGTGGCTTAATGTTTGGGCAACAAAGACTAGTCATGTAAGAAACTGGTTTAGTTATTTAAAAATTATAATATTTCAAGTCTATTATTTCCCAAATGTTAAGATAACAGGAGTGTAACAAAGGGTACGCTGGTGAAAATGGGGAGGATTTAAAGGAATAGTGTCCCAAATTTTAAACTGAAGACCAATATACCAACCTTCTTGTTTCCCAGAAATTACTTCTGCATGAGAGTCAGAAAACAGAAAGTCAAAGTGCACGGGAATATCGGTCAGAAGGTCTTCCAGAATAGCTTTCTGCTGGCTGTCAGGCAACAAACACATTTACAAATCAAAAGATTACAGCTTGATATCTTCTGTTTAGGAAAGAAAAAACAAAACAAAACAAAAAAACAAAAACAAAAAACAAACCAGGGCTCTGGTATATCTTGTATGAAACAGTTCATTTTAAAAACAAAGAAATTCCTTAGAAAGATATTAGGAATGAATTTTCAAAATGAACAAGTCGTGTGAATTATGTGATATCTAGATGTAAAACTGCAACTGCAAGCATTCCTCAACTACATAAAATAGATTAGATTTTTAAAAATGACAACTTTACAGTTGACTATAGTCCTAAGTCAATTAAAGACTATTTGGTAGATTCTGGCTGAAGGAAGAGTTCTGATACTATTCCAGATTTGAAGAAAGAATTTTGAATGTTTTCCTTTTGACAGTGACGATGATGATGGAGGAGGAGGAGGAGGGGGAGAACACCCCCTCTCCCCTCCAGGAGCCCACCCTCACCCTTGCCCTTCTGTGGAGGATCACCTTTCAGGGAGGATTCTCATTCCAGCTGTGCAGAGAATGTAGAGAGGTGTCTCTTTGTGTTTTGCCCGTGGCACATGCTCTGCAGCAAAGTTCAAAAGTGGAGAAATGTAATCACTGACTTTCTCTGGAGAGGTAGCAAATTCTGAAATGCCTAGAGAAACAGGATACTTTAGTTAAGAAGCAGATATTTTAGTTATAACATGTGATGCTTCTTCAGAGTGGCTAGTTTTAGGGAAATCATGCTACACATTACACTTTCTTAGTTTTTCCTATCCCTCTAGCAACTTCTTCTGCAGACCTTACTTAAATGTTGGTGGCACTATTCAGTGCTATGTCCTTTTCTTCTTCATCAAAGCACACAGACCTGACTGAGCATCTGCTGTGTGTCACTGCCATGTGGATGGGCTCCTGCCCACCCTCAAGAAACGTGCTCCCCATCTCGCCAGGTGAGCTCAGTACCTCCTGAGGCCGCTATCACCATCTGCTTGCCACGAACTCCTAACTGTGCCACCGGCCATGCAGCGCTCATTAGCCTCCAAGTGAGCGTGGGGTAACTGTCCACCAGACACTGCCCGTGCTTGTCCTCACAGCCACCCCCAACACACCATGGCAAAATCTGAATTCAACTTTCGCTACAAACCTGGTCTCACTGCTGGTTACCTCCCTCCGAGGTTATCAGCGCTGGGCACCCAGAGGCCCAAGCCAGGGCCTTAAATGAAGTCCCTCTCCCTCATCCCAACACACAACCTGGGTTTCATAGATGCCCTCTCCTCGGTGCCTCTCACATGACTTCACTCCTCATCCCTTTGGACACACCTTCTGCCAGCCTGCCACAGCACATCCCACCCTCTGATCCTGACCATCTCCCCACCATTCCCTACCCAAATGATGCCTCTTCAGGCTTCCAATTCTTTTGTGGTTCAGTGCCCTCCAGATAAGGCTCAACTCCAGAACAGCACATCCTGCCCTGCATAACTTACCCACCCTTATCTCTTCCCATGTTTCTTCCGTTGCCTTCAGCTACACTGAACTAACATTTCCATAGTGCACCTTACTGTGGCCTTAGGGCCTTGCTCAAACTCCACCACCAGGAAGAGTCTTCTCCATCCACCTCCCTATCCCTTTTCACCTGGTTAATTCCTGCATACCCACTCAGCTCCAGCCTCCATGGAAGTCACCCTAACAGAATCCTGAAGACGACTCTTGTTAAATTCCATGCTTACTTCCTTTTGCTAGATGTACATTCATTACACCATATCAAAATTACCTATTTACTTGCCTGTCTCATTACAACTGAAAGCTTCTCAAGGGCACAAAATGTGTCTATTCAAACTTATATTCCCAGCACCTAACACAGTGCCTAGCAAATGGCAGGTGCCCAGCATGTATCTGATGAATGAGTACATCAATGAATATTTCTAGGTGTCATTTAGCCTACAATATTAAAAATGAGGGGCACTTTAGAAGTCTAAAAATTCCTTATTTCACACATTAGAAAATTATAAACCCACAAAGATTAAGTGATTCATCAAAGGAATTAGCAAAAAATGAACTAAACTATAAGTCTTTTGACGCCACATACAATTCAATTTCAATGCAGTCAAAGTCCTAAACTAGCCAGACCCTATGAAGGAAATTTCTAGAGCTTTGCTGCAATGCTATACACGGAAATCCATGCTTGAGGACAGAGTAGTGCAATAAAAAGGTATTTTGACTTCCATTTCATAACTTTGTATAGTGCAAGACAGACCCATGTTAAGCCTGATTTTAATGAGATTTTCGTATATACTCTAGGATGATAATGTAGTTGACCGTTTGTTCTAAACAACTCCAAGGCATGGAAGTTTTCATCTTATTCCATGAGACCTGTTTAGTCAATGATGGGACCTGGTATGTGAAGCTAGATGAAATGCAAAATGCTTTATTTTTTTAGTTTTCTCATAAATTTTTTATTTGATCAACATTAATTTAACTAAAAATGTTTCTAGATTAGGGATACATAAAAATTTAAGGGGTAGAAATACATACAACTAAAACTTCAGACACTCACTAAAAAATTACACGGAAATGTACTCTGATAAAATAATGCTGGTATATAGACATAGAGTAGGTTCTCTCTTTAACCTGAAAAGTGAGGTACAGACTTTAGATTTTCTGAGTAATATGCTGGTTCCTAGCTGCCCACACATCAAAGGATAATCAACTTGTTGAGGGCTGCCTGAAGGAGGAGGTGGGGTCTGAATTATTCCACGAAGAATGAGGACTCAAGGGGTCACCATTCTACGTGGTTGGAGACTCTTCTATGAGGATATGCATTTTTCTCACATTAACCTGAACATCCTTTTAAATTTTATTTCTGAAATGGGGATAATAAACTACAAAATTATTATTTATCAATATTCTCTAATAATTTACAAGATAAATTTCCTGGATTGTTTGCATTTTATATTTTACTACTTTAATACATTAGAAAGATGAAATAAAAGTGCTGCATCTCTATTAAGATCAGTGGTCCACGGTTTGAAATCAGTGATCAACTATCAAGACATAAAAAGCTTGTATCTCCCATTCTAAACGCTCCTGACAGAAGCTGCTGTCCATGGAAATGGTGATGACACAGAAAAAAGAGCACCACTGACATAAATTACCTAATAAGGACGCCAAATCTAAACTTTTACATGTCACACTGGCTTAGAAATTATAGTATCTTTAAAAACTATACATAATGATTATTAGCTCTAAGTTCTGTGGTCACACTCACCAAACAATCTAGATGACTAGAACTATATTTGGCCAGCAATTTTTAAAAATGAAAAATATATGCCAATATATTATAGATTTTCATGAATTATCTGAAATTACCTTGTCATTATCGATAGAGACCAATGACTACTAAACAGGAAAAAACTCTCCATAGTTAATGCCAACCAGCAACCATCTGAGTAGATACTATGAGTAAGGCACTATTAAAATGCTATAGGAGACAAAAAGACATGTCTGTTTGGATGTTTTATCAAGGTGTTAGTCACCCTATGCAAAATGGACAGAAAAGGGAAAAGAAAGTGAAACAAGGAGACCCATCAGGTCCCGGTGTGAGATTTGACTCAGGGCTATGACGGTGCAGAAAGGGAACGATATGAAAGACGCCGCGGAGAATGACGGGATGCACCCTGGTTACCAGGCAGATATTCTCATTTACATACCCGGTTTTATCTTCATGACCACTGGCTTTCGGTTTTTATCCCTCATTTGCCTGATATCCAACAGATCACGTGGATTGCCATTATGCCTTGGCCAGCAATAGACAAATACTCGAGAGCCACTGCTGCCACAGTCCACCACGATCCCATAGTTCACACTGGGGTTATTGGTGTCTGTAGCTTCAATGTCGGTAACTCGTGCCAGGTACCTTAGATAGAAACACATGTATGCTTTGATTTAGACAGAGAATATCATCTTATGTCTAACAGAAAAAATGCAACGAACACCAAGTCATAATTTCTAAGCTATGTAGCAGCCCCGCTATAACGTTAATACAACTGTCGAATAATTGAAGAGTCAAAAGAAAACAAGTGATAATGATAAAGATCATCTAAATCAGACACACACTCCTTTACAGAAGTTCAAATTCCAAAATGCAAAATTCTACTTCTAAACTACCAACTCAAAAATCAGCTTAAAGTATGTTACAGGAGACGCTTATGCATAAATAATTATTCCAGGGACTCTTATGATATGGATTTGGTAGTTAGCAGTTAACTAGCTTCGAATGGTTTAACTGTTCATGCCATGATGTATATGGTACAGAATCTAGTTCCTACAGTTCCTTAAATTCCAACCTAAAGCCAAACGTCGTGAAGTCACGAAATGATTGTGTTATGGTCTGAATGTTTGCGGACCCCCAAAATTAGTATGTTGGAGACCTAATCACCAATGTGATGCTATTAGGAGGTGGGGCCTCAGGGGGGTGATTAGTTCATGAGGGCAGAAACCTCAGGGAGCCCCCTCGCCCCTTTCCATCATGTGAGGACACAACAAGAAGACTCCTCATCTCAGGACAAGGAAACAGGCCCTCACCACACACAAAACCTATGACACCTTGATCGAGGAGAAACAAATTGCTGTTGTTGATAAGCCACCCAGTCTATGGAATTCCGTTCCAGCAGCCTAAAACAGGTAAGACAGAAAGTATGGCTTCTGGTCTAGAAAGCAAATGTTTTTATCCCTTACCTTTGAAATTTCTTGTCTCTGGTTAGTCGCCCATACTTATTTCGGATTATGACAACAGAAAAATATAAAAGTGAAACAGCAGCAGCCAGGACACTAATGACAATAATTTGGCGTAAATTGGTATTCAGAATTCGAGGACACCCTACTGGAGATATGCTAAAATGCCAAGAAGCAGGAAAAAGACAGGAGATGCCAATCCTGAAAGCAGAAAGAAAAAGATTTTAAAGGAATCTGCTCCAATGAGGCTTCCTTCACCTAAAGTGATCCTAAAATAAGATATTTGGCTTGAGCTACCTGGATTTCCCTATCTGTAGGTATCTGTATACTGGCATCTTGCATGTGCTATACAACAGCTACACAACCCATTATCATAAAACCATCTAAATGAGAATTAGGCCCTGATGGTTATGACACTTCTGTGTTTTCCCCTTTTCTTGACAGTATCATGTAGATTTTTTATTTTACCCTGCTTTGTTCCAAAACAAATACAGAATTAGAGACAACTTACAAGAATAAGTTCAGTAACATAAATATATAAATTGATCATGAAATCGGGTATGAGGCTGATGAGACCAAACGGGAACATAGTATGGACACAAACGCATGTTGTAAGGTGGGCCTGTTGCAAATGCAACTGAGCTCACTGCCCATTACACCAGAAATACACAAATAGCTCAGGAGGAGCACATTTGCTTAACACTGAAGTCCAAGGCAAATCCCTCCCAGATGACTCGAGGAATGGGAGAAAACAGCATTTTAACAACACCTCCATAACAAAGTCAATAAATGAGTTTTCTATGTCCTGTGCTTTTAGAAATATTCCTACAAGACATTTCTGCAAATAATTAGCAACTTTTCCCCTCAGTTTATGTCAAGAATGAGAGGCTCATTCTAGAAATATGATTTGGCTTTAAAAAAGCTGCACTGCCTTTGGGATAAATTTTATTATTTTACACTTAATTTCTTTATTCTTCACCTTGAAGAGTGCTTCATGCATTAAAATACCTCACTGGGTCCTGGAAGAAAAAAGGTATTAAACAGAAGCACAGCACAACTTCACATTTTTCACTTGTGATTTAGATTTTTTTTCCTCTCGAGACCTGTTTTTGTGTCACCAAGATTTCATGTTTCATGGTGATTAGGCCCATCACTCACCTCCCCATACTGAAAGGTCAGCAACAAGGCAATGCTCTGGGATTCAGTCCTTCTCACAAACAATTATAGAAATAATGCTGGGGTCCTCATGGAGTTAGAGCCCTCCTGTTCCAGGAAGTGAGACAAATCACAAAGATAGTATCATCAAAGAAAACGTCTACGTTCTTTAAGTGTGTGCTTAAATCCAGCCACATATAATCTATACATACATGATCCTCGCATCGAAGCTGTTGGAAGGGTTTATTCTGAGCAACACACTTCTAAGTTAATTTCATACTGTCCAGTATAGACCTAAATCAAAAGAGATGATAATCGTCTGGTACTAGTTAGTGCTCTCTAACCAAAAGTGATCCCAAAATATCAGGATATCAAATACGCCATAAATACCTTATGGTACAAGGGAGATTTGGCGTGGAGGTAGGAGACAGGCAGAATTAGTTGAATGTGAACCTGAAATGTCCATTCACTTGATAAATGTCTATTATACTTCCCTTTTATATACAAAGTACTGTGCAAGGCACTGTATCCCTAGTTAGTTCTCTGACTACACCATTATCACTACTCCTCCAGCCTCCAGGCCTCAAACTGCAGAGCAGACAAGGGCTTTCAGCCAGGGCCTCCTTCCAATCTGCTGAAGCCAAAGGACAAGCATTCTCTATCTTTCCTCGGTCTCGCAAAGCTGCTTGACCTCTCAAGACAGCTGTCTCGTCTGGTCTGCTTCTGAGCTCTGGAATAACTGCTGCTCAGGATCCTTTAAGCGTTGTTCTCTGCCAACCCTGACTACTCTTATGTTTCCAGGCTCTCTGTCTAGCCTCATTCTCTTCTAACACAATCACTACTGAGGCTTCAATGATCAGATAACTCCAATTTTTCTTTCTCCACCCCAGGCTTCTCTTCTACGCATCTTAAACAGCCTATGAGCCGTCTCTATCTGAATGTTGCACAGAACCATGAGAAAATTCTAAAACTGCACCCTTAACAACTGCAGTCTTCACTGCTTTTTCTCCTAATCTGCTCTGCCCCTGCAGTCTCAATCTTGATCCCACCGAGCTACACAAATCGGAAACCAGACTCACGTGTGATCCCTCTTCCTTCATCTTCCAAATGTAATTTCTTTTTTTCTTTTCTTTTTTTTTATTTGAGATGGAGTCTTGTTCTTGTCACCCAGGCTGGTGGAGTGCAATGGCTCACTGCAGCCTCCACCTCCTGGGTTCAAGCGATTCTCCTGTAATCCTGAGAAGCTGGGATTACAGGTGCCTGCCACCACGCCCAGCTAATTTTTGTATTTTTAGTAGAGATGAGGTTTCGCCATGTGGGCCAGGCTGGTCTCGAACCCCTGACCCCGTGATCCAACCGCCTCAGCCTCCCAAAGTGCTGGGACTACAGGCGTGAACCACTGCGCCCGGCCCCAAATGTAATTTCTTACCAATTCCTTTAATTTCTTTAACCTCAGCTTATCTAAAATCCCTTTCGTTATCACCTTCTCCTGAGATCAGGCTCTTATCTCTTGCCTGCTCTATCAAAAGAGCAGACTAACTAGTCTTCTATGGGCAGTCTCAACCAGCGGCCCCACAATGCTGCCTCCAACACCCTCAGACACAGATACTTTCTTGGAAATTGATAGCTCCACACTCCCACCCCTTGCTCAGAACCCTGATCAGATTACTTCTGTACTCAAAATCCACCAAAGACTGCAACCTACAAAGTCGTAGAGGATCTGACCACCTGTTAAGGCTCTGACCTCATCGTCTACTCTCTCCTCCTTTAACACTGCATTCCAGTCACACTGATGTGCCGAGTGATCTTCAAAAATGCCAGGCACTTTCTGGTCTCAGGATCTCTCAACTTGTTGCCCCCCCTACTGCTAGGGAGTAACCTATATGGCTCACTTTTTCATTCCCGTCAGGTCTTTACCCAAATGTCACCTTCTCAAGGAGGACTTCCCTGGTCACCTGATCAATAACTGTAATGCCTACCCCCTCCCCACCAACTCCTTTCCCTGATTGATCTTTTCTCCTCAGCATTTATTTATTAAACGCTTATATAGTGCTCATTATGTGCCAGCCCTTGCTCCACACATTGCACAAGTACTAACTTCATCCTCCTAACAACTTACAAGACAAACACTATTATCACAACACTCTATGGATGAGGCAGAGAGGCTAAGTAACTTGTCTAAGGTCACACAGCTCCTGGGAGGGAGAGGTGGGATGCAAGTGTGAGAATCGACTCACCCTCGTCCTCTAATATAATGCGTATGTTACGTTTCTCTTTTTTGTCTCTTCCTCCAGAATGGGAGCTCCCCCAGGCCCAGGTTTTGGTCTGCTCAGTTGAGTGCTAGTTGCAGCTCTGCAGACCCCAGGAAAGGGCCTGGCAAGAAGTCAAGTTTTAGAGTTCTAGGACCCAAAAGGGTTAAGAACCTCTACACTAGAGTGACCTTTCCAAAACAAACAGGGAATCATACCTCCCCATCCCCCAACTTTTCTTTCTTACTCCTTAGGGTATAAAAGAGATCCTTCATGATCTAGTCCGGTGCTGTCCACTGAGGTAGCCACTTGCCACATGAGGTTAAAGTAATTAAAATTAAATAAAATTAGCCAATTAAAATTAAATAAAAGTAGCCACTTGCCACATGTGGTTATCAAAAGTTATTAAAATTAAATAAAATTAAAAATTGAGTTCCTCAGTTGTACTAGCCACCTTTGAAGTGCTCAACTGCCACATACAGCATCTGCATTAGTCAGTCCAGACATAAAACACTGACATCATCGCAGAAAGCTCTTTGCAAAGTACTGATCTGGGGCCCATCTTCTGTCTCATCCGGACAGACCCCTCCTATGTACCCTAGGCTCCAGCCACACGAAACACAAACTACACATCACTGAAATGCCTCTCATTCCTTGGCATTTGCAGAATGAACCTCTCCCTTGGGTCGTCAGTTGCATGACTAAGAATCAGTCCTGACACAAATCAAGCATGAGTCCTGGCTGGAGTTTCCCTAATCCTCATATCCCCAGAGTATTTGCTTATCACAGCAGTGGGATGAAGTATTACACTTGTGGTTGGCTTCCTCATTACATGACAAGTCCCACTAGGGCAGGGACAGCCTCTTATTCTTCGGTTTCCCCAGTGACCAGTGCCTGCCACACAAATCATGAGTAACTCTTGCAGGTTTCAAAAATGGCTGGAAATGGGAGACACAAAGATGAATCAGATACAGGCCCAGACCTTAAAGAATCTATAATGCAGTGGAGGAAATAAAACATACACACAAAGATATAAGACAGTAAAAAGTATGAATACTGCCTACCTGACAAAGGGAAAAAAAATCACTTTAATTAGTTCAAGTTTTAATATGGTTTCCATATTGTACTCTGTACCCCAAATTTAGGACAAACAATGTCTGTGATTTAAAAGTTTACACAAAAAGTAAAAAGAAAAAAAAAATCAGTGATCTAGATGTTTAAATGGATTTTAATGTTTTTATAAAATAGCTACACAAGTTTAAAACTTCTATGTGCTTAAAAAAAAAAAAAAAATCCTTCCCCGCTACGAATACACACAACTTGGGAAAAGTACTCGCAAAGTACGTGACAAAGAGTAAATAACCTTTACATATCCAAAGTTCTCATAAAGAAATAAGAGACAGACTGAATAGAAAAATAAGCAAAGACAATTTGAGATTATTGAAATGATCTCATTGAAACGGCTGATAAAATAGAACTATCAGTATTCAGATAAATAGAAATAAAAACAGCTATCAGATTGGCAGTCATGAAGGCCTGGTGATACTTGGCTAACAGGGGATGGGGAAAAGGTCGGTGAGTAGTGCTGTGAGACTCTGGACAGGCACATCACTAACATTCTGGGGGTATTGGGGTGACACACACAAACATTTACGTGTGCCGACCCTCTGCTCTACCAATCACACTTCCAGAAATTCATCTTTAGGAAGTCATGGGGTAAACTCACTAAAATATCTATAGGATGTTCATCATAGTATTGTGTGTAACAGCAAAACACTGTTACTAATGTCCACTGTGGGGTACATTTATGCAGTGGAATACAATGTGACTATTAAAGGTGATGATACAGATCTATTTATTGACATGAAAAGATGTTCATGATATATTAAGTGAAAAAATGTCACCATGCTTGGGGAGGGATAAAATGTTAGGAAAAAAACCAAAATGTTAACAGTGCTTAGTTATTTCTGGGCAATGAGATCAGGTATCATCTTTATTTTCTTCCCTAGGCTTGCCTATATTTTTCAAAGGACATATATTAATTTTATCATCAGAAGAAATAACGATTTTTAACAAGCTACCTTTGACTGATGAAACCTTGTTTCCAGGATCAAATACTTTTCTGAACATACTGAAAAAGTCTATCTTAAAAGCCTATCAGGACACAGGAATTCCAATCCCAACACTAAAAATAAAAATCAGTGAGAGCTGTGTGATAGCTGAACTGAGAACCAAAGAAAAGAAAGTTTTAGTTAGCAGCTTAAAGTCATAGTTAAAGGCAAACTGGTCCTTGGGGAAGAAAATCAGGACTACAAAGGTGATATGAGGAGTAACAAACCCAACTCCAAATTTCAAGGAGTTTGCAGATTGCTACAGAGAAAATACTAATACCCAGAAAACAACCAAGCTACTAATTCAAGGCAATGTTAAATTACTCGGATTCTCGTTATAAGAGCTCAGAGAAGAGCACAGCGAAGGCTAGCTTTAGCAGGAAAAGATTTCTGGAGGTGGGAGGTCGATTCTGGATGGGGTGAGAAGAACACACTTCGAAGAGGAAGGTGACCGCGAGAATGATCACAGCACACTTAGGAAACTTTGCGTCATCTGAGGTTTGTCTCAGGACTTCTTTATTTTTTTTCTTTTGAGATATGTGATGATTTTGATCAAAAGGATAAACAGATATTTTAAGTTACAAAACTTGTGTTTAAAAGCAGAGAAAATAGGACAGCTTGTAACTGCTGAAGCACTATCATTTTTACTCAGGACAAAAGTACGACGGATTATTGCCTAAAAGTTAACAATATGGTAAGCTGATCTTCAAATGTAAACTCCAATTGTCCTTCTAGCTAAGAATCTTCGCACCAGGGCTCTGGGAGGCAAATTCAGTACTACCACATAAAACTGATTTTTTTTTTTGAGACAGAGTGTCGCTCTGTCGGCTGGAGTGCAGTGGCTGGATCTCAGCTCACTGCAAGCTCCGCCTCCCGGGTTTATGCCATTCTCCTGCCTCAGCCTCCCGAGTAGCTGGGACTACAGGCGCCCACCACCTCAACCGGCTAGTTTTTTTTGTATTTTTTAGTAGAGACGGGGTTTCACCGTGTTACCCAGGATGGTCTCGATCTCCTGACCTCGTGATCCGCCTGTCTCGGCCTCCCAAAGTGCTGGGATTACAGGCTTGAGTCACCGCGCCTGGCCAAAACTGACATGTTTTAAAAAGGCCTAAATTGTGTGAGACCTATCACCAGAGAGATGCATTAACTCTCATGATCTCAGCTGGGGGACCCTGCTTGGCTGATCATTCTTTATTGGAATAAAGTCCATGGTCAGGTGTCAATGTCTTTGTCAGTCTCTCACTGACAGTTCTACAGACAACGACAAAAACAACGCAAATCAATCACAAAGGGAAATGGTTCCACTGGTGAAAAAACGCAAGATCCAAGGAAACAGATGTTAGTGAACTCAAATCACAGGCAAACAAAATCACAGAGAAGTCAGCCTCTGAGAGAGCTTGGCTTCTGAATAAGCAAAGGTACCACAGGGAAGGGTACTTCAGAAAGAATGATTTGACTATCAAAGCATTCAAGAGAACCTGGAAAAATTAAATTTGCTCTCAACCATTCCAGCGGCGTTTTGCTTTCTGAGAGTGAGAGGCTGATGTGAAGGCTGCCAGGTGGTAGGGTAGCACCATTACTCAGCTGTGAAAAAGGATACATGAAGACAACTTGATTTATTCTTTAAGAAGAAATGTACGTAATTGCTATTTATGATCTGTATGTTCTCCAATATTTATCTTAACCATTTTAATTTTATTTTTCAATATAAAGTCTTAACCTCTTCCTCCCTCTCTATTCATTTGCAAAATTCTAGATCCCATTTTAGTCTTTTTCTGGTCACTTTTCCTGCATTAACTCTGACTTTCCTCAAGTTCCAGTTCCACATTCCAAGCTCATTGAAGCCCTGTTACCGCAAACTCAATTAGTCCAAGTCTGGGGTTGAAATCTTTTGATGCAAACTAATATCACCCTCCAAATTCTCCAGGTCTAAGACGGGTATCACCAATCCCCATTGACCTGGATTACCTGGTTCTCAGCTTTGATTCCCACTTCCTGTGTTGACATATTCTATCATTCTCCAAGCCCGTCGATTCTTCCTCAGATATCCCTCATATCTAAGATGACCACAGCAGGCATCACTACCTCAAGACAGATCTCTTGGCGACTCACCCACCTTCTGCCTTCACTGTGCACATCACATTTTGCAAGCAACTCTTTGTAAAACACGGCCTTCAAAATATGACCAGCTAAGAACCTTCTGGAAGCCCAAGGATCAACACTAAGTTTCCTGTGTGGCACCTGAAACCTTTTATCCATCAACTGGTCCATCTTATCTCACCAACCTATCCTCTCATCAGTCCCAGATACCATCTCTCCCCTCTAGTGCGGCAGTTCTCTCTCTTTTCTCCCACACAAGCTGTCCCCACGCCTGCCTCAGGCACTTACTAACAGCACTTCCTCCAAGGCACCCTGTCCTCCTCTCAACATTACACTTCTTTCAAAGCACAAGTCAACATTTTTCTTTGTCAAGATTTAACCTGTTACACATCCTGAGGTTTTCTCACAATTGGAATCGTCTCTTTATTTATGGGTAGTCTATTTTAAGTAAACATGCTGAGTAAATACGTAGAGAATATAAATCCTTACATAAATGTTCATTTTTGTCTCCTTCCTAGACTACATCCTCAAGGGCCTCGGTCACACATTTCCTATTAGAGGAGAAGAATATAAGCCATAGATTCAATATGCAACAACTACAAGAGAGAAATCAATGTTAAGGTAAACACCGAAATAAACGATTAAACTATACAAATTAGCATTCCATTTTATAATTCTAATACGTCAAACAGAATTAACAAATCTAATACAAAAACATCAAATATATGGTAACACAAATAATATAACTCTTCTAGGCCTCTCTAAAGCTGGATAATTTGGTATTTTCATCACAAAAAGCAGAAGACAACAGAGAGCGCAATGTGAAATTAACCTGGGCTTTGCGTCTCTAATTTGGAATTCTTCCATTACCTCTAGTTTACCTTCTAGCCTGAAAGTTCCTGAATCATAAAGAATCTCTTTGGTTTCCTTCGTGATAAACGTTCTCTGAAAACGCTCTGCACCAGGGTTCATCTAACTGGGGTCTGGAGCACCCTAAGGGTTCTGGGACATATTCTAGACCATGAGAGAATTGTCCCTTTAAAAGGCGTCCGCGCATTACTCAAGTTCAGAAACAATGCTGTGCATCATCTCTTTACTGCCCAATGAGCTCCATCTTTCCAAGAAGAAATCTAACATGAAATCTAGCAAAAGCAAAGCAAAGCGAAAACGACAAGACGTGCGAATGTCATTTAAAGCGGCAGGCGGAGCCGGCTGGGTCCCCGGTGCAGCATCTTTGCTGCCCCGCCAAGCTCCGCCCATTCGAGGGGGTGATCCCGAGCGGTCACCCGAGGCGCGCGACCGCCAGATGTCCCCTGCGAGGGGCTGGAGGAGCGCGCCGGCCGCCAAGGCTCACAGGCGCTGGTCCCGGGGCGCCCGGATGTGGCCGCGCAGCAGGGGCGGCGGGAATCGGTCCGCGGAGCTGAGCGGGCGGTTGCTGGGGCCTGAGGCAGAGAGACTCGTCCGCGGCCCGCTCGCCGAGCAGCCGACAGCCGCACTCCAACCCACCCGCCGATGCCGGCCCCTTCGGCCGCCCGCCCTTCCCTCACTCGCGCCCGGAAGGCGGCCTCACCTGCTTGGCCGGCCGGGGACCCCGGGAGCGGGGGACCACCAACTGGCAACATCACCGCCAGCCGGCTTCCTGGAGGCCGCGCTCCTTTCCTGGAGCCGCGCCCCCGCCCGGCACCAGCCGGCGACGCGTCACCGCTTGCGCCCGGAGCGCGCACGCTGGTGGCGGGAGCGCGCACGCCGACGGGCGCGTTGAGCGCCGGGGGGCGGAGCCTGATCCGGGGTGATTGGCGTCCGAGAGCTAGGTTGTTTCGTGGATCCGCGTCGCCGTGGCACCGCGCAGTGCGCGAGAAGTATGGAAGTGGCGGCACGGAGGCACCCAGTACTGTGGCGTGGTGCTCGTCTGGTTGTCAGCGAGCCGCAGCGTACTTAGGACACCGCAGTTTATCTGTCCTTAGCGCTCCTAACGGTTATGGAAAATAGCGGTTGAAAACCTAGTAAGGACTAGGCGTTGTTGCTCAACTCTTGACATTTACACCTTTGCCGGTAACTCTCCCTGTTTCACCCGTCATGGGGAAACGGAGGCTCACACTTATTCAGTCTCTCTTGAGATCACCTAATTCGTGAGAGGTAGAGCCAGGATTTCATTCTTGCCTGCCAATGGCATATGTTAGAGCCTGTGTTAGGGGAGACAGACTGCCCCATCCCTCCCTAACACACGCAATGGTTATGAGAAGAAATCAAGTGAAGAGTGTTCCTGAGATTGACCCCATGGCCTACACTTAGCTCAAGGCTAAGCTCTCTTAGCTCTCTAGCTTAGCAATAAACTGCTTTGAAGACACACAACTTTGCACTTGAGAGCTGGAAGAGACCTTGGGAATCCCGGGTTCCATCCTTTCTTCCGCCTTGTATACAGGTGAATGCACTGTGGCCCAGAGATAGGAAGTGACCAGCCAATCCAGCCACTTTAAAAGATTTTTAAAAACAAGGGTCCTAGAAACGTCTACTCAATTCCATTTATCAAGTAAAACAAGCTTAGACAGAACTCGCAGTTCTACATCTTAACACAGAATCCTTCTTGGTCCAGCACCCACCTGGGTCACCTCCTCCACCTGGATTCAGCTACTGTTAATGGAACAAACCATGAAGCCTCAGAAGATTAGAGCCAAAGGGACTCTACTGTCTAGCCCCAATCACCTTCTTTTACAGTTAAGAGCCTGGAACCCGGAGAGGTTGAGTGACTTGGCCAAGACCCCCTGGAGGCAGAGAGGAGAGCAGAGCCAATGTTTCTGACTCTCACATGACTCGCGCATCAGTGTCTTTTTTTGACAACCTGTTGCTATAAGAAATTACTCGTTTGGATAATTTATACACTAGAAAACCCTGTGACCCAAGGACAGCATTGAGAAGCTAACCGTGGCCACTGACATACTGTGATTTTAAGGACAGGCTCCTTTGAAATTATCTGCCTTTCAAAATCCTTACCATTGGAGACACTGGTTGGGGTTATGTTAGTCTTTCTTAAGGAGGACTCTACTAAAATGCCAGACTAGGCTGGGCATGGTGGCTCACGCCTATAATCCCAGCACTTTGGGAGGCCAAGGCAGGTGGACTGCCTGAGATTAGGAGTTCAACTGACCAACATGGTGAAATTTCTATTAAAAATAGAAACACTAGCCGGGCATGGTGACTTTTTTGTGCCTGTAATCACAGCTACTCAGGAGGCTGAGACAGCACACTTGCTTGAACCCGGGAGGCGGAGGTTGCAGTGAGCTGAGATTACGCCAATGCACTCCAGCCTGGGTGACAGAGTGAGACTCTGTCTCAGAGAGAGAGGGAAAAAAGCCAGACTAGTATGTATTATCACGCCATCCATATTTCCTGATAATTTATATGTAATAATTGTCTGAAAAGAGCTAGGTAAGAAAAATACAGTAAAGTATGGAAACATATAACTTGGGGTATTACATCCTAGAGCTGCAGTGACAAATTGCCCTAAACTGGGTGGCTTAAAGCAAGAGAATTTATTGTCTTCCAGTTCTAGATGGTAGAAGCCTGAAATCAAGGTGTCAGCAGGGCTGTGCTCTCTCTAAAGATCTAGGGGAGGATCCTTCTTTACCTCTTCCTAGCTTCTGGTGGCTACTGGCCATCCTTGGCCTTCCTCAGCTTGAAGATGCATCACTTTGGTCTCTGCCTCTGTTGTCACATGGTATTATCTCTGTGTGTCTGTGTCTCTGTCTCCAAGTTTCTCTCTTCTCATAAAGACACCAGCCATATTAGATTCAAGGCTCACCCTAATCCAATGTGATCTTATGATCTCATATTAACTTGATTATATTTGCAAAGACCCTGTTTCCAAATAAGGTCACATTCACGGGTTCTGGGTGGACATGAATTTTCTGGGGGTGGTCACTATACAACTTAGTAGATAAGAGGACCATCCTGGTCTGGGTCATCAGGGAAAGCTTCTTTGAGGCAAGGATGTCTGAGGTCACAATGAATGGGAATTTATTAGAATTCTGGGCCTATATGAAGGAATGGTATTTCAGTCAGTGGAAACAGCAAAGAGGCTCTGAAGGGGCTCTTTCTCACTTGTTAATAAGAGAAACAAAAACTGGAGCTAGGCCAGGCGCAATGGCTCACGCCTGTAATTCCAACACTTTGGGAGACTGAGGTGGGCTGATCACGAGGTCAGGAGATCGTGACTAACATCTGGCTAACACGGTGAAACCTCGTCTCTACTAAAAACACAAAAAATTAGCCGGGCATGGTGGTGGGTGCCTGTAGTCTCAGCTACTCGGGAGGCTGAGGCAGGAGAATGGCGAGAATCCAGGAGGCAGAGCTCGCAGTGAGCTGAGACCGCACCACTGCACTCTAGCCTGGGCCACAGAGCAAGATTCCGTCTCAAAAAAACAAAACAAAACAGAACAAAAAAACAACAAAAAACAACAACAAAAAAAACCAAAACTGGAGCTAACAGGAGGGAACACTTATTAAGAACTTTATGATGCCAGGCATGGTTGTAAGAACATTAGAAAACACTGCATACTGAATGATAGTGAAACTACATTAAAATATGTGGAATGCAGTCAGAGCAGTCCTTAAAGAGATTCATAGCTTTAAAAGTTTATTTTAGTAAAGAAAAAAGGTTTGAAATCAATTGTCTTAAGTTTCCACCTTATGAAGTTAGAATAAGAAAGCAGATTAAAGTCGAAGTGAATAGGAGGAAAAAAATAATAAAAAATAATGTGAGACATTAACCAACTTACAAGTTGGTTCTTTGAAAATATTAACAAAATTGCTAAACTCCTGGTGAGACTGAACAGGAGAGAAAAACACTAATAACAAATATCAAGAATAAAAGAGGAACATCCCTACAGATACACAGAAATTGAAAATATAATAAGAAAACATTATGAATAACTTTATGCTGATGATTTCAATAATTTACATTCAATGGAAAAAGTCTTTGAAAAATACAACTTCCCAAAACTGGCACAAGAAGAAATAGAACATTTGACTCACCCCATATCTTTAAGGTCCTAAAAAGAAAATTCCAGAGCAAGATGGTTTCACTAGTAAATGTTTATCAATCATTTAAGAAAGGTAATATTGATTTTATATAAACTCGTTTGAAAGAACAAAGGAAGAGAGAACACTTTTTAATTTGTAAGTTCAGAATAATCCTGATACCAAGAAATAAAAAGGAAAGAAAATCACACACCTATATTTCTTACATAGGTGCAAACATTTTACAAAATGTCAGTAAATCAAGGTGGGGTGTAATGACTCATGCCTGTAATCTCAGCACTTTGGGAGGCTGAGGCAGGTGGGTCACCTGAGGTCAGGAGTTTGAGACCAGCCTGGCCAACATGGTGAAACCCCGTCTCTACTAAAAATACAAAAATTAGTGGCCGGGCGCGGTGGCTCACGCCTGTAATCCCAGCACTTTGGGAGGCCGAGACAGGTGGATCACGAGGTCAGGAGATCGAGACCATCGTGGCTAACATGGTGAAACCCCGTCTGTACTAAAAATACATTTAAAAAAATTAGCCGGGCCCAGTGGCGGGCGCCTGTAGTCCCAGCTACACGGGAGGCTGAGGCAGGAGAATGGTGTGAACCCGGGAAGCGGAGCTTGCAGGAGATCGTGCCAGTGCACTCCAGCCTGGGTGACAGAGCAAGACTCCATCTCAAAAAAAAAAAAAAAAAAAAAAGTTAGCTAGGCAAGGTGGTGGGCACCTTTAATCCCAGCTACTCAGGAGGCTGAGGCAGGAGAATTGCTTGAAAATGGGAGGTGGAGGTGGCAGTGAGCTGAGATTGTGCCACTGCACCCAGCCTGGGTGACAGAGCGAGACTCCATCTCAGAAAAACAAAAACAAAAACAAAAACAAAAACAGAATTGGCAAATCAAATCCAGCAACATCTGAAAAGAGGAAGATAGCATTACCAGGTGGGATTTTTTTTGAGGAATGGAAAGTTGGCTCAACATTTGAAAGTCAATCAATGTCATTCACTACATAAACAGAATAAAGAAGAAAATTCATATGATTTATATGATCTCAGTCAATGTAAAAAAAATTTGGCAAAATTCAACATCCATTCATGATTTTTTAAAGAAGCCTTTATCAACTATAAAGGGAATGATTTTCCTCAGTTTGATGGAGCATCTACAAAAGAATACAGCTATCATGCTTGTAAAATCAAAGTAACTCATTACATGCATGGGACTTAAAAAGTGTTAAATGAAATATTGAAAAAATATGTGGAGATACGTGACCATTTTGCAACCATGGGACAACAGTCATGCTGGTAAGAGCCAACAATAAATGCAATGGAACTGAAAGATAGAAATGATACCATGAAGGTATCATGAAGCTGCTGAACTAGTACCAGTGACTATGTCTACCCCCTGACTTCTTATTAGGAGAGAAAAATAAGCTCTTTATTTGTTTAAATTTCTTTTTGTTGGATATTCCATTACTTGTTGTTAGGTCTTTAAAAATATTTGTTGACTGGTTGGGTAACTTGCTCAAGGTCGTAAAACTGAATGAGAGACAGGATGACTTAATGTAAAAAGTACCCAACTGGGAGGCAGGAAACCTGAATCCTTATCCCGCTATGCTACCAATAGGCTGTGTAAGCTTAGAAACTTTAGTTTGCCTCACTGGTCCTCACCAACCATGTATAATTTTTAAAAGGAAAGGGGTTCTTGGAGATGGCTAGGCTGACCTTTAAGGTTCTTTCCAGGTCTAAAATCTATGATTTCTGAGAGGCAAAAGAGAAGACTAGAAGTAAGGTTTTCCGTTTCTCTCTTCTACTTTCCCTCTCTGCTGTGGTCTGAATGTGCCCCCCAGTTTTCATGTGTTGAAACGTAATGGCCAATGTGATTAGTGTTAGGGGGTTCTGCCTCTCAGCATTAATTAAGTCATGAGGGTGGAGCCCTCAGGAGTAGGATTAGAGGCCTTATAAAAGGGCTTGAGGAAATGTGTTTACTCTCTTCTGCTCTTCTACCCTGTAAGTACCTAGTACTCAATCCTTTCTGTCTTTCTGTACCTTCTGTCAGATGAAGACATCTAGATGGCTCAATCTTTGAGGAACAGGTTTTTACCAGATACAAAATGTGCTTTGGACTTCCCAGCCTCCAGAACTGTGAGAAAATAAATTTCTGTCCTTTATAAATTATCCAGTCTGTGGTACTTTGTTATAGTGGCACAAATGAACTAAGACAGTCTTTTCTTCTCCCTCCTCTTTCCCTTCCTTCTCTTTCTTCTTCTTCTTTTTTTTTTCCTTTTTTCTTTCTTTCTTTCTTTCTTTCTTTTTTTTTTTTTTGAGACGGAGTCTCACTCTGTCACCCAGGCTGAAGTGCAGTGGCGCCATCTCAGCTCATGGCAAGCTCTGCCTCCCAGGTTCATGCCATTCTCCTGCCTCAACCTCCCAAGTAGCTGAGACTACAGGTGCCTGCCACCACTCCCAGCTATTTCTTTGTGTGTGTTTTTAGTGGAGACAGGGTTTCACCGTGTTAACCAGGATGGTCTTGATCTCCTGACCTCGTGATCCACCTGCCTCGGCCTCGCAAAGTGCTAGGATTATATGCATGAGCCACCGCACCCGGCCTCTTTCTTCTTAAGAAATAAAACATAAGGGCCAGGCATAGGGGCTCATGCCTATAATCCCAGGGCTTTGGGAGGTGAAAGTGGGAGGATTGCTTGAGCCCAGGAGTTTGAAGCTGCAGTGAGCTGTGATTGCACCACTGCACTCCATCCTGGGTGACAGAGCAAGGTCCTGTCTCCAAAGAAAACTTAAAAAAAAAAATCAAACATAAGATAGAAGATCTCTTTCCTTCTTTTGTTGAACTTGAGATTTCTTTGTAACAGTGTATACGGGAATGTTGATGAGTGGATTAGGGCAGATGAACAACAATCAATATCTAAAATGCAATTATGATTTCTCTTTAATTATCTGTCTAGAAAACCCTCCAACATGGCAATTGCTTGAAATTCTGCTCTCCAAATGTTTTAATCCATCATTCCAATGAAACTAAATTGGCTCACCTGTCCCTCCTGGCTGTGTGTGGGTGTTGTGGGGAGGTAACCACGCTAGATGTCAGGAAACAAAGGAATCCTGTGGCCCTTGTAAATGAGGAATCCTCTTCCCTGGCCCTGTTTGCTTTCCAATACATTCACGCACAGGTTAGTCTTGAGTGGCTTGGCTAATAATCCTACATATTTACACAGCGTTTGTCTTCAGAAGATCATGTCACTTTACAGGCATGGTCTCATTTATGAGCCCAGCATTCCTAAGGCAAAGGGATTTTTATTTCATGGTGTTTTGTTGTGGAGAGAAAGAGAAAGTGACTTGTTCAAAGCAACATCAAAATCTAGGGTTCCAAACTTTTCTTATCAAAGCAGAGTGATCAAACTGTACCATAAAGGAGTCACATGGGAGACGAGTAACTGAACACACACACACACACGCACGCACATGTAGGCAGCAGACATGGTTGCTTTTACTGCTCGGGACCCATCTCTCTAGTTTTGGGAACAGTACCTCAAATTTCTGAAGGAATATACTTACGTCATACTTGGTCCGTTTGGGTCAGAAATTATGACCCTGGCCTGGTTAATCAAGGTAATTTTGTCTCCTAGCATGATGACTGGCACATGAGTCAATGTTGTTCTGATCAGATATAAGCCCCATTTTTCAGTATCAGCTTCATCTGTGATAAAGATGATACTTTGGTTTGTAAACCCAGAAAATCTGAGACAGGTCTCAGTTAATTTAGAAAATTTATTTTGCCAAGGTTGAGGATGTGTGCCTGTGACACACACTCAGGAAGGCCTGATGACATGTGCCCAAGGTGGCTGGGGTGCTGCTTCGTTTTATACATTTTAGGGAGTCATGAGACATCAATCGATATATGTAAGAAGTACTTTGGTTCTGTCCAGAAAGGCGGGGACAACTCAAAGCAAGGAGGGAGCTTCCAGATCACTGGTAGGTGAGAGGAAAATGGTTGCTTTCTTTTGAGTTTCTGATAAACCTTTCTAAAGGAGGCAATCCGAATATGCATCTATGTCAGTGAGCAGAGGGATGACTTTGAGTAGACTGGGAGGCAGGTTTGTTCTGAGCAGTTTCCAGCTTGAATTTTCCCTTTGGCTTAGTGATTTTGGGGCCCCAAGACATTTTCCTTTCACAGGTTCTCATACAGTTTTTGTTTCATTTCTAAAATTATTCATACTTAAGCAGGAAGCAGTGGGTACTTTATTGGACCCCTTAAACCTCTAAACCTCTGTTCCTTCCTCACACCAGATAACATACCATTCTTCCTCTCAGCATCCTTCCCGAATGCACCATCATCTTTAGGTTAAGGTTGAAATTCCTGAGCAAATCAGCCGCAAATCAATGGGGTGATCAGCTGTCATGGACAGGATGGCTTCAGACTATTCTCCTTAGCATGATACCCCAAGGCCATGGTTAAGTCGCTGTCAACTTTTAAGCCTAATGTCCAGACACTTCCCTGTATATATTTTCCCTGTGTTCTAACATATTTAGTGGACTATTTGCTTGTTTTCCAATTGTGCCCCTCCCCTCCCCTCCCCTCCCTTCCCCTCCCCTCCCCTCCCCTCCCCTTCCCTTCTCTTCCCTTGGAGTGCAGTGGCGTGATCTTGGCTTACTGCAACCTCTGCCTCCCGGGTTCAAGTGATTCTTCTGACTCAGCTTCCAGAGTAGCTGGGACTTCAGGCGCGTGCTACTATGCCTGGCTAATTTTTGTATTTTTAGTAGCGATGGGGTTTCACCATGTTGGTCAGGCTGGTCTCGAACTCCTGACCTCATGTTCCGCCCAGTGAGCAGGGCTTTTCTAAGTGCCAGCCATCTGTGACTGACTGCACAGATCCCATGTCCTAGAAGCAGCTCTGTATCTACCCCAGGAAAGTGGAGCCCTGTGGCCTTGACTGTGGAAGCCTCTGCTGTTGCCCAAGGCTGTGGGCTGGCCTGAGCAGCTGGGAGGATGGGTGGGGAGTGTGGGGCTTCAGGGCAGAGCTTGAGCCTTGATACTTGCCTGACTTTCAATCGTACAGAAACCGCAGCATGACAGACTTTTCCATGTTGTTGTTACAAAGATATATAGATTTTATATATATATATGTGTGTAAAAATAAATGCAAAAAAGTAAAACTTAAAGGGGCTGTAACATTTGATTTACTAGTTTATCTGAATTTATCATCTTAAACATCTTAAAACATGTGTGCGTCCTCTTAGCCTTGCCGCTCCAACTGTCTGTGGAAATCCCAGAGTGGAGAATGCAGAAGGAATGAATAAGCCTCCTTGAAGAGGTGGCATGAGATGGGATTGAAGACACAAGGAGAACGATAAATGTGAAGAGGAGGAAGGATTCCTTTTTTGTTAAAAAAAAATTGTGGTAAAATGCACATAACATAAAATTTACCATCTTAAATTTATTTATTTATTTATTTATTTATTTATTTATTTATTTATTTATAGAGACAGTGTCTCTGTCACCCAGCCTGGAGTGCAGTGGTACAATAGTAGCTCACTGTAACCTCAAACTCCTGGGCTCAAGAGATCCTCCTGCTTCAACCTCCCAAAGTGCTGGGATTACAGGCGTGAGCCACTGCACCCAGCCCATCTTGATCATTTTTAAGTGTACACTTCAGTAATGTTAAGCGTATTCATATTACTGTGCCACCAATCTCCAGAACTTTTTCATCTTGCATAACTGAAACTCTATACCTGTTAAATAACTCCCCATTCCTTTCTTTTCCATCCCCTGGCAACCCCCAGTCTGCTTTCTGCCTATAAATTTGACTACTGTAGACACCTCATATATGTGGAACCATACAGCATTGGTCTTTTTGTGACTGGCTTATTTCAATTAGCATAAGGTTTTCAAGGTTCATCTGTGTTGCAGCATGTGTTGGAATGTCTTTCCTCTTTAAGACCAAATAATATTCCACTGTGTGGATATACTGCATTTTATTTATCCATTCATCTGTTGATGGACATGTGGGTAGCCTCCACCTTTGGGTATTGTAAATACTGCTGCTATGAACATGGGTATACAAATGTGTCTTTGGGACTCTGCTTTTAATCCTTTGGATGTATACCCAGAAATGGGGGATGTCTTAGTCCATTTTGTGTTGCTCTAACAGAATACCACAAACTGGGTAATTTACAATGAAATTTAGATTTTAAAAGAAACAAATTTATGGCCAGACGAGGTGGCTCATACCTGCAATGTCAGCACTTTGGGAGGTTGAGGCGGGTGGATCACTTGAGGTCAGAGGTTCAAGACCAGCCTGGCCAACATGGTGAAACCCTGTCTCTACTAAAAATATAAAAATTAGCTGGGCGTGGCAGCATACACCTATAGTCCTAGCTACTCAGGAGGTGAGGCAGGAGAATCGCTGGAACCCAGGAGGTGGAAGTTGCAGTGAGCCAGATCGCACCACTGCACTCCAGCCTGGGTGACAGAGCAAGACTCTGTCTCAAAAAAAAAAAAAAAAAAGAAGGAAAGAAAAGAATGTGTTATCTCATGGTCCTAGAGACTGGGAGGTCCAAGACCAAGGGGCTGGCAGCAGGGACATCACGTGGGCAGCAATCACAGATCACAGAGACACAGATCACAGTAAGCTGGAGACTGGTTGGAGGTGGGGCAGTGGGAGGGCAGGGTAGGTAGTTTCATGTGCTGGATTTGGAAGAACAAGTAGAAATAACCACACACAAAGTTCCAATTGTAATGACAATACATGAAGTCCTCAATCTGGACTTCCAAGAACTGAACCATTAGTCACTTATGAGACCTTGGGCAAGTTACTACTTTTTTTTTTTGAGACAGAGTCTCATTCTGTCACCCAGCTGGAGTGCAGTGGCACAATCTTGGCTCACTGCAATCTCTATCTCCCGTGTTCAAGCAATTCTCCTGCCTCAGCCTCCCAAGTAGCTGGGATTACAGGTGTGCACCACCACACTCAGCTAATGTTTGTATTTTTGGTAGAGATAGGGTTTCACCACATTGGCCAGGCTGGTCCCCAACTCCTGACCTGAAATGATCCACCCACCTTGGCCTCCCAAAGTGCTGGGATTACAGGTGTGAGCCACTGTGCCTGGCCACGTTATTACTTTTTTAAGCTCCCATTTTCTCAATGGTAAAATGGAGATAACATTATTCACCTGTTTAGATTGCTGTGAGAATTAAATGAAATAATCCAAGTGAAGTGCTAAGTACAAAGCTTGACATATAATAATAATTGATACAAAGTCCACTGTGAATCATTATTAAATGGCACCTCCTAATTTGATAGTGGACGGTAAGTCAAGGGAGAAGAATACATCTCTATAAGTGCCCTTCCTTTTTTTTTTTGAGACGGAGTCTCGCTCTGTTGCCCGGGCTGGAGTGCAGTGGCCGGATCTCAGCTCACTGCAAGCTCCGCCTCCCGGGTTCACACCATTCTCCTGCCTCAGCCTCCCGAGTACCTGGGACTACAGGCGTCCGCCACCTCGTCCGGCTAGTTTTTTGTATTTTTTTTTTAGTAGAGACGGGGTTTCACAGTGTTAGCCAGGATGGTCTTGATCTCCTGACCTCGTGATCCGCCCGTCTCGGCCTCCCAAAGTGCTGGGATTACAGGCTTCAGCCACCGCGCCCGGCCTATAAATGCCCTTCCTAATCAAGCTATGCTACTTGTTGGAAAATTAATGTACATTACTAATGAGTCTCTCTTTCACTCATGTCATTTGCTCTGTAGTTGTTTGGTGATCCAAATGTTCTTCATGTCTGCACCATCCTAAAGGTGTCTTCAGATTCCAATCCAGTGGTCAGGGGCTCTGCCTACCTGGGTTTCCTCTTACTTGTCCTAGAGACCCGGACAGCTCCCATAGCTGCAGTTTCAGAAGGCACTTTAGAAATGAACAAGCTCAGCCTATAATCCCAGCACTTTGAGAGGCTGAGGCTGGTGGATCACCTGAGGTCAGGAGTTTAAGACCAGCCTGGTCAACGTGGTGAAACTCCGTCTCTACTAAAAAACACAAAAGTTAGCCAGGCGTGATGGTGGCTGCCTGTAATCCCAGCTACCGAGAGGCTGAGATGGGAGAATCGCTTGAACCCGGGAGGCGGAGGTTGCAGTGAGCCAAGATCACGCCACTGCACTGCAGCCTGGGCGACAGAGTGAGACTCTTGTCTCAAAAACAAAACAAACAAACAAAAAAGAAATGAACAGGCTCAGAGTCTCCTTGTCCACGAAGGGAGATGGAGGCCAGTGTATGTGACTTGCCCCACACCAACGGCAGCATAAAAACAGTGATGAGCAAAGCAACACATCTGCTTTCACAGTTCTCCTCTCAGCAGCTGGGGGACAGGTAGAGACAGGAGTCACTGTCTTTCAGGGCCATGCTTAGTCAGTCCTGTGAAAGTTTCCCAGATACGCACGCACAGAGGGTGTCAGTTCAGGCTCAAAGGTGGCCTCCCAAAGCTGACCACCCCTCGGGAGTGACCTGTGTGTACAGCTGGCTTCCTGCTCCCTCGCTGGGGAAGAGGCTGTTGTTTGTTGTGTTTCTAAACAATGTTTTCAGGGCTGGCTTCCTCGGTGAGGAGTCCACTGCATCGGGACTTGGATCAAGAGGTCTATGTTTTCTTCCTGCCCTGTACTTTAATATAATTATCATAACTGAAAAGGTAATGTAAGAAGGTTAATCAGAATATTAACTATACTCTAACAAAACAACTTGCTTTTATTTTGTTTTTTTTTTTTTTTGGTATGTCACCTGCCACTTGAATGGATCACTTTACATTTTTGCCATCGTGGCAAACTTCAATTTACAAGGGCAGTGACTATATTTATTTTGGTACCCTTTCATTACTTGGTGCTTGGTGCAATACTTGATACATAGCATGTGGCCAACAAATGATTATTGAATAAAGACTTGTTTTTTTTTTGGGAGAGAGTCTCGCTCTGTCGCCCAGGCTGGAGTGCTGTGGCACGATCTTGGCTCACTGCAACCTCTGCTGCCCAGGGTTCAAGCAATTCTCATGCCTTGGCCTCCTGGAGTAGCTGGGCTTACAGGCACTTGCCACCTTGGCCGGCTAGTTTTTGTATTTTTAATAGAGATGGGGTTTCACCGTGTTGGCCGGACTGGTTTTGAACTCCTGGCCTCAAATGATCTACCCGCCTTGGCCTCCCAAAGTGCTGGGATTGTAGGCGTGAGCCACTGCACGTGGCCTGAATGATATTTTTTTAATACACTGTTTTCATTGAGTATAATAGGAACATTTCCCTATGCTTCTGGAGTATAAACAATTGTAATTTTTAATGTTTCCATACCAGCAGAGAATCATAATTTATTAAAGGTTTCATTTAGTTTGAATTTTGACTGTTTCCTTTGTTGTTTTTACTGTTGTACATAATAGTATCATAAAAATGTTCATGCACATTTTTTAGCACCTTTGGAATTAAATGCCTTAGAATCAATTCCCAAGAATGGAATTACTGCCTTTCGGAGGTGTGGACAATTTTATGGTTCAAGGTGTATTTCTTAAGGGTTTGCCCTTTCTACAGAACATATTCATGCATCTCTCTCTAAATATGTCCTAGTGAATCATGAAAGGCCCAGAGGCCATTTCCAAAAGCCCCTAACTGAGATCTCTTTGAAGGGTCTGAAGACGTTCATTGGAGGCCAGGAGCACTAGGGGCCATCTCTGTTAGGTGGAACAGAGTAGATCTTCTGGTTTCTGAGTATTAGCATGGATTATTAACAGAAATGATGCCTTTCCTCTTAGGTCCTGAAACAAAATCCAAAAATGTGCCCTACCGTAATACAAACTCTCTGAGAGGCAGCATAGCTCCAGGCAGGTCTTGCTTTGATATTAAATGAAACTGTGTGATCATAAAGCCTATGTGAGAACTCTATTAATAGCTTTTATTGCTTCTCTAATGAACTGTCACAAACTTAGTGGCTAAAAACAATGCGAGTTTATTACCCTACAGTTAGGTTGACATGGGCCTACAAGGGTCTCACCAGCCACAAGGCTGCATACTTTTCTGGAGGCTCTAGCGGGAATCTGCTTCCTTGCCACTTCCAACTTCCAGAGACCACCCTTGCCACTTGCAAATTCCAGAGATCGTTCCTTGGTTGCTGCTTGGGCCTCTTCCTCCATCTTCACAGTCAGCAGTGATCAACTCTCTCTTCCCAAAGCCTGGAAAGTCTCTCTGATGTTAAAGGACTCATGTGATTACATTGGGCTCACCTGGTTAATCCAAGCTACTCTCCCATTTCAAGGTCCTTAATCAATCTGTAAAATCCCCTTTGTTATGTAAGGTAATGTATTATAGGTTCCAAGGATTAGATCAGGGACATGCGTGGGAGTGAGAGAGGTGGAGAGAGGGATTATTTTGGCTACTACAAGACCTAAAATGGGAATATATTTCTTTAATTAAAAATATATGCATCTTAAGAATGACATAATAGACTTCAGGGACTCAGGGGGAAAGGGTAGGAAGGGGGTGAGGGATAAAAGACTACAAATTGGGCTGAGTGTAGACTACTTGGGAGATGGGTGCACCGAAATTTCAAAAATCACCACTAAAGAACTTACTCATTTTACCAAATACCACCTGTTCCCCCAAAACCTATGGAAATAAAAAAATTAAATATATATATATATGCATCCATAGAACATATAACTATTTATCCACTTACATAACAAGTGACTAAATTGGGTGAGTGAAGCATAAAAATGAGCTCAGAGAACTCTTCATCCCCTGGAGGCATTCAGAGAAAGCTCTCTGGGATACCACGCAGCCTGGCTGTCCATCGCCTGTGACCCCAGGGCCAGGCCTGCCTCCCTTCTTCAAGCTTGGCACAACTGCCTGCCATTGTGGGAAAGTGGGGCTAGGGCAGAGGCATGACCTGGCATGGCATCAGGTAGAGAGAGGGGGTGAGAGCAGGAGCGAGGCCCTCAAGGTGGACCTGCTGAGGATGTCTCCGGTTTCTAGCTTCTGTGTGCAGAGCTTCCTTTTGCAAGGACATCTTCCTCCTTGGTGGGCCTCATCCATCTGCCTCCCCAGGCTGTTGGATTTTTCTCGCCTGGATCTTGTGTTTAGCAAAAGTTCCCCTAGAGAGGCTGCGTGATGAATGACTCTGCCACAGTTTAGTGTGTGTGCGTGTGTGTGTGGGTGTGTGTGTGTGTCTTGGAGTTGCAAGACTTGATTAGCTGAGGCTTTTGTTTTTCACTTGTGACTAACATGAATGGAAGTGTAATACAAAGAAGGATAGGAGAGCATCTCTCCCGGAAGCCTGGAAGTTGAGGGTATGGGTGGAGAGAAGCCACTGAGCTCCGGGACATGGAACTGAGCGCAACACGGGCAGCAAGTGGCTTTCTTTTGGGATGCTATGATGTGTTCTGACCTGGGATTCAGGACCCACTGCCTTTGACTCTGAATCTCAGCTCTTCGCGAATCCTCAACGCACGTTGGCACCAGATCCTCTTTGAACCCTCCAGTGAAGCCTCGGACTTACCACTAGATGGCGTCCGAGCTCGCGCTCTCCACCGCGGCGCAGGAAGGCGGCAGGAAGCGGTCCAGAGGTGCCTCAGTGGCCACGGACAGGGAGGTGACAAGAGTTCTACCCCATCAGACACAGCCACTCCCGCCCCTGGTTTTGCCTGATTCCCTTGGAGTATCCATCAAGACTAAACTAGGAAGTTTTTGCTCCTCCATTCCCTGGATCCAATCCTAGGGAAAATGTGGTCCTTTTGCTTCTGGGGACTCTCAAAAGGAAACGTGCACCTTTTCCAGTAAAAACTAATTTGTTTTGTAATTTATTTATTTATTTATTTATTTTTGTTTATAGGAAAAGGAGAGGCATACTAATTTGGGCTTGAGTTTTGGCTCTTATTTTCTAGGCAAAGTCCTCTCCGGGCCTAAATTTCTAGTTTATAAAATGAAACTAGAAGTTCCTGCCTCATGAAACTGCCTGAGTAAAACGCAATAATGCTGTGTCATGTGTGTGGCACAGTTTCTGGCACTTAGTAGGCGCTTTATATATTACTTCTATTCCAGGTGGATTGGAGCTCTATTTATTCACCTTTACACGTTCTTGTCTATCACAGCGCCTGACATCCTCCATGCAGAGGAACAAACTCACAAATGGAATTTGCAAACATTGATCTTCATCAAGTATTCTATTACTGAAACACTAAATTTTGTGGAGCATTCAGAAGATTATATTATGAAACTGTTGCCTACGGGGTCTAACAAAATGACCGGAGAAGACAAGATTAATGAAAACACATTTAACAGTGAACACAGAAGCTACTAAATGAAAAGTAATTAAAAATGTATGATCGGCCATGTGTGGTGGCTCATGGTTGTAATCCCAGCACTTTGGGAGGCTGAGGCGGGCAGATCACTTGAGGTCAGGAGTTCAAGATCAGCCTGACCAACATGGTGGAACCCTGTCTCTACTAAAAATACAAAAATTAGCTGAGTGTGGTGGTACATGCCTGTAATCCCAGCTACTCAGGAGGCTGAGGCTGGAGAATCACTTGAACCTGGAGGTGGAGGTTGTAGTGAGCCGAGATTGTACCATTGCACTCCAGTCTGGGCAACAGAGGGAGTCTCTGTCTCAAAAAAATAAATTAATTAAATAAAAAGTATGATATTGGCTGTTTCTAATTAAGTTTATAGCTCCTCAAACAGAGCTCAGTTTCTTGAATTCTGACATTCAAGAGGTGAGTTGACATCTGGATTATTTGTTGATTACAGGCTGTTTGTCAGATCCTAGAAGTTTTTATGGGAAGAAGAGGACAAATTTTACAACGGGGATATTGTTATGTCTAGAAGGCAACCCTGGGAGCAGGTAGACCTCATGAGAGCTTCAAGCTTCCAAGTATGAAATAGAGGTGCCTGGAGACAGGAATAAGGAGCCCCAAAAGGGAAGTGAAAGGACACTGAAGACAACATTTAGCTACTGCACCATTTGGTGGATGATTCCTTCCTCATTCAGGTTGTGAATAACTCATGTAATTATAATCTGGAAGCTACCTTAAATGTGTTGCGGCTTGATCTTGCACCCAATATAGGAGATTTTATGTCATATCATTGACTAAAGACATCCAAATCACAGCTTAAACACTTTCAGGGATGGGAATCCATTCCCTCGGAAGAAAGCCCACTTCTTCATTAGACAGTTCTAGTTGTCATCATTCACCCCAAATTCCTGTAGCTCCCCTTAAGGGTACTAGTTCTGTGAGTTTCATCCCTCTCCCAGAGGTCAGTTCTTCAAATAGCCAAGAGCTGCCATTACATCTTCCCTAACTTTTTCTCTCCAAACGTCCCCCTGCCTTCAAATATTTGTCAAGCAGCTCCTTGCCCCTCGTAGACCACCCTGTTTGGAGCGAAAGGAGCATCAAGGGGGCATCTTGCCCCTCGGCTTCCCGGCTACATCATGACATGGCACTAGATGGCGCTGTGACCACGGCCCCACCCGGGCACTCCAGGTACTCAGGAGTGACTTGAGGGCTCCCCTAAGAAGCCAGTGCCTACGTCATCTTGCCTCATATCCCTGTCTTCCTCAGTGACCACTAGAAGTCCAAATCCAGCCTCTGGAGTGACTCAGTGTCACCTTCACTCTCGTTCCCGACCTCTGTGTCTGTCTGAGGAGGGTATCTGAGGTTATGCCTATCCAGTACACTTCACTCTTTTCTTTTTGAAAAAGGGTCTCACTCTGTCACCCAGGTTGGAGTGCAGTGGCACAGTCACTGCAGCCTCGATCTCCCGGGCTCAAGAGAGCCTTCTGCCACAGGCATGTGCCACCCTGCCCGGCTAATTAAAAAAATTTTTTTTTGTAGAGACAGGGTCTCCCTATGTTGCCCTGGCTGGACTTCAACTCACGGGCTCAAGTGATCCTCTGCCTTGGACTTCCAAAGTGTTGGGATTACAGGTGTGAGCCACCATGCCTGGCCCTGCCCTCCTCCTGATGTCAGCAAAGCAGTTTTCCTTTGAAGGACCACTTCCCCACTTGCCAACATGTGATTCTGGTGGGTTCTGCCCTCTCAATGGCCACTAGAGATGCAGCCTCACTAACCACCATGGATGGCTCAGGCTGAAATTTCCCCGGTGCCATAAGGGAGGTCCACACTTCCCAGGGTTGTTGGGCCACCATCTGCTGCTGCATGGGGAGAGGCTGCCTGGGAGCGTGGCCAACACAGAGGACGGCACAGCAGGGAGACCGAAGGAGAGCCCCTCGAGGACGTGGCTTGGGTCCCTGTGATCAGCACTGAAGCCAGCAAGCAGCACCACTACACTTCCAGTTATATGGATAAACACATTCTCTTCTCTTTTGCTGAATCTAGCTTGAGTTGGATTTCTGACATTTGGAAATGGAGAGTCCTAATATAATCCCTAACCTGACTCGATCTCCCACGCCTCCTCTGGGGTGGAGGGTTGTACATTTTGTTACCCTCCCTTGGAGCACTTACGGAGTGATCAGCACATTCTCTGGTATTCTTTTTTTTCTTTAAAGAGACAAGGTCTCACCCTGTTGCCCAGGGGGCCGTGTGATCACAGCTCACTGCAGTGTCGACCTCCTGGGCTCAAGCAATCCTTTTGTTTTAGCCTTCTGAGGAGCTGAGACAACAAGTGTGCACCCACCATGCCTGGCTAATTTTTAAATATTTTGTAGAGACAAGGGTTTCGCTATGTTGCCTAAGTTGGTCTCGAACTCCTGGCCCTAAGCGATCCTCCCACCTCAGCCTCCCAAAGTGCTGGGATGACAGGCGTGAGTCACGTACCTGGCCTTGTAATCTCTCTTTCCTGCTACCTGCTTTTGTTACCTTAAATCTGGCTCCTTCCTTCAGGACACTGGTTCCCCTGTAACCCTCTCAGAAGGGTGGAGTTTTCCCCCTCACCTTCATGTACCTGAGGGCTGAGCTGCCGCCACCCATCCTCGCTACTGTGCCTAACAGTCTACTGGCAGCTGCCCCATGCTTACTGAAGACCTCAGCTCAAGACTCATTGACTTTCTCTCTGCCCAATCCTAGCCACTGTACCCAGCTATTTCAGCATCCACATGGATGATTCTTCCAATGCCCTGGTCTTCATCACTTTAGCCACCTTATACCTCATTATCACAGGTCACCACGTCACAATATCCAAAATCTCAAGTTCAAACAATGCCACTTTGACTATCTTTTACGCTTACAGTTCACTGACTCTACCACCCACAGTGTCTTTGACCTTGAGACTGCCAATGTTATGGGGTCCCTGTATTCTTTTTTTTTTTTTTTTTTTTTTTTGAGATGGAGTCTTGCTCTGTCACCCAGGCTGGAGTGCGATCTTGGCTCACTGCAAGCTCTGCCTCCCAGGTTCACGCCATTCTCCTGGACTACAGGCACCCGCCACTGCGCCCAGCTAATTTTTTGTATTTTTTTTTAGTGGAGATGGGGTTTCACTTTGTTAGCTAGGATGGTCTCGATCTCCTGACCTCATGTTCCGCCCACCTTGGCCTCTCAAAGTGCTGGGATTACAGGCGTGAGCCATCGTGCCTGGCCTGGGTCCCTGTATTCTAGATTTTATGATCCCGTGTCATAATTTCACTCCTCTGAAAATACCCTAAATCCCTTTGTCTGTCTTTTCTTCCATTATACTCACCGTGCCATTTTTCTATTGATGACTTCTTTACACTGGGAGCTGTTTCTCAGATTCCTTTCTTTGAAAGGTTCAGAGTGTTAGATTTGGCCAACAGTGAAAATGTGCAAGATTTGGGAGTCAAGGTGAAACAGCAGCCATTATTCTGAAGGTTGTCATTGATTAGAGGTAGACACCCAGGCTGGTGTTTGTCATTGGTTAGGGGTAGACACAGGGGTGCCAGAGATTCCAGGGTGCACTCCCTTTTTCCCTTGCTGGGACTCTCTTCCCAACTGCTGGCTGTACTGACCAACAGTGACCTCAGGCCCATCTCCAGGTACTTTGATGTGAACTCACAGAGCAGCAGCACTCTTCTATGAACTTTGACACCATCCCCCTTTGCAGTCCACTTTCAGCAACCAAATGTGGCTAGCTTCCACATAGCCTGCAGCTGCCCAGCCGTTCTCTGGTGCAGGCCTGGTTAGTGGCTTTTTTCTGATCCTTCAGTTCCATATTTGGATTCTTACTTCCCTGGCTCCTCCTACAATTGTGTAAGTTCTAATTGCTAGAGTAAGTTCCTTATTACACAATACTCACCTTGTTCAGTCTCACTGATTTGCTTTTCTTTGAGCTTGCCCCAGAGAGACTGAATATTGCTGGAGAAAACACACAACCCTAGTGACTGATTACACTTTAATTAATAACTGCATTGTAGTCATCCAATTTTGTCTGTGTAGACCCTTTCCTTCTTCTGCAAGTAATAACAGCACGATGTTGCTGGAGGAAGTCTCCAGACCCCACTGAACACAGTCTGGGGGCTATTGTCCTTTGACTCACTCTGGCCAATCAGTTGCTCTCTCCTTGGAATCAGGATGCAGAGCAATGGAACTCTTTCATCCCAACAGCTGCAATCCATGACTGCCGTCCATGAGTTCCTGCTACCGAGAACTCCGCTCCTTCAGCTTTTTCCTTGACCATGTGAACTACTCTTCATTCTTCCAATAGATTTGTTGTTGAACTTAGCCAGAGTCCAAGTCTAAGGCTTGCCAGCTTTATCCATTGTCATCCCAGTGCTGGACAGAATAGAGTTAAAGCTAGAGACCTTTGACACACCACGAGAGACCTTCCCTTTGCTCAGGCTGATACTGAATAAAAGATCAATCTTCTCTAGGCTCTCCTTACCATATCATCATGGCGTGCTTTCCTAGCTTTCACAATACGCAAGATCCAGAAATGTTTCAGAATAACAAGATCTCATTGAATCACGTGGGAAAGAGCCTTGGACCCAACACATTAGCTTTCCAGTTGTTTTCTTTGATACGTCCCAGATCTGTGAACTTGCACAAGCCACTCCCATTCTTCTTCTTCTTTTTTTTTTTTTTTGAGACAGAGTCTCACTCTGTCACCCAGGCTGGAGTGTGGCGGTGCAATCTCAGCTCACTGCAACCTTTGCCTCCCAGGTTCAAGCGGTTTTTCCGCCTCAGCTTCCTGAGTAGCTGGGATTACAGGTGCGTGCTACCATGCCCTGCCAATTTTTGTATTTTTAGTAGAGACAGGGTTTTGCCATGTTGGCCAGGCTAGTCTCGAACTCCTGACCTCTGGTGATTCACCCGCCTAGGCCTCCCAAAGTGCTCGCGTTACAGGTGTGAGCCACCATGCCGGGCCTCCATTCCCATTCTCTTAAGTGCAGGATACTACCTCTATAAAATAAGTATATAGATACACTTGAGATTAGTTGCAGGGTCCTGGGTAAGTGAATTTCTCGAGGTGTACGAGTGCTCAAGATCTATAATTCTGTGACTTCCACTAAGGTCCTCATCATAAATGTGGTGACATTTTAGCATCTGCTTTAGTGTCATTTATAATACTGAAAAATTTGGGAAAACCACGAATAACCACCAATAAAGGATAAATTTGGATATACACACATAATGGGCCATTTGGTGGTAGCTAAAAATCATGTTTTAGAAGGATTCTTGATGTGGAGAAATAAGTTAAAATAAGAGAAAAATACAATTTTTTATATACAAAGTGGTCCCAGAACAATGTGGGAGGAAGGGAATATATGAAAATATTAAGGTGATTATTTGGGGATGGCAGGGTTGTTAATCATTTTTTCCATTACATATACTTGTCTCTGTGTTTTAACATTTTTACAATGAATATGTGTGACATATACTGTAAGAAAAAAAAAACTGAAAAACATTTTGAGATACCTGATCTATATATTCAAAATTATATGCCTTATACATGTTTATGCCCTTTAACTATAAAAATTTCATTTTGGAGATTTACTATCAGACAGTAATTAAAATTATAGAGTATGCTATAATACACAGATGTTAATGTAACATTCTGTGTAATACTGTAAAATTGGAAACAGCCTAATAATGCAGGAATGCTCAGAGAAGGATACACCATCTAATTAAAATCAAAGGTGGACTTTTAAAATTGTGTATATGAAGTCTGTAATAACAAAGAAAGTTTATGAAGGAATGTTAAGTGAGAAACAATAAAATTATATTCTGATGATGTCTATGACATTTAAAACAAACAAAAATAATCCATTGAAATAATCTGGAATAAAGAAAGGTGATTATTTTGGGTGGTGAGACTTCAGGTAATTATAAAATATGACTTGGCTTTTCTATGTTTGCACCAACCTAATAAATAGTTACTTGTTATTTATGTAAACATGAAAAACGTGTAATTATTATTATTGTTGTTGTTTTTCTGCAGTGAAAACATTTATTTTACAACAGTAATCTTTATTTTAGGTCAACATTCAGACATATAAGACAGAGATCACCATGCAAAACCAGTCTGGCCCTTAGATGTATGTGCTCGAGCCAGGATCAGTCAGAGTCTGACAGCACCTGCACCCCAACACGGTTGGATTCCAGGATGCCAGTGACAAAACCAGAGAATGGACAACCAGCCTCCATGCATTTGCATTTATTTTATTTTTTTTTTTTTGAGATGGAGTCTCGCTCTGTCGCCCAGCCTGGAGTGCAGTGGTCAGATCTCAGCTCACTGCAAGCTCCGCCTCCCGGGTTTACGCCATTCTCCTGCCTCAGCCTCCCGAGTAGCTGGGACTACAGGCACCCGCCACCTCGCCCGGCTAGTTTTTTTTGTATTTTTTAGTAGAGACGGGGTTTCACCGTGTTAGCCAGGATGGTCTCAAACTCCTGACTTCGTGATCCGCCCGTCTCGGCCTCCCAAAGTGCTGGGATTACAGGCTTGAGCCACCGTGCCCGGCCTGCGTTTAATTTTTAAAAACAATACATATTTCAGTGTTAACTTCCTCCCCTCACCTGGCTTGAAACATTTTCCCCATTTTCCAGGGAAACAAAATATACCAAAAGGTGCCACCTGCAGGACCCTGGGCCCAGTTTCTCTAGGGCCAGGACAGGGCCTCTTTCTGGGCTGCCCTTCAGATGCAGCTTTGCCATTGATTGTATCTGTTGCTTAGAAAATCATCTTTAATATTTTAGGGGAGGAAAGGGTTTCCAGTCACCTCCTAGATTTCACACTGGGACACATACCTGGGTCAGGTGAGCATGACACAGAGCCCCCAGGATGGGCACCTGACCCTGCAGACCAGAGGCCAATGCCGTTGGGGGCCATGGCAGTGCCCTGGGCACACACACTCTGCACACAGTAGGCTCAGCCGTTCCTTTTGTGCACCTGCCAGGAAAGCCTCCTGAAGGTCCCTGCCCGACTCGTCAAGAAACCAGAGGCTGTTTTAGAGCCACCTTTTATTGTACTGTTTGCTTCACTGCTGGACATCAACATGACAGGCTTGCTGTGTCATATGTACACATATGTGCACACACAGACCCACCACAGCCCATACTGACAGCATGTGATGACGCGAATCGTTGCTGGTAAGGACAGTAAAAATGTAGCTTTTGCCAGTTCCACAGTGTGATTCACAACCTAAATAACAGACACAGGCCAGTCCTGTGCCACGTGGGTTCGCAGCTCCAAATACTGGCAAAGGGTGAGATTAGTCACTTCGTGTCCCCTCACGAGATGTCCCACAGCAGGATGCACTGAGCCAGAGCTAAGGGAGGGCAGACAAGCCCCACGTCGAACTCTGCCCGCAGCACCCGGACCCTCCAGTGGCAGCCTGCATGCTGGTGCCCCTGCGGCACAAGGCTCGCCTGGAACAGACGCTCTGGTCTCGGCAGGGCAACGGCTGCCACCACGGGCAACATGTAGCACCCGAGAGCAGCCTCGACTGTGTGAGGCTTCAGGGCTTTTCCTGGAGGGCAGCAGCCGACACGGAGCTGAAGCTTCCTGCTGGGCACGTGTGCATGCCAGTTTCTTTTTCTGATAGGTCCCCACTGGGTGCTGGCCGCATTAACTGAACATCAGAGAACTGGGAAAGTTCGAAACACTGAGCAGTGGTATCTAAAGCATTTTAAAAATAAAGCCAAAAGGAAGACAAATCCCACGTCACTGAGTGGAGACAAATCTACACACCAGCAGCTGCCATGAAAGGGCTCCCAGGGCTGCTCCTACGCCTCCTGCAGGTCGGAAGCAGTCAGTGCTGCCTGGACCCCCTTGTGAACCAGACAGGCCTCAAAGCACAATGACCCCAGCAGGCCCCTGGCAGCACCCAGCAGCAGCGTCCAGTGGGACGTTCTGTGCCCATGGCCACAGTTGCTCACAGCATCGTCCGCAGCCCAAGAGTGAGGAGTTGGGGTCCTGTCACTGCCACCAGCAGTCAAGGGTGCTGGGGGCATCCTGATCTGTTCGCACGTGGACAGGGAGGCATGTAAGCTCCCCCAGGGGACTCACCACCTCTTTTAATTAATAGGGAAACAGTCCACTCAAGAAAAAGAGAAAACCTGGGAGGTTCTCTTTCCTTGAATTAAGACAAGGCCTTGAAACCAATAGGGAAGAACACCAGAAACGGTTTTGCTTCTGGGTCGGGCAGTGGGAGGAACTCCAGGCCCCGAGTGTCTGGGCTTCCTGGGGGTCTTATAATCACAATGTGAGAATTGTCATGGCCATGATTTATTTAGGTTTTATAAATTCTGCAGGGACCGGATTCCACAAACCTCCAGACGTGCTCCTCTTTCCCACTCTACCCCACCCTTTGCAGGGAGCTGCATGGTTCTAAAAAATGGTTCATTGGACTCTGTAACTGAAAAGTCACCTGCCAAGGGGCCCACTCTGATGAGTACCAAAAGGCCTTGGAGTGTTCTAGCCACAGAGCTGTGTGCAGGCCCAACAGACGGCCTGGTGGGGCTGAGCCAGGACTCCCGACGGGCGGCTTTCTAGTTTAGGTCCAAGGTTAGAACCTGGCTCTTTGCCAGTCTGGGGAAAAATAACTCACTTCCTAAGCTACATCTACAAAAATCACAAAGACTGAGTACAGCCGGCATCTCAGGCTGAACTTGCTGCTGTGTTGAGCGGCATGAAGGCACCCCACCGTCTCGCTGCCTAGCATTTCAGGACAGGCCAAACAATGAATTTCTTACTCTTTTAGGAGAGGTCTGATTTTGACAAATTCTTTCTGATTTAATATCACAGTGCATAGCTCTCCTCTCATCAAAGGTCTTCATGATCGTTTTAGGGAGAAAAACCAAAGAAAAGTGGGACAAACAAAACTGCCCCAGGACCTGGTGCTGGCAGCCAGCTCATCACCCACATGGGGATCTGCAGTAGGGGTCAGCTGGGGGCCCTCAACCAGCAACCCGCTCCTAAGCATGTCCAGATTTGTCCTCACATCCATGTCTTTTTTGGCAATTTCCTGGTGAACCTGAACCTACCCCTCTGCACAGCCTTGGGTGGGCCACTGAGGGTAATGACTGAGCTGGGGCCACGAGTCAGCAGGCAGGCAGGGAAAAGGGACCTCAGGAGGCTCATCTGGTTGATCCAAGCCACAGCCACCACACACAGCCTCTTCCTCAGCTTCATCTCCACTGAGAACTCTGCAGCTCTGCTGTGGCCACCACGGACGTTCTGCAGAAACCAGGCCCACTGGAGTCTGCAGCATGGGGCCAAAGGCAGGCCCAGTACATCGAGGGCTCAGAGCCACAGAGTGGGGGCAGCTCTGAGCCCTCAGCCAGCACAAGCACATCAGGCTCATTTCACCTGTTCCCCTATCCAGGGTGCCACCCAAAAGGTCTAGGACAGACAAGAGACTGACTTCCAATAGTCCACAGATGGATTCTGCGGTCTGGTTGCTGGCCTCCCAGGGACCCAACCCTCCTGAGCTAGAGGGTCCCTCTGGTCCAGTCAGTCCTTCCTCCAGGGACCTAACGAATCCGGCTCTGCTTGAATAATCGATGATGGGGCAAAGGCAAGTGGGGCAGATGGGAGCTCTGGCAAACACGGGAGGAGGTGTCTTGGAAGAGCCCCTGTCTGCAGCAGCTGGGTGCTCACACACAGACAATCTACTCTCTGACTGTGCTCATTGGGCTGGTGCTACCATCTGTGGTTGTAAATATCCAAAAAGGGCTACGGAAAGGACCGGTGGGCTGGAAGGAATGTGGAGAATGACCCCAGGTTAGAGGAGGAGGAGACTGGCCCCATCAATCCAGCTCACAGCCTGGAAAAGTGCAGGAAGACAGACAAATGACTCCAACGCGGGCGAAAGACACACCTCCAAGGACAGGAGTCGCAGAGCCCATGTGACAAGGAGACCCAGGATCAAAACACTGTGCGGAGGACGCGATGTCAACCTCGGAAGGTCGGAAGGGGCCTCCTATGCTTTCCATACCAACTTCCCCCATGGGAGAAACCCTGCCACAAGGCCCAGGAAACCACAGACCCCAAGCCAGCTGTGCCCAGCACAGACACCAAGGAATGATGGTGATGCCGGTGACGCCAGGAGGACACGGCCCCTAGCTGCATCATCAGCTGTAGGACGATCGGTGTGTCTGTGGCCTCCCTCTCATCAGACTGCAGCCTCGGGAGACACGTAGAACTCTATCTCCTTGCCCTCAGGCGCCTTGAGCCTACACTTCCCACAGCACAGCAGCGGTTGAAGCAGCACCACAGAAGCAGCAGCAGCAGCACCTGAGGAGGCTGCAGAAGACAAACAGGGCCTTGGCCCACCTCCTGGACAGCACGAGATAGGTGTTCACGTTCTCTTCCCCAAACTGTTTGGCCAGGTAGAGCCCCAGCGAGCCGTAGTTGTCGTAGATGTTCCTTTTTTTGGCGTCCGTCAGGATGGCATGGGCCTTGTTAAACTTGTCTGTGGCCTCTGGGTTGTCAGGGTTCTTGTCGAGGTGGTATTTCGAGGTAAGTTTCTGATAGGACTTTTTAATGTCATCTGAGGTTGCGTTCTTGTCCAGCCCAAGAACGTGGTACAATGATTCCCCAGAGGTAGACAGTGAGTGCTATCTCTGGTCTGCCATGTTAGGCTAATCTGCCGGTCCGCCAGCCCTCCCGCCGGCTCCATGGCTCTTGCTCCCCGCTTTGTGGTGCTGCTGGGCAGCGGCCGACACACTCCTCAGCCTAGAGACCCCGGGCGGCAGCAGAAGGTGCGGGTACAGCACTGTCAGCAGCAACAGAGACGCCACAATTATTTTAAAATAAAAAAATACCTGCTCTACGGAAGGGAGATTGATGAGTTGAGAGCTTCCTGGGGGTGGGTGGAGACAGGGCTGATAAACTGCTGTCCATATTCAAGGGCCTTAAGGCCCTACCCCCAAAGTAGGGGCTCCCTGCCCCGAGTTGTCACATAAAACAAACTCCCTCCAGCCAGATGCAGCCTGGGCCCCTGAAAGCCCAGCTCAGGATGTGGGTCTCTCCTAGGGTTGCTGGAGATCTTCAGGGAGATAGGGAATGTCCTTCTCTCAGCACTTTCTTCCCCAGGCTGCCCCGGCCACAAAAGTCCCCTGTCAGGTTCATTGCCACCTTCTCCTACTCCTTTCTGGTGAGTGCTTTTATCAGCAGTTTTTTTGATAATGATGATGGTGATGGGTGATAATAGCTTCCCGAGTTCTTATGAGAGGTGACAACGTGCTAGCAGCCCTTGCTCTCAGCACCTCCTCCGCCTCGGGGTCCACTCTGGCAGCGCTTGAGGAGCTCTTCAGCCTGCTGTTGCACTGTGGGAGCCCCTCTCTGGGCTGGCTGAGGCCAGAACCGGCTCCCTCTGCTTTCGGGAAGGTGTGGAGGGAGAGGTGCAGGCGGGAACCAGGGCTGCACGGGCTCATGGGCCAGCTCGAGTTCCCGGTGGGCACGGGCTCGGCAGCCCCACACTGGTAGCTACTGGCTGGCGCTGCTGGCCCCAGGCAGTGGGGGGCTTAGCACCAGGGCCAGCAGCTGCGGAGGGTGTGCTGGGTCCCCCAGCACTGCTGGCCAGCCTGTGCCACACTCGAATTATGGCCAGGCCTCAGCCGCCTCCTCACAGGGCAGGGCTCAAGACCTGCAGCCTACTATGCCCAAGCCCCCCACTCCCAGGTGGGCTCCCACAGCCCAAGCATCCCCGACAGGCCCCGCCCCCTGCTCCACCGTGCCGGGTTCCACCCGCGGCCCAAGGGCTGGGGAGTGCCTGCACACGGTGCCAGGACTGACATGCAGCTGGGCCCGCAGCCTCCACTAGGGGAAGCCAGCTGGGCTCCTGAGTTGGGTGGGGACTTGGAGAACTTTTGTGTCTAGCTGGAGGATTGTATATGTGACAATCAGCACTCTGTGTCTAGTTCAGGGTTTGTGGATGCACCAATCAGCACTCTATATCTAGCTAATCTGGTGGGGACTTAGAGAACTTTTACATCTAGCTAGAGGATTGTAAATGCACCAATCTGTGTCTAGCTCCGGGTTTGTGGATGCACCAAACAGCACTATGTATCTAGCTAATCTGGTGGGGACTTGGAGAACTTTTATGTCTAGCTAGAGGATTGTAAATGCACCAATCAGCACTCTGTGTCTAGCTCAGGGATTGTAAACACACCAATCAGCATGTTGTCAAAAACAGACCAATCAGCTCTCTGTAAAACGGACCAATCAGCAGGATGTGGGTGGGGCCAGATAAGGGAATAAATACAGGCTGCCTGAGCCAGCCTCCGCAACAACAGTGCCCTTGTCTTCCACCTGGTAGTGAGATTTGTTCTTTTGCTGTTTACAATAAATCTTGTTGCTGCTCACCTTTTGGGTCCATGCAGCCCTCGTGAGCTGTGACACTCACCGCTGAGGTCTCCAGTTTCACTCCTGAAGCCAGCGAGACCACAAACCCACCTGGAGGAGTGAACAATTCCAGACGCGCAGCCTTTAGGAGCTGTTAACACTCACTGCTACAGTCTGTGGCTTCATTGTTGAAGTCAGCAACACCAAGAACTCACCAATTCCGGACACAGTTATGACAGGCCAATCATGTTACACAGAGCATTCCCTTGAATCTTAACAACATTCAGTATGTACACACCTTATGAGATATACACAGTTCTCCTCATTTTACAGAGGAGAAAGCTGAGATTTAGAGATAAATTGATTTCCTCTAGATCACATTGGCAGTTGTCAGATCTAACTGACTAGCTCTAAAGTCTTTGCTCTTAACCCTGTCTTGATGTAGGCTGGATGCTCCACTTGGACTCTAGCCTGTAATGCTGTCTTCTCCTCTTGAAGGAACCAGCCCACTATTTAAAATGGACATGACTGTTTTTTTTTCCCCCAGGTTGGAATGCAGTGGTGTGATGGTGATATCGGGTCATTGCAACCTCTGTCTCCCGGGTTCAAGCAATTCTCCTGCCTCAGTCTCCTGAGTAGCTGGGATTACAGGTGTGTGCCACCACGTCTGGCTGTTTTCTGTGTGTTTTTATTTTGAAGTGGAGCCTCACTCTGTCACCAGGCTGGAGTGCAGTGGTGCGATCTTGGCTCACTGCAACCTCTGCCTCCTGGGCTCAAGCAATTCTCCTGCCTCAGCCTCCCAAGTAGCTGGAACTACAGGCAAGCACCACCACGCCAAGCTGATTTTTGTATTTTTAGTAGAGACGGGGTTTCACCATTTTGGCCAGGATGGTCCCGATCTCTTAACCTCGTGATCAACCCGCCTCTGCCTCCCAAAGTTTTAACATTACAGGCCTGAGGCACCATGCCAGGCCTAATTTTTTATTTTTAGTAGAGACAGGGTTTCGCCATGTTGGCCAGGCTGGTCTCAAACCCCTGACCTCAAGTGATCTGCTTGCCTCGGCCTCTTAAAGTGCTGGGATTACCAGCATGAGGCACTGAGCCTGGCTTGGACATGACTTTCTTACATCATTCTCCAGCCGTCATTCTCCAGGTACCCTTTTCCCGTACCTCCCTGAGATCTGGGGCAGCAGTTTCAGTGGCGTAGTGTGTGTGTACACCTCTGTATTTCATATACACACTCCAATCATAGCTTTCCATTATCCACTGAATGGCATTTAAAGGATGAAATTGAAGCGACATGGACAAAAGTCGTAAAGCTTCTGTGCACAAAATACATGGGATGTGTTCCATGTATTTGCTGTTGGCTGTATAGGTGTCTCATGGGGGTGGAAGATGCCCAACTTTTCCCTGCATCAGCCTGCAGCACCTCAAGGAGTGCCTGGCACATCACGTGGACTCAATAAAAATTTTCTAAATTAATGAAAGAAAAAACATGAATATTTCAATGATATCAGAATCTTAAAGTTTCAATTTCTTCATCTGTGAAATAGGTATGATTATTTTCTTTTCTGCTAGACTGAAAGCTTCTTAAGGGTGGGGAATGGATTGTATTCCGGGTCCTGTCCCTAACACCAGGGGCACTGCTAGGCACATAGGATGTACTCAAAGTCAACTGGCCAAAATGAGTTCCCTGAAACTCCCAGGAGAGGGCTGAGAATGGAAGAAGCAAGGCCTAGAACATGCCCTGGACCGACCTTCTTCCCTCCCTCACTCCCTCCTTGCCTCCCTCCCTCTTTCTCTCTTTTTTCGACGGAATCTTGCTCTGTTTCCCAGGCTGGAGTGCACTGGCGCAATCTCTGTTCACTGCAACCTTCACCACCTGGGTTCAAGCAATTCTCCTGCCTCAGGCTCCTGAGTAGCTGGGATTATAGGCATCCGCCACTACCCCTGGCTAATTTATATAGATATATTTTTAGTGGAGATGGCGTTTCACCATGTTGGCCAGGATGGTCTTGAACTCCTGACCTCAGGTGATCCACCTGCCTCAGCCTCCCAAAGTGCTGCTGGGATTATACATGTGAGCCACTGGGCCTGGTGCCCTGCACATTTTTTAGAGAAGAACATTTTGGTGTTAAATTATTGAAATAAATTGTATTATCTGCCCCTTTACTGCAGAGTCTCATGTGCAAAGTCCACGGAAAAGTGGTCCCTGGAACCCAAAACCAAGCCTTCTGGATCCCAATGCCAATTTCCTCACTCCTACTGGTTTCCTGTTTATTCCGTCTCTATTAAAAATGTCAGATGCCTCCAGTGTGATCATTATCTCACTGCTTATTATCAGGGATAAGCAGAGGTTCACTGAGTGCAGGTATAAGGCACAGGATTGACACCTGGAAGAGGGCCTGCTTTAGGAGTTGGAAGAAACACCTGCCAAACCTCATCTGTCAGCCACAGCCACGTGGCCAGAAGCTGTTTTCTGAGCTCACCTAGGCATTAGCACCTCGGTTCTTGACCCCCTGGGAGGGGATTTCTTAAAAGTACCTTTCTACCATTTTATCCCTCTGCCCCCATAGCTTGTCAACATCCCTTCAACTTGGTGGCCCACCGAGTTTCCACCCAACACAGTGGCTTGCCCACACCAGTGACTCGCATGGGCCTTCTTATCTCCTTGGCCCAGCCGAATCTTGGTGAGCCTGTAGCGAGTTATGGTCTGGGCGTTCTGGAGGAGCCAAATTCCAGGGTATCATCAATTGCTGGGAGGGGGTCTGTGGTCTGCAAGTCAAATCTAGAGGTATGCAGCAAAGCCAGGTCAAGGCAAACACTGACTATTGCCTTGGAGTTGCCTGAAGGGGTAATCTGCGGCAGAAGGGTGTGTGAGGAAATGGGAGTAGTGGCCCCACCCATTTCACCTTGGTGCCAGGGTGGAGTTCGCAGACTAATTACAGGTGAAGGAGCTTAAAGCTTTCTGCATTGCTTTCTTCCTCCTCAGTCGGCCTCACCTTCTCCTCCAGAACCACCAGGACCTACAACAGTCCCACGGTGCTCCCCAGCCTCAGGTGTGGTGTCCCTGTGCTTTACTATGTCTTTCCGTTATGTTTGCATTGTTTCTTTTCCTGCCCCATCTTGGTGCCCAGTAAGCCTATCCCCCCATTACAGAAATAACTACAACAAAAATAATTTAATATTGATGAGGCACGTCAGGTATGCAGTATCTTATTAAATCGTCAAACCACGTGGATTGGGTATTGTCATGCCCATTTTATGGTTGGGGAAAATTGAGCCTTGGAGAAATTGAGAAACTTTTCCAAGGCCACCCAGCTGGTAAGCGGCTGGCCAGAGCCCCCAGCCACACCTGCCCATGTGGGCCTGCTTCAAGGTCTGGATCACTCTGGCATCTTCCCAACTCAAATCCACCAGTTCTTTATTCCATCACTCAGCCCTCCCAATCAGCAGGTGACCACAGAATCCCACCATGGGCCTGGGCACTTGGGGGGACATAAAAGAAGGCCAAGCCATGGCCTCTGCCCAAGAGGAGCTGAGGAGCTGGGTGAGGAGACAAGACGAAGACTCATAGAATAGTGAGGGAAGAAGCCAGACGGTGCTGAGATGATTTGATTTGCATTTAATGGCTACGGAGCTGGAGTGAGAGACTTAGTTTCGCACACATCCCCTGTGTCAGCGCTGCCATGCCACTGCCCTTCTCTGGATTTCAGTTTCCCTGTCTGCAAAATGAGGGGGTTGTCCTAGAAGATTTTACGTATACAAATCATACTTCCCTGTGATCAAGTCAGCATACCCCTCTTAACGGGAAAGTGGAGAAACAGGCCCCTGGATTAAGACTGTCCCAGAAAGTAACTGGAGCAAAGCCAGAAAATAAAACCAAACCGAGATTTGACCCATAGGAGAAAATCGTTGTGTTGCTAAGAATAGGACTCCACACCCAAGAGCAAGACCTGGGAGCCCTGTGAGTGCAGAAGAGACTCACTGACTTCTCAACGCTTTTGTGCCTGACAAAGCCCTGAAGGGGTCATCCTGGTGTGGATTTCCCTTGGTTCTTGGGCACTCAAGGAAAAGCAGATTGGTTGATTCTGATCCTTTCACTGCCAGGGTGCTGCGGGGTACCCTGGGAGCGAGCAGGCTCCCATGAGCCATTTCTAAGTCATTTTTCTTAGAAACAGGAAACTGTGTTCAGGTTTGGAGGAGTGACTGAAACAAGACACCGAGAGGTTGGGGGTTGGAGGATGGGCTTCATCTGTCTGGCTGTTTTTCCTTCGAGGCAGCTGGATGCAGATGCACACACAGCTCGCAGTGTGTCCTGAAGAAGGAAGCATTTGTATTGGCTACACAGAGAGGAGATCTAGAGTGGTTTTTTTGCATTCCTTTGTTGCAAAGTCCTGTTCTTAGCTGTGTTGCCTGTTTCTTCCAGGCTGACACAGGCCTGCTGATCCAGGATGAGTGTGTTTTGAAGTTGGGTGAATGTCACTGCCCCTCCTTGCCGTGTCTCATAACAATGATTAGTTATGGTGCCAGCTGAAATGTGCAGAGCATAAAACCACTTCCACAACACTTCACAAACAGTACCTCGACTCGTATATAATTGGAGCAAGATGGGATATGCTTCATAATGTCCATTTCACAGATAGGGACATTGAAATTCAAGATTTTTTTTTCCCTAAAAAAGGTCTGTTCATGATAAAAATCTTTACCTAAATTCTATGGGTGAAGACATTCTCTATCACTTGAGGAACAGACATCCATATAGTCCGGTATTGGGAGGTGAAGCCAGCTGGATTTCTGGGGTTGAGTGGGGACTTAGAGAACTTGTCTTACAAGAGGATTGTAAAACGCACCAATCAGCACTCTGTAGCTAGCAAGAGGATTGTAAAATGCACCAATCAGAGGGATTCTAAAAGTAGCCACTCGTGGGGAAGATTGAGAAAAGAGCATTCTGATAGGACAGAAATGGAACATGGGAGGGGACAAATAGAATAAAAGCTGGCTACCCCCCCCTCCCCAGCCAGCAGTGGCAACTCGCTCAGGTCCCCTTCCACGCTGTGGAAGCTTTGTTCTTTTTGCTGTTCACAATAAACCTTGCTACTGCTCACTCTTGGGTCTGTGCCAACTTTAAAAGCTGTAACACTCACCATGAAGGTCCGTGGCTCCATTCTTGAAGTCAGTGAGACCATGAACCCACTGGCAGGAACCAACTCCCAACACAGTATGATACCCAGGTGATAGAGGTGAACTCAAATGATCCTTCCTGTCTTCCTAAGTCCCATGATCCCATATTATCTCTTTTCTTTCATCTTCTTTTCCCTCTTTGATCCCTTTATACACAAAGCCATTCTCTACATGAACTTTCACTCTCCACTCCAGCTAACGATCTGGTAGACCTAGGGCTTTATACACTCAAAACCCTGTTCTCCTCCCAGCTTAGGACAGAAACAATAGGAGAGCAGGCTACATGCACCTTGTCTCTTATAATGGCATAAATTTGTATGGGTGAAATGCTGTCAGCTTTTAGAAAGTTAGAAAAAAGTTGACAGCCAGGCACAGTGGCTCACGCCTGTAATCCCAGCACTTTGGGAGGCCAAAGCGGGAGGATCACAAGGTCAGGAGATTGAGACCATCCTGGCTAACATGGTGAAACCCTGTCTCTACTAAAGATACAAAAAATTAGCCAAGTGTGGTGGTGGACACCTGTAGTCCCAGCTACTCGGGAGGCTGAGGCAGGAGAATGGCATGAACCTGGGAGGCGGAGCTTACAGCGAGCTGAGATGGCACCGCCACTGCACTCCAGCCTGGGCGACAGAGCGAGACTCCGTCTCGGAAAAAAAAAAAGCTGACAAGCATGACTTCATACCTGAGAGGTGGGGTGGGAAGGGCAGTCATTTCTTAAAACACTTACTGTGCCAGGTATTTTGCATAGAGTAACGCATTTATAATCTCAGGGACAGCCCCGCCTGGGAGGTTTTATTACTCCACAGATGAAGAAAGCAACTTGCCCAAGGTCACTCAGTTAATAAGTCAGATCGGGGATTTCAAAACGGGTCCATGTATTCTTAACCACTACACCCTGCAGCCATGGAAAAGCAGGACTCGAACTCCGGCTTCCTCACCGTCCATCCAGCACCTTCTTCACGACCAGGGCTCCCCACTCTGAAGTTTATCTTTGTGCTATCTCTAAGAGAAGGCCTTTGTCAGTGCACACTGCAAATAAGATCAGATGAGCACTGGGGCAGGCTGAATAATGCCTCCCTCCAAAGATGGTCTCATGCTAATCCCTGGAACCTGTGGCTGTTAGTTTATATGGCAATAAGGACTTGCAGGTGTGACTAAATTAAAAATCTTGAGATGGGGGACTATCCTGGATTATTTGGGTAGGTTCTAAAAGTAATCACAAGGGTCTTTGTAAGAGGGAGGCAAGAAGGTGAAGGAGGAAGTAAGAGGTGTGAGAATGAAAGTAAGAGGTTGCAGTGATGGCAGGTGGGGCTGGAGTCCAGGCGGCTCCAGGAACTAGGAGGAAAATGAAACAGTCTCCCCTGAAGTCCCAGGAAGCAATCATGTGGGTGGTTGATTTCAGTTCAGTGAAACTGATTTCAGACTTCCGGCCTCCAGAACGCCAGTAAGAGAATCAGTTTGTTATTTTAAACCCCCAATTTGTACTCATTTGTTAGGGTAGCCATAAGAAACCAATATAAGTACTATTTACCTCCCCAGGGGTTTAAACTATTTAAAGCACTTAAATGTATCCTTTTATATGAAAATAACTGCAGTAATTCACTGTAAGCAGAAGCCATGATTGCTCTTAGGCTGGCACTTGGGTGTTTGAATTAAAATGTATCTTTTTACTTATTAAAGCCAAAGCTATATTAGGTCAGGCTTTGCAAGACTAATTTTCTTTTTTGTTTTGTTTTGTTTTGTTTTGTTTTGTTGAGACAGAATCTCCCTCTGCCACCCAGGCTGGAGGGCAGTGGTGTGATTTTGGCTCACTGCAATCTCTGCCTCCTGGGTTCAAGCAATTCTCCTGCCTCAGCCTTCCGAGTGCCTGGGACTACAGGTGCGCACCAACGCCCGGCCAATTTTTTGTATTTTTAGTAGAGATGGGGTTTCACCATGTTGGCCAAGCTGGTCTTGAACTCGTGACCTCAGGCCTCCCAAAGTTCTGGAATTACAGGCATGAACCACCTTGCCTGGTCTGCAAGCCTAATTTTTATTGGAGATGTAAAAGTTTTTTCATGTACAGTATTTGAAAGTAAGAAATTTAAAATCTCTATACCAGACATCTACTAATATTCACTGTATCAGTGAAGGAAATATACTTTAATGCATGCAACAAACACTAATATTCTTAACAAAGTGGAAAAAATTCATATATTAATTGGTATCACCTTTGTGTTCAGTTCCATTCTGTTGAAGAATTATTCAGTCATATATTTCTGTCTTGAGTAGAGATGTATACGTAGAAATATATATATCTTTTGGGCACATAATATATCGACTTCATATGCATTATATATATATCGCTTATCATTCTAAATTTTGTAACAAGGCAAACATATCAACTATTAGCTATGGGACCTAGTGTGTAGATGAAAAGAAAGTTTTTCTCATTATTCTTCTCCCAAAAAGAGTTAGCATGTGGGTTTCAGCCTCAAAATATTTCTCGAATGTATTTGTGCTTTTTGGGTAATTTTTGTTCTTGAAGACAATGTTTATTATACATATTATTTTGTTGAAATTACCACTGACTACACAAATTACTCTTCATAATAATGACTGTTTTGATTGTAAACTTTGTGCCCATGAACATGGGTTTGAACAATGTATTCCAAAAATCTAATTGACACAGGCTCAGGGGCAAGTCATGGCTATCACTAGGTATTGATCCATCTGCTTTCCAATATGCCTGTGAAAGTTTGCGCCAGACTTCATTTAACAGTTGGTTAAAAGGTGGAGCACAATCAGTGGGTCCTGAGAATGGTGTTTACCCTTCTTTTGCTGATGACAGGACCACTGAGCTTTGCTGAGGCACCATGCTGAGACTTAAAGAAGTATCTTGGCCGGCCGAGGTGGCTCATGCCTATAATCCCAGAACTTTGGGAGGATGAGGCGGGAGGATCACTTGAGTCCAGGAGTTCAAGACCAGCCTGGGCAACAGAGTGAGACTCTGTCTCTACAACAGATTTTTAAAAAATTAGGTATGGTGGCAAGCACATATAGTCTCAGCTACTTGGGAGGCTGAGGTGGGAGAATCACTTGAGTTCGGGAGGTGGAGGTTGCAGTGAGCCATGATTGCGCCACTGCACTCTAATGTAGGTGACAGAGTGAGACCCTGTCTCAAAAAACAAAAAGAAGTATCCGCTGCTACACCTCTGGAACGACAACATATGCAAAATACAAATGTAAATATAAAACGTAGAATATAAATTATTAATGAGTGTTAGTTGAGTAACACTGACTTGGAATTGGAAGAATAGTTGCAGACACCAGTAATGGGGGAGTAGAAAACGTGAGAAAGAAACCTTAAGTCAATTAAGAGAATACACTCTGCAAATTAGGGGTGGATCCTTGGGTTAATCTGCAGCCTGCAGTTGTACCCTGCTAGAAGCAGCTTGGATGCCACTGGAGTTAATTTTGGGTCCTAGTAAATATCTTCTCCGTATTATCCTCTGTGTAAGACATATGTAAATACTGCCAGATACATTTTTAAAAGGCCCAGGTACTATTGCCTATAGGTTGACATTAGTGTACTCCCAGAATGCCCAGGCATGGTACGGGGTGGCCACCCTATGGTTCCTGTGTTCTTAGACTGAAGACCGCTCCTGCAGAACATTTATTATTAGCCTAGGCCAGTGTGAACAGACGGGGTGCATTTTAGGATTCAGTTTACCTGTTTTTTGGGGGGTTGCTGCTAATTTGGAATAAGCATACTATTCATGATCTGTATCACATAATTTGGTTTAGAATCTGTCACCTTACCACTTCTGGTTACTCCCTCTAAATTTGGGGACTCCAAGACCAACTTTTATTCTTCTGCTGTCTCCACCTCCAGTGCTAGGCCTAGAGGGGCACACCTTAAGTCTGAATCAATCCACAAAGCCCAACGGATGCCAGTGGCAGGGTTTGGTGGGATTTTAATGGCAACCTACCAAAATCAGGAAGATAGGCAATAGGAGTGAATTATTCTTTCCTACTCTCCAAATTTTCAGTGTTGCTCTCATTCCGTATTCTCATCTCGAAATCACTGCTAGAGATTTCCTGAGTCCAAAGGGTAAGAAACGACCTTCAAACCAACTTGGGAAATGTTTAGAGCTGCCAGGGTTGTATGTAAAATTTCCATGGCAATAAACAACTGATACTTTTTTTGGTTCTATTCCACCTAGGAAAAACAAAGATCTCCAAAGTCCATTTTGCTCCGAGGTCAGTGGACACAGGTCTGTACCTGTCCTGTGCTGTGTGGGTCTGTAGATGGGCCAGTCATGGGTCATCGAGCTATTCACAGTCAACTGTACCCAAGTCCAAGCCTGGCTCTGTTCTCATACACAGAGACAGGATGGGGGCTGCTGGTCCAGCCTGAAGCCTTGATCTGTGGCGCTGATACGGGGGCTATTTCCTCACCTGAAGATCTGGAAGCAGCAAGTTGACAAGAGCGCCAACTGCCCTGCCATCGCGTCCCAGTGGGCGTCAGTGGGAAGGCTTAACCACGGCCTCCCTCCAGTGGCTATCAGGCAGACAGGCCAGCAGTTCCCCCTTCAGGAGCAAGGGACCCTTCTTGCCCTTTTGATCACATTTTCCTCTCTTAAAGGGGCACTGCTCTGGGAAAGGGTCATGCCTTGGATCCTACAGCCATGGTCCGTGGGTGAAACAGGGACTCTTGACTTTTGACTTCCTAGCCATAGTTCTGCCCATTGGACCACCCACCCTCCCTACTGCTGGTCTCCTGACTCACCCATCAAATCCAACTGCTTTATCTAGAAAATATTTTTCTCTCATTCTCTTGTTTCCCTTGCTTTCCTCACTCACTTCTGTTTTTGCTTCTGTTTTATTTTGTTCCAGACACCCTTGTCAGGGAAGTAGATCAGGGAGGCCCAAAAGGTTTGGCCTGGGTGGGCTGCTATCGCTTAAGAACACGTCTACCTCTGGGGCTCCTCCCTAACAGCTGGCCTCTGGAGTCAGGAGATGCAGCTGACTGGCAGTCTGCAGAAGCAGATTGTGTTGTTACGTGCTGGTCACCGCCTTGAGCTTTAAGCCACAGTCAGCAATGAACCTGGAGGCAGGGCATCTCTGGGGATGATCGACCACACCTGCTCAGGTTCTTGCAGGGCAGGACAGGCAGAGGTGTGTGTTTGGAGCCAAAAGCCTTCCTGTCCACCTACCATGCCTCAGTTTCCCTATCTGATCCATCTTCATAAAAACAACTTATGGATCTCAGGGCAGCACATTTGTAAAAACCTGAAAAACATAAAGAAAAACATCACTCACATTTCTCCATTGAACATTTTCCTGTTTTATATATCTTTTATGTAACTGAATCACATTGCATATACAATTGTGTTCCATTTTTAAACAATAACCTTTCTTTGTTTTAAAAGTAATAATACATATTTATTATGTGTTATTACATAGAAAATTCAGACACAAAGAAGAAAGGAAAAATGACTCCTTACTGCTTCATTGAGAAATAATAAATATGAATATTATTCTGATACATATCTTTCTGGTCTCTTTAACAAGCATAATATACCAAAAGGAAAAAAACTCAGTAGATTCATACTTTACTTACTTTTTTGTAACTTTCCTTTTTCATGTAACTCAGTAGGAACAATTTTTTTTTTTTTTTTTTTTTTGAGATGGAGTCTTACTCTGTTGCCCTGGCAGGAGTGCACTGGCACAGTCTCAGCTCACTGCAACCTCTGTCTCCTGGGTTAAAGAGATTCTCCTGCCTCAGCCCTCCGAGTAGCTGGGATTACAGGCATGTGTCACCACACCTGGCTAATTTTTGTATTTTCAGTAGAGATGGGGTTTCACCATGTTGGCCAGGCTGGTCTCGAACTCCTGACCTCAGGCGATCCACCTGCCTCGGCCTCCCAAAGTAATTTTTATATCATTAAGTTTTCTCTTGCCTTAATTATGATGACAGTAACATACAGATGTGCCATGTCTTATTCAACCAACCTCCTATCATTAGACCTTTGGTTTGGCTCTCATTTCCCCCCATCATACACAGGGCTCATTGTAGCTAAATCTTTCCATTTCTCCTGTCCTGCTTTTGAATCCCCTGGGGCTGCTGCATGCATAGATTATGACCAGACTGTCCCTGACACTGTGCATGAATGTGCTTTGAGAAATACCTACCATACTCTGCACATGTGAGGGGTTATCACTGTTTGTTACTTAATTCAGAGACTTAGTGGTATTGGTAGAAATGGTGTTTATATTAAGCAAAAAATAATATTTTTTTTTTTTTGAGTTGGAATCTCGCTCTGTTGCCCAGGCTGGAGTGCTGTGGTGTGATCTCGGCTCACTGCAAGCTCTGCCTCCCCGGTTCACGCTATTCTCCTGCTTCAGCCTCCCGAGCAGCTGGGACTACAGGTGGCTGCCACCATGCCCAGCTAAGTTTTTGTATTTTTGGTAGAGATGGGGTTTCACCGTGTTAGCCAGGATGGTGGTGTCGATCTCCTGACCCCGTGATCCACCCGCCTCGGCCTCCCAAAGTGCTGGGATTACAGGTATGAGCCACCGCGCCCGGCCTGCAAGAATAATACTTTTAAAAACCACTTACATGGTGCTTCCTATGTGCCAGGTGCTGTTCCACGTGTCTCATGTTATTATATTTTAAATATACTTGATTTTTTAGAGCAGTTTTAGGTTCACAGCAAAATTGAGCAGAAAGCACAGGGTTCCTATTCACCCCTAACTCCTGCACAGGCATAGCCTCCCAAACTATCAACAGTCCCCTCCAGAATGGTGCATTTGTTACAATCAGTGAACCTATATCAACACGTCATTATTACCCAGAATCCATGGTTTACATTAGAGTTCACCCGAGGTGCGCATGTTCAATGGGATTGGACAAACGCATAACATGTACCCACCATGGTCGTATCACACAGAGTAGTTTCAGTGGCCTTAAAAATCCTCCGATTCACCTCTTCATCCCTCCCTCCCTCCTAACCCCTGACAACCACTGATCTTTTCATTTGCCTTCAGAGTTTTGCCTTTTTTGGAATGTCATACAGTTGGGATATACAGCATGTAGCCTTTTTAGTTTGGGTTCTTTCACCTAATTATATGCATTTCAGTTTCTTACATCCCTTTTCGTGGCTCGATAGCTCATTTAGTTTTGGCACCAGATAATTTTCCATTGTCTGGATGTTCCACTGCTTCACATGATTTCAATGTATTTTAATCCTATGGCAACCCAATGAGTAAGCACTAATTAACTTAGCTTTTAGATGAGGGCACTGAAGCACAGAGAGGTGAAGCATCTTACCCAAGGTCACACAGCTAGGAAGTGGTGGAGCTCAGATTCTGTCTACATCAGTCTGGCTTCAGAGTTTACACCTCTCTTAAGTAGCCAGTGCCCCTGAGAGCAAGGTACTGGAAAATCAGGGAAGGAGTGGAGCCGTAGGATGGGTAGGCGGGAAGCAAGATTTTGGTGTTCCTGTGGAGTGATGTCGTATAGAGGGCTGACCGTCATCTCAAAGGAGCTCAGCAGCTTCGAGTCTTCGTCTCAAAGATCCTGGCATGGAGGATTTAAAACTAAAGTTACTATCTTTTGGAGATGCACACTGTAGATTTAAGGATAAAATGACATGACCTGTTTTGTTTGCTTCAAAGTAATTCTTTTGGGGGGAGCAGTAATGAATGAATGAAGTACTAGGGATACCTAATCAGCCACGAGTTGAGTTTGTTGGAACCAAGTGGTGAATATATGGAGGCTCACTTTTCTTCTGTATTTGGCTGCAATTTTCCATGCTAAAATGTTAAAATATAAAAAAAAGGAAGGGAGACATATTGTACCACTGGATAGTTTCTGAATCCCTTTTGCAGGGATATTCCAATCCAGGGTGTAAAGATTCAGAGTAGAGTAGAAAGACATATCCAACTCTACTGCAGCATTCGAAAAAGCTTTGCTAGTTTCAATTAGACTGGGGAAACATCCCTTAAGGGCCCAGCTGCTCCTAAGGAACTTGTGGAGTGAGCAGGATAGATGCATTCATTCATTCATTCATTCAAGAATGGTTGTTTTTCATCTTGAGCCACAGGGTGAGCCATGAGAGATGCAGCTGAGTTTTGAGAGGTGAGACAGGTACAGGTGAAAAGTTACCTAACAGTAAGGTAACTGCTCAGCAGTGCTCTCAAACCATAGAAGAGGCTAAGCTGGGAAGGGAAGGGAGCTTGGACTGTGACTGGTTCCCAACTCTGCTCCCTGCCCAGGGCTTCCTGGAGTTCATAGAGGAAGGAGAGGTAAGATGCCCAGAGCAGATGTCTTCTCCCTAGTCACATATTTTCATGGGAGAGTCATGGGCTGAGGCCCACCCAGCTGAGCCTGGGTCCCAGGCAGGATGCAGGGTGCTGACACCCTTCCCACCTCACCCATCTATTTTTATAACCTTGGTCTTGTGCTCCACTGTACACTTTGCAAAAGGAGACCTTCCTTCCAGCTGGATGAACCAAAGAAAGAGACAGAAAGCACCTCTCCAACACCTTTTTGCTGCCTTATTTGTGGGCAAAAGACAAAGCAGGCCATTTTATATTTCTTCTGTGACTGAATTTACCAGGAAAAAAGCAGTGTAAGGAGATATAGGCAATCAATGCCAAAATGGTTTTTACATTCTAAAAGAGAGATTATAGAAAACAAAGCCTCCCCAAAAGGTGAAGGCGGTTCGGCCCAATGACAATGAATGTGTTGAAGAGACTTCAATGTGGCTGGGGAAGATCCTGGCACTCTTAGGATTCCCATGCTCCTCTCCTGCCAATGGAAGCTCCATGAGCTTCCACCCACCCCCACCCCCTCCTCCCTCCCATCAAAGCCAAGGTTTAGTTCCTAACACAGCTCTCTGTGATCTATGCCAGCGATTGAGGGTAACAACAACAATAACAATGAAATTGAGATGCATAGCTCTGTAAGTAAGCCTCTTTCTGGATTTCAAGCAGGGCTGATTTGCTAATATTCCTGATCTTTCCAATCTGGAGGTAGCAGGAGAGGACAGATCAGATGCAGCTAGGGAGGCTGCAATTGGCAGTTTCTTAATCTGCCACCTCTGCTGTGGTCTACTCAGGCCTCTAGGTCTAATGGTGGACTCACCACAGCCTCCTGCCCACGTGCACAATCAGCCTAGATGCCGACAGCAACTGCTTTGTGGGGTAGGGAGGAGCACCCGGGGGTCAGGCTGTCTGTGCTGTGGACTAGGGAGAAGCTGCCAGGAGGGCCCTGGCAAAAGTTCTCCAGGACCCGAGGATACTAGGCACAGAGTAACTGGGGTCTTGAGTGTTAATTTCCAATTTGCATGACTGAGCATGCACATTGGCATACACAAGACAGAAATTCAAGCAGTTTAAGCTCTCACAGCTCCCAGTGAATCCTGAGAAACAGGAAGCAAAACTGACAAGTGACTGAGGCACGATTATCACATGCTGTCTGCCAGTGCAGAGACTGGTGGCTGGAACAAGACACCCTAAGAGTGACACATCCATGGGTTTCTTCTTGATGGGCAGCCAGCCACCCGCCTTCCCTAGGCATGGAAACTTTCACAGCACTTATAATTGCACAATCCGGATTCTTCACTTTTACGTGGAAGGGGCTTTCCTTTTCTATCCTTGGCTTTGAAGACTTCTCCCACTGAAACCCGTGGCTCACGCCTATAATCCCAGCATTTTGGGAAGCCGAGGTAGGCTTCCCACCACCATCATGGTGAAACCTCGCCTCTACTGGAAATACAAAAATTAGCCAGGCATGGTGACAAGTGACATTACAATGTCAGCTACTCTGGAGGCTGAGGCAGGAGAATCACTTGAGCCCGGGAGGTAGAGGTTGCAGTGAGCTGCGATCATGTCACTCACTGCACTCCAGCATGGGCAACAGAACCAGACTCCGTCTCAAAAAAATAAAAAAAATAAAAAACGTAGCTAGGATTTGGGATTACAGGCACCCATGACCAGGCCCAGCTAATTTTTTTGTATCGTTAGTAGAGACGGGGTTTCACCATGTTGCCCGGCTGATTTCAAACTCCTCACCTCAGTGTTCCACCCGCCTCGGCCTCCCAAAGTGTTGGGATTACAGGCGTGAGCCACTGCGCCTGGCCAGGAGTTCATTTTTTACCTATGAAATTTGGTCTCTAGTTTATGTGAAAAAAGCGAAAGCTATTTTGTTGACAAGGCCAAATAATCGCTAAAGTCCAAGTCTTTCATCTCGGAGAGGAATGTAACCTTTAGAAGCATTCATTTAAAAAATGCAAAGTAAGGAATGAGAGTCTCTCAATGTACTCCACAGCTCAGATGGAAACTTCTGAGTTTGCAAGGTTTTTTGCTATTTTGCAAGGTTTCCAGAGGAGACACCAGGGCGTTGAGAGGTCTAAAACTATGTCCTAAGAAAATAGTTTAAGAAATCAGGAGCAATAAGACCGTGAAAGATAAAAACCGAACAGGGAAGATAAGAGTCACCCTCAAATCAGTGAAAGCCTCTGATGAGTCTAAAGGCACAATCAGGGCTAAAGTCAGGGGCAGGTGGAGATGGGATCCTGGGATGAAGAATCTGACTTTCTAAACTAGCAAAAACTTTCTAATAATTAGAGCTATTTAAACACAAAAAGAATTCAATGACATAGTGTCAGGGGGTCACCTGAGGCAGTAGCCAGGGAGAGACGGGACAGCCACCCCCAGGAGAACCGCTGCAGGGAGATTCCTATGCTGTGAGGGAGATGAACTCTAAGAATCTGGTATTCTGTAGTTCTCTGAAATACAAGTTCTGTACACCATAGACTTATTTTAGAGGATATACTAAAAAAATGTCAGTAGCTTCTTAGAAACATTTAGAACTTTTGCTTGTTTTCAAAAGTGAAAAATGAGTAAAAGTGAACAAAAACCATGAATGATTCTTCTAGGTTCCTTCAGGCATTTTAATTTTATGTGTCTTTGTGTTGCTGTTAATTTCAGATGCTGTGTTTTCTTTCGCCTTTACCCATATTTTCATTAGATCTCATCCATGCCTTTCACTTAGAAGGTTTTAATTTGTGCCTTGGGTGGTAGGGCTTTGGAATCCGTCGGAGGAGTTTCAGGTCTGGCCGTTTGTAAAATGGCTAAGGCAAGAGTCCATTAGTATTTTACCTGTTTGGTACATATTTCCTTATACTTTTTTCTCCAACCGTCATCTTCTGGTCACGTTTGGCCTGACCACGTTTGAGTCTAAGAAAAAATTTTAAACTTGTTTTTGTTTTTTAAAAAAGTATTTATTTACTTTTAGAGACAGGGTCTTGCTGTCTTGCCCAGGCTGCAGTGTAGTGGCTCCATCACAGCTCACTGCAGCCTTGAACTCCTGGGCTCAAGTGATCCTCCCGTCTCAGCATCCAGAGTAGCTGGGACTGCAGGTATGCACCACCACCCCTGACTAAAAGAAAAAATATTAATTATATGAAAAATGTTCATAATATTACAAGTAAAGAAAAAAAGTAGAATTGCTAGAATGATTCTGGAAGAATGAACACGCAGGTACAACCAAACTAATGTAGAAACCAAAAAAAAAAAAAAAAAAAAAAACCAGAAAAGAAACAATGGGGACTTTCCATAATATTAGAAACGATATGTACCATCATTCCAATAATTAACATAATGCTGGCAAAATAATACACATCAATTAAAACGGAAGAGGAAAGCCCACAAACAGACTCAGTGCAGCATAAAATTGAAAGTCTCTGCTGGGCGTGGTGGCTCATGCCTATAATCTTAGCACCTTGGGAAGCCAAGGCAGGAGGATTGCTTGAGCTCATGAGTTTGAGATCAGCTTGGGCAACACAGGAAAACTCCATCTCTACAAAAATTTCAAGAATTAGCCAGGTGTGTTGACATGTGCCTGTAGTTCCAGCTACTTGGGAGACTAAGGTAGAAGAGGATTGCTTGCACCTGGGAAGTCAAAGCTGCCGTGAGCAGTGACTACGCTGCTGACTCCAGCCTGGGCAACAGAGCAAAATCTTGTCTCAGAAGAAAAAAAAAGTCCCATTTAAAATCACTAAGAAAAAAGATGACTTATTTATGAAATGGTGAAGTCTTTGGATTAAAAAAAGAGGTAGAGGCCCACCTTAGCCTTTAGACTAGAATAAATTTCAAAAATAACCATGGAAATATTGAGGAAAAGCACAGATGAACATTTATGTAATCTTTGGGGAAAAGGCACTAAAAAAACAAACAAACAAACAAAAACCACTGAAGACAGAATCTGAAATGAAAAACATTGATTTTTTAACTAAAAATGTCTGTATCTAAAAAACACAGTAAATGTGAAGTCAACCAGCAAAGTAGAAAGGAAAATATTAATATTACCAACATACACAGAAAAGGGTTAGTATAATAGGTAAGAGGCTCTTACTAACCATAAGAGAAAGAGGAATGCCTCAATAGAAGACAGAACAAACCAGGTATACAGCAAATCAATCAAGAAGAAATACAAATGTTGCCTGTAATCCCAGCACTTTGGGAGGCCCAGGCGGGTGGATCACTTGAGGCCAGGAGTTTGAGACCAGCCTGGCCAACATGGTGAAACCCCATCTCTACCCAAAATACAAAAATTAGCCAGGCGTTGTGGTGCTTGCCTGTAATCCCAGCTACTAGGGAAGCTGAGGCATGAGAATCGCTTGAGCCTGGGAGGTGGAGGTTGCAGTCATCTGGGGTTGTGCCACTGCACACTGCACACTGCACGCCAGCCTGGGCGACAGAGCGAGACTGCATCTCAAAAAAAAAATAATAATAATAAATAAAAAGAAATACAAATGTTCAGTGAACATACAGCAATTCAGCCTTGTTACTGAATTCAGCCTTGTTACTGAACACATTAAAGCTATGAGAGACTATCTTCGGTCTCTACAATGGACAATGTATTTTTGTTTAATATAAGCATCTAGTATTGGCTTCAGTTTGAGGAAGCAGACGCTGTCATGTCCTGATGTGTATGTGTGAATTGACGCAATCTTTTTGGAGGTACATTTGGCAACATAGCTCAGAAATGGAAAACATTCAGACTCTTTCACAAATAAAGTCCACTTACGGGAAATGTTTTTCCAAAGAAATAATTAGGGCTGTGTGTCAGGGTTTAGCTATAAGAATATTTGTACAGCATCGCTTTTAATGAGTAGAAATTGGAACCAATCTAAATGTCTAAGAATATTGGTGGGTTCCATAAATATTGCCATGTCCATAAACTGTAGTACAATGCAGTATTAAAAATGTCATGGAGGAATATTTAATGGAACAATGTTCGTGGTATGTATTTCTGTGACTGTTGTTGGAATACTGTCATTTATTTATTTTGTTTCAGTTGATTTTTTTAACGGTATGAACTTTCAGTAAAAGAAATTGAGACTAAGTCTGGAATGTTAAAGAACTGAAGCAAATTTGGGGCTCCTGAGTGCCTTAGTTTCTCCTTGATCTAACCCCAAAGCATTCAGCTTTTGGCCTGGACAACGTCTCTAGAGAAGCATTGGGTTTTGTGGGCTCTGTGATAGTGTAAAGGCCCAGTAGGGCTGGAAGAATTGGTTGAGGTGTGCAGTATGGCAGCCGGTGGCATTCCTGGGAACTGATCACTATCAGATGGCTTCTGTTCCAGCTCCTCTAGACCTGGCACTGTGCAAGGTACTGAAGTGCAAATCCAGTCCAGTAAAACCGCGATCCTACCCTCTGGTTTCCAATAAACATAAGTTCCAGGCACAGGTGCCCAAGAGCTGGCCAATAACACTATGGTATTGAGAAACTCTCAGTCTTTTGGAATAGGCTCTGTTTTCTTCTCTGCTTCTCTTCCCTATTTCCCTCCCCTCTCCTCCCCATCCCCCACCTACAGATAGGCCTGAAACTATTACAGTTTTCAAGAGGAGAGCCTTTTTTTTTTTTTTTAAGAAAAAAAGAAATAGTTCAAAATTAAGAAATCAAAGGCTGGGCGTGGTGGCTCACACTTCTAATCCTAGCACTTTGGAAGGCCGAGGCGGGTGGATCAGAAGGTCAAGAGATTGAGACCATCCTGACCAACATGGTGTAACCCCATCTCTACTAAAAAAGAAATATGAAAAAATTAGCCGGGTGTGGTGGTGCATGCCTGTAGTCCCAGCTGCTTGGGAGGCTGAGGCAGGAGAATTGTTTGAACTTGGGAGGCAGAGGTTGCAGTGAGCTGAGATTGTGTCACTGCTCTCCAGCCTGGGGTGACAGAGTGAGACTCTCAAAAAAAAAAAAAAAAATTAAAAAATCAATTTTAAGTATAGGACCTTGAAAGGGATCATGTATGTGAGGGGGTCTGAGCTTAAGCTTCATATGCTTCGTGGTAAATCTACCTCTAATTCTGACTTTGGTTTCTCTCATTTGCATGAATTTTCTTTTAGGTTTTTTTTTCGTATTTCTTTCTTTCTTTTTTTCTTTTGAGACGGATTCTCACTCTGTTGCACAGGCTGGAGTGCAGGGGCATGATCTCGGCTCACTGCAACCTCTGCCTCCTGGGTTTAAGCAATTCTCCGGCCTCAGTCTCCCAACTAGCTGGGACTACAGGTGTGTGCCACCACACCCAGCTAATTTTGGAGACAGAGTCTCAATCTGTTGCCCAGGCTGGAGTGCAATGGCATGATCTCAGCTCACTGCAACCTCCGCCTCCCAGACTCAAGCGATGATCCTGCCTTAGCCTCCCGAGTAGCTGGGACTACAGGCGCCTGTCACCACACAAGACTAACTTTTGTATTTTTAGTAGAGGCGGGGTTTCACCATGTTGCCCATGCTGGTCTCAAACTTCTCAAGTGATCCGCCCACCTCAGCCTCCCAAAGTGCTGGGATTACAGGCATGAGCCACTGTGCCCGGCCTGCATAAATATTTCTAAACTGTGTGAAATATGGTCTTACAGATTTTAGAACCTTATATAAATGACACCCTCCATGACATTTTAACACAATTTGTTTTTCACACTCAAGGCTTTACTTGGGAGATGTATCCATGTTGATATACTAAGATTTGGTTTCTTTTCATTGCTATGTAGTATTCCATTGTGTGACTACCAGAATCGCTCTATTCTCCTGTTGCAGTTTTTCAATAAAAATAGCAGGTTATAACACAGAAGCACATTGTAAACACACACACACACACACACACACACACACACATTTTCTTGCTGCAGGGCAGTGAAATTAGTCCCATTTTGTTGTAATATTAGAATAGGATTAGGCCAATAAAACATTATTCTGAAAAAAAATCTGGAAACAATACTACAAAAATGGAATATGATGCAGGCAATGTTTCGAATCAGTGAGGGAATATGGACTATTTAATAAATGGTATTGGGCTGATGTGGTGGCTCATGCCTATAATCCCAGCACTTTGGGAGACCCAGGTGGGTGGATTACCTGAGGTCAGGAGTTCAAGACCAGCCTGGCCAACATGGTGAAACCCCACCTCTACTAAAAATACAAAAGTTAGTCTGGTGTGGTGGCAGCCGCCTGTAGTCCCAGTTACTCAGGAGGCTGAGGCAGGATCATCGCTTGAGCCCGGGAGGCAGAGGTTGCAGTGAGCCGAGATCATGCCATTGCACTCCAGCCCGGGTAACAGATTGAGACTCTGTCTCCAAAAAAATAAAAATAAAAAAATAAGTGATATTGAGAGAATCAACTCTACATATACAAAATAAATAAAACTAAGTAGCTACCTTATGTGGTATACAAAATTATACTATAGATGAATTAAAAACCTAGCCCCTCATATAAAAATTAAAAATTGTTAGCTTAAAATGTATAAGAAGGCCGGGCGCAGTGGCTCACGCCTGTAATCCCAGCACTTTGGGAGGCCGAGGCGGGCAAATCACAAGGTCAGGAGATCGAGACCACGGTGAAACCCCGTCTCTACTAAAAATACAAAAAAAAATTAGCCGGGCGCGGTGGCAGGCGCCTGTGGTCCCAGCTACTCAGGAGGCTGAGGCAGGAGAATGGCTTGAACCCGGGAGGCGGAGCTTGCAGTGAGCTGAGATCGCGCCACTGCACTCCAGCCTGGGCGACAGAGCGAAACTCCGTCTCAAAAAAAAAAAAAAAGTATAAGAAAATATTATGATCCCAAATAAACAGAGATCTTAAATAAGTCACAGAAAATACTCATGCAAAAAAAAGGCTGAACATTTTAATTAGGTCAGTGAATAAACGTCATCCAAATAGTAAAAAAGGAACCGTACAATAAGATACCCCAATGTTAAAGACAAGCTGAGGACTAGGAGAAAACTTTGCAAATTATGTAGCAAAGAATGAGTACAACAGATGAATTTTTTAAAATGCCCTTTAGAAAAATGATCTAAGGGATGGGCACAGTGGCTCATGCCAGTAATCCCAGCACTTTGGGAGGCCGAGGCTGGTGGATCACCTGAGGTCAGGCGTTCGAGACTAGCCTGACCAACATGGTGAAACCCCGTCTCTACTAAAAATACAAAAATTAGCTGGGTGTGGTGGCGGGTGCCTGTAATCCCAGCTACTCGGGAGGCTGAGGCACAAGAATAGCATGAACCTGGGAGGCAGAGGTTGCAGTGAGCCGAGATCTCACCACTGCACTTTACCCTGGGCAAAGGATCGAGACTCTGTCTCAAAAAAAAAAAAAAAAAAAAAAAAGAAGAACAAGAAAGAAAAATGGTCTGAGGATATGCATAGACAATTCACAAAAGGGGAAATACACATGGCCACAAACAAGTAAGAAGATGCTCAAACACATTTTTTATCAGGCAAATACCAATGAAAACAACAGCGTGATACTGTTCACACTCAGCTGGCCACCTTGAAAGATCTGGTAGGTGAAGGGTTGTCAAGATTGCAGGGAAACAGGAACGTTCATGCTCTGCTTTCATACTTAAAACGGTGAGGACAATTTGGGCATACCTCAGACCCACTATCTCCTCTCACAGGAATTTAGAATAGAGAAAAGGAAAACACAGATGTTTACTGCAGTGTTGTTGGTAGTAGTGAAAAGTTGTTAATGATATTTAGTGTCTGCTAAAAGCTTAAGAGGTCAAATAAAATATGGTATATCCATATAATTGAATGCTATTCAACACAAAAAACCTTATGTATATTTTTATATGTGAAATTATATATACGTATACATATATATATACATGAATGCATATGAAATTCTGGAAGGAAACACATCAAACTCCCAAGAGTGGTTGGGCGCCTGAATAACAGGGAAGGATTTGGAACGTGGGAGGTGGTCAATGGGTAATTTAGTCTTGTATATGATGCCCACTTTTGTTTAAAAGGGGTATGTATTTGTGTCTCTTTTTCAATTAAAAGTAATTTAAAATATAAAAGACTGGAAGGATGCGTTGTACGTTCACAGTCCTATCTCTTGGGAATGAAATTATCAGTGACTTTTAGCTTGTTCTTTTTTCTTATCTGCACTTTCTAAAATTTCCACAATGTTTGTCTACCACGTCTGTAATAAGAAAACAGTTATTTTTTAAGGATTATGGAAAGTTTCAAAAATTCTCAAAAAGTTAGTTTTAGGTTAGCTTAAATATACGACCACTCTCTCCTCCATCATTTAGATAGACAGCACTGTATTTGGGAGGGGTGGCAGGTTTTTTGTTGTTGTTGAAGTTTGAGACAAGGTCTTGCTCCGTCACCCAGGCTGGAGTGCAGAGGCACAACCATGGCTCACTGCAGCATGGACCTCCCAGGCTTAAGAGATCCTCTCATCTCAGCCTCCCAAGTAGCTAGGACCACAGGCATGCACCACCACTCCCAGCTAATATTTATTTTTGTGTTTGGTAGAGATGGAGTCTCCCTTGATAGCCCAGGCTGGGCTCAAACTTCTGAGCTCAAGCAATTCTCCTGCCTCGGCCTCCCAAAGTGTTGGGATTACAGGCGGGAACCACTGTGTCTGGCTTGTGTGGCAGCTTTTATTGCAAAATTAGATAACTCCCCAAACTTTGGAAGTATTTTTTTAAAAAGCTTCCAAGATTCACTTAGCCAAGACTGCTCAGGGGGTTTAAGTAAATGGCTCTTCCACTTTTCACTGATGTTCTATTAACCAGCCATACTCCAAGGGTTTGACTTACTGACAATAAATATTTAACTCCAGTTAAACATAGCTACTTTCTGGAAATGAGTCTTCTCAGATAGCTGAGGGTTTATCCTTTTACATTCTTAAAAATTTTTACATTGTAATAGTTTCTAGAATATTTTACCTACTTTCCTGCCTCTGAACACAGAGGATCTAGTTCTAGCCTTCTCAGCCTTGCCATTTCTGAAGGCTGCTATGCATCTGTACTGTCGGTATCTGCCTTCAAGCACTCTTTTTTCTTCCAATTCACCACGGGTTTAGAAATTAACTTTTTCGGTTTGTTTATATAATAATCAGCCTTAGGGTTCATACCAGAGGATTCCCTAAGATCAAAGAACACACAGACTTTATGAAATCTATTTTGGCTGTTTCCCAGCCCTTGTTGTTTGTTTGTTTTACCGCTTTCTGATTTTCAGTAGTGTTCTGAAGTGCTGGCTTCAAGTCTGGGAGGCGGTAGAGGATAGAGAGGAAAGAACAGCTTCATTCCTTGCTAAACCGTGATCTCTCTAAGGTCCAAAGTTGTGCCATGACCCCAAGGCTCTTGTTACAGAAATTAGATGCCAATAGATGAAATGTGAGAATAGCCCTATATTGAAACAGAAACTGGAGTCGTACAGTATCTTCTATAAGATTTTGTGATTTTTATACAAGAATTTTCCAAGACAGATCAGGTGATGATTAATAACCCCTGAAAGTCACAATTCTATGCAGCTGAGAAGTGGGAGCCCAGGGAGGTGTGTGCAGAGCTGAGGCTGTCATCACAGACCTATTCTTTGCAAAATCTGAAGGGGAAGGGAAGGGAGAATGTAAAACTGGGCTGCAAAGCTCAAGTCTCACAAATAAGGACTTTTCTTATTTGCATGTCACTTCATACTGTGATAACCAGACAGTAACATCATGAGTGGTGATTCACAACTGAATTCCAAGCCTCTGAGTCCAGGAAGTTATGGCTCATTAGATGTTATCACTTCGCTGGGAGGGGATGATGATCAGATCTAATAAAAACACAAAGATGAAGATTCCAAATTCCTTTAAGAAGGAGAGTTTTCCTTCTCAAGAGTGCAGGGCCTGTGCAAATTGCTCCTGTGACATGTACATGCAACAAAAGCTCAGAACAAAATAGTAAAGAAAAAGGGGTTGTCCTGTTTGTAAGTCTCCTCCAGGGTCCGCCATTCATTCTGACAGATGACAGCTCCTCAGGAGTCAACGTTATGCAGCACGAAGCACAGGAGTTCGGGAGAGATGAACTGTCCATGTCTCTGAGCTTTTCCATCTCTCTGTGCTTCAACGTCCCTTCAATAAAGCGAGTTTCACCCTTTGCTCTGCCGGAAGGCAAAAATAAATGACGCTTGAGAAGTATTTAGAGTTAGCAGGGGGTTGTGTGAGATCAGAGTATAGCATTGTCTCCCCTAAAAGGCCTAATCCTGAATGGGAGAGTCGGGTGACCGTCCTCCTTGGGGTGTAGTTCATTCTGGTGCTTGACTTCCACAATAGGAGATTTGGAACACCCATAGGGAGGGCATTGGGAATGTGCTTGAACTCCTGGAATATTGGTCCTGGAAAGGGCCTTAAGGATCAGTTCCCTCATTTTATAGACACAGAAATGGCGGCCCAGAGAGGTGGAGGAATTTATTTAAGATCACACAAATCTAAGCCTGCAGATCATAAGCCTGGTACTCTCTCTACAGACTTTCTCAAAGTGGGGTCCCCTGATACTTCACCTCAGAATAACCTGGTGTGCGTATGTGCATAGGGGAGATGTTGGTAGTGGTGAAGAGAGTGGCTAAAATGCAGGTTCCTGGGTCTTCCTTAGACCTACAGAATCAGAATCTCTGGGAGTGGTCCCTGGGAATCTGTATTTTAGCATCAAGAGAATCTTATGCAGTCCTGCTTTGTTTCAGCAACACCTGGATGTGCTGGCTTCTAAATGATCTATGTAGCATAGCTATCGTTGATAAAATGTCTCCCAGAGAACATAAAAAGAACATATCCTATTAGTAGCCACTGGACAATGCCATGTCCTCAATTGTTTACAGTGTATGATAATCAGTTTAATGTCCTTTAAGCCAAAATCATACCAGACAATGTTTTGAACAATCAAAGCAAACTGGAGAAACAAACATACCTCATATTGGCCCTTTAAGAGCCTCTGTTCCCCTGGGTTCTAACGAGGGTGTGTGCCGGGGACAGGTCACTCCCAGCTTATCCTACCATACCCACCACCTCTCTGAGAGATCTCACTCCATACATGTGGCTCTGGCCTGAGAGCAGATGCTTTCTGATATAGGACTGAACCACCCTCTCTCTAATCAACCAGAAAGGACCTGGCAAGTCAGTGGGAGATAAATATAGCCGAGCTCTCCTGGGAGGAGCCCCCAGGAGGGTTAAATATGGTGTGTGAGCAAATGACGAACAGATCAACAGCTTCCTCCTACTGTCCCCCAAAGGCCATTTTCACAACAGGAGCAGCTGCACAACACTCACAAACAGAAATGGACTCAAAGATAGAACCTCCAAAACCAGCTGGATTCCTGTTCCTCCATAACAACCGGCCCCTTAGGGAGGACTTCACTCTTGGGTGCCTGTATACCTGATTCTCCCACCTGCCTTGCAGTCTGTCCTCGCCTGCCTCCAGAGGCTCCTGCCGAGTCACAGCCTTTGAGGCCCTCTCTTGCTCTTAACGTCCAGGTAACATGGAGCAAAGACAGAGCTGAATTTTAAGAACCACCCCGTCAGGGGAAACCACTCATTACAGTCAACCTCCTTGGCCACAAAACCTCAGGGAGGGATAGAACAGGACCACTGAGGTTGCCTTCAGCCTGCATGTATTTAGGTCATCTTGTGGCTTGAGAAGAGACAGGAAAGGACGGTTATTTTAATTTCTCTAAAGGTTATGCTAGAAAGCAAAACCAGAGGCACCAAAAAAGCAATTCCCAAAACTCAGCTCAGTGCCCTCCAACACAAAGTGTTCAGACAACATTTCTCCAATAAATAAACCGCTCTGGGAGTGCAGCCACTGAGGCAGGGCCACTTCCTGCTAGGTGGCATGGGTGAACACCTTTCGTGACTGCCCACACATAATGCAGGGTGTGGACCAAACAGACTCAGAACTCTGCTTTTGTAGGTGCTCTGAGAGTACTTGGATGTCTCAGGGCCTGGTTCATATTTTTCAAACTCTCAAGACTAATGTATGGAACTAGACTGCCAACCTGTTCATGAATTTACAGTGAAGAATAAATAACCCAGCTCCAGAGCGTGGACACATTCCCTCTGTGTAGGGACAGCTCTGATGTACTCTATGCAAACTCTCAGCTTTGACCGTCAGAGGAAAGCCAAATTTTCCTCATTGGCAGAGTTATGAGGGGCACCACCCCATGGCCCCCTAAGTACTAACTGATAGCAGTTATAAATCAGGTTTCCAGGAACGAAGACCGGATTGGGGATTTTTGTTATGCTTGCCTTCTTCTCTCCTATGCTCCCAGTGCTGTGGCATGTAGTTCAAAGAGCTCAGACGAATGTTGGCCAAAACCTTCAAATGGAAGCTAAGGAGGTCACTGTACTGAGAAAATTGCTGAGTGGAAAAGTGCAGCGGGCACAGCTGTGGCCCATCCTGTCAGTGATCATTCCCTCTCTGGTATGGTTTGGCTCTGTGTCCCCACCTAAATCTCATCCTGAATTGTAATCCCCAGGTGTTGACAGAGAGACCTGCTGGGAGGTGATTGGATCATGGGGGCAATTTCTCCCATGTTGTTCTCATGATAGTGAGGGAGTTCTCATGAGATCTGATGGTTTTATAAGGGGCTCTTCCCCCTTCGCTTTACACACACGCTTTCCTGCCTGCTGCCCTGTAAGACATACCTGCTTCCCAGCGCCATGATTGTAAGTTTCCTGAGGCCTTCCCAGCCATGTGAAACTGTGAGTCAATTAAACCTCTTTTCTTTCTAAATTACCCAGTCTCAGGTAGTATCTTTATAGCAGTGAAAGAATGGACTAATACACTCTCCTCTCTTTCTTGGTCACTAGCAGGGACTATCTGGGTTGCCTGAGGAGCCTCTGGTTTGGCTTGGGAACAGAAAATTTCAACCTGGCAGACCCAGCAAATGGCAGCAGAGCGAGGGTTACCCAGGAGACACAGGGAACACAAAGCAGAATCAGAGGGAGGTGACAATCAGAGAGCAGCTCAAACCTTGTGGGGGTGTTTGTTAAGCACTTAATACTTACAGAATGACTGACTGACTGACTGAATGAATACATGAATAGTTCGACCATCTCATTTTACTAAGGAGGAAGCTGGAGTCATAGAAGGAAGCTGATTTTCTCCAAGTCCCATAGTCAAGCAGTGGCACCTGGGATGGGTTTGTAGGTGATATGAGTCCTAACTATTTTGTTGTGATATCACAATGATGGCAATTGGGTAAATGGGGGGCAACAGGGTGGAGAGAAGGAAATAAGGGTGAAAACTAGAAATCCTATAAAAAGTAAAATGATTTTGAGTCGTCTTATAGAAGAGTTTCTATAGAGGTTGTTTCTTATAGAAGAAGAAGAACTTGATCAGCACTGGCCCCAAAGCTTGCCCTTGTCTTGACCCTTGATAGCACACCTTCTGTACTCCTACCGCCTCCATCCACCCCAGTCAAGCATCTTCCTGGAGAAGGCACCGTTATTTATTTCCTTTCTCTTCCACCTTTAGTCCCTCCCCTCTCTATCCCCCATAGGTGACATGTATGATCAGCATCTCATCCTAAGTAAAATTTTCACTTGATCTAACTCCCTTATTTCTCTTTTATACATCAAACTCCTTGAAAAAAGTGTCTAAGCTGGGCACAGTGTAATGTGTAATCCTAGCACTTTGAGAGTTTGAGGTGGCAGATTGCTTGAGCCCAGGAGTTTGAGACCAGCCTGAGCAATGTGGTGAAACCTCATCTCTACTAAAAAAAAAAAAAAAAAAAAATAGCTGGGAGTGGTGGCACACGCCTGTAGTCCCAGCTACCCGGGAGGCTGAGGTGGGAGGATTGTTTAAGTCCAGGAGGTGGAGGCTTCAGTGAGCCATGATTGCACCACTCTGCACTCCAGCCTGGGCAACAGAGTGAGACCCTGTCTCAAAAAAAAGAGACTAGACCTGCATTGTTTAATATGGTAGTCACAGGCTCCATGTAGCTATTAATCACTGGAAATATGGCTAGGCGGAATTGAGATGTGATGTAACTATATATAAAATATATACTGACTTCAAAGACAGCATGAAAGAAGAATGCAAAAATCTCATCAGTAATTATTTTGGATAAATTGGGTTAAATAAAATATATTATTAACATTAATTTCACCTTCTTCCTTTTACATTTTTTAAGGTGGCTACTAGAAAGTGTAATATTGCATCATGTGGCTTGACTTCTCTTTCTACTGTCTAGACTCTGCTTCAAAGCACCAACAGACCATATCAAACACAAAGCACGGTGCTCATCAAATTAAAATGGGCACTGGGTTTCTGGAACAGCCTGTGTTCTCAAACCATCATTTACAACTGCCTTTTAAATGAGGGGGCACTGAGGTTTTGACATGGGAAGTTGTGATGAAAATAACAAGGTAACTTACTTGTTAACCAGAAAATTGGACTCTGAAAGGACAGCAATGGTGCCACCAACGTTGGTCCAGTCTTTATGTCTCTCATGAGACATCCTGGCCCAGCAGTGTTCTCAGAGGCTGGGCACGTGACTTCCTGAGGCCAGTTAGAGCCTTCTGTGACCAAATAGGATGTCCACATAAAGCATTTGATGCCCCGAGCAGAGGAGGAAAGAGTGGGGAGGGAGCATAGGGTCATTGAGGAGCCCCAGACAGTAGGAAGGACCCGAGCCCTGATGCCGGCTCTGCATGGTCTTGTGTGAGTCACAGAACCCTCTAGGTTTCCCCATCAGTGAAATCCACGCCCTGTAGCTTGGTGCTGTCTCCGGAGTTTCCGCCCTTCTTCCTTACATTTAGAATGCGGCAGGCCTTGAGCAAATTGCTTGAGAACTCTAAGCCTGGGTTTCCTTGTATGTAAAATGAGGCCTATGATAGTGATGTCTCCGGCAGTGGCAGAAAGTCAATGATATACTTCATACTTAACATAGTTACTGACATACTGAGTGCTCAACAAATATTCAAAACAGACAACTAAATACTCAAAAATTGAAAAGGACCTGAAGGGCCAACCTGTCTAACTCCCACCCAAATTCAAGAATGTCCCTGCGTTTTCTTTAACCTCTGCCTCAGCTCATTTGCTGCCATTGTCTCACAGGGTAGAGGCTTGTTTATTTGTTTATTTTTTATTAACCCATTTAAGCCTAGAGTTCCATAATTGCAATGCTAAGCATGTGGGAGTTATTTATATCCTAATGCTCAAGGTCATCACCAAGGTCTGGTTGCAAAAATTCAAAAAATTGCATAACCTCAGGCATAAATAGGTTAAAAACTTAATTTTTCCATTTTTTAAATTGTGGCAAAATATACACAACATAAAGTTTACCATTCTAACCATTTTTTTTTCTTTTTGAGATGGAGTCTTGCTCTGTTGCCCAGGCCGGAGTGCTGCAGTGGCTTGATCTTGGCTCACTGCAACCTCCGTCTACTGGGTTCAAGTGATTCTCCTGCCTCAGCCTCCTGAGTAGCTGGGATTACAGGCATGCACCCCACGCCCAGCTAATTTTTGTATTTTTAGTAGAGACAGGGTTTCACCATGTTGGTTAGGCTGGTCTCGAACTCCTGACCTTTTGATCTGCCTGCCTCGGCCTCCCAAAGTGCTGGGATTACAGGCTTGAGCCACAGCGCCCGGCCTCTAACCATTCTTAAATGTACAATAAAGCAGCATTAAGCGCATTCATGTTGCTGTGCAACCACCACCACCACCACCTTTAGAACATTTTCATCTCCCCAGACTAAAACTCTGCACCCATTAACACTAACTCCCCATTCTCCCACTCTCCCAGCCCCTGGTCACCCCTACTCTTTTTTCTGTCTCTATAAATGTGACTCTTCTAGGTACCTCAGGTGAGTGCAATCACACAATATTTGTTCTTTTGTGACTGGCTTATTTCACTTAGCATCATGTTTTCAACGTTCGTCCATGTTGTAACATATGTCAGAATTTCATTAAGGCTGAATAAGATTTCATTGTATGTATAGAGCACATTGCGTTTATCCGTTCATCTGTTGCTAGGCTCTTGGGTTTTGAAATTTTGCGTATTTCTAACTACTAGTTCCTTCTTATAGGGAACTGAAATCTGCCTTTCTAGGACTTAACCCTCATCCCTCAGCTCTGCCCTCAGGCCCCACCACACCAGATGAGTCCTCTTCCCACAGGAATCCCTGGATTTGAAGGGAGATCCTGAATTCCCACCCCAACTCTTCAAAGGCTGAGAAGTTTCACTGACTGTTCATAAATTCCAGACTCATTGCCTTTGTGGTTTAAGTCTTCAGACCCACTTCAGTTGACTAATGTCTTTTTGAAAAGGAGTCATCGTAAACGGAGCTGACCTGTACCCTACACTGGAGAAACTGGGATAAATAAAATACATTATTAACATGAATTTCACCTGTTTCCTTTTACATTTTTTAAGGTGGCTACTAGAAAATTTAAAATTATATATGTGGCTTATAACAGCCTCTCTTATCTTGACACTTTATTAATGCAGCTTAAGAATGCCTCCTTCTCTTTTTGGCAGCTATATTTCATGGATGTATTTATTAAACAATTTTTATTGAGTGTCCTGTGAAGATGAGGCACTTCAGCATAGTAGTTTAGAACTTGAGCTCTGGAGCCACATTTCCTAGGTCAGAATCCAAGATCCATCTCTTGCTATGTGCCACTGTATACATTTCCTAACTTTTCAGGGCCTCAATTCTTTTATCTAGAAAGTAGAGACAGCAGTAGTACCCACCTCATTGAATAGTTGTGAGGGTTAAATGAATTAGTGCCTGTAAAACACAGAAGAGTGCCTGACACATAATGCATGTGCTATTTCTCTCTACAGAGCACTGTCCCTAAGTGCTGGGGGTACTGCAGTCAGCCAGGCTCTTTGTGGTTTGTAGTCTAGTGAAATGGTCAAACCATTACATGACAACTAGAATTTATTCGTGGCCAAAGGTGTAATTAAAAGATAGGTTTATTTTATTTTTATTTTTTGAGATGGAGGTTCGCTCTTGTTGTCCAGGCTGGAGTGCAATGGCGCAATCTCGGCTGACTGCAACCTCCATCTCCCAGGTTCAAGCGATTCTCCTGCCTCAGCCTTCTGAGTAGCTGGGATTACAGGCATGTGCCACCATACCGACTAATTTTGTAGTTTTAGTAGAGACGGGGTTTCTCCATGTTGGTCAGGCTGGTCTCAAACTCTTGACCTCAGGTGATCCGCCCACCTTGGCCTCCCAAAGTGCTGGGATTATAGGCATGAGCCACCACACCTGGCCAAAAGACAGGTTTTTATGTAGAAACAAACCTCTGTCAATTACACGGCAGGATACAAAGTCTTATGATGAGAGAATTCAGGGTGATCCAGGAGGGCCGAACATTTATCTGTTCATTTATAAAAAATAAATACTTTTGAGGTTTCTACCATGTCTTAGGGACTGCTGTAGATTCTGGGAAGCATGAGTAAACAGATTGGAGTTCTGTCTCTCTTGAGACACATTTTTCGGGGGGAAACAGACAATAAACACAAACAAATAAGCACAATAAATAAAACCATAAATAATCCAGTTAGACATTTAAAAAGAATACATACAGCTCTACTGTATATTGGAAAGCAACATTTTGGAGGTAGAGCTGGCATGATTCTTCATTGATGGAATTTTCTGTGGGAAAGACATGGACTTAAGAACGACTCCAGGGTTTTTGGCTTGAGCAACTAGAAGCAAACCTGTGAGGTCAGGATGGCTTCCCAGAGGAGGTGACATCTAAATGGGGACTGGAAGGACAAGCAGCAACTATCCAGGTGAAGAGAGCCAGGGAAAATTGTTCTAGGAGCTGGAGTTTGTGCCAAGTTTGGGGGGCGAGGACAGTGCCATGTGAAGTTTTATCTGCTTGGGAGTGCTGAGTCCTGTCCAGTAAATCCCTAATGTTTAGGACTTAAGGGTAAAATTTTATACTTTTAAAGATTTTAAAAATAATTTTGAGGCCAGGTGCAAGGGCTCACGTCTGTAATCCCAGCACTTTGAGAGGCTGAGGTGGGTGGATCACCTGAGGTTGGGAGTTCGAGAGCAGGCTGACCAAGATGGAGAAGTCTTGTCTTACTAAAAATACAAAATCAGCTGAGCGTGCTGGCAGATATCTGTAATCCCAGCTACTTGGGAGGCTGAGGCAGGAGAATCGCTTGAACTCGGAAGGTAGAGGTTGCCGTGAGGCGAGATTGTGCCACTGCACTCTAGCCTGGGCAACAAGAGGGAAACTCCATCTCAAAAAAAAAAAAAAAAAAAAAATTGAATTTTAACATTCTAAGAAGTGACTCCCCGTAGCTTTGTCTTCCAAGAGGTTGATAAATCTGCATGCCAGGACTTTTTCTAATAGTTGATTAAAAAAAAAAAAGAGTTGAGTTGAACCTAAGTCAAGGACAGAGTCCTGTGTCCCACCCCCTTCCTGCTGATATTGTTACCATTAATCAACCCTCTTGGGGTGCAGCAAAAAATGGAGCCAACTATCATATAAACTATCATATAAAATTATCATATAAAATTAGCCAACTATCATATAAAAAGGAGTAAGCATTTCTCCAGCTTACTCCTTAATAACAGCCCTAAGAAGGAAAGGAGATAAGATATCTGAAAGTGCTGGAAAGTTATCAAGTTGCCATTTTTTAGGATGACTTGGCCACCAACTTCTGGGAATGGAGAGACACTGAAACTAAGCGAGTTCCCTGCTCTCCTAGGACAGGGACAGAAGGACAGAGGGGATACAGCAAAGCTACAAGAAGGCACTCTGTGTTTCTACCTGTGTAAATGTGCTCGACTGTAACACCCTTGTGCCTGGGCGAGTGCACAAGCCTTTTAAGAGAAACATGGCTTACTTGTGCCAAACTGATCCATTTTGAGACTGCTAATGCCCTTAAAGTAACTTTTACGGATGTGACACAGTTGATGAGAATTTGAATTGATCTATATCTTAAAATTAAGTTCATTAAACTGAGCAAATCATGTTTATGTCCTGATTTTATATACTTGCATTTATCAAAAAGATTTTGATTTTTGGAAAAAAAAAAGGACTTTTTTTTTTTTTTTTTTTTGAAATAGAGTCTCACTTTTGTTGCCCAGGCTGGAGCACAGTGGCGTGATCTCAGCTCACTGCAACCTCTGCCTTCAGGGTTCAAGTGATTCTTGTGCCTCAGCCTCCCCGAGTAGCTGGGATTACAGATGCCCACCACCATGCCCGGCTAAATTTTGTACTTTTAGTAGAGATGGGGTTTCGCCATGTTGGCCAGGCTGGTCTTGAACATATGACCTCAGCTGATCCGCCCACCTCGGCCTCCCAAAGTGCTGGGATTACAGGTGTGAGCCACTGTACCTGGCCAGAGGACACTTAAAAAGCAGAATTAACTGCCGATTAAGAGTAACTGCCGATTAAGAGACAGATCTTTGGTGAACATAAACATGCTATGAAAAATCTCTATGGCAGGCCAGCCATAGTGGCTCATGCCTGTAATCCCAGCACTTGGGGAGGCCAAGGCGGGTGGATCATCTGAGGTCAGGAGTTCGAGATCAGCCTGGCCAACATGGTGAAATCCCATCTCTACTGAAAATACAAAAATTAGCCAGGCGTGGTAGTGGGTGCTTGTAATTCCAGCTACTTAGGAAGCTGAGGAAGGAGAATTGCTTGAACCCAGGAGGCAGAGGTTGTAGTGAGCCAAGATCGTGCCATTACACTCCAGCTTGGGTGACTGTCTATGGCTACAGTAAGTGCTGACAAATATTAGCCAAACACTAAGGGGAAATCGACAGTTTGGCATATATATATATCACTATTATATGTATTATATGTTATATATATAGCAGTAGTCTATATATGTATAATAGCATTAATATATATCAGGTGCCTTCTATAATTTCTCATTCAATTCTGTGATGTAGGAATTCTTCGTGTTCATTTTATAATTGAGAACCAGACTCAGAGATGGTAACTAATTTTTCCAAGGACACACAGCTAGGTAGTAGGTGGTAAATCAGGAGTTCTGACTTCAAAGTTTACCTTTCCCGTAAACTTTAAACTTTCCTGCTATTCCCTGCTTCCTCCTCAATCAATTAAACAAATATTTACTATATTTTTTCTCCAGAATATATAAATATTTCTACATTTATAGTTATTTATTGATTTATAACATATATGTTATAAAAAGTGTAGAAATTGTAAATGTCCAGTTCAATGCACTTCCACAAAGTGAACACACCAAATTAAAAAACCCAGAATACAACCAGAATCCCAGGAGGTTTCTCACGCTTCCCTGCAGCCACAAGGGTAATGACTGTGCTGGTTTCTAACACCACCAATTAGCTTTTTTTGTTCTTGAACTGTATGTTAAATGAATCATATTGTCTGCTATTTTGTGTCTGGCTTCTTTTCTCAACATTGTGTTTGTGATATTGAACTGTGTTGTTGTCCGAAGTTGAGAATCATTCCTTTTGGTTGCTGTGTCACATTGCATTATGTGAACATACCACCATTTATTTATCCATTCTGCTACTGATGAACAGTCGGGTTGTTTCCAGTTTGGGACTATTGTGAATTGTGCTGCTATGAGCATTTTTGTGAACGTCTTTCGGTGCACAAAGTAGGTGTTTCTGGGGTATATATTAGGAGTAGAACTGCTGAGTCATAGGTCATGTGTATATGCAGCTTTACTAGATATTGCCAGACCATTTTCCAAACTGGTTGCATCAGAGCTGGTTAGTTTTAAAAACTGGACTAAAAATACTCTTTCTGATTATGTTCACCAAATGTCCTGATTCTTGAAAATCTGTCCTGAGTAGGCAGATTTCTTGCGGCAAACTGCTACCTAGCATCTTACTACATAGACAAATTTTATGAATTACCACATTTGGGCTCAATTGAGAAGGATGTGTTTATTACATCAAGTGGGATTATGGAAATTAACAAAGCAGAATTAAAAACTTCACAGTGTGCATGTGGCTGAATTTTCCCATAGCCTGGAGCTTTGATGTAGGGAAAAGGTATCATCCTGCCCATTCTAGCACAGCCACATTGGGAGTCTCAGATACTGGGGCTCCATCCACCAACACAGTAGCTGAAGGGTTCATCCTGGGAGCCTGAGAGGAGGGGAAGATCTGGCTGCTTTCTGAGGCCACTCCCAGAGTTCCTCTCTGCTACCCAATGTTTCTGAAGGACTATGGAGACAGGCCACCAAATGGAGATCCTTTGTTAACCCTTCTCTCCCACCTGAGAGACTCTCAGTGCTAACTTCACCCCTGCTTTGGTAGGTGGCAACCTGGCCCCCTTTGCACATCTTTCTTCTGCAAATTCACAATCACTCTGCAATTGCCCGCCAACAACAGCTGAAACAGAGGTCCAGACTTGAGAGACACATATGACTCAAGTCAGGAGAGACCAGCCAGGCATAATTAGATGCTGTGGACAGAGAAAACACATGGAACGCAAATGGAAAACCACAGTGGTTGGTGCTTCCAACTGCAAACGAGCTGCTTCTCACAAGGGCATCTCTTGGAAGCAGTGGGTTTTACTCAATCCTGATCTGTCTCCAAAGCACATGCTTGCTATTTTTATGTGATATCATTTCCATTCTCCTACAGAGGGGCCTCTTCTCTGCTCAGTCGTCTATTCGAGGCAGGGAAATACAGCGACTTTGCTGCCTGGAGGATCGTGGTCAATGAACTCTCTTATTCATTGTGCATAGAGCTCAGCACAAAACTGTACAAATGTGACCATGTGCTAATGTGCTGTGTCAGGTGAAGCTAACCAGAGTGGAGAATTGATGACTATTGATTTTTACAGAGCAGGCATCTGAAATACGGCAAATGATAGCAATAAAGGAGTTTTATCAGGCTCTGAGTTTATTTCAAAGGTGAGTAAGTGTATTGAATGACACACCTGGGGTTTTATCTAAGCTCTGCTGCCAACCACTTTTGTGTCCTTGGACATGTTACTTTACCTTGGATCTCTTTTGTCCACTTGTAAGAAAGGACTTATAGACTATATCATACTCTAGTTCTCTTCCAGGTCCCCAGCTTTGTAACTCCATGTTGTCCTAAGAAAGGTAGCCCCCTGGCTGGGCACAGTGGCTCACACCTGTAATCCCAGTACTTTGGGAGGCGGAGGTGGGTGGATCACCTGAGGTCAGGAGTTTGAGACCAGCCTGGCCAACTTGGTGAAACCCAGCCTCTACTAAAAATACAAAAATTAGCCGGACGTGGTGGCACGTGCCTGTAATCCCAGCTACTTGGGAGGCTGGGGCAGGAGAATCACTCGAACCTGGGAGGCGGAGGTTGCAGTGAGCCAGAATCACACCGTTGCACTCCAGCCTGAGCAGCAGAGCAAGACTCCATCTCAAAAAAATAAAAAGAAAAAAGAAAAAAGAAAAGAAAGGTAGCTCCCTAATTTAGTGTTTGTGACATATGCTTTGGGAGAAAAAAAGTCACCTTTTTCTCTCTACTCCACAAACTGCTCAGAAGCTCCAGTTCTGAGGTGCAACGTGTTCTTAACTCCCTGGGAATCATGGACGTTTGCAATATTTTCATGCTGTTATTTATATAGGAAGATGAAGCTCTATTTCCAAAGAAACTCTGACTCATTTAATAATATGTACTGTATATTCATTGTGTGTATTCAAGGAACTTAGAGTGTAATGGGAGTGCCAAGACATGGCTTCCAGAGTTGCAACGTAAAGTGCAAGGTTCTAAGAGCTGTGGAAGAGGCAAGGAAGAGCTCCAGGGTTCCTCTTACTTTTTAGGGGTCAGAGAAGACTTCATGGAAGATGAGGTGTCTGAGTTGAGAAACGAATGTTGAGCATCATTTCAACAGTGGAGACGTGGAGAGTCTTCCCTTTCAACAGGATATAAGAGACAAGGGCCATAGGTTGAGGGACATGGTTTTGGGGATGACAAGCAAGGTCTGGCTTTAATTAGGTGACCCTATGTCGGGGTTTTCCCAGGATAGTCTCAGTTTATACCCTCTGTCCTGGTGGAATTGTTAACAGTGACCCTTTTCATTCTCAAAAAGTGTCCCAGTTTGGATGATAAATTACAGAGTCATCATAGCTATAGATGATGCTATCTCAGAGGCTGGATCCAGATGTGGCTAATAGGATCTAAGAATCAAAAAAAGAGAGAGATGACTCTATGCTTGGCTACAGGTTGCTAAAAAGGAGGTAAATGCAAGGGGAAAAAATGGCATTAGAAAGAGTTGGTGGCCAGGCACGGTGGTTCATGCCTGTAATCCCAGCACTTTGGGAGGCTGGGGTGGGTGGATCACTTGAGGTCAGGAGTTTGAGACCAGCCTGGCCAATATGGTGAAACTCCGTCTCTTCTAAAAATACAAAAACTAGGCCAGACACAGTGGCTCATGCCTGTAATCCCAGCACTTTGGGAGGCTGAGGCGGGTGGATCACCTGAGGTCAGGAGTTTGAGACCAGCCTGGCCAACATAGTGAAACCCCGTCTCTACCAAAATACAAAAATTAGCCAGGTGTGGTGGCGGGTGCCTGTAATCCTAGCTCCTTGGGAGGATGAGGCATGAGAATTGCTTGAACCCAGGAGGCAGAGGTTGCAGTGAACTGAGATCGCACCACTGCACTCCAGCCTGAGCGACACAGTGAGACTTTGTGTCAAACCCGCCCCCCAAAACAAACAAACAAACAAAAAAAACCAAATTAGCCGAGAGTGGTGGCGGGTGCCTGTAATCCCAGCTACTCGGGAGGCTGAGGCAGGAGAATTGCTGGAACCTGGGAGGCAGAGGTTACAGTGAGCTGAGATCACGCCACTGTGCTGGGTAACAGAGTGAGACTCCGTCTTTTTTTTTTTTTTTTTTTTTTTTTTGAGGCGGAGTCTCGTTCTGTCGCCCGGTCTGGAGTGCAGTGGCCAGATCTCAGCTCACTGCAAGCTCCGCCTCCCGGGTTTACGCCATTCTCCTGCCTCAGCCTCCCGAGTAGCTGGGACTACAGGCGCCCGCCACCTCGACCGGCTAGTTTTTTTGTATTTTTTAGTAGAGACGGGGTTTCACCGTGTTAGCCAGGATGGTCTCAATCTCCTGACCTCGTGATCCGCCCGTCTCGGCCTCCCAAAGTGCTGGGATTACAGGCTTGAGCCACCGCGCCCGGCCGAGACTCCGTCTTAATAAGAAAGAAAAAAAACAAAAGGAGTTGGTGATTGTTAAAAAAGATTGGAAAGACAGAGCTGGAGGGGTCTGCACACCAGTGAGTCCAATCCAGGTAATCATTTCACAGATGAAGGAAGGAGAAAAAGGGATGTGAGGACAGGAACGCAGGCCTCTTGGTGCTCTTGCCTCACTGGACTGAGTTGAATAGTGTCTGTCCCCCTGCCCCAATTCATGTCCACCCAGAACCTGTGAATGTGACCTTACTTATAAATACAGTCTTTGCAGATGTAATCAAGTTAAGACAAGGTAATACTGGATTAGGATAGGCCCTGAATCCAATATGACAGGTATCTTTATAAGAAAAGAGGAGTTGGGCAGGCACAGAGACACACAGGGAGGGTGCCACATGGCAACAGAGGCAGGGGTCGGAGTGATGCGTTTACAAGCCAGACCAGAGGCTGGCAACTGGCAGGGGAGGGTCCTCCAGGATAGCCTTCAGAGAGAGCATAGCCCTGCTGACACCTCCATCTTAGACTGCTGGCCTCCAGAAATGTGAGACAATACATTTCTCTTTTCTTTCTTTCTTTCTTTTTTTTTTTTTTTTTTTGAGACAGAGCATTGCTCTGTCGCCCAGGCTGAAGTGAAGTGGCCTGATCTTGGCTCAGTGCAACCTCCGCCTCCTGGGTTCAAGCGATTCTCCTGCCTCAGCCTCCCATGTAGTTGGGATTACAGGCATGTGCCACCACGCTCGGCTAATTTCTGTATTTTCAGTACAGACTGGGCTTCACCATGTTAGTTTCAGGCTGGTCTCCAACTCCTGACCTCGTGATCCGCCTGCCTTGGCTTCCCAAAGTGCTGGGATTACAGGAGTCAGCCACCGCGCCCGACCACATTTCTGTTGTTTTAAGCCACCCAGTTTGTGGCATTTTGTTAGAGCCCTCCTAGGACACAAATATTGTACGCTTTCTGAGCTTTAGGTGCGGCAGAATATTCAGGTAGAGCTGCCGGAAGGCACATGAACACGTGCGACTGGAATGAGGAGGAGCTGGGGTTGGTAATTGGGGTGTGGGAATAGGAGAGATGACCAACGGGAAGACAGAACAGCAGCTGCCAGGACGGGAGTTGCAGGGAGGGAGGAAGGAGAGGGAGAGAAGGCAGAGGGCCCCAAGAAAGCGAGCGGAAGTGAGGAAGGGATTCCAGAGGAGGCGGAGGCTGAGAGGTTCACGCTGGGAGGAGCAGCCGATGTGGATGGCACGCGAAAATTCCTGTAGAAAACTGCAACGGTTAGAAACTGCCACGCAATGGTGGCAGGCGCCTATAATCCCAGCTGCTCAGGAGGCTGAGGCAGGATAATCACCTGAACCCATGAGGCGGAGGTTGCCGTGAGCCGAGATTGCGCCACTGCACTCGAGCCAGGCGACAGAGTGAGATTCCGACGTAAAAAAAAAAAAAAAGGAAAGAAAAGAAACTGTCACGCAAAGGGTTAAGTAAAGGGTTAAGGACTGAGTGCATTTTTAGCAGACAGAGCAGGGAGATTCCTCTCCCCTCTCCCGAGGACTTCAGGATGGAGGAGAGACATAGGGTACTAGCTTCAGGTAAGGATCAGGGAAGAGAGGTTCTATTAGGTGATGGGGCACCAAGTACATTTGTGGAAATAGGCCAGGAGATGGAAAAATGCAGATGTCAGCTCTTGTGGTGGCCCACCCACGTCACGTGGCATGACGATTAGTAGAGTGAAGCAGCAGAGTCGGAGGACGCCAGGGCACAGGCAGGCTCCTGGGAAGCAGATCAACGCTTCTCTCTCAAGTTACTGATTACACCCCAGCTCTGACTCTTGTCAGTCACCACTGGTTGTACAAGGATACCTGGTAAAGTGAGGCAGCCCTGTGTTCTCCCATCTGATGGCTCCTTCCCATCTCTTCTTTATTTGACTCGGGGTTTGAGAGGGAGGCTAGCTTTTGCCTCCATTTATTTGTCCATCTCATGGGGAGACTCATTTCTGTATGAATCTCAGATAGATTTAGAAGCACTGTCCTAGGGAAGCAAGGAATCTGAGGCTACAGGACAGGACCTGTATGAGTGAGGGACGGACTGTGTGCCCAGAGTCCTCTGAGGCCCTCCCAACATATGCACTCTACTTAAAATTACCCAGGATGTGGATGAGAGTGTATTATAATAAACAGGCCAGGTGCAGTAGCTCACACCTGTAATCCAAGGACTTTGGGAAGCTGAGGCAAGAGGATTGCTTGAGTCCAGAAGGTTGAGATCAGCCAGGGCAATATATAGTGAGACCTCGTGTCTACAGAAAAAACAAACAAACACAAACCAGAAAAACCCACAAAACACCAAAGATCAACAAAGCCTGAAAGCACACCACACCACCAGGTGCCCTAGTTGACATAATGCTAGCTGCAGTTGCTCCATGGCCAGGAGTCTTCTCTCTGGCACAAAGCAGAGGAGTGCTGGGACCCAGGGAGAGACCCAGCACTGGCTAAATTACAACTAGGGTAGTAATGTTCCTGTGTGTTGCATGGAGCAGATGGATGTCAGGGCTAGAGTAATTCTTATGAAAAAAACCAGGATTTGGGAGAAAGCCTGAACCTCTTCCTTCTGCACCCCTCATTTTCTGTCCTCTTTTCTCCCAACTCTCCACAATTATATCTAAACCTCACCATGAGCTTCCATGGTGAAGTATATATAATTCAGCTATATCCTCTTCCAAATACTGAGTCTATTTTCTCTATATTTGGTTCACCATGTGGTAGGAATGACCAAAATCTACAGAGGAGGAAGCTTGCCAGAAACAGGCCAGAGCCACTCAGCTAGTGAACACTGGAAGCAGGGCTTGCACAGGTACACACCTCCAAGTCAGGTGCTTCTTGCCCTGCACATTCTACAGCTTCCTCTTTCTAAATGGAGCTTGGCTTCCAGTTAGACCAGGGCTGCATGAGGACATCTTTAGAACTACAACGTTCAGGAACTTTACGAAAGACTCTGATAGAAGTGACGAGTCATTCTGAGCTTCCTGGCCTGCCCCATGGGAGAGGACCAAATGAGCTGCCACTCCTCTGCTCCTGGTCACCATGTTCTTGCCTTTCAAAGACAGAGCTGCTCCCTTCCTGATGGCAGTGTGGCCCAAGCACTGGGTTATTCTGTCTGGGATGCTACCCTCTCCCAGCATGCCTTCCCTAGAGGTCTGGGAGCTGGACCGGCTGCTGCCTTCTGACATCCGGGATGGCTCCTTCATTACTATGCCCTTTCGCTGCTATACACAATACTGTGGGGAGGGGTTTAGGCACAGATCCACACTGCCAAACTGGCTTCCCAAGGGACTGGCTACCTCTGCCATGGCCTCAAAGGCAAGGAATCAGAAGGCCACCTACAAAGTCATGGTGCGGGGATCAGGAGGCTGCCACTATCACTGCTGCACCCCCTACTTCCATAAATACCTCTCAGCATCCATGAATCTGGTGACCAAACACTGCCATGCTGTTGTAGTAGGGAACCCACTGCCCACCCCAACTGTTCCTGCCTCAAGTGTCTCTGACCTTGCTAGGCAGTAGAAAACATCAAAGAGCAGGAAGGGAGCTTCATCTCACGTTCACTTTCCAGATCTTTCTAATTCATCTATTGGCAGAATATAATTCATGGCTAGACCCTTGGCTGAAGGAAAGTCTGAGAAATGTGGCTTTACATGTTCTGGCCACTGCAGTCCAAGGAGAAGTATAAGATGCTAAGTGCCAAACCACCATATATAGGGAGAAAAAAATATTGAATTATTTTAAATAACCAATATTCCAAAGATTTTCAACTACTTCTAACATTTATTTAATGAAATTAAACAAAAATCACGTCTGTGAAGATCATGGGCATATTCACATTTGCTAAGAATTCTCTTAACCATCAAAAGGCAACTTCTTTCCACTGGTTTTGTTATTGCAAAGTTCGGAGGGTTTCTCATCCATTAGAAAGCGTGTGTGTGTGTGTGTGTGCGTGTATATATATATATAAAAGATATCTTATACATATTATATATAATATAGGTGTACATATAATATACATACATATATAATATAGGTGTATATATGTAGATAGATGTATATATGTATACATAGGTGTATATATCATATATACATAGGTATATATTAAATATGTATAAAATGTATAGATATGTGTATACATCTTATATATAAAATATAAAACATATTTTATAGAAAATGTATACATTTATACATAAAATGTACATATATTATATATACGAATGCTGAGCGGCTAAATAAAAAATACATTTTATATATACATATATCTGTATATTTTATATATACACATCAACATATTTGATATATGTACATATCTATATATTATATATCCTATTTGTCTTATATATGTACATATCTATATCCTATATGTATATACTTCTATATATAGATGCGTATATGTATGTGTATATATGGTATATATATCTTAAAAATAATGATTTTTTATTTTTAAATTACAGAAATATAAGTATCATTTAAAGTCTGAAAAATAAAGTCAAAGCAGTTGCCTGTAATCCTCCATCACTAGCACAGTAACCATGCGACTCTTTTCCTGCACACATTTACGTTACATTGTGAATGTAATGGTTATAGAATTTTGTTTTGTTTTTTCATTTAACATTACATTATAATCATCATCCATGTTGTGTAACGTAAATTCCACTTTTAAAGGCTGCATAATATTTCACTCATATTATGCACGCATCATAATTTCCTTAGTCATTCCCTTCTGGTTGAACATTTAGGTTGTTTCCAGTGATTTACTGCTATAAGGAATGCTTTGAAGAAGAGCTTCATGTGTATTTGGGTTTTTGTCACATTCCCAGAAGTGGGGCAATGGGTTCTCAGAGACTTAATGCTTAAAGGGCATTCACTTAAAAATAAGGATCAACAGCTTCTGATCAGTATTTCTTAAACATGACCTTTGACAAAAGTAGAGTTTTCTCTAGCCATTACAGAGATGACTAAGTAAAAACACAGAGCCTGTTTTTAGTTATCACATCCTTAGCACTCATCTTGCCAGCTACTATCTGCAGCTACCAAAACTGGGGAAACAGTGCCCTTGGCCCTGACGCCTCTATTGACCTCTACCTATGCTCACATTACTGTATCTCAAATCCCTAAGAGTTGCTTGGGATGCTGATCACAGTGAGGGCAGAGAGCAGGCTCAGCATCTTCAGGGTCTTCCCCACCCTTTCATATCTCAGGGTCCAGCCTTCCTGACCAGAAGCCTTGTCTAGATAAGGCAGGGCCCTGGGGCCTAGAAGTTGATCAGCCCAAGCCATCTTAAGCCCTGGTACATGCAATTTAGATGGACACTTCCAGAGGCAGACAGGTCCTTCCCCCTACTTTCTGATTTCTCCCTTTTCCCCTAAACTGGAGCAAAACAATATTAAAACAGCCTGGGTTACACTTTACTGAAGAGGCCAGCTTAGGACGACTTGAAGAACTAGGTGACTACAGTCTTAAGACAGGCAGGGGCAAGGCTGTAAGATTACTCTCAGCTAGTTCGCACTCCTACTGTGAGATCAGGCCTCTACAGACTTTACAGGCGTATCAGACCCAAAGAAAATTTCCTGGAGGTGCCAACTCAGAGGGCCTCCCTCCTGGTCACTCCTTATAGTCTTGCTTGGTCCAGGGCAGGGTGGGTTAGGCCTCTCGGTGAGAACAAGAGGAACAAATGTAGCTCTGCATTATGTATTTAGGTTGAGCGACACAATTTCGAATGAGCGGCGGTCTCTCCAACAAAGCAATCTAGAATGGGACCCTGAGTTTTTTCAGGCCTTAGGAATGCCAAAGCTCGCTCAGCGATTCTGTTTGCAAACCCACCCGACCCGGGGACGGATTTTCCCCGAGACACTGTCATCCATGCCTCTATCTCTGGGCATACTTCACTGCGGCCCCTCCCCAGTGACCTCCCCTGCCCCTCGCGGACCAGCCCCATCCTCAAGACAGTACAACTTTCCGGGACACCCCACGTCTCCTCTCGCCCTCGTCCGGTTGCTTGGAAATTTGCACGGGACGGTGACGTCACACAGGGAGGCGGGTCCCCACTGTCCTGCACACCAATGGCACGGCGGCCGCCGGTCTCTTGGTTCCCGGCGATTGGTGTCTCGGGCCGCCGCGCTCCACCCCAGCCCGCCATGGCGTCAGGCGCCGCGGCCCCGGGGAGGTGGCTCTCACTTTAAGAAGTGAAGTTTTGCGCCCCCTCCCCCTCCCTGCCCACCTCCTGCAGCCTCCTGCGCCCCGCGGAGCTGGCGGATGGAGCTGCGCAGCGGGAGCGTGGGCAGCCAGGCGGTGGCGCGGAGGATGGATGGGGACAGCCGAGATGGCGGCGGCGGCAAGGACGCCACTGGGTCGGAGGACTACGAGAACCTGCCGACCAGCGCCTCCGTGTCCACCCACATGACAGCCGGAGCGATGGCCGGGATCCTGGAGCACTCGGTCATGTACCCGGTGGACTCGGTGAAGGTGAGGCGCTGGGGGACTTCGGAGACGCAACGAGCGGAGGAGGAGCGCGCGCGCGTTTGCATCCTGCGCGCCGACAGCCTGGGGGCAGAGTGCCCAAACCGCGCTCTCCCCAGGACCGCGGCGGGCCGGGGTATCCCCGAGAGCAGCTGCGCGCAGCCTGGGCGCCGCGCCTTCCGCCGACCCAGTGAAGGTGCCCGGTCCTTGCCCCACACCGCCCGCTGCTCCCGCTGCGTGCCCGGCCCCGGCTGCTGGCGGGGGAGGCGGAGTGGCGAGCACCGCTGGCTTCGGCGGCGGCTGGGCTCCCGGGGGACGCGATCGCTGCAGCTCTGCACAGTCTTACCACACTGGCCGTTCGGGCTGGCTGGGGCCGCCCACACGTGCGCGGTTTCCGAGGGAGCTCCCCGCAGGGGAAGCCCTCACCACGCTGGCGGTGAGAAACGTGTGGCCCTGGCTGGGCCGCGCGCCCTCAGGACTTGATGTGTGGCTGCTCCTCCCGGGTTATTTCGGGGACTTGGGGCCGGCAGGACTTCTCTCGACTCGTGGCAGCTCTTTACCGGTTCGGCATCGGCCCGTGGGATCCTCTTTCTGAGGGTTCTTGCACTTCTTCCCCCTACTTTGGGTCGCCGAGCCGCCGGGAGGCAATGACGTTTGCCTTCTTTTGCTTGCCAGGAGGTGGATGGGCTTGTGCCTTACAGCCCTTGCTGTGGATTGTGTGATAGGCACTCAGTTTCCTTTAAACCCTGTCTGTCACTTGCCCCGGTAGTTTTAACTGCATTTCTGTGAACAGGCAGCGTTAGTAGGTGGGTTTTGCCTGGTAGACTGAGAGTTGCCCTCTGTCAGCCTGCCCAGAACACCCCAGGACCAGGATAGAGGGGTGCAGGAACTAATGCCAGTATTGACTGTTACATATTGCACTTTTATAGGCATAACTCATCTATTTCATGCAACAGCCCTGGGGGTTAACAGATGAAGAAACTGAGGTGCAGAGAGGCGAACCGATTACCTTGCCCAGGCTCCTACACCACCTCCAGTCCTCTGGCTGCAGCTGCAGTGTGCTTTGGGAGATTCGGAGGCCTCTCTAGGTGGCAATTATTTTTGCAAGGCAGGTCCCACAGAGGCACTCCCAGCAGCTGTGTCTTGTTGCTGATGCTGGTTCTGCATGAGCAGGTATGAAGGCCAGAAAGTATAACTCAGAGGGTTTTCCTGGCTCCGGGAGCCGGCAGTCAGTGTCTGAACAGGCACAAGTCCAGTGAGGAAAGACATGGGCTTCCAAGGTGCTGCTGGACTTAAACCTGAGCCATCACCCATCTGTCCCTCCAGTGTTCTAGTGGGGAGTTAGAGGAATGGTTCTCATCTCCAGGAGAGACGCAGGACTGATACCAGGAGGCATTTGTGTAGGAAAGAATTCCTCAAATGTAATAAAATTCTCCATGATTGGCGCTGTTGTTTCAAGTGCCCTGGGCAGAGCCTGGGGAAAGTTAGGAGCAGGGAGGTGTTATTTGAGCAGGCCTTAGTCCTGCTGGTGTCTTGAGATGAATGTTCTGTTCGGGAACCCTACGGTGAATTCACTTCAGAGCATCATTTTAGCTTATTTTTAGGATTAGAAATAATTAGTTGTGCCTTCTGAGCACCCTTTGACACTCTCAAGAGGCGTTTCTCACATGTTTAAATTGTGTAATCTGTGTTTAGTTTCTCCTTGCCCCATAGATGTTGATATATTTTGGATTAGATGTCACCTGTGTACTTAGTATTACTTTCCATAGCAGTTTTCACCTGTAGACAGGTTAACATGGTGTGAGTGGTAGAAGGAGCCGGTCTGGTTTTCCTAGATAAGTCTGTAAAACAAGGCGTGGGTTAGCTAATCAGTAAAGTCTTTTAGGTTCTGGGATTCTAACTGACCCCAAAACATGACCCTTAGGGGCCCTTCCATGCAGGGTTGGTTTTGAGGCTGCCACTGAGTGCCAGGATCTGCCAACATCAGCACAGCTGTCTGCCCAGCGTGAGGAGTCAGGGATGTATGCTCCATCATAGAAAGGCTTGGGGAGATCACCCTGTGTTGCTTTTAAGTATTTTGTTTGATGGCAGAGACCGGGAGTAACTGAGTCAGGAGACCTGGGTTGGGCTTCAAGCCATGCTCCTCAGTTGCTTCACGCCTCGGGCACTGTTCTGTGCCTTAGTTTTGTCACCATAAAGTGGGGACAGTGGACCTATTCAGTCCCTCTCCACATTTTTAACCCATGCCCCGCTTCTCTGAACACACAACATCCATCGTCCTCTTTTACGTTACTTGAAATATCAAAAGAATTATTACAGCTGAAAACAAATCTATGTAAATAGGACCTTGAAAGAGAGAAAGCTTTCTCCAATTTCGAAAGGCACCATTTTTAACTTCGATCTTGTAATGACAAATAAGAATGTTGAATCGGCTGGTTTTTTTTCTGTCCTAGGTAGTATGGACTGTGGAACTCTGTGCTGGTCACTTCCAACCCTGAACCTGATGCTACTTATTTTGCAGTTCTAAGTGCAAAGTCGGCCTGGTGGATACTTCCCATTATAATATTAAATTTGCTTGTTCATGAAGTCACACCTCACCTTCCCAGTGTCACTTTAATAACTGGTATATTTTACATGGTGGGCCATGACTCATTAGTGGGCTCTGCATTAAAAAAAAAAAAAAAAGAAGAAGTTATTAGTGAGAGTATAAAATACGAGTGTGCCTGGCATGCAGTAGGAGAAATGTTGAAATTCTGTTTGGGTTGTGTGTGTGTGTCCCTGAGTGCATTTTACAGAAGTGTAAAATGTACTTCTGGCTAGGAGTTCTGGTCAAAAAAATATGAAAACCACTGAACCTGAGGAAATATCTCTGGAGCCCCAGCAGGCAACACTGAGATTATGAAGTGGGTATTTGGAAGACCTTTGGCAGTTTTCCTGCTGCTTCTTGTGTCTTCCTCTTTCACTTGGTCCTCATCCACAAAGGGCCAGTCTACTGGGACCTTTGGCTGCCCCTGCGATGATAGTGAGCAGCGAAGTGATATCCAGGGAGGGAGTATAGGGTCTCTGCAGGGCTCTCGCCAAATGGTGACAATGACTTACTCCTCTCCGGCAGGGCCTGGTGGCAGGTTTTCCATGAGCCTCTTTCTGGTGTTCCAGAGTGGCAAGGGGCACTTGGGGTGGACACAAGAACCCCTGGTCTGGTCAGGAGAGCTGAAGACTTGAGGAGCATGCCAGGTGGGTGGAGGAGGAAATTCCAACCAGATTAGGCACACCACTCGGAGTCCATGCTGAGTCCCGCCTGGGGAAAGCAGGGGCAGAAGGAAACAGGAAAGATTTGAAGCCGGGGACTTCCGCTGACCCTTTCACAGCCCTTCTTTTGCTTTGCTTGTCCGGGGAAACCCTGCCTATGACTCTTCTAGGATGAACCCTCCTTCCCAGGTGGGTGCACCACTGAGCGTTCACTCTAGGAGCCTCCTGGCTGACCTTATGGCATGCACAGCCAGCCTGCCCAGCTCAGCACAGCATTACCTCAACTTCTGACTTCTCTCCTGAGTTTTCTCCTGGCTGCAGGAGGACTGGTAGGAAGGGTGGTGGGGGGCAGTGCAGCAGCTGCCAGAGTCCCCTCCCACCCACTTTAGCGCTTTCCAAACAAAGTGCACTTAGGTCCGTGCCATTCAGCTTCAGAAGGGCGTGAAATCCCAAATTGCTCTAGTTCCTGGGACAAAATTATAATGATTTTTCTCTCTCCCTTCTTGTCTCCTCTCCTTCACATCCCCCTGCTCCCTTCTTTTACTGTCCTTTGATGAGAGGTGATTTTCTTAAAAGGTGAATTTAGAGTGAGGAATCAAAAGAGGGGGATTTGTGAACTGCAGTCCTGTTCCTTGTTTCATGAACCCCCAGGCTGCGTGTTGATACCCACAGCCATGGCCTGCACCCTTCAGGCCTACCCCGAGGAGGGTGAAAACCTCATCCACTTTTCTCTGCCCTCAACTGGGGAGGGGCAGGCTGGAGCGTGGTTTGAGGGCCAGGCTAGGGTGTGGTTTGGAGGCGGGTGCCCAGGAGTACTGTGAACAGCAAAGCGGGCCTCAGCTTTTTAGTAGGGAGAGGTATTTGGGGTTGAATGGGAGGATTTAATCAGCTGCTTTGCTTAAACTATACAAGGGTGTGCACCTGGGGTGGGGGATGTGCGTGTCACCTGGAAGGGAGGAATGTGCTTCCCAAACATTTTTTCCTGGCTTCCACTTGGGCACATTTCAGCTGCATGTGGCCATCTCATTAAAGATGACTTTTGTCCCATCTTAGAGCAGTGACTAGTCTTGGGGAATCAGTCCCACTTTCTCCGTTTTTCAGTCTTGGGCTCCTGACCCCCTCTGACTTCGGGCGTTTCCTTCCTCTGACTCATAGGATGAACTCACCTGCTGGTGTGAAAGCCTTCAGCACCTTTCTTGAACTCCAGAACTTTGTGGCTGTTTTCCTGTCTCCACTAATACTGAACCTTTTCTTGTCAAATAATTTGTGTTTGTGTTTTTGTTTTTAATCCGAAATACCAGCTGTCATGTCCCATCCATGCTGGCCACAGACATACCCCTGTGATCATGGTGTTGGCTGGCCCACGCCAGGAGGCATGGCTTTGCCACTCCTATGCCCACCTTGAATGTTTGTGTCTGACGTTTGTCATAGGAGGGGTATATCCAATCTCTTTCTCTTTTTTTCTTTCTCTCTCTCTCTCTCTTTTTGAGACAGGGTCTCGTTCTGTCACCCAGGTTGGAGTGCAATGATATGATCGCAGCTCACTGTAGCCTTGACCTCCTAGGGCTTGAGTGATCCTCCCAGCTCAGCCTCCTGAGTAGCTGGGACTACAGGCACATGCCACCATGCCTGGCTAATTTTTTGTATTTTTTTATAGAGCTGGGGGGGTCTCAATTTGTTGCCAAGACTGGTCTTGAACTCCTGGGCTCAAGCGATCCTCCCACCTTGGCCTCCCAAAGTGCTGGGATTACAGGCATGAACCACCATGCCCAGCCTCTTTCTTTTTGTTGAACTGGAAATCTTCCCCCAAGTTCCCTCAGCCTTCCCTCAAGTTCCCACTGAGATGGATTTCCCACCCTTAGAGAACTATCTTGGGGTTCAAATTCCAGTCTTTGACTTACTGGTTGGGCAGGACACTTAGCTTCTTCGTGTCCTTACCTGTAAAATGAGGATCCTGATTTTCTTCCTGCTTTCTCTTTCCTGACCCAGCTTTCCATTGCTTCTTTCCCTCTTCCCTCATTTTTCCAGTGGGCCTTATGGAAGTTCCTTGTTAACAAGGTCCCTTACATCTTCCCCTTTTACCGAATGTTTCTTCCACTTCCCCCTTCTGATGGAAATCCAGCTCCTCTTGCTAAGGGTTGGGAGCATGGACCCTTGAATCCAAATCCCTGGGACCGGGTCCCATTTCCCAGTTAGGTGTGACCTTGGGCAAGTTTCTTAACCTCTCTGTGCTATTTCCCTATCTGTAAAAAGGAGAAGAGATGGTACTGATCTCCCAGGGTGGTTGTGAGGGTTAAGGCCTCGCTGTACTTCCCATACCTGGTACACGCACAGAACAGTGGATACCGTCTGATGTCTGCTCTCATCTTTATCTTCATCATTACCAGCATGCTTGCTGTCACTTTCCATCATTCCCTGAGGACTTTGGCATCTGATGCACAGACTTCACCTCCGCAGATCCTTTCCTCACCCTGAGGATGCCCCCTCTTCGTTCCCACCCGACTCAAGTCCAAATCACTCTATTCCTTACACCTCTGAGTCAGCGGCCTTCACCTCCATGGTGTCTTGACCTAACTCAGAACCATCCGCCTCTGAGATCTTAAATTCAGATGTCTGATAGCCTGGACCCCAAGATTGACTGCTGCAGCTGCTGGGGCCTTCAGTTTCTCTGCCTATGGTTTTTCCAACCCTGGCTTGCCCCACCTGGGTCCTGGACAGCCCATCTGTCCCTTGGGCAGCCAAGCCCTTCAGGAACATTCACATTGCCTCCAATGCGCATGCTCCCTGGCCTCAGTTCCACGTGTCTGGGTAGCTGCTTGCGTCCTTCACAGGGGTCCTGTTGCTCCTCAGCCCCCACCCTATTGTTGTCAGCCTCAGCCTGGCATCTTGCTTCCATGTCACAGGGAAACCAGTACCTCGATCAAACCCATCTTCCTGTCACCGTCCTTCCAAACTCTCTTGCCTTCCACCCCCACTGTAAGGGAACAGGTGTCTTCATTCCTTTAAGGTACATCAATGTGGCAGAGAAGGGAGATGTATACAAACCACTCTGACACTTGGATTTGAATCCTGACTGCACACCTGGGCACATTACCTAACCTCTCTAAGCTCAGGTTCCTTCTCTGCAAAGTGGGGATATGAATACTGTATTAGTCTGTTTTCATGCTGCTGATAAAGATATACCCGAGACTGGGTAATTTATACAGAAAGAGAGGTTTAACAGACTCACAGTTCCATGTGGCTGGGGAGGCGTCACAATCATGGTGGAAGGCAAAAGGCACATCTTACGTGGTAACAGACGAGAGAGAATGCGAGAACCCAGTGAAAGGGGTTTTCCCCTTATAAAATCTTCAGATCTCGTGAGACTTACTCACTACTATGAGAACAGCGTGGGGGTAACCGCCCCCATGATTCAATTACCTCCCGCTGGGTCTCTCCCACAACACGTGGGGATTATGGGAGCTACAATTCAAGATGAGATTTAGGTGAGGACACAGCCAAACCATATCAAATACCAAGAGCTATTTTACAGGGTTGTTGTAAGAATTAAGAAGGAATGCCCTGGAGAGGGACACTGATTTCCTCAACTGAATTTAAAATTATTACATGTAGACTTTTTAAAGGACATCCTTAAACTTCCACCACAAGAGGAATATAAAGAGGTCCCTCCTGCACCAGAAAGAGCTGCAGATCTTTTTCAGTGTTCTTGGAGGTATAGGGTGTGAGAACTTGATCAGTTTGTGTCAGCCACCTTGTTCTCTAAAGGGAAAGCCCCTCAAACCATTTTGTATTCTGTATTACACTTCAGAAAGTGTGGAAGCAAAGGCCATCTAATCTTTAAAAGCTCTTAATGTGATCCTGAAGACTTTGGTTCTACAAAATGTGAACTTCTTATGGACCATTAAATTGGGGGAGCAATCTCCTGATTTTTGTCTAGCAACCCTACCTGTGATGCAGGATAATTTTTTTGTCTTTTCAAAACTGTTGTTCTTCCTATATCTCTATAATAAAAGATATTAAAGAGGAAAAATAAAAAAGAATTAAATGATGCAACATATGTAAAGTTCTTGCCGCAGTACGTGGTGCGTACATTGTCAATAAATGGTGACGGTGATGTCATTTTTGTCCCCTTACTCTTGAGTGACTCAGTTCCGGGATCTTTAGCCTTCCTGCTCCATTGAGTTTTTCTCAAAAGTCTTTCTACAGATCCAAGCCCATCCTGTCTTAAACAAACCCGAGACTTCTCACCTTGACCTCACATGCCCCCCAGATTTCTTCCCATAAACAAACTGTTGCCCCTTTTTTTGCTCCTTAAAACAAATGTTGTGAAAGAACTATTGACACTGGTCTCTGCTTCCTCACCTGCCACCCCTGCTTCCTGGCTTTTGCACTGGCCAGCTGCAGCCTTACCAAGGCTCCTGGCTACCCACCATCTTCCTCGCCCACCCTGCTGCCTCTGTCCCTGCCAACGGCACCTCCGAGAGGGGGTTGGCCCTGCGATACTCAGTTTTCCTCTTTGGGCATGGCTTTTCCTCAGGAATGTGCCTTTCCACCTCATTTCTCCCCAGCACACATACCTCAGTTTCCTCCTGGGACCTGATGGCTCCCAGATCACTATCTTGGGCCCAGACTTTCTGGAGCTGAGTCTCCAGCTGCCTCAGAGCCTCCTCAGACTCAGTGTGGCCAGAATGGTGGTCCTGGCTTCCCCTCGGGCCCTCCTTCTGCATCCTGGAGTGATCGTCAGCTTTTCTCCCACCGCTACCTTCTATGCAGGGAAGGCCTGCCCGTGGCTGTATCTGTAATACTTCTTGAATGTGTTTCCTTCTCTCCCTCCCCACAGCTACTTACTGCCTTGGTTCAAGGACCTGGATGTCTCCTCTTCTTTGAGATCCCAGGCTGCCCAAGTTAAAAGTGAGTTTAGGCCGAGCTCAGTGGCTCACGCCTATAATCCCAATACCTTGAGAGGCCAAGGTGGGAGGATCACTTGAGGCCAGGAGTTGGAGACCAGCCTGGGCAATGTAGCGAGACCCCATATGTACAAAAAATAAAAACATTAGCTTGGCATAGTGGCATGTGCCAGTGGTCTCAGCTTCTTGGGAGACTGAGGTGGGGGAATCGCTTGAGCCTGGGAGGTCAAGGCTATAGTGAGCTATGATTGGACCACTGCACTCCAGCCTGTGCAACACAGCAAGACCCTGTCTCAAAAAGAAAAAATAAAAAAAAGTGAGTTTACTCTCCCCTGCCTCACATTGCCCTTTTGCCCATTTCTGCTTTGTCTTTCTCCCCAGCAGTTGTTACTTCCTAACACACACCATCGTTTATTTATATTGTTTACATATTTTACTTATATTTATAATATTGTTTTATTGTTTATGGTCTCTCTTCCCTCATCAGAATGTAGGCTCCAAGTGGGCAGGGATGTATGTTCCTCTGTTCACCACTGTATTCCCATTGCCAGAAACACAGTAGGTGCTCAGTATTTGATGGAGGAGCTTCTGCAGTTCATTCTGCACATCAGTCATGGCTGGTCCTGCTCTTCAGTCTCCAAGCCCAGCAGCTTCCTGGTGGGCTGCAATTTTCTCATTGGAAATAGAGAAGAGTAGCAGTACCGATTGTGCCTCCCTTGTAGGTCTTTTTAGTGCGTCTAGTTGGAAAATACAGGCAGGTTTGCAGGGAACACAGTTTTCAAAGTATAAAGCTCAGTGCAGGTGCCAGGTCATGGTGTTTATTGTCACACTGGGATCCTGCGGGAGAGGTAAGGTTAGCTGATTGGAGTGGAAGATCCAGCCCATTCTTCATGGTGCCGCAGAGCCTGCAAGCCTGCAGAAAGATGGGGAGTAGCCACGTCTTTCTGCAGTTCACGCCTGTGTCTCTTCCCACCTGATAATCCCTTAGCACTTCTGTTTGCCTTGCATGTAAAGCCCGACCTTTGCATGGCGGGCACACAGACTGAAACTCTTTCCTCCTCCAGCCTTTCTCGGACTCATCTACAGAATGACACAGAAGTATTCCGTGAATATTGGTTGAATGAAGGAAGGCACAGCTTTTTAAAAGAGATGCAAAAAAAAAAAAAAAATGAAAATCTTTAAAACTTGTTAATGGCTGGGTGTGGTGGCTCACTCCTGTAATCTCAGCACTTTGGGAGGCTGAGGCGGGCAGATCACCTGAGGTCAGGAGATTGAGACCAGCCTGGCCAACATGGTGAAACCCCATCTCTACTAAAAATACAAAAATTAGCTGGGCACAGTGGCAGGCGCCTGTAATCCCAGCTGCTTGGGAGGCTGAGGCAGGAGAATCACTTGAACCTGGGAGGCGGAGGTTGCAGTGAGCCGAGATTGCGCCACTGTACTCCACCCTGGATGACAGAGCGAGACTTTGTCTCAAAGAAAAAAAAAAAAAGAGAGAAAAAACTTGCTGTTAAACAAATTCCAGTTTTGATTTTTTGTTTTGCATTGGTTTTGAATCCATGCATATTATGACCACAAAGAAGACTTTCTTGGCTCCGTTGTTTGTGTTTTGTGTGTGTGTGTGTGTGTAACCCAGCAAGCAGCAGCTGTACCCCGATGAGGCAGTCTTCATTTGGCCACTCATGTCATTCCACGTTTCCTGAGTGCCCTCTTGGCTAGGCACTGTGCTAGACACTGGGCCACAAAAATAAGAATGCCTGGTCCCCCATTCTCAAAGTAAGCATGCTTCCTATAATTAGACCCTGAGCTAAGGCGACAGAAACAGCTCCCTTGCAAGAGAAGAGTTGCCTGTCTTGACAGACGTTCAAATGGGCTGGGAGAACAAGGTCTGGGGTATTTGGACTCTGGACTGCTCAAGCTGCTGTCGTCTTGCAGGTCTAGAGCCTACAGGGTAGCATCGTTCTAGTTTGTTTGCTGGGCGCTTCTGGAATTGGTTCCTTCTCCTGTGAGAGACAGTGGTCCTCAGTTGTGTTCCCTCCCCACCATCCTCGCCCTCCCTCCCTCCCTCCCACGGTGGTTAGTCATTCTGGAGGCTCAAGCTGGCTCACAGGAGGTACTCTTGAAAACGTCCCCCACCCTCCTCGTAACCCCAGACAGTCAGGAAGGGCCGTTGTCGGGTACTAAGAGGTATTATGGTTTCACATTCGTGCTTTCTCTCTGAAGAGAAAACAAAACATGTTGAAATAGGGAGAAATCCCAGCAGCAGCTTGCTTGAAGCAAAGGTTGCATAACAGGTCTAGGAAACGTCTGGCCATGTGGGTCAAGTTGAGGGACTCCAGCCTTGTGTCACTGAGGGAACTCCTCCGGGTCCACTGAGCCTCTGGATCCATCAGGTCCATCCGGAGAGCCACTTGGAAGGCTCTGGGACCCTGAGGTCTGGCTGGCCACGTGGTCTCTGGTGGCTGTCACTGGTGAAAGAGAGACCCTGGTTGTTATTTAGCCAACAGTGTTTATTCCCTGGCGTGACCAGAAAGGGTGCATTTGAGACACTGCTGTGGGTGGGGGACCCGGAGGAGTATTTGCGTGTCAGACTTACGCTGGTGTTGAGGCCCTAGAAAGGTCACCAAACTGGGGCGGGGTGCAGGCCCCATGAATTTAAGTCCTGATCCTGCCATTAACCAGCTTGGAAACCTTGAGCTAAGCATTTCTCTGGGCTGGTTTTCTCCTTGTGAACCTAGACTAGTGTCATCTACTTTACCTTTTTGACAGGGCTGTTGGGAAGCTTAGGTGAGGTAGATTTGTGAATGGCTCTTGCAAACCTTAATGTGCAAAGCTAATGACAGATTGTATCAGAGGCAATGTGCTTGATAATTAGAGCTGTTTAGGTTAACAGCACAACCTCAGGGGCCAGACTGCCTGGAGTGGCACCTAGTCAAGTTCCTGATACCTCTCTCTGCCTTATTTTTCTCATCTATAAAATGGGGCTAATAACAGTACCCATTTCAGTGTTGCTGTGAGAATTAATTGAGATGATACACCTAGAATGTTAAGAATAGTGCCAGGCACAGGGCAAACACTCCATTAATATCAGCTCCTCTTGTTATTTCTAAAGCATTACTTGAATGCCTGGATATGTTTGTATATTGCTGTTGCAATTGTTGATTATATTATTTTTGCATTGTTTTAGCTTTTATTTGGTCATTTGATCCTCTTAGCTCTCCTTTGAAGGTGAGAAAAGGCAGGTGTTCTTTCTCATTTCATATTCGAGAAAACTGAACTTCAGAAAAATTACATGCCCTAGAACTCGGGCTTTTTTCTGCTCCAGAGCTAAGAGTGAGAGGAGAGAGGAAGGGAATCAGGCTGGAGCAAGCCAGTAGGGTGTTGGATGCAGACTCAGCTGTTAATGGCAGCAGAGCCCTTGAGCTGGGTTCTGGAATATGAGAAAGGGCTGGGATTGATGATGGGACCCAGCTGCATTGTTGGGACGGAGGAACCAGAGTTGAGTTGAGAGACTAACTCCAGGAAATCATGGCACCCAGAAAGTGTGGCACAGAAAGCAGGGCTCTAATGTATAGTTAGGAGTTTTTTGGCCAAATACTCCAGCAAGCAAGGAAAAAGGATGATGACAATATGGTTATTGCCACAGGATATTTTTAGCTGTGTCTGGCTTCTCTCTCCGGAACAAATTGCAGCTGCTGTGACACCTTCTCATTTCAGCAGTGAGTCGAAGTTGCGCTCACTATAGTGCTTTGAATTCGGACTAGTCTTGAGGATTCCTTGCCAGATCACAGTATATGTATATAAGTGACTTACTGGGAAGAGCACTACATCATAATTCCGTGGTCCACAAGGGCTGCAGTTTTCTTATCTGAAATAAGGAACCCTAACGGTGCCCATCCTGCCTCCCCTGGCTGATCTACCTATTCATGTAGTGAGAAAATAGAGGCAGGCTTGCAGGGAACACCACTTTAAAAGTATGAAACTCTGTGCAGGTGCTAGGTCATGCTATTTATTATCACACTGGGATCCTGTGGGAGGGGTAAGGTTAGCTCATTGGAATGGAAAATCCAGGCTCTCATTCCAGCACTAGGACTCAGTGCAGCTGCCTGGCCTTGGGCACTTCACCTCTCTCCTTACAGTGTCTCCCATCTGTTGAGCCAAGACAGGGTGGCTGTCTGCTGCTGACCCTTTGGCTGGCTAATGAGGAAGAGCCAGTGCTGCTCAGAGCATGCTCATTTCATGGTAATGTAGACAGGGAATAGTAGTGGCTGCATGTAGCAGAAACCGGCAGGGTAGGACAGGATAAGCCCACCTTCAGGGAGGTGTACTCAGGGCTGTTAGGGTGAGGACGTCTGTGGTATTCTCATTTTATATCCTTACTCTTATTTTCCAAGAAAGTCTGTCCCTTTGAGCAGCAGGCAGATGAGTCTGGGGACACTGTGGGGAGGGGTCCCCCAGGAGCAGGAAGGTGACTAATGATCCCGGAAGAATGACTGTGTGTGTTTGCAGATGCCTCGGCTCTTCCCCACTTTGGCCTTTCCCGTCACTGTTTTCCTCACTTGCTTAAGAGGAGAAGGAGGTAACACACAAGTGCCTTTGTCTCAGGGTCCCCATGGTGCCCACGTTGGGGGTTTTGCGGACGCCTTGCATTGCCCAAGGCCTGGCTTTAGAAGCAGAACATGGAGAGAGAAGTTGCAGCCTGCAGGAAGCTGGCCAGCCAGACCTGCCGGGCAGCGGGACCCGCGGGCACTGCCTCTGACTCACAGCGTGTCTTTGATGCGCAGTGCTCCTCTCCACACTTTCTCTGCCCTCCTGTGGATCACGGGTGTCCTAGCGCTGTTGGGAGCCTGGATTAAAGTTGGCTGAGTGGCCAGCTGATAATCAGATCCAGGGAGTCAGACCAGAGAGAGGAGGACATCTTTTCAAAGGCAAGAAGATGCTGCCAGTGCGTGTATATACATATGAGGGTGAAAGGGGTAAACCCAGGATGTGTCTTTAACTGAAGAATCAAGAAAGCTGCTTTCCTTAGTCACCCATCTCTGTGGTTCGTTTGCTAAACATTGGCTTGCGTTAGCCTGATTCACAGTAATGTGGCTCCCTAGGAAGATTCAAATGGCATTTGTGAAAATGTAGCTTCATCCACAGCCCTTCGTTGAATGACTGCATTACAGTCAGCACCACATAATGATGTTTCGGTCAACTATGGACTCCATATGTGACGACAGTGATCCCATAGATTATAATGGAGCTGAAAAATTCCTATTACCTAGGGACATCACAACGCACTGCATTTCGCCCGTGTTTCGCTGATGCTGGTGTAAACCTACTATGCTGCCAGTCATGTAAAAGCATAGCACACACGATTAGTAGGTAATGCTTGCAAATAATAATGAAAGACTCTGCTACTGGTTTATGTATTTACTATACTATACTTTTTGTTATTACTTTAGAGTGTACTCCTACTTTTTTTATTTTTTGAGATGGAGTTTTGCTCTTGTCGCGTAGGCTGGAGTGCAGTGGCGTGATCTCGGCTCACTGCAACCTCCACCTCCTGGGTTCAAGCGATTCTCCTGCCTCAGCCTCCCGAGTAGCTGAGATTACAGGCATGCACCACCATGCCCGGCTAATTTTGTATTTTTGGTAGAGACAGGGTTTCACCCTGTTGGCCAGGCTGGTCCAACTCCCGACCTCAGGTGATCCACACCCCTCAGCCTCCCAGAGTGCTGGGATTACAGGTGTGAGCCACTGCCCCTGGCCTTTTTTTTTTTTTTTTTTAAGTTAAACTGTAAAACAGCCTCAAGCAGGTCCTTCAGGAGGGATTCCAGAAGAAGGCATTGTGATCACAGGAGGTTCCAGCTGTTTTGGGACAAGATGTAGAGGTGGAAGACAGTGATATTGATGATCCTGACCCTCTGTAAGCCTAGGCTAGTGTGTGTGTTTAAGAAAAAAGTTTAAAAAGTAAAAAAAAAAAAAAAAAAAAAGTTAAAAGGAAAAGCTTATAGAATAAGGATATAGAGAAAAAATATTTTTGTACAGCTGTACAATGTGTTTTGTGTTTTAAGCCAAGTGTTATTATGAGTCAAAAAGTCAAAAAATTGAAATTTATAAAATAAAAACATTACAGTAAACTAAATTTAATTAATTAATTTTATTTATTTATTTATTTTTGTTTTTAGAGACAGGGTCTTGCTTTGTCGCCTAGGCTGGAGTACAGTGTTGAGATCATAGTTTACTGCAGCCTCGAACTCCTGGGTACAAGGAATCCTCCCTCCTCAGTCTCCTGAGTAGCTGGGATTACAGGTGCGCATGACCACACAGCTAATTTTTAAATTGTTGTAGAGATGGAGTTTCACAGTGTTGGCCAGGTGGTCTCAAGCTCTTGGCCTCAAGCAGTCCTCCTGCCTCCACCTCCCAAAGTGCTAGGATTACAGGTATGAATCACCATGCCCAACCTTGAAATTTAATTTATTATTGAAGAAAGCAAAAGTTTAAAAAATAAATTTAGTGTAGCCTAAGTGAACAGTGTTTATAAAGTCTATAGTAGTGCACAGTAATGTCCTAGGCCTTCATACTCACTCACCACCACTCACTCAAACTCACCCAGAGCAACTTCCAGTTCTGTAAGCTCCATTCATGGTAAATGCCCTACACAGGTGTACCATTAAAAAAATCTTTTGGCTGGGTGCAGTGGCTCACGCCTGTAATCCCAGCACTTTGGGAGGCCAGGGCGGGCAGATCACCTGAGGTCAGGAGTTCGAGACCAGCCTGGCCAACACGGAGAAACCCCATCTCTACTAAAAATACAAAATTAGCTGGGCATGGTGGCACATGCCTGTAATCCCAGCTACTCAGGAGGCTGAGGCAGGAGAATGGCTTGAACCTGGGAGGTGGAGGTTGCTGTGAGCTGAGATCACGCCACTGCACTCCAACCTGGTCAATAAGAGCGAGACTCCGTCTCAAAAAAAAAAAAATCTGTCTCAGCTTCCCAAGGTGCTGTGATTACAGGCGTGAGCCACCGTGCCCGGCAAAGAACAAACTTTTATATGGTATTTTCACTGTACTTTTTTTTTGAGACGGAGTTTCACTTTTGTTGCCCACGTTGGAGTGCAGTGGTGCAATCTTGGCTCACTGCAGCCTCTGCCTTCCGGGTTTAAGCAATTCTCCTGCCTCAGCCTCCCGAGTAGCTGGGATTACAGGTGTGCGCCACCATGCTCGGCTAGTTTTGTATTTTTAGGAGAGACTGGGTTTCACCATGTTGGCCAGGCTGGACTCAAACTCCTAACCTCAGGTGATCCACCCACCCCGGCCTCCCAAAGTGCTGGGATTACAGGCATGAGCCACCACGCCCAGCCTTCACTGTACTTTTGCTATATTTAGATTCATTTAGATAACACATACCCATGGTATTCCAGTTGCCTGCAGTATTCAGTACAGTAGCATACTGTACAGGTTTGTCGCCTAGAAGCAACACGCTATAGCGTACAGCCTAGGTATGCAGTAGCTATCCCCTCTCAGTTTGTGTAAGTACACTCTGTGATGTCCACACAAGGATGAAGTCACCTAACAAAGCATATCTCAGAACATATCCCCATCATTTGCGATGCGTGACTGTAATTAATGAATGGGGCCTTATGGGGTATGACTGTGGGTGCTGGGCACTAGGGAGGTGGAGGCTTGATACAACCCAGGCATTCCCCATGGGAGCCCCGATGTGGCAGGAAGGACAGATGTCCAATGAATCATTCCTTTCAGGAGTGATGAACTGTCTTCAGGGATCCTGAACCTCATGGGGAGGAGTTGGGAAAGTCCCCCCGAGGAAGGAATATCTCAGTATCTCTATCTAGACCTGAAGGAGATGTGGATGTTACAACTAAACTGTATGATTCTCTCTGTCCCTAAGAACGTCACGGCCTGTTCCCAAGGTGCCTGGCCATCCCCAGGATGCCTCCATCCCGCTGACACTCTAATCTGGGGTTCTGCTCTGAGCTGAGAAAGTGTCTGTGGTTTGGGGTCATCAGGGGGCAGCTCTTCTCCTCTATGTTCTGAAATCTTAATTCCCTGTTTGACTGTCTGGTGGCTTTCAGAGAAGCCCAGCCTCCTCCCGGGTGGGAACTTTCACTGCTGAACTAAGGACCCGAGGAGGATGGAAACGGGAGGAAGGAAGGCTAAGCGGTCACATTAAAGGCATTTCTGCTCATCATTGGCTCATAATGGGTGGCAGAAGTGGCTGGTGGAGCAGTGGCCAGGTAAGTTGCTAAAAATAAAACATGCTCATGTGATGTGTGCAGGTTTAGGGTTAGCCTGAGTGACCTTTCCTGGTCCAGGTCACAACTTGTAGGGCAAAGAGAGACTTGAGGATGGTGTAGGCGACAGCTGTGCCTTCCAAAGGTCAGAGATGGACCTGGGATCTTGTAGTGCCAGGGCCTGCTCTGGAGGCTCAGATTCGTGTGTCACTTCCTGTCTCTTTTGAAAGGTAACTGGAGAGCTGGACACTTTCCTGTCCTCTCTCTTTCCTTGTGGCCTTCCTCTGTCAGAGGTGGCTTGCTATCAAATGCCAAGGGCACAGTCAGCTGGGCTTGGTAAAGGGCCTGAGATGAGAGCTTGGGGACTTTCCCCCTGGAGTCCATGATAGTCCAGGGTGTAGACATAAGCTCTTGGATCTCGAAGCTTTGGAAACCGAGTCCTGTTTCTCCAACAGGCCGGTGCGGTGACAGGGGCACAGACCTGCTATCCTCTCTATTTTTGTGTCCACAGATTCCCCGGCACAGGGGTCTTTGTTATAGAATCTCTTTGCTGGGTGCTTTGAAGGAGCACGTGTGTGGGCCATTTTCAGAGTCGTTAGACAATGCTAAGCTGTCACTCAGAAGAAATGGTCAGGATAGAAGCATAGAAAATGCCCTGTGGAAATGTAGATGAGTGTACTGGCTCACACCTGTAATCCCAGCTACTCAGGAGGCTGAGGCAGGGGCATTGCTGGCAGATAGCAGTTCAAGACCAGCCTCAGCAACAGAGCAAGACCCTGCCTCTAAAAATAAAAATAAAGAAATGGGCCAGGCGCAGTGGCTCACGCCTGTAATTCCAGCACTTTGTGAGGCCGAGACGGGCGGATCATGAGGTCAGGAGTTCGAGACCAGCCTGGCCAACATGGTGACACCCCGTCTCTACTAAAAATACAAAAATTAGCCAGGTGTGGTGGCAGATGCCTGTAATCTCAGCTACTCGGGAGGCTGAGGCAGGAGAATCACTTGAACCCGGGAGGCAGAGGTTGCATCGAGCTGAGATCGTGCCATTGCACTCCAGGCCAGGCAACAAGAGCAAGACTCTGTCTCAAAAAAAAAAAAAAAAAAATTGGCTTTGTGTGGTGGTGCACACCTGTAGTCCCAGCTACTCAGGAGGCTGCGGTGGGAAGATAGCTTGAGCCTAGGAGTTTGAGGCTGCAGTGAGCCATGATCATGCCACTGCACTCTAGCCTGGGTGACGGAGCAAGACCCTGTCTCTAAAAAAAATTAAAATAAATAAATAACAGAAAATGCCCTATGTGGGGAGAAGGGTTATCTATGAAAGGAGTTAGAAACCTCAAGTGTATGTGAGATTGGAGATCTCTCTGTTAATGAAAATGTGCTTAAAATTTTTTTTTCTTGAACCTTGGCTTCTCAGGCAATAACTGAATTTTAATGTGTGTGTGTGTGTGTATATATATATATGTGTGGATATATATGTTTGTGTGTATATATATGTATGTGTATATATATTTGTGTATATTTATATATTTGGGCCAGGAAGGGTGAAGTGTTAAATTGCCTTACTTACAAAGCTAAGGTAGATTTGTATTTAGCCCTTAGAGCTTCAAAAATATCAGCTCAGAAATGACTTTTAATTGTGCAGATGATAAAATCACAAGAAGAAAATTCATCTACAAGTTGGAATGACTCTTAGCTACTTATTTGTTTTAAAATTTTTTTTTTCAAATTTCGGAAGGAAGTAGAGGAGTTAGAACTGCAGTTTGCAATTATGGGGGTTGGGATGCGGTGCGTATTAGTACAATGTTAGGTTGTGGCAGGTTCCATTTATCCTTGGAATTAGCACTGCTCCCCCCACAGGCTTCTAGGAGTTGGGAGCTGGCTGGTTGTTGACGCTTTGCCTGACCTTGGATAAGAAATCTTGTTTTCAAATTCCCTTGAGGTCTCTTCCAAGAATCTTTTGCTTTTTTTCTGATAAATCAATCATAAGGAAGTTTCTGAAATTCTCTTTCAGACCCTACAACCCAAAAGTTACTGCAAAGCTGGGCCTCTACCAGAAGTGACTTGAAATTGAAAACAGATTTCAGATCTCACCTGAGCAGCTCGAGTGTAAGGAAGGGACTGGGAGAGCCACGGAGAACATTTGTCAATCCAGAACCGGCCATTCATGGTGTTGCTTCACTGGAGGGCAGGGAAGGAAAGAACTAGAAGCAAGGCAAAAGCAGATCTTTCTGTAGATACACACATATAAGGCTTGGATTTGCATTTTAGGGTGAATTGTAATTAGCTTGAGATGACCAGGGGCCCACCAATCAAGCGACTCTGGGAAAAACACCTGTCTACGTCTTAATTTCTTTGTCTATAAAATGGCAAGATTGAACTAACACTACATGGTTCTCTTGGAAACTCACCAGTTCCAAAATTTCCACTCCTTATTTTCACCGGGCAGTATAACTTTAACTCCCTGTTTCAACTTTGGGTGTGAAATATAGGCTCACAAGCACTTTTGCTTTGCAGCGGAAGCTGGGAAGACCCTACCATGGAATTTTGCAGGGGGGCTGAGCAGTGGTGGGAAGGACCAGCGGCCCATGTACCATGTTGGGCCCCTGCATTCCAAATTGCCTGCCTAGAAATAAATGATAGTTTATTTAACCTACTTGAAACTTCCAACGACAACACTTCAAGACTGCAAATAATCCATCCGGGCAATTACAGAAATGCTGAATGGCTACAGCCCTGCCCTGGAATCAAGGGGAGAAGTGTGGCAGATGCTTCTGGAAGGCTCTGTTTACAGCTTTCTGACTCCTTCCTGCCAGAACCTTTCACAAGTTCACTACCAGGAAGCTGAGTCATCCAGGGGTCAGCCAGCATGGCCAAGGTCACCCCGCACTGCCAGCAGCACAGATGGGGTTAGCCCATCATTCCAGGGGAGCATCCGTGGGAATGACGGGGCTGGGGAGCTGGGGAGCCTCCCTGTGGCATCTCCCCGCCATGGTGTTTTGCACTTCCTGTTTATTTTGCAGTGAGGAACTGCCTCCTCTTATATTCACTTCATTTCTTCTCTTTCTTTCTTTTTTTTTTTTTTTTTGAGATAGAGTCTTTGTCATCAAGCTGGACTGCAGTGGCGTGATCTTGGCTCACTGCAACCTCCCTGCCTCCCAGGTTCAAGCGATTCTTCTGCCTCAGCCTCCCGAGTAGCTGGGACTACAGGCACGCGCCATCACACCCAGCTAAGTTTTTTTTTCTTAGTAGAGATTGGGTTTTACCACGTTGGTCAGGATGGTCTCGATCTCCTGACCTCGTGATCTACCTGCCTCGGCCTTCCAAAGTGCTGGGATTACAGGCGTGAGCCACTGTGCCTGGCCTTTTCTTTTTAGATGGAGGTTCGCTCTTGTTGCCCCTCCAGGCTGGAGTTGAATGGCGCAATCTTGACTCACTGCAACCTCCACCTCCTGGGTTCAAGCGGTTCTCCTGCCTCGGCCTCCCAAGTAGCTGCGATTCCAGGCATGCACCACCACACCTGGCTGATTTTGTATTTTTAGTAGAGATGGGGTTTCTCCATGTTGGTCAGGCTGGTCTCAAACTCCACACCTCAGGTGATCTGCCCGCGCTGGCCTCCCAAAGTGCTGGGATTACAGGCGTGAGCCACCGCGCCTGGCCAAAGGCAAGAGATGAGGACCACATAGACGGAAACACAGCATTAAGGGTAAAATACCCTCCCCCTGCTCTGTCTGGTGTTCAGGGCCCAGGATGGGCTATATATCCTACACTTCATTCCAGGCTCATCTCCTGGTACTCAGCAGGCTTCAGGTGACACCAGCCTTCTCGGAGCCTCTGTTCACATTCCACCTGTTGCTCCTTCTGTCCTAGCTTCACCTTCAATGGTCACTGCCAGGACCTCTCCCCAAATCTAAATGAAGTCCCCCTGCATTTGCCCTCATTGCACCTTCTGCTGTTGCTTCATAGCATTTAGAGTTTGGAATTTTTTATCGATAGGATTTTTAGTACTTTTTCTCTCCTCTACTAGACTATAAACTCCTTTAAGGCAAAGATGACACCTGCTCCCTCAGGTCCAGCAGCCCGTAGCACTGTGCTGACATTTAGGTAGTGGCATCATTTTCTTGCAGAACGATCCTGTAGTTTTACCAGCTGAGACTTCTGTGGTCCAAGGAGTCATTCATCTCTGGTCCCCGCCTCCTCCTCTCACTTTTGGAAACCCTTCTGGTCAGATGGCTTTGGTTTAAATTATATGCTGGAGCTCTTGGTTTCCAGGGAGAGGGTTTTAGCGTAAAAATCTCAACCATGAAGGTTCCTGCTCTTACCTTTTGCATCCAATACAACTCGAAGTGACTCCTCCAAAAGCTTCAGAAGTAATTTGTTCATATTGTCTGGCATAAATTCAGCAAGTGAGTCCCGGAAGTTGAAAGTCGAGTCTTGCGGTTGTTTCCTCTGGTGTTTCTCCCTGAGACCCTTCGAACAGCGAGCCTGGTACATCTGCTGTCCTGCCATCTTTCTCTGTAATTGTCGTCAGTGTGAAAGGTGAAAGGTGAAAAGTGTGTGGAGAAAGAACATCCCTTCGAGCTGTGGCTTAGAGCTGTGACTTGCACCATGTGGTTTGTCGCTATCGAGTTAGTAGCCTTTGTGGGAAATCTGGCTTTGGTAGGATCTGGGAAATTTGGACCCCTCATTTGCCCCCTGGCACCCCTAAATTCTGGAGCCCAGCTTTGATGGGGCTTACATCCCCAGCTGTTAACCTGTGGGGTGGGCCCCAGACTGTGGCCAAGTGCATTGCTCTAGGGGAGACAGATCTACAGCAGGCAGAATTTGAGGAGGACTTAAAATACCTGCTTTGGGAGGCTGAGGCGGGCAGATCACCTGAGGTGGGGAGTTCGAGACCAGCCTGACCAAAATGGAGAAACCCTGTCTCTACTAAAAATACAAAATTAGTTGGGCGTGGTGGTGCACGCCTGTAATCCCAGCTACTTGGGAGGCTGAGGCAGGAGAATCACTTGAACCTGGGAGGCGGAGGTTGCGGTGAGCTGAGATCGAGCCATTGCCCTCTAGCCTGGGCAACAAGAGCGAAACTCCGTCTCAAAAAAAAAAAAAAAAAAAACCAGAAAAAGCAAAAAAACCAAAACCTGCTTTGTTATCTGCCTGTGGGTGGAATTGAGTTCATCTCTGCATCCTTGGTCATCATTTATTGAGCACGTGTTTTAGCGAGCATGGTGCTGGCTCAGAGACGACAGTGCTGCCGCCCTCCTTCATGTTTCTCTGCACCTTTCCTGGGAGTCACACGCAGACGCATCACTTGGCATAATTATACATGAAGGAATGAGCAAGAGGAGACTGGCGACAGGGCTGCTTTAAAAATCCTTTTTTTCTGTGGATAATAGGCTAATAGCAGGGTGTGCTTTAGAAGGTGTGGCCTCCGCCAAGGGTGTGGGAACTGGATTTGTAGAAGCTAGAAGCTGCCAGGAGCACACCCGACTTGGAAGACAGCATGGGCTTCTGAGGTGCCTGGCTCCCTGGCCTGTGCAGTGTGGACAGCTGACGCCCAGCTAGGTGAAATGATTGCGTAGTTGCTCAGGGATTGGGTGGCAGAGCGGGACAGAATTTAGATCTTCTAACTTGGAACAGGGCTCTGTCCATCTTACCTAGGTGTATAGTTTGGGGAGCACTGCTGTTTGGTCTAGTGAGACACACTCGGTGTAAATATCTGTGCCCTGTAGCACCCAGATTCCAAGGGACCAGAGAGCGTGCCCGCACCCACGGGCTGGGGGCAGCCCAGGTCCTTCAGGGCTACTGTGGAGCATGGGCTTCTTGGTGCCCAGTCCTGTAGCTGAACTTGGCTGTTGCCCCCAGGGCTGGTCTCCCTATAGTTAGAGGCTAGCAAGCTCTCAGCAGCAGGGAGAGCCTTTTCCATAGTATGAACTTGGCCACACCAGACCAGTCAGCAGTGTTGGGAATCTTGGCCCTCAAGGTCCCTGCCTAGCCCTGGCCCTGGACTTCAGCACTGGTCAAAGGTCCCCAGAGCTGCCCTTGGCTCTGAGCAGGTAAGTGAGCTTCCCAGAGCACTTTTGTCTGGGCCTCTGTGCCAGTGTAAACTGATACTAGTGATTTCCCTCCCCCACCTCTCTGCCAGCTATCTAAGTTTTCCTTGTTATGTAATCAGGATTAATTTAAGCAGGCTAGTCCATCCGTTTAGAAATGATTAGTGAAGAAAGGTGAATGGGGAGGGATCAGAGTCCCTTAGGTGGCCACCATGTGCGAGTCCCCTCGCTCTTTGGGGTCTTGGTTTCCCTTCCGTGCGTTGGGGCAGCTGAAGGGAAGGGCTGCTCAGGTGGTCCTGCCACATCCTAGTGTCGTGTGTAGTGAGTACAGGTGAGAGTGCTCCCAACCAGGGCAGATCCTGCTCCTAAGCAGTGTGTCTTAGGAAGGAATTGGTAAAAATGATGTCATTGCTAAGAATGATGTCTTTTTTGCTGTTTATCCAAAGGAAAAAAAAAAGCAGAAATAAAAGCAGCTGGCAGCTGTCCACCAGACCCCATGTAAAGGGCTTTTCTTCGAATCCTCACAGAGACTTTAGGCAGGAGGTGCCATTAGGAGCCTCACTTACAGATAAAAAAAGGGGGTAGAGAACTGAAGTGAGTTGCCCAAGGACACACATGGAAGAGGAAGCCGCAGAGCTAGGATTTAGATACAGAGGGGTCTCCAAGCCTGTCCGTCCAGGTTTGAGGTCCTGGGGCTGTATATTCCATCGAAACTGAAAGGTGTGCCGGGGGAACCTAGGGTCAGGATGGGGTTTTATTTCTGTCCCTTCCTCGTGATGCTGCAGGGACTGTGACCTGGATTTCCCAACACCAGTGCCCTATGGCTGGTAGCCTCCACCTGGGACTCCAGGATCTATTGTTTGATTTAGTCATTTTCTTCTGTATTCTGATAGGAGGGATTCAGTTCAAACCTGCGGTGCTGTTCTTTGGGCCAAATGGCCCTTTATCAGCAAGCAGAGAAAAACACCCACGCCTTCTAGCAAGATTAAGCTAAGTGCTGTGGTTCTTAATGACAATTCAAGCCATTTTGATTAACCTAGGTGGTGGTTTTCTCCTTACCAGGTAGGGAATATACTGGAGTCTTTCTAAAAATAGTTCCGGTGAAGATAAACATTTATTGAGTACCTACTGTACTCCACTAGGTGAATAAATGGATTTCTCGTTCATCTCAGGAAGCATGGTTAGGGGATTTTACAGATGAGGGAACTGAAGTTCAGAGAAGTTAAGTTACTTATCCAAGTTCATATAGCTGAAAAATAGAATAGGATTTCGACCTTGTGGTAGGTGGGGATGGGGTCGTCTCTGTGCTCTCAGGAATGTGGCTGGAGTGGAGTAGAAGCTCTCTATATAATGGTTGAGTGACTGGATGAACTTCAAAGCTGGTCCTTCTGGCTTTTCCTGCTGCCCAGGCCACGTGCCCAGAAGGAACGCTGTCTTACCTGGGAGGTCTTTATTGACTGTTTGACACCCTTCCCATCCTATCCCAACCCTGTCCCCATGGCACCTAGTGTCCCCAACCAGAACATATGTTTCTTATGGGCAGAGATGGTCTTTGAGCATTGGGTGGGGTGGTTGAACTCGGTTTCTCTGAGATTTTGTGATTGGGATTTTCAGCAAAATATGGTAGCAGGCTGGTCAGAGGAGCGAGTCTGGCAGTGGGAGCCTGGGCAAGTCTAGCTGTTTGCTCACTGGCAGAACAAAGTTGGGGAGGTTGGAGGGGTAGGGGAACTCGGAAAGCAGAAGAAAGCTCACAGGGAGCCCCTTCGTGTAAAACCGATGACGGCAGAGCTGCCGGGCTGCAGCGGGGAGCCGGGCGGGAGCCTTGTGTGGAGTCTGTGAACATACTCTAGGTGCCTGGATACTCCTCTTATCTCCCCGCACATGGGTTGATGTGCATCTATGGTGTTATGATGTGGACTATTGTGTTAAATTTGTTTTTCTGTGCAGCCTTGTGACGCTTCAGTGAGTGTGTCTGTATACAAAAGGAAAACAATTTTGGCTGGGTGCGGTGGCTCACGCCTGTAATTCCAGCACTTTGGGAGGCCAAGGCGCCTGACCAAGGTGGATCACCTGAGGTCAGGAGTTTGAGACCAGTCTGGGCAACATGGTAAAACCCAGTCTCTACCAAAAAACACAAAAATTAGCCGTGCGTGGTGGCATGCACCTGTAATCCCAGCTACTCAGGAGGCTGAGGCAGGAGATCTCTTGAACCCAGGAGGTGGAGGTTGCAGTGAGCCGAGATCAGGCCATTGCACTCCAGCCTGGGCAACAGAGTGAGACTCCATCTCACAAAAGAAAAAAACCCAAAAAACAAAAAAACTAAACAATTTTGAGGATGAGGCATTTCTTCCTTACTTATGAGTGGGATGTTTATGGATCAGTGACATTGACAAGGCTGGCAGCGTCAAGGAGAGGACCTGGTTAGTCCAGCTTACCAGCAGTGAATTCAATTCTCTCTTGAAAGCAACCTGACTATTGGAATATTTCAGCCTTAGCCTTTGAATACTGACAGAGTGCCAGGCTTTCATCTGTCAAGATGCCCCTCTGTGACCTCAGCTGGTTAATGTCTCAAGCTCTTCTTTAGGAGACAGAATGTGTTTGTATTGAACCAACCACTATTGCCCAGTCTCGTGATGCCCAGGGTTGTGGAACAGATAAGTTGTGTGACCTCCACGGATCAGGGCTGTTGACTTTGCCTGTAAGTTACACTCTTGCAGCTGAGCATAGACAGAGCCCGCAGGGGCTTCGTGGACATGAACAGGTGAGGATTTAGGTGACTCTGACACAGGGTCTTCCCCAAGGTCAGGCACATAGGAGGTTTCCCCAAGGTCAGGCACATAGGAGGTGACATCCGTGGGCCTTAGCATGTTGTAGAAACAGAGCATATTGGGACAGAAGGAAGTTGAAGATCACCTAGGATCCTTTAGCATCCATCCCTTTGTGAGAGGTAGGATAGCCTAGTGGTTAACAGCATGACTCTGGCTGACTGCCTGGCTTCTTTCTAACCTTGCTTCTGTACTTTGTGACCTTGAGGCAAGTCATTTGGTCTCTCTGTGCCTCAGTTTCCCCATTTGTAGAATGGGGATAACTGGTTGCTAATACTGCTGTTTTTATTGTTATAATTATTTTGTAAATAGAAGGGTTGGAGACTCAGAGAAGCAAGCTGATTGACCTGAGGCCATACAGTGTATCAGTGCCAGATGCAGGATGAGAAAGAACTGTGACTCAGGCCCTGTCCCTCTTACCAGGGCAGGGCAGGGCAGCTGGGCAGGAGAGACTGGCAGCTCTGTTCCTCCTCCAATCCAAGGTTGTCCCTTCCCTTTCCGTCTCCCAAGGAGGTCACCAGTTGCACCCACGAAATCTTAGTCCTGTTATCTGGCATCTTTGGAATTTGCCCCACCTGTAGGGCAGAGATAACTTAATCCTTTTGGGTGGGCCATATATGGGATATTCTGAGTGTGTTCTGGGTACACTGGGCATGGGCCAGGCACAGACCTTTCCATCCCACCCTCCTTCCATTGGAGGCTTTCCTAGAGAAGGGGTGGAGATCAGATTGGGCTCCTAGGGTCAGGGGATGTGGGAATGGCACCTCGGAACCACAGGCGAGGCCAGGAGCTGCTGCCCGTGGGCGGATAGGGAAATCTAACTGGTATGTGATGTTAATGGTGACCTGGCAAGCAGCTGCAGCTCTGGAGAGAGCGGCCAGCCCATCCAGGGCCCCAGTAGGGAGGGCTTCTGTTGCATGGCTTGTTGCTGTTTCTCAGATATTGAAGAGCCCATCTGTCTTGCTTCCTGCATGACTTTTCATAGCTCCCATCATATTGCTGTTGGGTGCGATGCGTAGCCATGGAAGACACCTGATCATAAAGTAAATTCCACACACTCCGGCAAGGTATTCAGGGCCTTGCATGGTCTAGCCCCATCCTGCCTTTCTTCCAGCTAACATTAATTGATTATCTAAGGTTGCAGCGGCTCTCCTAAGTCTGAGGCTGCCTCTCAACCCTTACCTGACTGCTGTCTTCTCTGCACTCCAGACCCTCCAGCCACAGGTCCTCATTGCCCAGATGTACCAGCATGTTCATATCCTCCTGCAGCGAGAATTGTTTTCTTCCTCTCCATGCCAAATCTGCCTTTTTCTTTTCCAGTCAAAGTAACATATGTACATAGTCACAAAATGAAATAGTGTAGGAGAGATTGTAGTGACAGCTCTAATTCTTACAGCTTGACATACTCTTCCTTTTTTCTAGGTGGCTGTTCAAATGGCTTCCCCCTGGCCACCTTCTCCAGGTTGGATGTGATCTGGAGTCTGGATCTCTACCCTATAGCACGCCCTGCTGTGACCTATTCCAAGGAGAAGGGGGGTTTGGTGCTGTGGCTTCTCTCCTGGGAGGCTGAGGAACTTGGTTATTGCTGTCTTAGCAGACTTGTTATTTTCTAACAAATGTGCAGTGAAAACTCTTCACTGAATCTTTTGTCCCTAGCAATAGCAGTGCCTCCTGAAGCTCCAGTACACCCTGAGTGTTTCAGGACTGTGTCTGGAGAGCATCAGTGACAGGTGGCGTGAATCCTCTGTGGTCCACTTCAGAGGTGGCAGATGTCCAGGAGGTCAGACTGCGGCTGGTCTTTTCAGAAGGACAGATGTGACCCTTCTGAAAACTGGGATCATTTGGGGACATAGGTGGAAGGACAGAGGAGCCTTTATGGTTTGTTCTCACACATATGAACCCACTTTCTCCCCTCTCCAACATCAGGGTGACCTGAACGCTGAAGGAAGTCTAGGCCTTCCTGTAGGTGAGGGAGGGAAAGCCACGTAGACCTGTTGTAGTTGGACAAGTGTTTTCCACCAGGTCTCAACTCTTCATTTTGTCTTGGTATAGCTTTTCTGGCTGACTTTCTAGCAAGCTGGTTGGGCTTTTTGCTTGTTTCAAAATGGTAGTTTTCACCAGAGACTTTTCAGATGAGCAGGAAGCGTTTTTCGGAATGTATGTTCCTCTAACTTTGCTTGAGTCCCCTGCCATGTGATTCTGATAGGTAATTGTTTTCCCACCCCACGCCCCCTTTTTTGAGGTGGGGGCAATGACTACTTTGAGGGGAATCATTTTTCTCTTGCTGGTTTCAAAACATTAAGAGCACCATTTGCACCATTTTTTTTTTTTTTTTTGCGACAGAGTCTTTCTCTCTCACTCAGGCTGAAGTGTGGTGACATGATCATAGCTCACTGCAGCCTCAGTCTCCTGGGCTCAAGTGATCCTCCCACTTTAGCCTCCCAAGTAGCTAAAGCGGCATCCACCAGGCCTGGCTAATTTTTTTAAAAAATTATTTTTTGAAAAGATAGGGTCTTGCTATGTTGTCCAGACTGGCCTTGAATTCCTGGCAGCAAGTGATCCATCTGCCTCCACCTTCCAAAGTGAAAGTGCTGGGATTACAGGTGTGAGCCCCTGCACCCAGCTCAAATTTTCCTTTTCATTAAAAACATACATATGCGTATATGCATGTATAGATGTATATATTCGTGTATATATATGTGTGTCTATGTATATATGTGTATATATGTGTGTTTATTTGTGTGTGTATATGTATATGCATTATATGTATATTCTCTTTGTGTATTTATTTTTGCCAGTTTGGGAGATGTTAGAAAAAGACATGATTTGGAATCTTGAAATTAGGCATAAACTTAGTTGTGCTCTGAGAGCTGCAGTTAAAGGATTGTTTGTGCTGCTCTGCTCTTGCCTGCGGTGTGTGGGAATGATGCTGAGTGATGTCCTCCTGCTTTATTTTGCATGATTTTTTTTTTTTTTTTTTTTTTTTTTTGAGACAGAGTCTCGCTCTGTCACTCAGGCTATAGTACAATGGTGAGATCTTGGCTCACTGCAGCCTCTGCCTCCCGAGTTCAAGCGATTCTCCTGCCTCAGCCTCCTGAGTAGCTGGGATTACAGGCGTATGCCACTACACCCGGCTAATTTTTATGTTTTTAGTAGAGGTGGGGTTTTGCCATGTTGGCTAGGCTGGTCTCGAACTCCTGACCTCAGGTAATCCGCCTGCCTTGGCCTCCCGAAGTGCTGGAATTACAGGTGTGAGCCACCACACCTGGCCATTTTTGCATGATTTTTACATGACTTTTCAAAGGGCCAGGGTGTGACCATCCAAAGCCCTGTTAAGACTCCCTCTTCTGTAAAGGAGCCTAGGAAGGGAGGAGGTTCGAGTGAGGAAGGCTGGTGGTTTTGGATGAGGAGCAGGTGGTTTTGGATGGGGAGCGCCGACGGTTTTAATGTGCATGGTGCTCTTTTATGTGGTTTGGGTTTCTGCATTTGTAGTGTGTGCCTCCTAAGGATGCTGGAAGGTGAGACAGGGCATTCCAAGGCATAGATGGCGTTTGTGGCTTTACTTAGGAAGACAATCCTTTCCATAAAGCACAATGCCACAAAAAACCTTTTCCTCCTGGGCCTCGCATTGTGATTGATTTGTGGCGTGGAGTTTCAGTGAGGGAGGACTCCACAAGAACCAGCTCCTTGGTCTGATCCTTTCTGGACAGTTGTGGATGGGAGTTGGCTTCTTGGTGTCTTGAGAGTGTCCTCAGCAGACCCCAGTGAAGCAGGAGCATAGAGCTCTGGATGGGCTCATGGTGGACATGGGAGAGCTGCTGGCCAGGGGACTGCAGGGTGAGGCTTAGGAAAACAGGGAGGGGCTGGGCTTGGCCCCACATTTTAGTGTGGTTCATTTAGTGAATGTCAGTGCTAGCTGGGAACAGTTGACAGACAAGAGAAAAAACTTACCAGTTTGATTTTGAATTCTGAAGCAGACACTGGGCAGCAGAGGCTAACATTTGGCATTTATCCTAACACTTTCGAGGTGCCTGAGCCTTATTTCCTTTCTCTGGGAGAAAGTCTGGAATAGAGATGGTGCAGAGCAGCCTCTAGGGCTCAGCCCTGCCGCCCCCCCGGCCCCGCGGAGTTGTGCTGCTCATGGTATCACAGTGCTTGTTTGTTTCCTGTCTGTATCCCCACTGCACCTGGCTCAAGGGAGGTGTGAAGCTTCAGAACGGGCCAGTGAGTAGATTTCACATGATCGTCTCCTCAGTCCTAGAAATGCCACGTGAACTTCGAACATGGGAAGTTTTTTATTTTTGAGAAATTGGAGAGGTGGGAGTCACAGGCAGTCACCAGGTCAGGCAGGGAGTCAGTGGCTGCGTTTCTGATGCTACAGGGGACTGGCTTGGGTGGCATGACCTCCGCAGGACCCACAGAAGGGCCTGAGGCCCCCTACGAGGCTCAACTTGCCCCCTTTTCTTTTCTTTTTTGTCTTTTGGTCCTCAGCCTGGATCAGAGGCTCCTTACCCACAGGATCTTGGACAAGTCATTTTCCTTCTTGGGCTCCAGTTTCCCATCTGAAAAGGTGGGGGCTGGGCTGGATGCGGACTCCCAAGGGCATTGTAGCTCCTGTTACATGATTCCGCCAGCTCACCTGGGATAGAATGTGCATTTTTCCACTCTCCCTCCTCCCCGCAGTGAGAGAACAGGCCAGTGAGACAGGCCTTTCCTGTTTTGTCATCTTAGGGGAGAATTGGTGTCAGGGGCTGACCCTTCACTTCGTTCTAGCCTTTCTAGGAGTTTGTGGAGCCAGTGAATGCAGATACAGAGTTCATATCACTGGGAGTTTCACTGTCCTGGAGCAGTTCTGGGGCTGGAGGGGACTTGCTCAGGTCACACTGGGAGTGGCAGAGTCAGGCCAGAGACCCTTGTCTCTTGATTCCCCGGGCAGGACACGTTTCTCCATCCTGCAGACAGGCGCAGAGGAGGAATGCATGTTCACAGGCAGCACGCGAGGGCTCCTCTCAGCTGCTTATTTGGCACTCCCTCTCCCTTCCAGGGGCCAGCCACACAACCGCCTGCCTCAGCCGGCTCCCCACACAGTTGCCAGAGGGCTCTTTCTGACTCTCTCTGACACCTGGATGTTCTCTACTTGCTGCTTCAAGGGCTTAGGTTCCCATTGGCTACAGTTGTGTTTTCACACGTGTGTTCGGTCAGGTGTCTCTGATTAAATGAGACAGGACTTGCCTTGCTAAAGACAGAGGTTTAGGAAGTGCCTCGGAAAACCAGGAGAAATGGGTTTCTTTCCCGAAGGATTTCCCAGAGGCTTTAGTATGCTAATGTGCTTACGAATTTCCAAGAGAAGAGAACTAAAATGCAAACATGGAAACTGATTTTACTGAACAGGAGGAGACTGGCAGCTAGGTCTTGGGCAGGAACTGAAACCTGGACAGGAAAAGAGATTTGTGAAATTCTCTGTCTCCAGTTGTGTGTGTGTATGTGTGTGCGTGTGTGTGTGTTTTTATTTTTAATCTCTGCACTGTCTCTGTGCATCCTGATTCATTCATTTCCTTTTTCCTCCTCTCCACCCTTACTTCCTTTTTTTGTGTTTTTAAAAATTGTAGTAAAATATATATAACAAAATTTCTCATCTTACCCATTTTTAAGCATACAGTCAGTTCAGTGCCATTAAGTACATTCCATAGTATTACGCAACCATCATCATCATCCATCCACAGAACTCTCCTCATCTTGCAAAACTCAAACTCCTGTGCCCATGAAACAAGAACTCTCTGTCCTGTTCCCTCCTCACCCCAGCCCCTGGCTACCCCCATTCCACTTTTAGTCTACAAATTTGACTACTCTAGGCACCTCATATCAGTGGAATCATACAGTATTTGTCTTTTCGTGACTGGCTCATTTCACTTAGCATGTTGTTGTCAAGAACTATCTATGTTGTAGCCTGTGTCAGAATTTTCTTTCCTTTTTTAAGGCTGAATAATATTCCACTGTATGGATCTATTACAATCCTTTCATCTGGTGATGGACACTTGAGTTGCTTCCACTCACTCCCAGACTTTTTTTTCCCCTCTCTGATCCTCAGGGAATAGAAAATGCCCAGCCTTCATTTTTACATTTTACGGGTAGTGAAGCTTTAAAAAAGAGAGTACTTTGGGAGGACCAGATAGGAGCATCACTTGAGCCCGAGAGTTTGAGACCAGCCTGGGCAACATAGTAAGACCCAGTCTCTACAAAAATCAGCTGGGCATGGTGGTGCACACCTGTAGTCTGAGCTACTCAGGAGGCTGAGGTGGGAAGATTGCTTGAGCCCAGGAGGCTGAGGCTGCAGTGAGCTGTGATCGCACCACTGCACTCTAGCTTGGGTGACAGGGTGAGACCCTGTCTTAAAAAAATAAAAAAGAGACTAAATTGATTATTGTCTCTGGCTGTGGCCACTTTGGCCTGCCTTCCTAGCCGCCTGCCTTCTGCCTCTCTTGCTTCTCCTGAGGCTGCTGCAGGGTTGATCCCTCCTGGCTTCTTGCCCTACACTACTTCGAGGCATCCTGGTGGGTGGTTCGTTTCCTCCTCCTCTTATCACACACTTTCCTTGTTTTTCCCCATCGTTTTTTCTCCTCTGTATCCTGGTGTCAAGCTCAGTGGGTGCTCCCTGCAGGCAGGTGGAAGAAATGATGGTGCTGCAGGATGAATGAGGCTCTGGCCCTAAACTTGGCTGCTGTGGCTGCAGTGGTCCCAGCGGGGGCCTGACCAGGCCCATCTCTGCACTCATGGACCACTTGCCTCTGTCTGGGGCTTGTGTCATTAACTGTGGCCTGCCCTTGAGTAAACCACTCTGAGGGCAGAGAAGTCCACTGAGGTGTGGTGACTAAAGCAGATCTCAATCTTTTAGATGTTTATTCTGTCAAGGTGGAGGATGCACCAGGAAAAAGAAACACAAGTTACAGTAGGATCTGTGTCCTGTGCTTTTTCCAAAGAGGGCTTTGCGGACATCAGTATTGAAAGGGGAAAAAGCAAGCAGGAGGGAGAGAAGAAAAATAAAAGGAGGAAGGCTAGGCATTGAGGCGAGTGGTATCATTCTTGTGAGGCTCTGATGAGCACTAAGTGAATCTGCGTTTTACATGTGAAAAGAAGGGAGTTGGGGAAAGTCAATCATGGTCTTGCACTGAGTAAATCTACGTTTTACATAAGATAAAGTAAGCTTATGAAATTACAGCTGTCTGTTTGGGAACAAAAAGAAGGTCAGGTTTGCATGACTCACTTCCCAAGCTTAACTTTCTTTTCCTTTGATACAGTGAGTTTGGGGCCCTGAGGTTTTATTTTTCTTTCACAGCACAAAGATACCCAGTTGACCTTTTTGTTTCATAAGAGAATGATGCATTTTGGTTCAGGAGTGTTTACTCTAACTGCCCTACCCCTAATTTTAAAAGGGGAGGGGGTGAGAAATCAGTTCCAAATGTCCCTGTAAGTCTTGGTGTGATGCCAGCCTCTAACTGGCTGACATGAGCAGTGTTTTATTCATTTATTTATTTATTTATTTTTATTATTATTATTATACTTTAAGTTCTAGGGTACATGTGCATAACGTGCAGGTTTGTTACATATGTATATTTGTGCTATGTTGGTGTGCTGCACCCATCAACTCGTCAGCACCCATCAACTCATCATTTACATCAGGTATAACTCCCAATGCCATCCCTCCCCCCTCCCCCCTCCCCATAATAGGCCCTGGAGTGTGATGTTCCCCTTCCCGAGTCCAAGTGATCTCATTGTTCAGTTCCACCTATGAGTGAGAACATGCGGTGTTTGGTTTTCTGTTCTTGCGATAGTTTGCTGAGAATGATGGTTTCCAGCTGCATCCATGTCCCTACAAAGGACACAAACTCATCCGTTTTTATGGCTGCATAGTATTCCATGGTGTATATGTGCCACATTTTCTTAATCCAGTCTGTCACTGATGGACATTTGGGTTGATTCCAAGTCTTTGCTATTGTGAATAGTGCCGCAGTGGACATACATGTGCATGTGTCTTTATAGCAGCATGATTTATAATCCTTTGGGTATATACCCAGTAATGGGATGGCTGGGTCATATGGTACCTCTAGTTCTAGATCCTTGAGGAATTGCCATACTGTTTTCCATAATGGTTGAACTAGTTTACAATCCCACCAACAGTGTAAAAGTGTTCCTATTTCTCCACATCCTCTCCAGCACCTGTTGTTTCCTGACTTTTTAATGATTGCCATTCTAACTGGTGTGAGATGGTATCTCATTGTGGTTTTGATTTGCATTTCTCTGATGGCCAGTGATGACGAGCATTTTTTCATGTGACATGAGCAGTGTTTTAAAGGAGAGACCCTCTTGATAGCTTCACGTTATCACGGGGTGGGATAGGGACAGTCATTGTTGACAGTCAGCCTGTGCCAGGTGTTTCCCAGAAGCTCTATGGGAGATTATTCCAGCCAAGTATGGCCGTGCCCTAAGGTTAAGGAACCTGCTTGAGGTCCCAGAGCTGGAATTGAGATTGACAACCTTGGACTGGGTGGCTGTAAAGCCCAGGCACCCTCTGTGCCCCTGCCTTCACTCAGCCACTCCCTCCAGAGGTAACCAGAGGTAATTCCCTACTGCCCAGGCAGAGGGCTAGGGCTGGAAGGGGTCTAGATGGTCACTTAGTGGTTCCCCAAGCTGAGTGCTGATCGAAATCGTCTGGGAGAACTTTAAAAAGAAAAAGAGGACTTGAATCAGTGCGTGCTGGGGTGGTGTCTACGGATGAGTATTTTCAAACATTTCCCGGGTGATTCTGATCATCAGCCCATGCTCTGATCATCAGCCCCTGCTTCCAGCCAAGGACACTGGGGACCAGAGAGATGAGATGCCCTGGCCAAGGCCATTGGGCTGTAGCCAGAGCCAGCATCAGGTCCAAAGTGCAATCTCAGTAGCCAGTTCTCCGTGCTCTGTGTTTGCTCAGACTGCCACCCCTGCTCAGCGGGGCTCTGGAACCCAAGGAAGGCCTTTGACCATAGGCTGGGCTTGCAAAACCTTGGTAGGACCTTGCCCTAGGCTGGAAACCTCAGGGCTCCAGTCAGGGCTCATCCCCAAGAAGAAGCACTGCCATTCCCAAGGTATGGGGGCCTCTCCCCTGAAGGGCACTGCCAGGAGCCACCTCTTGTTCACAGGCCCACGTTAGGCCCCCCTCCCCGGGACAGGTTGCCTCTGCTCCACATGTGGTTCTGCAGATCACACCCAGGCTTGAGAAATGCGGTGACACGTGAGGTCCAAATTAAAGGTGATGGCAAGGACAGCTAAGTCCAAGAAATTGTGGCTCCTATTTAGGGGTGGTGGGCTAAGAGACAAGACACAGTACCCTTTCACCCTGGTGGGAATGAGAGACAAGACAAGACACAGTACCCTTTCACCCCGGTGGGTATTCTAAGTTGGGTTTGTTTGTTCATCAATTCATTCATTCAACAAATATTTATTGGGCTCCCAATAAATCATCTTACTGGTCCTTGGAGATCTGCTGTGAACAAGACAAACACAACCCACCTCTGTGGCCTGCACAACCCTGGAAGGTCACACACTGGAGCCCTATCACTTGACCTCTCCATGAATCCCATCATGTAGCCCCTCAACAGGGGACTGTTGTGTTATTACTGACAATAATGATGGTTTTAGACACGTATTATCCCATTTAATTTTCCCAACCATTCTCTCAAGTGGGGAAACTCAAACTTAGAGTTTTATGACCTTGCCCAGGGTCACACCATGAGTGATGAAATCTGAATTCAGCCCCAATTCTCTCTGATTCAAAGCTGGGGTTCTTGACGGCCACGTTGTACCACCTGGTACCCTTGCTTTTTGTCAGGGGCAAGTATAAGAAGAAGCCAGGTGACATGCGAAGCTTTATTTGCTCTAAAACTTGAGCGATTTCATGTGTCCTAAAGGAGGAGTTTTGTTTTTTCCTTCCCAGCATGAGCACTTGGCATGGTGTGTACTTCATTTGGTCTGGCCAACAGGCCACTCGGGAGCTGAATGAGGGGTTGTGACCGTGACCTGGGTATTCTCTTGGTTTAGATACCTTCTTGGTTGGCACATTCACTTGCTTGTCCTTCCCTTGGTCTTTCTTGCTTATAATGTATCCCTTTTTTAATTCTTAATTTTTTTTTTAAGACAGGATCTTGTCTGTCACCCAGGCTAGAGTGCAGTGGCACAAACCTAGCTTACTGCAGCCTCAAACTCCTGGGCTCAAGCAATTCTCCCACCTTAGCCTCCCAAATAGCCAAGACTACAGAGGTGTGCCACCATGCCTGGCAAATTTCTCTTTTTTCTTGTTGAAATGAGGTCTCATTATATTGCCCAGGTTGGTCTCAAACTCCTGGCCTCAAGCGATCCTCCTGCCTTGGCCTCCCAAAGTGCCAGGATTACAGGTGTGAGCCATCACACCTAGCCTAATGTATCATCTTATTAAATCAGATCAAATCCTTTTTGAAACAACTTAAAACTGAAATCACTTTAAAAAACCAAAGGGTGCAGGGCCACCCTCCCCAGGACCCTGGGGCCCAGGTGTCTTGGCAGCTGCCTTGGACTGGGCCAGAAGTTGTTTTCACCACTCTGTGGTAGGAAAAAGGGAGCAGAGTAGTGAGTTTTTAATAAAGCTAAATCTGGCTGGGTGCAGAGGCTTATGCCTGTAATCCCAGCACTTTGGGAGGCCGAGGCAAGTGGATCTCGAGGTCACGAGTTTGAGACCAGTCTGGGCAACATAGTGAAACCCCATCTCTAGTAAAAATATAAAAAATTAAGTGGTCATGGTGGAGGGTGCCTGTAATCCTAGCTACTCAGGAGGCTGAGGCAGGAGAATCGCTTGAACCTGGGAGGTGGAGGTTGCAGTGAGCTGAGATTGCGCCACTGCACTCCAGCCCGGGTGACAGTGTGAGACTCTGTATCAAAGAAAAAAATAAAAAATAAAGCTAAATCTAATTTAAGGTACCATTTTATAATCAGAGGTAGTCTTCCTTTTTTTTTTTTTTTTTGAGGAGGAGTTTCACTCTGTCGCCCAGGTTGAAGTGCAGTGGCGCAATCTCGGCTCATTGCAAGCTCCGCCTCCTGGGTGCACGCCATTCTCCTGCCTCAGTCTCCCGAGTAGCTGGGTCTACAGGTGCCCACCACCATGCCCAGCTAATTTTTATTTTTTTTTGTATTTTTAGTAGAGACGGGGTTTCCCGTGTTAGCCAGGATGGTCTCGATCTCCTGACCTTGTGATCCACCCGCCTCGGCCTCCCAAAGTGCTGGGATTACAGGCGTGAGCCACTGTGCCCGGCCCCTTTTTTTTAAGCATTAAAAATGCCCTTTTAGGAAATGATGTTTGCGGTAGAGGGCGGTGGTGATTGTTGCTTATATTGTTATTGTTTTTGTGTCCTTTCTGGGCAAAATAAAAAGTTGGCCTTGGTGTGTCCATTTCCTTTGTGGTTTTAATAGCTGGTGAAATCTGAACTCTGAAAATGACCACTAATTCAGGTGATTGATTTTTGCTGTTACTCCGAGCCCTGGGGTACCTGGGGCTGTCTGTCCTGGGAAGTGAGAGGGAGCCCCAGAGAGTCCTTTGCCCGCCTTCCATCAGAGACGCCCTCCTTTTTTATATATAGGATTAGATTTTTTGTATGATTTTGTTTGGAGATAAAAGGATACTCCTGCCAAAAGTTGAAAAGCTGTTCCTCTAGGATGTGTGTGTGGGGGAGTGGGGGAGGGAGGGAGTGGGGGGGGAGGGAGGAAGGGAAGGGTGGGAGGAAGGAAAGGAGGGAGGCAGGAAAGAAGGGAGGAAGGGAGGGAGGGAGGAAGAGAGGGAGGGTGGAAGAAGGAAGGAAGGAATGTGGTTACTTTGGTGGGACTGAGCCATGATGGATCTTCCACTTGGCGAGTATTTCTTACCTACTGTACTAGTCAGAGTTCTCCAGAGAAACAGATAATAGGATGTGTAAAGTCTACTTGGGTTTATAAGACCAGCCTTTGGTTGAAGACCTTCCCTGGGTCCTAGCAGACAGAAACCAGGAGAGACAGAGACATCTATATCCGGCTACATAGGGAGGTTATCTAACTCTCCGCCTGTTCTCTATCTCTATCTCTATCTGTCTGTCTGTCTGTCTGTCTATCTATCTGTCTACCTACCTACCTACCTATCTAATCTACCTACCTACCTATCTAATCTACCTACCTACCTACCTACCTACCTACCTACCTACCTACCTACCTACCTATCTAGTCTACCTACCTACCTACCTACCTGCCTGCCTGCCTGCCTGCCTGCCTGCCTAGAAAATCAAGAGATTTACTTTGAGAATTTGCTCACATGATTTTGGGGACTAGCAAGTCCAAAATCTGCAGGCTGTAGATTTAGGGAGAGCTGATGTTACAGTTTGAGTCTGAAGGCAGTCTGGAGGCAGAATTTCTTCCTTGAGAGAGACCCAATTTTTTTCTCATGAAGCCTTCAGCTGATTAAATGAGGTGTATGTACCCACGGTATACAGGTTAATCTACTTTATTCAGAGTCTACGGATTTAAATGTTAATCTCATTTAGAAAATCCCTTCATACATACATCTAAACTAGTGTTAGATCAAATATCTGGGTACTGTGGCTCATCCAGGCTGACCCATAAAATTAACCATCACACCTGTGCAAGCGCCTTTCCCTCCTGGGTGGTGTCCTAGGGATGACAGAGGAGGGGAAAGCCAGGTCTCTGCTTCAAGGACACAAAATTATGCATGCAAAAAAATTAAGAATGCTGCTCTGTCTGGAGTAGCCATTCTTCTATTCCTTTACTTTCTTAACAAACTTGCTTTCACTTAAAAAAAAATTAAGAACAAGACCATTTATATTTAAGTGCCAACTTATAAAAATGAAATGTAAAAAGGTATTTAGAGGTGACAAGGTAAGTGAGGGCTGGAGGATTCGGAGAGATTTCATGGTGTAGGGACTGAATAGAAGTTTCCAGAACACGGAGGTTTCAGATAAGTGAGGACACAGAAGTCTTCACAATCAGAGTGGGCATCACAGGACAATTCTACATCTATCTAGGACTCTTGAGTTTTTGAAGGGTTTCCATATGCATTGTTTGGTTTGCTGCTTGCAACAACTCTGTTATTTTAATTGAAGGTCTTAAAGCCCAGAGAAGTTAAGGGATTCCCCAGAGGCCACACAGCTTGCCAGTGGCAGGGGAAGGTCTTCCTCTTCCACAGCCTTCTCTCTCTTTCTCCCTTTGTGGAGCATAATGAAATCTACATGCACACATTCATGTAGATTTCATTATGTCCATGTAGAATTCATTTTAATTTCAAACGTTTCCTTCCCAGAGAAATCCTGTGAAACTATGAATATTGTTTTCTCCCTCTCTCCTTCTCCAGGTCTTATTTTCCTTCTTTACCATCCTGATTAACTCTATTTTTTGTTTGTTTTCTCTTCTTGCCCACTCCCAGACACGAATGCAGAGTTTGAGTCCAGATCCCAAAGCCCGGTACACAAGTATCTACGGAGCCCTCCAGAAAATCATGCGGACTGAAGGCTTCTGGAGGCCCTTGCGGGGCATCAACGTCATGGTCATGGGTGCAGGGCCGGCCCACGCCATGTATTTTGCCTGCTATGAAAACATGAAAAGGACTTTAAATGACGTTTTCCACCACCAAGGAAACAGCCACCTAGCCAACGGTATTTTGAACGCGTTTGTCTGGAGTTAGAAAGTTCTCTTCTTCAACACGTCCCTCCCCAGGGTGTTCCTCCCTGTGACCCAGCCGCCTCGACTTCGGCCCGCTTGCTCATGAATAAAGAACTCAGAGTTGTGTGTGCAACGCACACCCAGACACACGCACACACACGCGCGCGCGCACACACATGCTTTTTTCTGTTCCCCTCCGCTTTCTGAAGCCTGGGGAGACATCAGTGACAGAGGGGGTTTTGGTTTTATTGTTATACGGGTTTTCTTTTTTGTTATGGTTTTTTTGTTTTGTTTTTAAACATTCAAAAGCAATTAATGATCAGACATAGGAGAAACCCTGAATAGAAACAAAACTTTTGAATGCTGGATTCAAAAAAAAAAAAAGTTATCTGGACAGCTTCTTTGAGACTATTTAAAAACTGGTACAACAGGTCTCTACAACGCCAAGACTAACTAAGCTTTAAAAGGTCAAGAAGTTTTATGGCTGACAAAGGACTCGCGCAACGCAGAAGGCCTTTCCCACCTTAAGCTTCCGGGGATTTGCGAATTTTACCCCCATTCTCTTCTGTTTGTCTGAGCCCCATCTCTCTGCAAGCAAGGGCTGAAATCATTTTGTTTGGTTGTTTTGAGGGAGAGAGGCGGGGTGGGGGGTGCAAATCTTTCAGCAGCTCTTACATAAGGCATGTTTTATTGGGGAGGGCTGAGCTTTTATTTTCCTCTCTCTGGTGGGGTTGGCTTTTGTTGTTTTTTGTTTGGGTTTGGAATGGAAATATGGATAGCAGCATAAAGTACCTTTATTTTGACAAAATTCATTTTTTTCGACAATGGAGACATAGATATGACCAGCAATAACTTCTCCCCCTCTCTTTTTACTGTGCTCAAGAAGCATCTCTCCTCCCATTAGCCAACCTTGGTCATAAGCGTGCCTGGCTGGTTTGCAGATACTTGTTTTGCTTTGTAAAAATTGGCCATTAGTGCATTTATTGAGACGGTCACTAAAGAGCCATGCCCTGACCTACCCTTGATTCTATGACATTGGGGCCCTTTTGCTGAAACTGCCTTCTGTAAGGGTTTCTCTCCTTGAAAGAGATTTGACGGAATCCATTTGATGCCAAGTGCTGCCCTGCGCTGTTTCTGCAGTGTGTGGTTTATGCTGTGGTGATCTTGCTAGGAATGATTATAAGTGTGTGTGTGGTGGGGGAGTGGGTATTACATGCATTGCTGAAGAGTCATCCTGGTGTTCCTCATTCCTCCCACCTTCCCGTGGTCATTTTAATTACAGGGCAGTGTCACCGCAAAGGGAGGAAACTCAAAGCCAAAAACAAAATTCCAGGCCTGATTCTGGCTTTTGAGGTTCCTGGTTCTTGAAGCCAGGCCTGACCTGACTCTCAGATGGGGTCAGTCCTGTCGCTTTGCAGACTGACCCTGGAAATCTACCAAATGCAAATTCTCCTGATTTCCTCTTTTCTTGCCCAGTTTTTTCTTTTCTTTTTTTTTTTAAAGCCTGGATTTTAACCAGATTTGCTTTTTTCCCCCCTTCTCAGCTGTATATATGATGTTATCTCCTTTCAGGGCCCCAGCTTAAGGGCAAAGTGAGTTAATGTGTAGACACAGGCAAGGGACAAGAGAAAGTTAACACCTAGACAGTGGAAAAAGCCATGATGTGTGATTTCTGGGAACCACCAACACTTGGAGGTTTCGCTTTTTCCCAGGGGTTGACTACAAGAAAGAAAACAAGGTTTTTGCAAGATTAAAATGTGGGTGAATGTGCCTAAATTAACCACCCCCATTTTTATCATATTTCCACCATCACTTTAGGGTTTTAAGAGTCAATGCTTACCTGGGTGGAGCTGGTAGTACATTTTACTTCTTAGAAAGCTAAGTCCTGGGTTCCGTCTGATTTTAGGTTCCGGGAACTTCCTGAGAACACCCGATCGCAGAGGGTAATTTTCTGGAGTTTGTTTTGCAGGGATAGCTGGGAGTATGGCCACCCTGCTCCACGATGCGGTAATGAATCCAGCAGAAGGTAATGTCATGGTCCCAGGGAGGGGCAGTAGGGGATGCGCAAAGGGGCACAAAAAATGGTGGGGGAGTGGAGAGGACTGAAGGTGGGCAGGGAGGCTCCTAGTCTCCAGTCAGAGCAGACAGGAGAATTGAATTTTTTACTACGTTATCAAAGGCCTCAAGAAGGGACATGAACATTTGAGTTTTATGGTATTCCTGTGCTCAGAGCTACTCAAAGTGTGTTCTACAGACCAGCAGCATCAGACCTCTTGAGGGTGTTGGAAATGCTAATTCTGAGGCTAGGCGCAGTGGCTCACGCCTGTAATCCCAGCACTTTGGGAGGCCAAGGTGGGCAGATCACTTGAGGTCAGGAGTTCGAGACCAGCCTGGCCAACATGGAGAAACCCCATCTCTACTAAAAATACAAAAATTAGCCAAGTGTGGGGTGTGCACCTATAATCTCAGCTACTGGGGTGGCCGAGGCAGGAGAATCGCTTGAACCCAGCAAGCAGAGGTTGCAGTGCGCCAAGAGCATGCCACTGTACTCCAGCCTGGGTGACAGAGCCAGACTCCATCTCAAAAGGAAAAAAAAAAAAAAAAAAAGAAATGCTAATTCTGGCTGGCATGGTGGTTTAAAACTGTAATCCCAGCACTTTGAGAGGCCAAAGCAGGCAGCTCTCTTGAACCCAGGAGTTCAAGAGCAGCGTGGGCAGCATAATGAGACCCTGTCTCTACGAAAAATACAAAAATTAGCCAGGTGTGGTGGTGCGTGCCTGTAGTCCCAGCTGTTTGGGAGGCTGAGGCGGAAGAATTGCTTGAGTCTGGGAGGTTGAGGCTGCAGTGAGTCCATGATTGCACCACTGCACTCAGCCGGGATGACAGAGCAAGACTGTGCCTCAAAACAAAAAAGAAAACAAATGCTAATTCTCAGGCTCTACACAGAGCCTACTGGATCAGAATCCCTGGAGCTAGGGACCAGAATCTGTTTCCTGGTGACTCTGTTGCATGCTTTTGCACTATTCTAAAATCTATGTGTGCATACATACACACACTCACACACTCTCTTAGCCCTTGTTTAACACTTACTGATCCTAGACAAATGTATGGGGAACCCATCAGAGGCTATTAGGGCTAGTGTTCAATTTGACTGTTTTTAATATGAAAGATTATGGATTACATTTCAAACAGATGCGAACGTGGAGAGAATAGTATGATGAACCCCAATGTGTCCATCACTGTGCTTCAGAAATTAACATTGGGTCATTTTGTTTTAGCCATCTCTTTCCACATTATCTTCTTTTTGTTCTTTTAAAATTCGGGGGTATTATGAAGCGAGCCTCAGCTGAGCAGACCAGAGTCTGTTCCCTTTTTATATATCCTGCTGTCTTAGCCAGCTCGGGTCTGAATAGTGACTACGTTTTGGGCCTGGCACCAGGCAGGCCTTCAGCTGGGTCATTCTCTACCAGGTGATGGCTTTAGGTGAGCTGTGGAGCTCTTTTCACCTTTCTGCCTCATCTGAAAATAGTTCCTGGCCAGAAGGGAGAATTGGAGAGAAAAGTTTCAACATTTTAAGTCTTATGCTATGTTTGCCTATCTTTTGTCTTTTAAGGTGAAGCTATTAAATTTGCTCTCAGCTACCCCCCATGTTCTAGCAGATAAAGGACTTGGTCTGCCCTTCAGGGTTGTGATGGGGCAGGTTGGGAGGTGGGCGGGGAGTCTCTGTGGTCTGGGTACTGAGGTTGAGCCAATGGGCAGGTGAAGAAAATCACCTTCTCCATTCCCATTGATTTTTTTGTCGTGTGCTGCACAAGGCATGCTGGAAGGACACACATGTTTCCCCCTTTTTATTTACAAAGTAGAGAGCTGAGAAAGACAGTGCGTGTTCTGTTTTATTTTGTACACATTATCTTTCTCAAGAGATGTGATGCCCTTAAGTAAACTGACCTGCCTTCATGGCTTGTCCCGTAATGAATGTGTTCAAGACAGAGTGTTTTAGGGGCAGGAAAGAGGCATTCTTAGGTAAGTGGCGGTGGGGAGAGGAAACCCTTCTAGGAAGTAGTTCAATGAAAAACCTAAAAATGCCCAAATAAATATTCACTTACATATTGTATATCTTGGGCTGCTTTTTAGGGCAGTTCATTCAGGTCAGTAAACAGGTAGTTAACTTCGTGTAACCAAGCAAGGGTTTTGTTTGTCTTTTTTAAAGGAGAAAAAAGTGAGGTTCAAACTGTCTCTTTCTCCTTGTCATAACTATTGACTGACAGTCTTTATTTCTTTTAAAAGTAAGGAAAAGCACATTGTGTGTATTTATTTGGCAATACATGAGGCCATTAAAACCCTGAGCCTAAGGTACCACAGTTAGTCTCATTTGCCTCTTGTCCTGTGAACTCCAGTTAGAATGTCATTGAACTTGGGCAGACATAATTCTAGTGTCTATTTCAAACGCACTGTGTCACAGAAGCTAGAATTACCGCTAGAGGCACAAACCCCTGTGAATACACCAGGGGACACGCTTCCAGTAGATGTGCTGGGGAAGGAGGAGGGCAGGGGGACAGGGGACAGGATTCAGCTTGGTGGTGGGTCCTAAGGGTTCCTACCAGGGGCAGCCAGGATCTGGGAAATAGATCAGCGACTCTAGTCTGAAGTGACTGCCTGGTTTGAGGGCGGCCTTCAGCAAGATTCAGGCAGGAGAAACTTAAGGAAATAGCCACCTTCCAGGCATGAGTCCTGGAAATAGAAATGGATTATAACCCGGGTCTGCCAGGAGCTGGCCCTCCGCGGCTGCTCAGACTAGGGCTGTGTGTGCTGGCTCTCGCCTGTTTCCGGTGTCTAACTGGCTTGTTTCTCTTTATGGCTTGGCTTCATTCCGACCTGGGGTGGGGCCACCTCCAACCCACTGCCCACTGGCTATCCGTCTGGCCTACCCCACGGTTCCAACCACAGTGGTGAAGCAGCGCTTGCAGATGTACAACTCGCAGCACCGGTCAGCTCTCAGCTGCATCCGGACGGTGTGGAGGACCGAGGGGTTGGGGGCCTTCTACCGGAGCTACACCACGCAGCTGACCATGAACATCCCCTTCCAGTCCATCCACTTCATCACCTACGAGTTCCTGCAGGAGCAGGTCAATCCCCACCGGACCTACAACCCGCAGTCCCACATCATCTCAGGCGGGCTGGCCGGGGCTCTCGCCGCGGCCGCCACGACCCCCCTGGACGTATGTAAGACCCTTCTCAACACTCAGGAGAACGTGGCCCTCTCGCTGGCCAACATCAGCGGCCGGCTGTCGGGCATGGCCAATGCCTTCCGGACGGTGTACCAGCTCAACGGCCTGGCCGGCTACTTCAAAGGCATCCAGGCGCGTGTCATCTACCAGATGCCCTCCACCGCCATTTCTTGGTCTGTCTATGAGTTCTTCAAGTACTTCCTCACCAAGCGCCAGCTGGAAAATCGAGCTCCATACTAAAGGAACAGGCTGTGGGAAGGGATCATAGAATCTTTTCTTCTTAAAGTCATTCTCTGCCTGCATCCAGCCCCTTGCCCTCTCTTCACAGCTAGATCTTTTTTTTTTTTTTTTTGCAGGGTGCTGCCTATGGGCCCTCTGCTCCCCAATGCCTTAGAGAGAGGAGGGGACGGGATGGCCGCTCACCGGAAGGCTGTCTGCAGGGACATCCGAGGCGGTGGTGGACAGGAAAGACTTTGGAAGGGGAGTGAGAAATTGCTTTTTCTCTTCCTCCCCGGGCAGAATGTAGCTTTTCTGCTTCACTGTGGCAGCCTCCTCCCTGGATCCTTAGATCCCAGAGGAGGGAAGAAAATTTGCAGTGACTGAAAACAGTAAACAAAAAAAATTTTTTATGTATATAAAAGTTCCATTACACAGTACAAAATAGATGGATAATGTTTATCCTTTATTTTTCTATGTAGAAGTTTTTGAATTTGTGTGTGTGCTTATATGCGTGTCTACACCTAGTATTGCAGCTGGGACTCTCCAGCTGTTTTTGTTGTTCTTGTTTTGTTTTTAAATGAGAGGGTTGAATTCTTCCATCAGGTGAACGAAAAAGGCACCAAAGTAATAAATCACTGAATGTGACCTGCAGCTGTGTTTAGCCCCTCCAGATGGAAGTTTCACTTGAATGTAAAATAATAAAGTTTATATTTTGAATTTCTCTTTTGATGGGGGAAAAAAAGGTACGTTAAAAAAAAATGTCAAAATAATGATATGTCACTTGCAGCTACCTTTTTTTTTCTTTTAAATTCAATCAGCCACCTTCATGTGCCTTTTTCCTTTGTCTTTCCCCAAAATTCCAGGACCAGAGATCTGGCCCTGGCCCATTTTCTTTTGCTGTGTATACACCTGCATACATGCCGGGTGGCAGGATCTCGCCCGCTGGAGGGTGGTGGAGCCCAGCAGAATTAGGGTGACTGGACATAAACCTGCTGAGACCGCTTCCTCCCCTTGTGAGTGATGTGAATGCCTGCCTTCCCAGGCCAGCACTTAGAAGCCCTTGATAGGCAGCATTTGGCGGCTGGTGGCGCAGGTGTTTGGGGTAAATCCTGCCTTCATCCTAGGACTGACCTGCATCAGCCTTTTAACTCAGTCACTTCAGGTAACGTGATCTACGTGTGTTTTGACTGAATCTCATCTCCTGTGTTTCCCTGTGCAGTCTAGGGAAACATGTCTCCGGTCTTTGTCTGTCCCCCTGTCTTGTCCCAACCATTAATTCCAATGTCACAGCTTCTCATCGCATGTGACAAAAGCCAGGGCTATCTGCTAGGGCCCTGTGGCTGAGGTCTCACCTGAACCCTCATGCCCAAGTCAGAAGACCTCTCTCCAGAAGTCATTCTGCATCCTTGTCCGCTCTGTGTCACCCGAGAACACAGGCCTCGCAGCCTCACTTTCTGAAATGGTGTGTGCTGAGTCAGATTGCCGCCCAGAGAAAATACAAGCCCGTTTTCCCTAACTGTGCCATTTGTTGCTCTGCCACTCTGCCGTGCAAGGGGATACTGATGAGACGAGCTGCACTGTCTCCGATTTGGAGCCCTCACCAGAGCTTGTCTTTGAAAATAAGCAGGAAGCTCATGTGTGTTTGCATTTCAGTGAGCCAGGTCCTGACCTGCCGCCACCCACCACGGTCAGTGTGGTGCATCTCACCGAGGAGGTGCAGGCCTGGATTCTTTTGAGTGGTGCTACTGCCTAGGAAGTAACTGCCTAGGAAGTAATACGTGGAGAATTTCCATCCTGGGACCATGCACACAGTGCCTTGGGGCGTAGATTTTGCCCTAATAGCGATGAGGAATTTTATCAGTCAGTTGACTTACTTTTTCAGATCAGGGATGGGAAAGAGTCAAACTGAGTACCTCCCACGTGTACCCTGTCAACAGCCCCTTGAAGCTGGGTTGTGGGGCTTGGCTGCTGTCCGGTCCCATCTGGGGGTTAATACCTCCTCTCTGCTCTGCCCCCTACACCCCAAAACCAGTTGCAGCCTCAGTCCACATGAGGATGCAGAAAGCCGTAGAGTCCACGATGCTGCTGAAAATGTTTACATCTGTGCTTTCAACCTGCCTTGGGTTTGTGTTAAATGGTGTTAAATTCTGCAAATGGAGGGGAAAAAATCAAATTATAAATTTCAAAGTAGAATTTAAAGCAAATTGTAAAAAGTTTATCCTACCACCTCTTTTGGTCCACTTAAGATATGCCACACTGAAGCAAGGTATTTCCTACTGGATTTTGGTTTCACTGGTGTTTAGAAAAGAAACTTGATTTCTCTAGGAGCACTCCTTTGGTTAGGGGAATGCAAGAAGGAGAGGTGAAGGCCGAGTGTGGTGGCTCACGCCTGTAATCCCAGCACTTTGGGGAGGCTGAGGCAGGCGGATCACTTGAGGCCAGCAGTTTGAGACCAGCCTGGCCAACATGGTGAAACCCCATCTCTACTAAAAATACAAAAAATTAGCTGGGCATGGTGGCAGGCATCTGTAATCCCAGTTACTTGGGAGACTGAGGCAAGAGAATTGCTTGAACCCAGGAGATGGAGGTTGCAGTGAGCTGAGATTATGCCACTGCACTTCAGCCTGGGTGACAGAGTGAGACTCTGTCTCAAAAAAATAAATGAATAAATTAAAAAAAAAAAAAAAAAAAAAAAAAAAAACAGAAGAAAAGGCGAAAACCGGAAGCTGGAGCTCTGTGGGCCCGGATTGCAGGCCCCTCCCTGTGTGATGAGGGATGGGTCAGCTGGGGGAACCACATGGCCAGCCTGCATGCCTGGTCATCAGGAGGTTGAGGAAAGCCTTGAAAGTTGTGAAGCACTAAGCAGATACAAGTGTTCATTAATTTTGTAGAAATGAACTTTCCTCTATGGCCTTTATCTCCAACGTTGGTGTTGTTGCCCCATGCAGACTGCAGTTTGATTTTTGATTGTGACTTTGACATTGCAAAGTGCGAAATAGTAAGTGGCCTCCCCACCCCGCCATCCCACCCTGGTGACCAACTCAGTATAATCATGGCACGTACTCAGTCATTGGTGTCTTTGGAGTGACCTCGGCAGCCAGTCAGTGTCACCTGGGTACAGGACCCATACTTTTATGTGGTATGTGTGTGAGTAGCTCTTCTGCCCAAACCATGATTTGAGGTTCAACTACCTGTAGATTAAAGCTTTATACAATAAACTGATATTTTCCAAATGGGTGAAATCTTTCCCTCATGATATGTTTTCTTAACTTTGCATTGAATCTATTTACTGGGTTACATTCTATGTGTAGTTTGTTTTTTTCATTTTTTTCTTTTAAAATGCTCATGTCTTATTCCAAGCATCTTCCTCCAAAGTCCCCATAAAGCTGCATCTCCAACACATTGTTATGCCAATAAGGTTTTATTTAACTTTATTTAAGGATGATTGTGTCTTCGAATGACAAATGTATGTACTGCTGCTTCCTCCCTGCAAGACGCACAATGTATGTTTTAAGGGTGAGCAAGTGTTATTTCTTAAATTTCTCAAATGCCTGTAGTAACTGTTGTTTATGCCTCTCAACTGTTGCCAGCTCTTTGAAGAAGGGGAGAATTGTGTGTTTTTGTGTGGGGATGTTTCTGATATGCTGCTACAGTTACAACACTGGAGCTAGAGAAAATAAAGTACTGATCTTCGAAGTGTTGTGGGCTCTGTGGTGGGAATCCTGAAATGAGAGGGGAGTGGATGGCAAGAGGGGATGTCCTTCACGGGGTCTATGCCTGTTCCTCTTGAGCACTAAGGACCAAGGTCTGCAGCTTTGGTAGGAACTGCCCCTGCAACCCCATTTCCCCAGGGCAAGCAGATTGATGGTGGTGTTTGCGTTGTCTTGCTGGGCAGGAGCGGGAGCCCTCCCACTGGCGTGGCTCACCATGCTGGGGAGGGTGGCACTTTTCTTTCTCATCGTGAGAGCCTGGATGTGGCAGGCTGCAAGTGGTTCTTTGGAACATGCTGTACTCAAGCCTATTTTCTCTGTCTTAAACCTCAGCTTAAGCCAGAGAACGTGACCTCTTTTGGAGGTGGGAGGAGGGAAGGTTTGGACCCCCTTGAGAAGCCAGGGATGACTCTGGCTCTTCCCACAATTTTGAAAGTCTGAGCACCCACCTTCAGTATGACCACTGGAGCCCTTTGGCCTGCCAGGATGCAGGGTCAGAATTGAGGTCAGGCCTGAGCTGGCCAATGCAGGGGTGCCCAGAGGTGGGAAGGGGTGATGGTTAGTGGATGGTGAACGCTGGGATAAACTCCCTGTTTTGTGATTTACCTATGGCCAGTGCTGTGCTACTCCAACTTGTGGTTGCTTCCCCTCCTCTGGGGTGGGCGGCACAGATGGTCTGCTTCCAGTAGCTACGGATTCATTCAACAGATATCCTCCCTTTCCCTCCACCGCAGAATCAATCAGCCAACAAATTGGCTGTGCCTCCCGTGAGCAGAGCCTCATGCAGGTGCTGGGGACAGAGTGAAGTGTAAGATGTTGTCCCTGTCTTCGAAGGCCTTACAGCCTAGTAGAAGAGTACAAGGGGAGATGCAGACTCCTTAAGACAATCAGATCTTGACCTACCGAGATGGTAGCAAAGTCAGCCATGGAAGCAAAACAGTAGCTTTGTGCCCATTAGACCAAGCTCCATGAGACAGTGGCCTTGTCTGTTTTATTTGCTTCTTTATCCCCAGCCAGTGGTGTGCTGGTGCTGGCACTGCACTGGCTCTCTAGGTCGTACAGCGCACATTCCTTCCCAGCTCCACATTCTGTATTACCACGTTGGTAGCTTGAAATCGGCAACAGTGGGAATATTTACACCACAGAAATCGTCAAGCACTACTTATCAAGGCCTTTGCTTTTCCAAGGGCTAGTTTACCAGCATACCACTGCTGGTACATAGCACAGTGCTTGGTATGTGCTAGGTGTCTGGTGAAGATTTGCTGAGAGGAAGATACGAAAAGTAGAACCCAGCATCAACCTGGGGGGCCCTTCTGTGGTACCCCTCTTAGTTTGCCACCTGCCTCCTCATGGGGGCATCTTTCTATCTTTCTATCACTCAGGAGCCCTCTCCAGCATGACCACATTCAAATTCCAGCCCTAAAAAGACCATGAAAGGAAGGTATACCCTTTCCTCTGGGGACAAGGTCTCCTTACTGAGTCCCATGTTTTCTAGTTTTCAGCTACCTCTTCCAGGAGAGACCTCTGCTCCTATCCAAGGAAGGGCCTTAGTGTGACAAACATCTCAGAGAAGAAGTAATGAGCCTAGTCTTGTACAAGAGAGACACACAGCCAACTGGGCAGATGTGGAGGTGGGTTATGATTGCTTACAAGGGAACGAAGAATTGCGTCTGGTCTAAGTCTGAACGCAGTGAGTGGCCTAAGAGAAATAAGAGCAATTAGGGAGAAAAGAGTTTGGTTTGCATCCATAAGGGCTTTGTAGGAGACACCCTCATGGTAAGTAAGCTGCACATGAGAGCTTTGACTGCCATTGTAAGAAGTTTGACCTTTAAGCAGTAGGTAATGGGGAGTCACCAAGAGTCTTTGAGCAGGGGACACTGTGATTGGAGCTTGGTTCTAGGGAAACTCATCTGGCTAAAGTGTACGGGACTGAGTTATGAACAAATATGGAGGGGACCAGGAGATGGTCAGTTCTGTGTCACAGTGAAATTGTCCAGAAGAGGGATGACTAAGAGAAAGGTGAGGGAGTCTGGAATAGAATGAGTGGGACTGGATCGATGTGAGTGTAGAGGTGAAGTCAACAGAGACCTGGGGGTACAGGACTCTAGGTCATGCTGAGAACAGGCTGGGCTGTCTGAGAGGAGTAGGAAGACCTGGCGGAGAGAACTAATACATGGTGGCAGAGAAGATTCCTCATCTCAAGTCCATGGGTCTCTCCTTAGTCCTCCTCCTCTTTGGGCATGTAAAACTCATCTCAAATCCATGGGTTTTCTCCTTAGTCCTGCTCCTTCTTGGCGTAGATGCCTGGTCTCCAAGTCCATGAGTCTGTCTTTAGTCCTCCTCCTCCTTGGGCATAGACGCCACATCTCTTAAGTCCATGGGTCCCTCCCTAGTCTTTCTCCTTGAGCATGCACAACACTTGAGGGCTCTCTCTTTAGCTCCCCTACTTGACTTCCATTTCCCTGCTTCCTCCTGGTCTCCCACCTCTGTGAGTACCTTCTCTGGCCCCTCACCAACTTCAGCTCCTTTCTGGGCCACCTAAGTGTGGCTGCTTGGAAAGGTTCTGCTGCTGGGGATCCTGTCTCTGCACACCCCCTTGGTGCTGATCTGCCCTCCTCTGGGAAGATAATTCTTAGATGTGGGGCTGTAGCACCCCGATTCTTCTCCTGAACTCCAGATTTAAATGTCCAGTGGCCTGCTGGAGATCTCCTGGATCTCAACTTGTCCCCCATTCTCAAGAGACTGTCCTCCCTTGCTGCCAGAGGCTCACCATGTTACTCAGTTGCTCAAGACCTTCAAGGGCTCCTCACTGCTGATTGAATTTAATAGGCTTTCCTGCATATGGCAGTTCCCAGTTTAGCTTCGTGTTTAAGGTAATGACCAGAGAGAAACAGAATAGGTCAGCAGGATGGTTGTGTAAGACCCTGAGGTCTTAATGTCCTTAACAGGCTGGTGCTGTGTTCTTTCCAGAACTTTCTTCCTATTGGAATGTCTTCCTCCCTCTCCTGCCACCTCCTCTCTGCTCATTCAAGTCCCATTTTTCAGGCTGTCTTGAAGATAGCATTTACTACCTCACTGTGGAGCTCCTACTAATTTGCCTATCTATGTGATCTCCCTCTCCTCTTTGTCAGTATCTACAGCCTCTTTGACAAGCCTCCAACCTTCCATGGCTGATCTCACTTTGCATTTTTGCTGCCTTCTGCCCAGAATTATGTGCCCAGTGAAGGCAGAGACTGATTTATTCACTCCTGTTTTCTCCATAGCCCTCCAGCCTACTGTTTCCCACATTCTGTATAAGAGTGACAGTCATTGTTCATTATATGTAACAAACTTTTGTTGTCCTGTTGAGTTTGAAACTCCTGTGGACATCCAGATGGAGACCCCCAGAGGGAAATGCAATATTGGTGGTCAGGAGAAAGACTGGAACTGGAACAAAGGACCTGGCAAATAGGTCAAGGGATGTGATAGCCAAAGCCATGGGCAGAGGAGAGTCCCTAGGGAGAAAAAGAATATCGTGGAAGGCTTATATGTAATAGTGAAGAGAGAAATGGGAACCAGGAGAGGCTGGAGTGGTCAGAGAGTTATGAAGTAGCCAAGAGCTCTGTGAGGCTTTTACAAAGGAGGGGTAGTCATCAGTTCTACAAGCTTAGGTGTGAAATATAAGCAACTAAAGCCATTTAGAAAACAACAACAACAACAACAACAACAACCCTACTTTGTCTTTCCTTGCTCTTGTCTTCTTTGTTCCTGGTTTGTTTTTCCCTACCCTTACTCTCTTGCCTTTTTGGATTCCCCTTTAAATGTCACCTTCACCAAGTTCAGCTGCTTCCACCCCTGCCCTTCCCCTGACCCCCCGCACCTAGCACCATTCCTACTGTATCTAGCATAGTATTTCAAGGCTACCTAAAGGCAGTAATTAGACAGACACTCAAAACTGCACATCCCAGGCTTGTTCATGAACATGAAAAGTTGGAAAACAAACTAGATATCTATCAAGAAGTGAAATGATTTATAGACCATCCTGGCTGTCCTGGTATTTTTGTAGAAAAGAAATTTCATTAAGGGTTCCCAGCAATCTTGGAATCTGTATTCCCAATACATTTATCAAATTTAGGATGCTTCTGAGCTTCCCCATTTCTCTGGCCTTGTCTCCTAAAGGTAATGTTACTTTGATAAACACGTGACCTCTCTTTTGTGAAGCCACGGATATAACACAATTCCAGACTTCCAGGTTCCTGTTGCCATATCTTCTCTAAGAAGCTCTTCTTTGCTTATGCTCATATTTACCTATGGTAGCTTTGATGTTTCATTTTCCATAGTAAGTGAGACTCAGGGCAGAGCCCCCAGCACTACTGCTAAGAGGACACGAGGGCCACTTTAGCAGAGACAGACAGCCCAACCCCTGTCCACTGTCATCAGAAACTCGTCTGTGACAAGAAAAAGCATAAATCAAAATCATACCAGTGATGTTTTAGTCTTCAACCTGAGGCAGTTGAAGCTTGGGTATCGCCTTGGAGTCCTTGTGTATTTCTATTGTTGTCGAGTACTCTCAGTGTTGAAAGGGCACCCGACTACAACCTCATGAAGCCCAGAGCTACAGAAAGAGGGATTGTTGACATCTGACTTCTTCATTATTGTCATGCTGGCCCTTGGGGTGGCTGCCTTTAAGGGAAGAGGGGGTTTAAAAAGAACAAAGGGAGATATGTACCAGGGGTGTTTGTCCTCATCAGTATGTGAGTTCATGGAAGGAGTTCTTGCTGCTTGCTGAACAGTGAAAATATTCTCTTGATGGACACCTTTAGCTTGGGTTGACAGGTGACAAATATATATCCCAAGATTTCTACATTGAGCCTAATGCAACGAGCTAGTGAAATATACCAGCACATCCTCAATCTTTCCCTGATTGTGTCTGTGTAAAGTTTAGAATAAATAATGTGTGTATTAGTTCATTCTTGCACTGCTATAAAGAAATACCTGAGACTGGTAACTTATAAAGAAAAGAGGTTTAATTGGCTCACAGTTCCACGGGCTGTACAGGAAGCACAGCCAGGGAGGCCTCAGGAAAGCTATAATCATGGCAAAAGGTGAAGAGGAAACAGGCTTGTCTTACATGACCAGAGCAGGTGAAAGAAAGAACGAGGTGGGAGGCACTACACACTTTTAATCAACCAGATCTCGTGATAACTCACTATCATGAGAACAGCACCAAAAGGGAAATCTTCCCCTATGATCCAGTCATCTACCACCAGGCCCCACTTCCAACATTGAGGATTACAATTTGACATGATATTTGGATGGGAACACAAATCCAAATCAAGTCTTTTTTTTCTCTTTTTTGTTTTTTTTGAGATGGAGTCTCACTCTGTTGCCTAGGCGGGAGTACAGTGGCATGATCTCGGCTCACTGCAACCTCTGCCTCCCGGGTTCAAGTGATTCTCCTGCCTCAGCCTCCCAAGTAGCTGGGACTACAGGCATGTGCCAGCATGCCCGGCTAATTTTTGTATTTTTAGTAGAGATGGGGTTTCACCATGTTGATCAGGTTGGTCTGGAACTCCTGACCTCAAATGATCCTCCCGCCTCAGCCTCCCAAAGTGCTGGGATTACAGGTATGAGCCACCCCGCCCAGTCCCAAATCATATCAATGAGCAAATTTTAATGTTAATAATTATGGATATTCATAATGTCTTCTGTCTGTAGCTCTGGGCTTCATGAGACTTCAATGGGAGCTGCTTTCTATTAGCACTGTCAACATTAAGAGTCCTTGACTGCAGCAGAAAAACCTGAGGACCCAAGGCCAATGCCCAAGCTTCAGCGGCTTTGGTCTAAGACTACAAAACATCACCAGCCTGGAAACTGGTAATAGCTACGTGCTAGGAGCTTCCTTGGGATTTTGCGTAGTCTCTAGCACATCCAGTGATCCATTCAGGGTTTCATGTATATCCATAACAATGGAACTTCATGGTCATTTCACAATTTTTAGGTAGGGTCCAAGGTCTGAGGGCAAATTGTCCTGCATGAATCCCTCTCACATTTCCCCTCAAGGTCACGAATGAGTAAAATCTGGGTAATTACACATGAAGGGGGTCATGGTTAATGAGACTGAGAGGCAGTCACAGTGGGAACAGCAGCCAGGAGAAAAGAATGTTCTAGATGGAAAGAATGAACCAAACCCTGGGCCTATTATTCATCATGGTAGAAAAACTTCCTTTACACAGAATGGAGCATGAAGTTCTAAGCCTCCTGGTGTTCCAATGAGCTTGGGTTGCCAAGAGCAGTCATTTAACAAATGTCCTTAGACTCCTACTGTCACACTTAATCTGATTCAGCTTCCTATTTTGAAGAGATGATTTTGGCTGATTTTGACTTCCATCAAAATCTTTGTTTCTTGATGCTCTCTTGAATGTCCACCTTGGCTTCTATGAGTCTTTTGTTTTTAAGATCAGCAAGTTCCTCAAAGTCACTAAACTGGTTGAGTGATCTTGGGTGATTTTGCATATATCACTTAATCTCTCTGGTCTGCAGTTTCCTCAGCTGCAAAATGAAAGGGTTGGGCCAGATGACGTGTAATAATAGCTCCTCTGGCTTCACTAGCCTGTAATAATGTCCACAGAGTACAGGCTCTATCTAGCCTCTCAGTCTATGATTAAAATATGATTACATGCTTTTTAGATGAAATTAGAAGGAAAATCTCACAGGACTTTTAACTTACCTACCATAAAGAATCATTCATTATCATTTTGCTTTACTTCTTCTCACTTCCCACTTCCTAAACTACTCTACAAATAAAGACTAAAATCCAGGAACGTGATATAGGAGAATGATGGATGTGACTATTTCACATCCTTTTCTTTAATATGTTTTTTAATTGCTACATTTCTGTGCCCTTGCAAGTAAATAATTTATTTACCTATATATCTATTTGAACTCAGAGTGAGTACTGTTGGTTTCTGGTGCAGTCCAAGCCCTCCAGCTCAGTGCTTGAAACAAAATGGGTCTTATTGTGTGCCAGCAGCTCATGGAATGTGATGCCCTTATTTTCCCACAGTCCTTTACTATAGGAAGGCACAGTGTATATTTTTCTTTCTTTCTTTTTTTTTTTTTTTGAGACAGAATCTCGTTCTGTTGCCAGGCTGGAGTGCAGTGGCACAATCTTGGTTCACTGCAAATCTCCTGCCTCAACCTCCTGAGTACTCCTGAGTAGCTGGGACTACAGGTGCATGCCACCATGTCCAGCTAATTTTTGTATTTTTAGTAGAGACGGAGTTTCACCATGTTGGCCAGGATGGTCTCAATCTCTTGACCTCGTGATCCGCCTGCCTTGGCCCGGCCTCCAAGATGTTTTTTATTGTAGGGTCTATATGTCTCAAACTTCTTAAAAAAATAGACTTTATTGGCCTGCAGTCTTTCTTTCCTCCTTCCTGGTAGCCCCTGGCAACTACTGATCGTTTTATTGTTTCGATTGTTTGGCCTTTTCCAGACTGTCAGGTAGTTGGAAACATACAATATGTATGTAGCCTTTTCAGATAGGCTTAACTTAGTAACATGCATTTAAAATTCCTCCATGTCCTTTCATGGCTTGATAGCTTATTTCTTTTTGGTGTTGAATAATGTTCCCTGGTCTGGATGTACTCCAGGTATTCATTCGCCTACTGAAGGACATCTTGGTTGCTTTCGAGTTTTGACAATTACAAATGAAGCTGCTATAAACATCCATGTGTAGCTCCTATGTGGGCACAGATTCTCAACTCCTTTGGGAGATACTAAGGAGGGCAATTGCTGGATCATAGGTAAGAGTGTGCTTAGCTTTGTAAGAAACTGCTGGGCTGGGTACAGTGGCTCATACATGTAATTGTAGCATTTTGGGAGGCCACGGCAGGCGAATTGCCTGAGAGACCAGCCTGGGCAACATGGCCAAACCCTGTCTCTATTAAAAATATTAAAAATTAGCCAGGCATGGTGGTGCACGCCTGTAATCCCAGCTACTTGGGAGACTGAGGCATGAGAATTGCTTGAACCTGGGAGGCGGGGGTTGCAGTGAGCCGAGATTGCGCCACTGCACTCCAGCCTGGGTGATAGAGTAAGACTCTGTCTCAAACAAACAAACAAAAAACCAAACCTGCCAAAACTGTCTTCCAAAATGACCGTGTCATTTTGTTTTCCCATCAATAGTTCCTGTTGTTCCACATCCTCGCCAGCATTTGGTATCATCGGTATTCTGGATTGTGGCCATCTAATAGGTTTGTACTGGGATCTCATTATTCTATTTGTATTTCCCTGAGGACATATGATGTGCAGCGTCTGTTCATATGTGTATTTGCCACATGTACGTCTTCATCATGAGGTGTCTGCTAAAGTCTTTGGCCCATTTTTTTTTTTTTTTTTTTTTTTTTAGTGGTTTCATAGTGGACTTTATTGGGAAAAGTTAGTGTAAAAAACATTCAAATTTGTAAAATTTATATAAGATGGTAAGTTACGCCTTATAGTTACAGTAATCACTATAGTAATCACAAATAAGGTAAAGTCTAAATTACGGTTTGGCCCATTTTTTAATTGGGTTGTTTGTTCTCTTACTGTTGAGTTTTAAAGGTTCTTTGTATATTTTGGATAGTAGTCCTTTATCAAATATGTTTTTGCAAATATTTTCTCCCAGTCTATGGCTTGGTTTTCATTCTCTTAACAGTGTCTTTTTCAGAACAGAAATTTTTATTTCAATAAAGTCCAGCTTATCATTTCTTTCTTGGATCCTGCCTTTGATCTGCAGAATGGATGTTGTAGTTACAGGCATAAAATATTAATTTTATCTAAAAAGGCATTGCCAGCCCCAAGGTCATCTACATTTTCTTCTATGTCATCTTCTAGGAATGTTGTAGTTTTTCATATTATGTTTAGGACTGTGATCCATTTTGAGTTAATTTTTGTAAAGGGCATAAGGTCTGTGACTAGATTGATTTTTTTTTTTTTTTTAGCTTGTGGATGTCCAGTTGTTCCAGCACCATTTGTTGAAAACGCTGTATTTTTTTTTCTATTATATTGCCTTTGCTCCTTTATCTGAGATCAGTTGGCTATAGAGTCATACCTCAAAGATATGGCAGGTTTGATTCCAGGCCACCATAATCAAGCAAATATTGCAATAAAGTGAGGGAAACAAATTTTTTGGTTTCCCAGTACATATAAAAGGTATATTTATACTATACTGTGGTCTATTAAGTGTACAATAATAGCATGATGTCTAAAAACAATGTACACCCCTTAATTAAAAATATTTTATTGCTAAAAGTGTTAGTAATCATCTGAGTCTTCAGGGAGTCATAATCTTTTTGGAGGTGAAAAGTCTTGCTTTCATACCGATGGCTGCCGATTAATCAGGGTGGTGGTTGCTGAGGATTGGGATGGCTGTGTCAATTTCTAAAAAAAAAAAAAAAAAAAAAAGACAACAATAGAGTTTGCTGCATCAATTGACTCTTCCTTTCATGAAAGATTTCTCTGCAGTAGGCAATGCTGTTTGATACCATTTACCCACAGGCAGAACTTCTTTCATAATTGGGGTCAGTTCTCTCAAATCCTGCTGCTGCCTTATCAACTAAGTTTGTGTAAGATATCTAAATTCTTTGTTTTTATTTCAACAGTGTTCACAGCATCTTTAACAGGAGTAGAATTCCATATCAAGAAACCACTTCCTTTGCTCATACATAAGAAGCAACTTCTTGGCTGGGCATGGTGGCTATATGAAATCATTTTTAACCAATATTTTATAGGCATATATAAGTGACCAATTTTGACAGTACTGGGAAGTTTAGGATTTCTCACAAACTAACAGCTACTGAATAGAAAAGATCAAAATAGGCCGGACACAGTGGCTTCCACCTGTAATCCCAGCACTTTGGGAGGCTGAGGTGGGTGGATCATGAGGTCAGGAGATGGAGACCCATCCTGGCTCACATGGTGAAACCCCGTCTCTACTAAAAATACAAAAAATTAGCTGGATGTGGTGGCACATGCCTGTAGTCCCAGCTACTTGGGAGGCTGAGGCAGGAGAATCTCTCGAACCTACCTGGGAGGCAGAGGTTGCAGTGAGCTGAGATCACACCATTGCACTCCAGCCTGGGCGACAGAGTGAGACTCCGTCTGAAAAAACAAAACAAAACAAAACAAAACAAAACAAAACAAAACAAACAGAAGCAACTTCTCATCCAGTAAAGTTTTTTCATGAGATTGCTGCAATTCAGTTACATCTTTAGGCTCCACTTCCAATTTTAGCTCTCTTGCTGTTTCCATTATCTCTGCAGTGACTTCCTCCACTGAAGTCTTGAACCCCTGAAGGTCATCCCTGGGAGTGGAATCAACTTCTTCCAAATTCCTGTTCATATTGACATTTTGAACTCTTTTCATGAATCCTAAATGTTCTCAATGGTATTTAGAATGGCGAATCCTTTCCAGAAGGCTTTCAATTTACTTTGCCCAGATCCATCAGAGGAATTACTATCTATAGCAATTGTAGCCTTATGAAATGTATTTCTTAAATAATAAGACTTGAAAAAATGAAATTACACCTTAACCCATGGGCTGCAGAATGGATGTTGTAGTAACAGGCATAAAATATTAATATTCTTGTACACCTCCATCAGAGCTTTTGGGTGACTAGGTGCATTGTCAATGAGCAGTAATAGTTTGAAATAAATCTTTTTTTTTCCTGAGCAGTAGATCTCAACAGTGGGCTTAAAACCTTCAGTAAACCATGCTGTAAACAGATGTGCTATCATTCAGGCTTTGTTGTCCCATGTATAGAGCACAGGCAGAGTAGATGTAGCATAATTCTTAAGGACCCTAGAATTTTTGGAATTATAAATGAGCATTGACTTCAACTTAAAGACACCAGCTGCGTTAGCTCCTAACAAGAAAGTCAGGCTGTCTTTTGAAGGCTTTGAAGGCAGGCATTGACTCTCCTCTCTAGCTTTGAAAGTCCTAGATGGCATCTTCTGCCACAAGAAGGCTGTTTCATCTACATTGAAAATCTGCTGTGTAGTGTAGCAGCCTTCATCAATTATCTTAGCTAGATCTTCTGGATAACTTGCTGCAGCTTCTACATCAACACTGGTTACTTTATCTTGCCCTTTTATGTTATGAAGATGGCTTCTTCTCTAAACCCCAGGAATCAACCTCTGCTAGCTTTAAGCTTTTCTTCTGCAGCTTCCCCACAATTTTAAGTCTTCATAAAATGGAAGAGGGTTACAGCCTTGCTCTGGATTAAGCTTTGATTTGCGGGAATGGTGTTGCTGGTTTGATCTATCCAGACCACTAAAACTTTCTTCGCATCAGCAATAAGGCTGTTTTGCTTTCTTATCATTTGTGTGTTCACTTGAATAGCACTTTAAATTTCCTTCAAGGACTTTTCCTTTGCGTTCACAACTTGGCTAACTGTTGGACACAAGAGGCCTAACTTTGGGCTTATCTTGGCGTTTGACATTGGTTTCTCACTAAGCTTAATCATTTCTATGTTTTGACTTAAAGTGGGAGATGTGCAACTCTTCTTTTCACTTCAACACTTATAGGCCTTTGTAGAGTTACTAACTGGTCTAATTTCAATATTGGTATATCTCAGGGAATAGGGAGGCCTGAAGAGAGGGAGAGAGATTGGGGAATGGCTGGTCAGTGAAGCAGTCAGAACACATGTAACATTTCTTAATTAACTTTGCCATCTTATATGGACATAGTTCAATAATTACAATAGTAATATCAAAGATCACTGATCACAGCTCACCATAACAGCTATGATAATAATGAAAAAGTTTGAAATATTGTGAGAATTACCAAAATGTGACACGGAGACATAACTGTTGGGAAAATGACACTGGTAGACTTGCTTCATGCAAGGTTGCCACAAACCTTCAGTTATAAAAAACACAACCTCTGCAAAACACAGTAAAGTGAAGTGCAATAAGACAGGGTCTGCCTATATTTATGTGGATCTGTTTCTGGGCTCTATTCTGTTCCATTGATCTATTTATTCTTTCACCAACACCACTTGGTCAAAGAGTGCTTTTACTGCCTTTTTTTTTTTTTTTCTCTTTGAGATGGAGTGTCACTCTGTCACCCAGGCTGGAGTACAGTGGTGTGATCTCAGCTCACTGCAAGCTCCACCTCTTGGGTTCATGCCATTCTCCCGCCTCAGCCTCCCGAGTAGGTGGAACTACAGGCGCCCACCACCATGCCTGGCTAATTTTTTTTTTGTATTTTCAGTAGACACGGGGTTTCACCATGTTAGCCAGAATGGTCTCGATCTCCTGACCTTGTGACCCACCCGCCTCGGCCTCCCAAAGCGCTGGGATTACAGGCGTGAGCCACCGTGCCCGGCCTATTTTGATCTTTTCTATTCAGTAGCTGTTAGTTTGTGAGAAATCCTAAACTTCCCAGTACTGTCAAAATTGGTCACTTATATATGCCTATAAAATATTGGTTAAAAATGATTTCATATAGCCAACTTTTTGCAAAATATTCATTCCCTCGTCGCTGAGAGTTTATTTGCTCTTGAAAGAAAATTGTATTTCACCCAATTTCCCTGAAAATATCTGTGATGTCATCTTTACTTTTTCAGAGATCAACATTTCCCTGAGAGTTTGTTGGGATAAATCAACACTGCATTTTAGCTGAGGTGACAGCCCGTCCTATCAATTAGAGCAGGGGCTTTTGGAGGTTTTTGAGTGTAGTATGTGTTTGACTTAAGGATTATGGCTATAAGGAGGTCATAGATTACAGCAAAGAAGTCTTTTGAGGGGGGTAAATGTGGGTATATAGTTTCCTCACTGGGAAAATCTGTGTTCCTTGTGGAATGCAATTTTTTATTTGATAATCACAGCACTCAATTCTTTTCTCCAGCGAAATCCCTGAATTTTGATTTCTGGCCACAAGGTGGCATCTGATTTTCATTAATACGGGAGCCACACCCCTTTGTCTCTCACCTCTCAAGCTGGAAACTTCCATCTGTCTGTTTCTGGACTCGTATTGTAACAGATTTTTTGCCCCCATGGCCAGCAAAGGATCTAATGGAAATTACATGAACTTGTGTAAAGGAAATTACATTAACTTGTGTTTGTCTAGGGGCCTAGAACTAAACCTTCTTGTATTTGGTTAAGTCATGCTTGTGTCAAGGCATGCTCCAATTTTTTTTTTTTTTTTTTTTTTTTTTTTTTTTTTTTTTTTTTGAGATGGAGTCTCGCTCTGTCTCCCAGGCTGGAGTGCAGTGGCGCGATCTCGGCTCACTGCAACCTCGGCTCACCACAACCTCGGCCGCCTGGGTTCACGCCATTCTCCTGCCTCAGCCTCCTGAGTAGCTGGGACTACAGACGTCTGCCACCATGTCCGGCTAATTTTTTGTATTTTCAGTAGAGACGGGGTTTCACCGTGTTAGCCAGGATGGTCTCGATCTCCTGACCTCGTGATCCGCCCACCTCGGCCTCCCAAAGTGCTGAGATTACAGGCGTGAGCCCCCACGCCCGGCCCAAGGCATGCTCCTACATTTTTAATGTTTTTAATTTATCATACTCAGCATTTCCCATGTATTTCTTTGTCCGATGGCTAATAAGAGTGGGGTCATGAAATTTTTTTTGCATATGCCTATCCTATGCTGCATGTTATTTTGCTCATGAGTAGGAAGGTGCAAAGGATCCCTCGAAAATGATGAGTGTGAGTTGGATGGAGGAAGTCAAGGAGGAGGCGTTGCAACTTGGAGAGACAGGGTGCAGGAGGCACAGGAGCAGTGTGAGGCGGCCAGAGTGTAGGAGGAGAGTGGTCTGGCCTGCACTGGGGTAGCCAGGTCTCCACCTGGGCAAGGCCCCGAGGTCATGCTGAGGTGTCTGTACTTTCCCCAGGGGATGTTGAGAACCATCCTCATGGATTTTTTTTAAAAAGTGTGAGTCTAAAATTCAGCTGAAAAAAAAAAAGGGGAAGCACAAAGCCCTGTGGTCGGTGGGGGATGCTGAAAAACACACAAGGCACCTACATAAATAATATCCTGGGCAGCATGGGACATGTGTCCTTAGGTGTTGTAAAACTTGAGCTGAATTTTTCAGAGAAGGAAGCAAGATCCTGTCCAGCTGGCACAGTATGGATTGCTGCAGGGCAAGTATCTGGGACCCAAACCTGCTATAATAATAGCTGACATTTGAATGTCTGTTTACAGTTTGCAAAGTCTTTTCAAACATTACCGTACGTGATGTTCACATTATCCCTGTGGTGCCAGCACAGTTACTGTCCCTGCTTTACACTTGGGGACGTTGAGACTCAGAGAGGTTAAATGACTTGACTTCCCCAGGGTCAGTCTGGTCATTTGGGTCTGACCCTGCTTCTTGAAGGACTGGCGAGATGGGGGCCAGCAAAGGATCTAATGGAAAAAGATGAGATTTCTCTCACTTTTCTTCTGAATTAAAGATGGTGATAGACACAGTTGCTGCTACAATGAACGAAGGCACAGCTTTTCCTGTATTATTTCCTTATATGATTTTGCAACATAATGTGCTATGATTTTGCCATATAATGCTATGATTTTGCCATGTAATGCTTTGGTTTTGCCATATAATGCTATGGTTTTATTTCTCAGTGAGAACGTAGGGGAAAGGGACTGATAAAATGCCATCAATTAAAAACAACCAAGAGAAAACTATCTCAAGGTTTTAGCCAAAATGATATCAGTCTACAGTTGAAGCCATCCTCCTGGTTTTCTTTCTCCTTTTATGATCTTTGCACTCTAGGAGCTTATGATCTGGTTGGCAAGAGAAAGCAGGTGCATGCTCACTGCGGCAGATCTTGGGGTGACTTGTGGTGCACCAAACTGATTCCTGTGGATTTGCAGCTTCAAGGCTTTTTCTGAAGCCCAAGGTGTGTCACACCAAAGAGGTGACATACTCCATTGTGTGAGTTATGACCTGAAAGCACAAAAAGAGGGGCAAGATAAAGCCTCCAAGGGCATCACCAGCAATGAAGGCAAGACCATGGCCATATGCTCCAGCTGTCCATCTTCAGTTAGGACAATTCCAAGGCACATTCTATGTGGTTACTCAGAGGATTCCAATGGGGTTGAGGCCCAGTCGCTCAAGATGTAGACCATTAATAATGCATCCTTGGTTGGTTCCTTCTTCCCTGTCTCACATCATATACTCTTTTGCTTTCTGGCATCGTCTTCCAAATAAACAACCTGTGCTCAAGTCCTTGACTCATGTCCTTGACTCAGGCTCTGATTTTTGGGGAACTCAAATTAGAAACACAAGCACATTTACTCACTTGTGTTTCTAGAAAAGCTTGCTCTACAGTAGATGCATGCACCAAGTCTTCTATGATCTCAGTGGAGTGGGGCATTCCAAAGTACTGGGGTGGATGGAGTAGGCTTTGTGCAGGAGGAGAGACTTGCCCAGTTGTCAAGTGCAGCCATACTGGCTTTGAGTGGGAAAGGGGGGCCATTCTAGGTAAGATGGATGGACTGTTGTGAATAAAATCTAAGGGCTTTGGAAAGAGCTGAGAGAATAAAGAGGCCTGCTGGCCACAGTGGGTATTAGACTACGGGACAGGGAGATATGTTTTAGACTTGGACTGGTGGGCTAGCCCTGGTGATGTTATCTTGACAGCCCAAGTGTCTTTCTTTGCTTGCAATTTATTACAGGTGGCAGCTTTGCTTCTATTTTGAGTTATACTGTGGAAGGCATTCCTTTTCCACAGCAAGCATTTCCCCAGTGAATTGTTAAGCCCAGATTTACTAGGTGAAGCATCTGATTTTTCCCTTCCTGCCCCTCATCCTGGGCTTGGAGCCTCCTTCCCTCTCAGTCTCTCCCCAGCCTCAGCTTCCTCTAGAACTATTCATTGTGCTTTAGCCCATTCTACTCTCACAGCTTCTTCACCTTGACAATTTGGGGCTTTAAGAAAAGATCTGGCAAAGTGCCTTCTCCTTGTACCGGCATCTGTGTTTGCACCTTTGATGTTTTGTTAAGGTGAGTGCTGAGAGTAGTGTGCATATTTGAGTGTTGGCAATAGCTCTTGGTATATTCTAGGTGTCCAGTGATCCAATGGTACCATTCAGGGGTTGAGTTTTTTGAAGGGACCAGGAGATTTGCTGGCTCACAAGAGTGTCACTGCCTGGTAATTTTTCCTTGCTCTCCTAGAAGGTTGACTGCCAAATCATCTGTCACATCAAATCTGACCCATTGGTTCAGATACCTGCTGTGATCTTGGGAAGCTGAGTGCAGTATTGGTCCCTGTCATAGTTTATAAACTCCTTTGTTTGGCAGGAGACCCCAGTGACCTACTCCTCCCAATATCACTCAGCAATACTTTAGGCTAATAACCCTGTATAATTGCATAATATTACTAGATTGCAAAGCACTTACAAGGACATTGACTTGCTGTCTCATCTCTGTAATAATCCCATGAGGTAAGCAGGACAACTATTGTTTCCATTTCATGAATAAAAAGACTGAGATATTGGGTGACTTGCCCAAGATCACATAACTGGCTAACATCAGAGGGGGATCCGGAAACCAGGACCCATTTACTATTAGACCACAGTGCTAAGGGAGACAGCAAGAAGCATGAGATCCAGTCTTTGCTTGGAGGATCCCAGAGTGCTGTTTGAGAGAGACCAGATCAGCAGGAATGAAAAGGAGACATTGGGTTCCAAGTGCCAAGTGAATTCTACGAACAGCATGTGATCTAGGCATAAAGAGGAGAGATTGCTCTTGATAGGAAAGGCTAAAAAGGAACACAGAAAGTAGTTCAAAAAAAAAAAAAAAAAAAAAAAAGGAAAGCAAAATAAATAGCACTTACATGGGAGTAGCTTTACAGCTTGAATAAGGGCCATTTTGGGCAAGAAGACACAGACATAAAAAGAATGAATATCTCCTAAATGATACAAACAAATCTAAGAAAGGCAGAACGTTAAGTAATCATTGAAACTGGCCAATATTTATCTAACTTTAAATGTCAGGAAAGAGAGCTATGACTTTCTGCTGTACCTGCAGGAGTCATGACTAAGCTGAAGATGGTGGAATTCGGAGCCATGAGACCTGGGTTCAAAAGCCCACTTTCAAGAGATGGGACGTTGGGCAAATTGCTGAGACGTTTTGTGGTTATTTCCCGTTTGGAACATAATGACACTAATTTCAAGCTCAAAAAGTGGTTGTGAATGTGGAATGACTAATACAAGTGAAACTGACTGATGGTGTTAGAACTCTGGGTTCCTCCTCTCTTCAAATATTTTGGGCCTTGCTTGGTAAAAGCATCTTGAGTTTGATGTACCATGGATTTGGCCCAGAGGTGCCATTCCTGTTTCCCTCTGTGCAAGGCCATTGTATCCATTAAGTACAAGAGAATCAACTCCTTACGTGTACCAGCTTTACAGGGGACAATGGGAATGTTTGAAAACCCAGAAGAAATGCAGTGATCTCAAAACATGAAAGGAAAACAAAACAAAAATTAATGAACACCCAGTTAGATGTCTACAAAGCTGTATCAACTAGTTAATTGCTTCTAAGGCTTATATAGCCATGTATAAATTATATTTAATGTGGCATGCTGGCAAATTTTATTTTATTTATTTAATTTTTTAGTGAGAGTACAGAGATTTTTTGCAAAGTAAAAAGTACACACTTAAGAAAGTGGAGTGCAGATGTACTCAAGACAGAGTCTTGCAACGGGGTTTCTATCTTTATGGTTTTTTTAAACCAAGGGGTGGAATATTCATGAAAATTCCTGAAAGAAGATGAGGATTTGTTGGAACTGTGGTGACATTCATTTTTATACCAAATATGGGTGTTCCTGGAACTGTCATGGTGCTAATGTGTGCAGGATTTTGTGTGTTAATGAGCATATATAAAAGGTCCTAGGTGAAACCTGGGTCAAATTCAGCACCACATTGGGTCTAGTTGCTCTTAGTCAGCTTGATCCACACCCTGGTTTTCAGGGTTTTTTTAGCCTATAGTCTTTAATCATACAGGCGTGACCACCCTGTATTATTTCTGTCTCATTTTCCCTCCCCACTCGCAGAGATTTCCATACCTTATTCTTAGGAATTGATGAGGGAGGAAGTCAGTCTTCTGAATCTACTTCCTGTTGATCAGAGACATTGACCCTGCATAGTGAGGACATAGAAATTTCTGGCTGCCTGTCTAAGAGTCCCAAGGGTGGATCATCAGTCTGAATCCAAGGCAGGGATTGGCTGGAATCCTAACATAACCATAGTTTTGACGTGGAACTGTTGCAACCTGGAAGACACACACTTTGCAAGGAGGTGAAACAAAGACCAAAGAGTAGCCATAATATGATAGCTATTAAAGGTCCTAGGAAAGGTGGATACCGTGTCACACTTGGTAGATATCCTTTGATGGAATCCAGATAGTTTGAGCAGTGGGGTTATTGAAATTATGAGGCCAGTAGCCCGTTAGTAAGTCTTTTGAACTAGCAGTTCAACTAATCCTGAATTGTTAATGTAAGAACACCATGTGTGGTTTATTACTATGCAAACCCCTCTGAGAGGTTCATGATCTAGCCCTGTCAGGGTCTCATACAGTGACTTAGAAATGAACCCAAATCCTAGGATTCAAATCCTGCAAAATCCTGTCATACCCAGGAAGGCTCTGAATTATTTCTTTGTTTGTGGAGGTGTCACCTTTTAAACAACCTCCTTTCGTTTGATGGACAAGGTCTGATTTTCTGGGCTTAGGATGTACCTCAGATATTTTACCTCAGGTTTGGAAATCTGGGCCTTGGATGGAAAGATCCAATACTCTTTCTCCCAGGAACTCTAAGACTTGAATGCCATTCTTACCTGAGTCCTCTTTACTGGGATTCCATACCAGGATGTCATCTACATATTGGAGTATTGGCTTCCTTAATTCTCATGCCAAGATGTTTCAGAACAAATGAGGGGTATCTATAAAGCCCTGAGGCAGTACCGTTCAGGTGTACTGCTAGGAAATACTAGTTTCAGAATAGGGTCACTCAAAAGCAAACAATTGAGAAAATATTGAGAGTTGGGGTGCAAAGGGATACAAAAGAAAGCATCCTTAAGATCTGATATCGTGAACCAATTGGTGTCTCCCGTATTAGGGTAATTATAAGTATTAGACGCTATATGATGTAAGGGAATTATGGTCTCATTAATGGCTCATAAGTCTGGAACTAGATGATATTCTTTGGTTTCTGCACAGAGAAGACAGGAATATTGCAAGGAGACTGACATGGAACCAGGAGGCTGTATTTTAAAAACTTCTCAGTTGGGGCCTGTCTTTGCCTGGCTTTTGGTTTGAGGGGATATTGATGCTTCTATGGGAAATTATTTTTGTCTTTTAAAGAGGGGCTCACTGGCTGAACATGGGTTGCCTTCCCAGGGATTTTTTGATCCCATGCTTGTGCGGCTGTTTGAGACCTTATTTCGAGGAGGTGGATCTCCTGTTTTTCTCAGGCTGGCTCAGAAACAACAGTCATTGCCAATAAGGCTCCCCAGGGCCTAATAAATGTAAAGTGGCTCCAAGGGTGGCTAGGAAATCTCATCCCAATAAAGGAGCTGGACATTCTGGCATAACTAGAAACACATGAGTAACCATATAGTTTTCTATCCTGCAGCTCAAGAGTAAAGCAAAGCATTTTGATTTTGGTGTACTGGCAAATATTAAAATTTTGATTTAATATGGGATGAGAACTCCAAAAGTAGGAAAACCCCAGTCCTATGACGTTCCTAAAATAATTCTACTCCTATGGCTGGTACGGTCATGGAATCCTTAAGAAATGAGCCACAGCTTGGCATGCCAGGTAAGGCAGGGTCCGAGCGGTATTCATTGGTCCCCCTGACCTGTTACTCTCCTTTGATAGGTAGAAAATCAGATAGCATAGGATGAGTGTCTTATTGGGCTGCTATAACAAAATGCCATAAACCGAGCAACTTATAAACAGTAGAAATTTATTTCTCGGCCGGGCATGGTGGCTCAAGCCTGTAATCCCAGCACTTTGGGAGGCCGAGACGGGCGGATCACGAGGTCAGGAGATCGAGACCATCCTGGCTAACACGGTGAAACCCTGTCTCTACTAAAAAATACAAAAAACTAGCCGGGCGAGGTGGCGGGTGCCTGTAGTCCCAGCTACCTGGGAGGCTGAGGCAGGAGAATGGCGTAAACCCGGGAGGCGGAGCTTGCAGTGAGCTGAGATCCGGCCACTGCACTCCAGCCCGGGCCACAGAGCGAGACTCCGTCTCAAAAAAAAAAAAAAAAAAAAAAAAAAGAAATTTATTTCTCACAGTTCTGGAGGTGGGCAAGTCCAAAAACAAGACACTTGCAGATTCAATGTCTGGTGGAGGCCAACTTTCTGGTTCATAGATGGCGCCTTCTTGCTGTGTCCTCACATGGTGGAAGAGACAATAGGTCTCTTTCAGGCCTTTGTTATAAGGGCACTAATCCCATTCAAGAGGATTCCACCCTCATGACCTAATCAGCCCAGAGGCTGCACCTCCTAATATCATCAGGGTTAGGATTTTAACATAGACAATTTGGGGAGACACAAACATTCAGGCCAGAGAAGGGAGCCTGGCAGAGACTGAGGGATGAACTGGATCAGGAGTCCATGAACTCTTTCTTGTTAGTGGATGCTCTTTGGCTTTTCAATAGTAAGACAATTAATGATTTAACTTTGATTTATGCTTAACTTTATTTTAAAATTTTAGCAGTATTCACTGATCCCCTCCAGTTGCAGCAAGAGCCCTAGAGAAAGAAAATGAACCCTTGTAGTATTTTGGCAATAGGAGAGGACATTTGTGTTACAACTTAACAATCTCTCTCTCTCTTTTTTTTTTTTCGAGACGGAGTCTCACTTTGTCTCCCGGGCTGGAGTGCAGTGGTCCTAGCTCAGCGCACTGCAACTTCTGCCTCCCAGGTTCAAGCAATTCACCTGCCTCAGCCTCCCTAGCAGCTGGGACTACAGGCATGTGCCACCATGCCTGGGTAATTTTTGTATTTTTAGTAGAGACGGTGTTTCACTACTGTCTTAAACTCCTGAACTCAGGTGTCTTGAACTCAGGCTTGTCTTGAACTCCTGAACTCAGATGATCCACCCACCTCAGCCTCCCTAAGTGCTGGAATTGCAGACATGAGCCATGGTGCTCGGCCCAATTTCATCTTATTTACTAAAAGCATACTTTAAGTATATCATCCCCTTCTGTTCAGTTATGTATAGCACCATCTTCTTCTTCTGTGAAAGATGCATCCTGTCAGTGGGGAGTGCTAGATAAAACAGTAGCGGGTGCTGGGTGGAAATGGAAAAAAAAAAAAAAAAGAAAGAAAGAAACAGAAGCAGCCCCTGGTAAGCAAAGAAGAGGAAGTTCTTTTGTTGGGAGTTTGAGGCTCCCAGGAGTGGTTTTGATATCCAGCAATTCAGTTCAAGCTTATTCCTCTCAGAATCACTGGATGAAAGCGTTTGTATTTTTAAGAGACTCAGGAGAACGACTGCTAGAATGCTCACCAGTCCAAAAAAAAAAAAAAAAAAAAAAAAAAACCAAAAAACCACATTATGTCCAATGTGGATTTAGTAGCTAGAGAAATTGGCAAGTGTGTGTGTGTATATATGTGTGTGGCTCAGGAGAGGGATGGGATTTGGTTCTTTTCATAAGGAGACTTCAATTTGTAGAATAAGCCACACTAGGCTTGCTTTATAAGAAACTTCCTTAGACATTTATTATGCTCCATGATTGATAACAATGAGTTTTGCATCCATTGTTTCTTCAGGAAGTTACTGAGCAAAGATGTTCCTCACCTTCCTAGGAGGGGCAAGGCAGAGTTGTCTGTGATTTTTTTGAAAGACTACTGAACCTGAAACACAGCTTAGGAAAGTGAGGCCTGTGGAAATGTGAGCAGGATGTGCAAACTCGCCGAATGGAGCACCTGAGCTAACTGCAGGGCTAGAAAGAAGCCAAGAACAAGGAGCATAAAGTTTACCTGGCTTATTGAACAGGTGTCATCTCTGACATACATCACTAAACACAAAGCTGAGACAAAGGCAACTTCCTCCTTCTCATGGTCTTGTTGTTTGCTCTTGACATCAGGGTATTCTTAGGCTGGCAGTGTGAGAGAGGGATGTGGCTGTGATCTGGCTCATGGGGACTCAGGCCCCAGTGACCTTCAGCTGTGAGCCCAATCTAAAAAAAGGCAAGTTACAGCACACCTGGGTTTGCAAGCCCCATCTCCCAGTATCCTTTTCACTAAATCAGGGGAGGATGTTATGTTTCTCTGGTGGCAGGTCCTGAGGGACTTGAACTGCCCTGCAGGGCTCCCACTCTTTTTCTTCCAGCTGTGCCATCTCACTTTAAACAGATGACGAAATCCAAAACTCGACTTTACATAGACAGTAGCAGGTAACAGGTGCACTAACCAAGTTTTCTATGATTCTCTTAAAAGTTAAGCTCCCCTCGTGAATTTTCAAATATTTAGATTTATAAGAATTCAATTTCCATTCATCTTTTAGATACTATATATATTGACTTAAGGGAGGGACACATGAAATTGAAAATTTAACAGATGACTACATTTTTAAAAATGTCTAAAATTATGTAAAGAACAATTATTGTGTTGGTGTTCAGTTCTGAGTTTTGAGAAATGCATAGAGTCATGTAATCACCACAAGAATCAGGTTCAGAACTTCCATTACCACTCCCCCAAATTTCCTCATGCTGTTTTTTTTTTTTTTTTTTTTGGTGGGGTGTTGCTCTGTTGCCAGGCTGGAGTGCAGTGGCATGATCTCGGCTCACTGCAACCTCCAACTCCCTGGTTCAAGCGATTCTCCTGCCTCAGCCTCCCGAGTAGCTGGAATTATAGGCATGCACCACCACGCTTGGCTAATTTTTTTGTTTTTAGTAGAAATGGGGTTTCCCCATGTTGGCCAAGATTGTCTTGATCTCCTAACCTCATGATCCACCCACCTCAGCCTCCCAAAGTGCTGGGATTACAGGCACAAGCCACCGTGTCTGGCCATGCTGCTCTTTTATAGTCACCTCCTGTCTCCATCCCTAACGCTGGACAAACAGTTCTCCATCTCTATAGTTTAGACTTTTTCAGAGTGTCACATAAATTGTAGACTATTGTTTATTGTATGGATATACCACAGTTTGTTTATTCATTCAGCAGCAAAGGTCATTTGGATTGTTTCTAGTTTTTGGTGATTATGAATAAAGCTACTCTTGTTATCTGCACACAGATGTTTGTGTGAATGTAAAATTTTCATTTCTGCAGGATATATGCTTAAAAGTGGGATTGCTTCATTTCCCACTTCCTGCACAGTTTTGTCCTTTCTCCTTCTTGCCTTTGGGTGTGTTCTACACATGTGTGTATTTAACTTCATAATAAACTGCCAAATAGTTTTCTAGAATGTACTAATCTAGAAAATGGGAATGTGCCATTTTGCATTTCTACCAGAAATGCATAAGAATTTCAGTTGCTCTGCATATACACTGAAAATTCCACCAGACAATGTAAAATAATTCTTGTTTTCAATTAGCAATAACCAGCAATGATTGTGCCTTGGATAAACCTCATTGGCTATGATACTGCCACTGCGCAAAGCTAAACAATTCTTCTTTTCAATAATCATACATATATTATTTTTATCCATTTAAAATAATTTCTGTGGCTCTTCATTTTTAAAAAATTACTAAAGTTATAGGTTTCCCTTTGGTATCATTTTCCTTCAGTCTGAAGAACTTCCTTTAGCATTTCTTTTACAGCAGATCATCTGGTGGCAAATTCTTAGTCCTCCTTCCTCTGAAAAGTCTTTATTTTTCATTCTTGAACAGCCTATTCAATGGATATAGAAGTCTGGGTTGGCAATTTTCTGTTAGCATGTTAGAGATCCTGTCCCATTGTCTTCTAGCCTCCATGGTTCCTGATAAGAAATCTGCAGTCATTTGAATTGATGTCTCCTACATGTAATGTGTCACATTTTTGTGTCTGATTTCAAGATTTTTTTCCCCTTCATATTTTTTTTTTATCAGTTTGATTATGATTTGTTGGTTTTTGTTGAGTTTGTCTTGTTTGAAATTCACTGAGATTTTTAAATTTGTAAACCATTGTCTTTCACAAAATTTGAAAAATTTTCATCCTATTTTTAAAAATATTGTTTCTGCACCAATCTCTTTCTTATTCTGGGACCAGTGACATGAATGTTGGAATTTTTGATGAATGTTAGAATTTTTGATATCATCCCACAAATTCCTAAGGCTCAGTTTGTTGGTTTTATAATCTGTCTTTTTTTTCTCTTTTTCAGATTAGAAATTTATGAGTGATCTATATTCAGATTCACTCAGTCTTTCATCATCTTCAGTCTGTTGATGGGCCCCTGCAATGAATTCTTTATTTCAGATATTATATTCTCAATTCTAAACTTTCCATTTTGAAAAAATAATTTTCCTCTGATGAGTATGTTCATCTTTATATTTTTGTCAAAAGTGTTTATTTGAATTTCATAGTGTTTGGTTATGATACTACTTTAAAGTCTTTGTCAGATCATTTGGATTATTCATATTTGGCATTTCTAATTGTCTTTTCTTGAGATTTGGTGACATTTTCCTGGTTGTTGGCATGTTAAGTAACTTTGGATGGTATTCTAAACACTTTGAATATTATGTGATGAGAGTTTGAGTTATATTAAAATACTCTATAGAATATTTTTGTTTGTTTGTTTTAGCAGGCAATCAGCCTGATTGTGTTGGAACCGTAAGTTCTGTTTCACCCTCTGGGGATGGACCCAATGTCAGTTTAATTTTCAAAGTCTTTCTTATGCTGTGTAAATCTGCCCCATGCATGGCCCCTCAGAGTTTAATTTGGACTTTTCAGTGGTTTGTATCATAGTTCAGTTCTCAAGCCCTTACTATGCTTCGTTGGGTCTATTCTATGCATGTGAGATTCAATGCTGAGCTTGGGATTTGTGCTAGTTCCTACACGGAATTATGGTATCTGCTTCTCCAGCTCTCTTCTCTACAGAATTTCCCACATACTGTATGATCCTATGGGTTTCTTTCCTGATTCCTCTGGCCAGAAATATGGGTCTCTTTAAGAGTTTTAGCCCCTGTTCCCATCCTAGAGGAAAAGTGGTGAGAGAAAAGGGAGGGAAAAAATAGTAGAAAAAAATAGTAGAAATTGTCTCCACTCTTAGGCTCATAGGAGCTTTTCTTTTCTTTTTCTTTTTCTTTTTTATTTTTGAGATGGAGTCTTGCTCTGCTCTGTTGTCCATGCTGGAGTGCAGTGGTGTGATCTCAGCTCACTGCAACCTCCTCCTCTTGAGTTCAAGTGATTCTCCTATCTCAGCCTCCTGAGTAGCTGGAATTACAAGTGCATGCCACCACACCTGGCTAATTTTTGTGTTTTTAGTAGAGATGGGGTTTCACCATGTTGGCCAGGCTGGTCTTGAACTCCTGGCCTCAAGTGATTCATCTGCCTCACCCTCCCAAAGTGCTGGGATTACAGGTGTGAGCCACCATGCCCAGCCAGGAGGTTTTCTCTCCAGTCTTATGTACCCATGCCACTGCAGTGACAGCACAGCTCTGCAACTGGGCTGGCCTCAGGACAGAGTGCAGAGAGAAAAGAAAGGGGGGAAAAGGAAAAAGAATGGGAATTACTCCAATGCTTTCTGGCTCACAGGGCCCTTTTTCCTTGTCCTGTGGCCGGAAAGAGGAGATTTCTCCCAGTTTTTGCTAGCTGCATTAACCATACACCTCCAGCAATGTGATCTACCTTCAGGTCAAAGCTGGGAGGTAAAGGAGACAGACAAACAAACAAAACCAAAGCAAAGCAAAGCAAAAAACAAAGAAACTCACCATCATACTCGTCATTCTTTTTTTTTTTTTTTTTTTTTTTTGAGACAGAGTCTTGCTTAGTCACCCAGGCTGGAGTGCAGTGGCGCAATCTCGGCTCACTGAAACCTCTGCCTCCTGGGTTCAAGCAATTCTCCTGCCTCAGCCTCCTGAGTAGCTGGGAATACAGGCACACACCGCCACGCCTGGCTAATTTTTGTGTTTTTAGTGGAGACAGGGTTTCAGTGTGTTGGTCAGGCTGGTCTCAAACTCCTGACCTCGTGATCCGTCCGCCCCAGCCTCCCAAAGTGCTGAGATTACAGGCATGAGCCACTGCTCTCAGCCCCTAGTCATTCTTTAAATTTGATCTTTCTTTCCCAATCCACCTGCTATTATTTACTTTTTATAGCTCTCAGTAGTTGCTTTTTATATTCCTCAGAATTGTTGTTGTAATTAATGGAAGATATAGGCTGTGGTAAACCTACTCCATTTTAGCCAGCACTGGAAGTACTTAGACTGCTAAATTATAACATTTGCTGGTCTTATCACTTGTCTGCCCTCTGGCATTGGAACCCTCTTAGAAAGATTATCAATTCCCATTGTGGCAACTTCTCCCCACTGCCACAGTTGTTTGTGCTCTAGAGGACTCTGATACTGCTCCTTTTAGAAACTGAGCAACCAATAGGTCCATGTCTCACACCCCTGTTATCCTTGGTCAGGTTCCGGTCGGACACCTCGCTGGTCATCTATCTCTAAGACTCTCATGTCCATAAGCCTTGAAGCTGTCTCTCCATGTCCCACACTTCTATTTCTTGATTTACTCTAAACTGTTCCATTTTGCCCTCTGTGAACACACTCCCCACATTCTAGCCTCTTCTCCTGATGTTTTCTTTTTTACCTTCTTGTCTTGACTAAAACCTGGTTCTTACCCTGAGGACACTTATTCCTCTGCATTCTTCCCAAGAAGAGGGCGCTTCGTTTCCCACTTCCTTGCACAGTTTTGTCCTTTCTCCTTCTTGCCTCAATGGAAAGATACGTTTATCTCCCTTTCTAAAGTGAGGCCCCTCTGTTTGTGCACTTGATTCCATCCTTTGTCCATCTCCTCAGTTCTAGCCAATGCAATAAAATAAGAAATTAAAACAAGAGCAAAAAATATTTAAAAGGAGACAAAATTGTTCTTATTATAAAACATAATGCAAATATAATGATTTACCTAGAAATTCAAGAAAAATCAGCTGAAAAACCAATGGAACATATAATGAATTTATTGAAATATTAAATTGTCCCCAAAGCACTAATATTTACAAGTCAGATCAATTTAATAGAATTGCCCTGACTCCTCTCCTGGTATGCACTCTGCCTTTACTGTATACTAAATTTATATTCATACTTGAGGGGAAGAACTATTTAACAAAATATACTATAATTGGGAACTTTCATTAACAATTTTTTGTTTTGTTTTGTTTTTGAGACGGAGTCTTGCTCTGTCGCCAGGCTAGAGTGCAATGGTGCAATCTTGACTCACTGCAATCTCCGCCTCCTGGGTTCAAGTGATTCTCCTGCCTCAGCCTCCTGAGAAGCTGGGACTACAGGCGTGCACCACCATGCCCAGCTAATTTTTGTATTTTTAGTGGAGGTGGGGTTTCACCATGTTGGCCAGGATGATCTCGATCTCTTGACCTCGTGATCTGCCCCCCTCATCCTCCCAAAGTGCTGGGATTACAGGTGTGAGCCACCACGCCTGGCCAAAAATTTTTAAAATTAAGTTACATTCCTACTTCATACCTTATACCATATACTGAAATAAATTCAGATGAATTAAATAATTAATGTAAAAGATAAACCCAAACCAAACTAAACAAAAAGAATGGATTTTTTTTTCTGCAAAGGTAGAAACTACAAAGCAAAACATAAGTAGAGTAACTACATAAAAATGGTAAATGTCTGTCTATCAAAAAAATGCAATATCATACGGTGTATATAGGAACTCTGAATTATGTTGGCAACTTTTCTGTGAGTCTAAAATTCCTCCAAAACAAAAAATCATAAGCACACTTTCACATACACTCACATACACAATATCTATAAATATTACAAAATTTATCCTTTCCACTTCTGGAGTTTATCTTCCAGATATACTTGCACATGTGCAAAATGGCTATTTTGGTAACTTCTCCAGGCTCCACCCTTGCCAGATTATTTGAAATGGCAAAAACTGTATAAAATCCAAATGACAATTACAAAGGACTGATAAAATATTATGGTATGTTCATATAATGGAATACCATCCAGTTGTTTAAATTACAAAGAAACATCAAAGAACTAAAAATAGAACTACCATTTGATCTAGCATTCTCACTACTGGGTATCTACCCAGAGAAAAAGAAGTCATTATACAAAAAAGATACTTGCAGACCCATGTTTATAGCAGCACAATTCACAATTGCAAAAATGTGGAACAAACCCAAATGCCCATCAATCAATGAGTAGATAAAGAAACTGTGATACACACACACACACACACACACACACACACGCGCACGCGCACACACAATGGAATACAACTCAGCCATAAAAAAGAATAAATTAATGGCATTCATAGCAGCCTGGTTGGACTGGAGACTATTATTCTAAGTGAAGTAACTCAGGAATGGAAAACCAAACATCGTATGTTCTCACTCATAAGTGGAAGCTAAACTATGAGGATACAAAGACATAAGAATGACACAGTGGAATCTGCGGACTCGGGGAAATGGTAGGAAGAGGGCGAGAGATAAAAGACTACAAATTGGCCGGGCGCGGTGGCTCAAGCCTGTAATCCTAGCACTTTGGGAGGCTGAGACGGGCGGATCACGAGGTCAGGAGATGGAGACCATCCTGGCGAACACGGTGAAACCCCGTCTCTACTAAAAAAATACAAAAAACTAGCTGGGCGAGGTGGCGGGCGCCTGTAGTCCCAGCTACTCGGGAGGCTGAGGCAGGAGCATGGTGTAAACCCGGGAGGCGGAGCTTGCAGTGAGCCGAGATCACGTCACTGCACTCCAGCCTGGGCAACAGAGCGAGACTCTGTCTCAAAAAAAAAAAAAAAAAAAAAAAAAAAGGCTACAAATTGCATTCAGTGTATACTGCTCGGGTGATGGGCACACCAAAATCTCACAAATCATCGCTAAAGAACTTACCCATGTAACCAAACATTACCTGTTCCCCAATAACCTATGGAAATGAAAATAAATTAATGAATCACAAGGAAACATCTGATACAGAAAGATGTCAAACACACCTGTTTTTTAAGTAAAAAGAATTACTAAATTTTTTTTAAACTAAAAAACTCAGACACAGAACCCTCGCAACAATGGCTAGGGGAGGTTAGGATAGCAATGGTGGTGAAGGTAAGGTGTGGAAGGGATACCGTGCATATATATATATATATAAGTCAATTCTAAAGTTAGGTCTGTGACTTTTGAGTCATGTGAATGCAGTATGCAGTATCTTTTTTTTTTTTTTTTTTTTAAAAGAAACAGGGTCTCACTATGTTGCCGAGGCTGGCCTTGAACTCCTTGGCTCAAGTGATCCTTCTGCCCCAGCCTCCCAAAACACTGGGATTATAGACGTAAGCTACCAAAGCTGGCTGCAAAATCTATTTTAATACTTAAATTTAAAAACAAGCTCTTTCCCCAACAAAATCCTCCAAAGTGCCATGAACAGCACTGAAGGCAAACAGAGTGGGGCTGTCATGGCAGAACTTCAGGCATCTGTCAAAACCACGCATGGAAGAGATTCTTTTTAAGTCCTGGGACTTTCCCTTAGCACTCAGAACCTCTGATTATATCAACAACCATTTAGTCAGCCTTCCTGAAGGCTCTGTTTTCACTTTTGCACCAGGCTGGTTATTCCACATGCCATCAAGACTGGAAATCCCAGGAAAGGAAAATAAATTTTCCTCCTCTCCAAGTGTTGCAGAGGAGGGCTCCTACAGTGAGCCTGCTGGCTACTTCTCTCCACTGCTCGGGAAAACACCCACAATATAAGTAGTCAGGAGTGGGATTTCCAGCTGTCCAGATGCAGTTACGTCCTCTTGGTGAACTCCGTAAATACAGTCATCTGCACACATGCCCATGTTTCCCAGGAATAACCATCTGGCGTTGTGATGTACAACAGAGCCTGAATATTTGCAACAAACCAGTCTTTCTTTGGCTTAATCTCCTTCTCAAAACTTTGGGTATTCCAACTCCTCACTCCTTCCTTTTATACTTCAGAGTTCCTGGGGTCTCCTATGGGCTCAGGAATGGCCATCTGGATTTGTCCATCTTGTCCTCCTCTGTGGTCCGATCTTATCAAGCAGCTTCCACTGTCTCTACAGTAATCCCCTCCCCAGAACCCTGCACTGTTGCTGGGGCCCAATAGGAGGAGTTGCCAGTAGTCTCTGCATTTCTGTGGCCTTTTGACATCTCCATTCTGTACTCCAACAAGTGAATGCTAAAGTGTGGAAACTGCCTTCTGCCTTCACAACCTTTCCTTGTGACAGGACTGCAAAGCTTTGAGCCCTGCCATGAGCACCGAGACTCCTG